>NW_022111300.1:37235406-37237004 GCF_000313985.2 Echinops telfairi
GGCTAAGGAGGGGTGGAGGCAAGAGGAAAGCGAGATGTCGCAGTGCACAGGGAAGGCAAGAAATAGACTAGAGGAAGCAGCGAGGTCAAGCAAAGGCAGCTGGGTTTCCAGTGCAGTTTTAAACTAGAAGATGCTTGGGCATGCTTGAAAGCAGGTGAGAAGGAGGCCTAAGGGTGGGTGGGGGAATGGGAAATAGCGAGGCAGGAAGAGAGCAATGGAGAGGCCAAGGGCCCAGCGGCCAGGCTTGGCTTTGGAGAGAGCGCCTGTCTTTGGACCTGGGAGACAGGCAGAGAGGGAGACACAGCACCCTGATCACTAGGGAAAGAGCAGATCCAGCCCTCCAAGATTAGTCGCAACCTGCCTGGTAAAATCAGACCTGGGTTCCCCCCACAAGTGGGCGTGGTGTTTGGAAAGAGAGAGTCCACATGCGAAGCTAACCTAGTGCCCAGACGCCCAGAACAAACCTCGGCCACAGAGCAGGCTGAGGAAGAACAGTGTGCCTGTGATTGTCAAGAGAACCAAAGTCAAACCCACGGCCATCGAGTGGATTCCGACTCACAGGGGCCCTCTAGGGCAGGGTAAAACGGCCCCTGTGAGTTTCCCAGACTGTAACTCTTTTGTTGTCGTGGCTGTTTGTTTGTAACTAGTTACCAGAGTAGAAAGTTCTTTCTCCTGAGGAGCAGCTAGCGGGTGGTTTCGAACTGCTGACCTTGCAATTAGCAGCCCAATATGCCACCACTACGTCACCAGGGCGCCTCTGTGACTGTAAAGTGTCTCTGCTAAAGCTCACTTGGGAAGCAAAGTCGGCCTCAACTGCTGGGACATAAACACAACGGCAATGCTGCTAAGAGCCCTCGGCATCTAAACCGTCTCGTATTCGGATTTTAAGACATTTCATGAAGAAAAGGCATTTTTCCCATGTGCCGGATGGGGGAGCTAAGATGCAGAGATGTTTTCCTGCATGGCCTTAAAGCCACACGGAACGAAAGCCAGACTGGCTGCAGGAGCCTTGCTGACACTCCTCATAAAGGGGTGGACGTAGCCGGTGGCCCCAGACAAGTCTCACACTCGGCACAAACTCCAGGTCGGCATGTGACCTGATGCCCAAGAGATTCTCCTTTGTGCCCTTGGCTGCACAGCCCCTCTCCTGGGGGGTGGGGGTGGGGGGTGGGGCGGGTGTGTGTCGGAGTTTGCTCTCTCTGACAACTTAATTGGAACATAGACCAAGAACATGATGCCCTTAAAACGACAATTGTAATTATTGAATTGTTTAATGACTGTTTTCACTCTCAATTCATATTTCCTCGTCGTCCAGAGTCTGCTGAGATGTTCAGCACTGAGAACTGAGGCATTGCCGACGAGAACGGAGACAAGCAGGACTGAGTCAACCAACAGTGCCCTGTTCATTTCCAAAAAACGTCACCCACACCGGCATCAAGTCAATTCTGACTCTTGCACAGAGCAGAAAGGCCCCTGTGGGTTTCTGACACTGTCCCTGTGTATGGAAGTAGCCAGCCTCATCTTTCTCCCTCGGAGTGGCTGCTGGATTCCAACCACTGGCCTTGCAGTGAGCAGCCCCATGCTGTACCACCAGGCCT
>NW_022111300.1:37238732-37239751 GCF_000313985.2 Echinops telfairi
TGTGTGTGTGTGTGTGTGTGTGTGTGTGTGTGTGTACTCATGCCACCTCTTGCCTCTAAAGCAGCGTTCGTGCTCTCTGCCTTCTTTCAGCCTCCCTTTGACTCCTTCTCACCTGGCTGTTCTAATCGGGCTGCCCTCTCTTTTTTGTATGTTAAGTGTGCTGCAGACTTTGCTTAACACATTCCTTCCTCTTAAACTTGTCTGGAGATTGCATTTGCTTTGCCTCTGATTACACATTGACAGTAGAATCCAGTAGAATCGCATGGATAGGCCATTGGATACAGCAATGAGAGAGGTGCCCGTCACAATCAGACCCATACAGGAATAAATCCCTGGCCCCCAAATGCTTTACAGTGCACTGTGTTATCCTGAACAATCCAGGAGATGATGGGAGCGGCTGGTTCTTCACTGGGAGATTGGAGATGAGGACAATGGCAGGGCATTGGTTAAAACACCCCATGGCAGACCTAAGTCAACAGTGGCACCTTTGACCCCAGATGTGTTAGTCCAATTAGACTAGGGAAACAAATTCATAGACACTCATATGTATATAAGAGAGAGGTTTATATACAAGAGCAATTGAATATTGAGAAAACATCCCAGCCTAGTCCAAGCCCATAAGTCTGATATTAGCCCATATATACAATATCAATATATATGGTCCTCTTCAGACTCATGAAACACATGCAATGATGCTGAGTGCAGGACGATCACAGGCCAGTGGGTAGGAAGTCTTTGGATCCAGTGGTGTTGTAAGCATCTCAGTGTTGGCAGCGGTCTTCACGTGGCTTCTCCAGCACCCAGGGCTGTATCTGGGTAGGTCCATGTGACTTCTTCTCAGAGATGTCCTACAGAGAGTCAGCCTTGTCAGTAGAGAGTCTCCAAGGAGGAAATACAGGATTCCCAGAATTCTCAGGAGAAGGGCATGCCCACACAGAGGCCTCATTGGCTATGACCCGACTGACTCATAATCCTCTCAAGTCCCAAGTTGACACCAGATTATGTAACCACCACACTGT
>NW_022111300.1:37241320-37245141 GCF_000313985.2 Echinops telfairi
GTCTGTCGATGGATACTTGAGCATGCTGAGTAATGCCGAATTGGGCTGAGCTGAAACCCTCCACCTAGACTGACCGACGCTGTAGTCCCCCAACTAGAATTACTTTGCTCTTCCTGCATTAAAATGTCTTTGCGGTTCCCTTCCCACTTCGGCCTCTTCCTTACAGCCCTCCCTTCCTGGAGTTGATGTCATTCACTGGCAGCCCCTCGAGTCTCCGAGTAGAACTGAGCTCTGCAGGAGTTCGGTCTTTGTGGAAGCAGATCACCAGGCCTTTCTATGCTGGTGTCCCTGGAGGGCTCTGAACCGCCGACCTTTCAGTAAGGGGCTAAGAGCAAACTATTTGGATGACCCCGGGATATTCTGAAAACAAGCAAATATGAAACCCATTAATCTATTACATCAGATATGTCATTGTTAAGCTCACTCTCTTTTTTCAGTTCAGTTCTGGTTACTCTGTAAGGAATCCTGGTGGTGCAGTGGTTAAGTGCTCACACCACTGCTAATAGAAGGGTAAGTGTTTGGAACCCCTCCCCCCGTTGCTGCACGGGATAAAGATGTGACCGTCGGCTCCCATAAAGACTCACTCACTGACATTGAGTCAATGCCGATTCATAGCACCCTATGGGGCAGGGTTGAACTGCTCCTGTGGGTTTCCAAGGCTATAACTCTTTAAGGAGGAAAGAAAGCCCTGTCTCTGGTGGTTTTGAACTGCTGACCTTGAAGTTAGAAGCCCAATGTGTAACCAGTACAGCTTTGGAAACCCTATAGGGTTGTGCTACTCTGTCACTGGGAACCAAAATCCACTTGACCAAAACAGGTTTGATTTGAGGGGCTGGCTGCTACTCATTCAGTCCCAACAGTTGCTCATGCTCATCGATTGAATTTTGTCTCCTCGAAATATGCAACCAGTGGACCATGCATTCTCACCAGCAGATCGTAATGCTGTACTTTGGCAGGTATGTAATGATAGAGTCATTCCCCATGATGTGATCTGGTGTGATCAGCCAATCCGTTGTAAGAGGATTAGGATGGGCTGAGGGACTCTTACTCCGGGCACAGCCCTGGCGGCCTAATGTAAGAGGAGTTTCCCTGAGGCATGGACTGCATCAGCCTTTATTGGACTTACTGCCATGTAGAAAGAAGATTCAGGAGCAGAGTGCAGCCTCTGGACCAGGGGCCCTTGTGTTGGGAACCTCCTAGAACAGTGGTTCTCAACCTGTGGGTCGTGACCCCTTTGGGAGTCAAATGACCCTTTCACAGGGGTTGCCCAATTCATAACAGTAGCAAAATGACAGTTATGAAGTAGCAATGAAAATAATGTTATGGCTGGGGTCTCCCCACAACATGAGGAGCTGTATTAAACTTCCTAATGTCACGGCATTAGGAAGGTTAAGAACCACTGGACCTAGAACCAGGAGTCCCACAGAGAGAAACTGCCTTCCCCTTGACCCAGCGATCTGAATGTGGGTCTCCAGCCTCCTGACCTGTGAGAGGGACTTTCTCTTTGCTAAAGCCATCCAAGTGTGGTGTTTGTTACAGCAGCACTAGAGGAGCCCAAACCAAACTCACTGTCATCGAGCTGATCCAACTAACAGCCACCCTACAGGACAGAGGAGACCTGCCCCTGTGGGTTTCTAAGCCTATAAACCTCTACAGGATCAGGACGCCTCATCTTTCTCCTTCTGAATGGCTGATGGATTCGAATTGCTGACCCTATGCTTAGCATCCCAACGGGTAACCCACTACTCCACCAAGGCCTCAATGATAACCAAGGTGAACCACCAATGAGGAATCCCAGGAAGCTGTTAGAAAGCGGAGAGCGCTGTGCTTCCTTCTTTGTCCCGCACTGAGTGGGCGCTGAAGAATGAGGTCAGCTGTCTCTCTCCATTGGATTTCAATCCCTGGAGACAAGAAGATTCTAGGTTCCCATTTGTTCCCAAAACTTAAATCACTAAGTGAATAATGCCAAATTCATAATTACAAATTGCATGCTAAGAATTTACTCCCCCAATGAATATGTATTTCGGCTACACATACATTATCTCCCAAAAAAGAAGAGGAAAGAAAGTCTGTCTTTGATGAACAGAAATTATAGTTGGTATAATTAAGTAGCCTAGCAACCCCCCACCTAATAATAGAGTGACGTTTCTGTCTGTCTTTCTTTTTTTTAAGATGAAGCGTTTGTATCCAATGCTCTCTTTAATTTTCATTCCCTTCAGGAAGGGGTGGATGTAGGAGGAGAATCCTCTGACGGTTAGAAATTCTACAGAACAAGAGCTTTCAACTCTCCATCCCTGTGCATTGTAAATGGTGTCCTTGCATACCTTGCAGAGGGGGCGTGGGGAGATGAGTCACTTAGGGTACAGTATAGCAATCATGAAACCCACAACCTTCCTCTAGTTCTTAAACGCTTCCTCCCCCCAACTACCAGGACCCCAATTCTACCTTGCAGACCTGGTTAGACCAGATGATGCACAGCGGTACAGATGGGAATTGGAAACGCAAGGAATCTAGGACAGATGAACCTCTCAGGACCAGGGGTGACAGTGGCGATACCAGGAGGGAAGTGGGGTGTAGAAAGGGGGAATTGATCACAGGGAACTACATACAACCTCCTCTCTGGGGGACAGGCAGCAGAGGGGTGGGTGAAGGGAGACGCCAGGCAGTGTAATATAAGATACAATAATAATTTATAAATTATCAAGGGTGCATGGGGGAGAGGGGAAGAGGTAGGGAGGGGGAGGGGAAAAAAGGAAAATGAGCTGATTTCGGGAACCCAAGAGGAAAGCGAATTTTGGGAATAATGAGGGCAACAAATGTATAGATGTGCTTTACACAATTGATCTATGTATTGTGATGAATTGTATGAGCCCCAATAAATTGATTAAAAAAATAAATATTTAAAATAAAAAATAAATAAATGGTGTCCTTGTTCCACCGTCTCTGTATTCGAGGGCATCGGGCCTGGATGTTGATTACAGGGTGTACACGTTTGGACTCTGAGAACAGTCTGCTCCCTGCCCCTGTAACCGCAAATGAACTTAGTGTTTAGATCCGGGTTTTGTGGACAAGATGTATCATGAGATGCCTCCCTTTCTGGAGTGTCTTGATCCTTAACACTGAAGCCGGTGAGCTTCCAACACCCCCTTTTGCCCTGAGCATATGTCCACATCCCAAGGAATTTCTTATCAAAGCGTGTGAATTCCACAACACCTGGCGAGCCCCACCACTATGTATCTGGGAACAGGAGGAGGTGCAGTGATGAGTGGAGGGCGGGTGGGGGTGGGGGAGCAAGTCTTTCTCCTAGAGCACGAGAGGTCTGTGCATCCTCTATTGGCTTCGTAGCAGGACCCGCTGACCGTGGGGACCGACTTCCTTGATTGAAGCCGACTCTTCTCTGAGTAAGTGATGCTCCATCCAGTGACTGCCTGGCTTCTTTCTTGGCAACCTGACACTTGCAAACCATGGAGTAGATTACAGCCCTATATGATGGGATTGGTCATCTGGAGGTGGCAACAGATAGTGAGTGTCTCCTGTTATGTATGCGTGTATATATTCATATTTTTATTTATAAACACACATATATATGTTTACAAAACAGTGAACCAAACTCACTGCCATCGAGTCAATTCTGACTCACAGGACATGGTAGAACTGCCTCTATGGGTTTCTAAGACTGCAAATCTTTATAGGACCAGGAAGCCTCATCTTTCTCCTGCCGAGTGACTAGTGGTTTCAAACTCCTGACCTTGCAGTTAGCAGCTGAAAGCATAATTACTAAACTACCAGGGTTCCTTCCTTCTCTGTGTGTGTGTGTGTGT
>NW_022111300.1:37245241-37248620 GCF_000313985.2 Echinops telfairi
TGTGTGTGTGTGTGTGTGTGTGTGTGTGTGTGTGTTCTTTTGCACTTGAAGAATCCCTTTTAAACACTGAACTCTCGTTCCTGGTTAAGATCTCCTCTAGAGACACAAAGTACCAAATACTTTTTGTATTTTGCTGAATTGTTGATTCCCCCACCCCGTTACTGTTGACTTGATCCTGACACACAGCTGCCTTAATGGACCAAACACACTGTTTCTGAAGTTGTAGCTCTGTGTGGACGTAGATGGTCCCATCTTTCTCCCTCAGCAGCTGGTGGATTTGAACCACTAACCTCTCCATTCAAACATGATTGTTTGACCACTGCACCACCAGGGTGCCAAAGCTTTCATTGGAGATCGATTATTTAGAGGATGATATTGATTAATTTATCACATTTACCTTGGTTGCCCGGACTTATCATTAAGCAAATGTTTATTCATTCAATAAACATTTATTAAAAATCTCCTAGGTGCCAGGCTTTCTGCTCAGCACTAGGGTACGGGGGATATAAAGATAAAGACAAAATAATAAAAATGATATGCTTCCTGCCCTCAAAGACGTCATAAGCTAGCAGGCCCTGGGCTCTTTCATCGAATGTTCATGGAGATGTGGGGTCAATGCAATCAGAGCTGGGCGGAAAATGAGGGGACCCAGGGTATACAATAGAGGAGGCGCTCATCCCCAAGGTCGTGTAATAACAGGGTGGGACCTGTGAGTGGGCACCTCCGTAACATTTGCTAAGGCTCCTCGCTTGTCCCTAGCCCTGGCTCTGAACACAACCACCTTCATGGACCAGCCAAGCATGATTGCACACGGCAAAACAGGCTCAGAGAGACTAAGAGGGCTGCGTCAGGTTACACAAATATTAATTAGAACAACAATTCAACATTCACTGCCATCAAGTCAATACTAACTGTAGTGATCCTACAGGACAGGGCAGGGTAGCCCCTGTGTGTTTCTGAGACTGTAACTCTTTCTAGGAGTAGAAAGTCCCACCTTTCACCCTCAGAGCAGCTGGTGATTTCAAACTGCTGACCTTGTGGTTAGCAGCCCAACAAATAACCACTACACTACCAGGGCTCCGGCAATAGAGCCGGTAGGACCTGAATCTAATGCACTGGGCACCTAACCTAGCTCACTTGGTGATGGTGCACAATATGCTGCTGTCTATATTGTGTGCTGTTGAAGACATTCTTAATTGTCCATCTTTGCATGCCGATTCCAACATCCCCTCTTTCCTCATGATTTAAGGGGATTACCCTCTCCAGCTCACTGCTCCCCTTCAGATCTTCCTACGGTTCCTGCAGAAGCTTGCAGACTGACCCACCTGCTTCAGCTCCCAATATTCTGCGGTCAGCACTCCGGGCTGGCCAGCATCCGAGCCCCACTGCCTGGCTGCCTGGCCACCTGACTTAGCTTCCTCTTTCTTCCTTAGCTGACTTTCTCCTAACACAGACGTGTTCACACTCTCATCACTGTCCGCTTCTTTCACCTCATGAACATGTCTGCACTCACCCTGTTCACCCCAAGACTGGACAGTCCTCTCCTCACTCCCAGAAGTCCCTCCTCTCTTGCCCCCTGGCATTTCACCATTCCCTGCAGCCTTTGTTCAACCCCCACTGAAAGGCCCCTGCTAGGTGTAACTGCTGACCAATTTCTTCCCATGCACTTGGCCCAACTCTAGCTGGATGTGTATTTGGTGTGTATCAAGACTGTTTCATAGGAAGACTGTTTCATAGGAAGCCATCTCCCTGGCGCTGGCTTGCGAGCCCACGGGAAGCCAAGCAAGTATCCCCTTCTTTAGGGGAACCCACGGGAAACCCAGGACCCCACGCACTGTGCTTTGCACATGGGAGGCTTTGAACAAATGATTCTTGCATTACTCGAACCTTCAGCACACCTTTATTTTCCTTTTGGCAGTGTTATTGACCTATGATATATAATTGACATATCATACAATTAAATGATTTAAATATCTTAAAAAGAGTTGTGCCATCACCACCACAATCAATTTTAAAACATTTTCTTCATTCTCGCGCTCCCAGTATCCCCCAACTCCACCCACGCCATACCCCAAAGGAATAATTCATCTAGTTACTGTTTCCAGAGATTTGCCTAGCCCAGATTCCACATGAAGAAAATCATACAAAAGCCTCAAAAAGGACAACAAAGTAAAACACAGAAAAACCTCAATCCAAGCGAAAGCACAAGATAATAGAAACCTGAACAAATTAGAAATGGGTCAAACGATAATGTATTAAATTTTGATCTCACTGTATCTGAAGTAAGCGAGCTCTGGTGGCATAGCGGTTACTTGTTGGGCCAAAAGGTTGGCGGTTCAAGACCACCAGCTGCTCCTCTGGAGAAACATGGAGCTTTCTCCTTCTGTCAAGAGTGACAGTCTCAGAGACTCCCAGGGGCTGTTCTACCCTGTCATACAGGGTCACTACGAGTCGGCATCAACTCGATGGCAGTGAGGGGTTTTTTAACTTTACCTGTAGCCATCTACTTTTCTCTGCACTCTGTCTGAGGGTAAGACTAGTCTGCCCCCATCTCAGGCCAATGGTCCAGAAGAATTCATTAGAAGCTCAATCCAAGTGGGGACTCTGCAAACAGATTTGGGGCTTTTATTGTCATCCACAGCCTTCTGCAAACCGGTGCTCTTAATTTAGGTTTTAATACCATTCTCTTCTCTGGCTTGGATTGTATTATTTGCAATCCTTGGGTCACACAGGATGGTGTGCTCCTTCCGGGTGGACTTTGCTGATACCTCACTTGGATGGCTGTTTGTTTAAGACAAGCCTTTTAGACCCCACTCACTATTCCTGGCACCAACTGATTTCTTCACCACATTGTGCTATCATACTCCTTTCTTTGATGATGTCATTAAGCAGGGCCACTTCCTAAGAACTCATTGTTCTTAGATTAGGGTTTACAATTAAGTTAGGAACATGTTTAGTGTTTCTTTTCTTTTTAACAGAAGCAAATAATCATTTAAGACATTCACAACACTTGGATTTAATTCTATAGAAGCAAGATAAGAATTATAATGAGTTTGCTTACAAAAGAAACAGTGTTTTATTTCCCAGCAGCTAATTAAATGCAATCACTTGTTTAAGTAAATGAATATCTTGCTTATTGCTGTTTTGTGTGTGCATGTTGGGGTAAGGTGGTGTACGTATTTATCTATAATTGATGTATTTTTTAAGAAAACATTCACAGGTGTAGGTCTATATAGCCACTTCTCTGGGTAATACCCTTTTGAGTACTAATTTAAAAATTACTAATAAAAGAATTACACTGGTGTCTCTCTTTGCATTGGGCAGCTCCTAACAAAATGAAGCAAAGTAACTTCTCTTACCAATGATGAGACCACGGGAT
>NW_022111300.1:37249855-37250544 GCF_000313985.2 Echinops telfairi
CAGACTAATACACTACGTCTCTGTGAGCCCGTTGTTGCAGCCACCGTGTCCATCCATCGTGTTGAGGGCCTTCCTCTTTGTCGCTCTCCACTTTACCGAGCATGATGTCTTTTCCCAAGGACTAGTCCCTCCTGATAACGTGTCCAAAGTATGGGAAAGGAAGTCGTGCCATCCTTGCTTCTAAGGCGGATTCTGATTTCATTATCCCCTTGTGCTGTTTGCATGATGACTTCTTGGTCTATGGACAAATTCCATAAGCACACGATTAAGTGTTCTGGAATTCCTATGCTTCAAAATGTTTACCATGCTTTGTTATCATTCGCACAGTCTAATGCCTTTGCATAGCTACTAAAAACACAAGTACAGTAAACATCTTTCTGGTATTCTCTGGTCTCAGCCAAGTTCCATCCAAAGTCAGCAATAATATCCTTTGTTCCTTGTGCTCTTCTGAACCCAGCTTGAATTTCGGGAAGCTCTCTATCCATGTACTAATGAACCTGGAGGGGCTAAATGCCTGGACTTTTTACCATAATTTTACTAATGCCATTCGTTCTATACACAACTGTGAAAGGGATTGATCTATCACAATGTTCCTGGTATCCACCCACCCTAGGCAGTAATGAATCCACTCTAGAATCAACATGAATTTGAATCAACTTGAATCAAAGCTACAATTTGGCCAGTCACTG
>NW_022111300.1:37250759-37251567 GCF_000313985.2 Echinops telfairi
GTCGTGCCTCTTCTTCCACCTAAGAGGTGTAATCATTAAAATCAAAATGAGCATCAGAGGCTAAATGTGGGACAAAGTGGCACTTTTCCTAAATTGCAGTGGCTTTGTTGATGAACTTCCAAACTTGGCAGTTCCAGATGTGTCTTGAACTATATTGCTAGGTTGTCACCAGGAATTAATAAAGAGGAACTCACGTTGTTCAATAAAGCTATTTTTGGAAAAATGTGTCAAGACTGAAATTCTATAAATACAATGAATTTTGTGTTTTTCTAATTAGGAGGTGAGTGTTTTTAAGAGATTCTGAATGAAGAATTCACTTCCTTTTTGTCTACTTCCAAGTTTTGCATTTAGGACTCTTGAAGCTTGGGTTCCATGAGCTGGCCCAGAGCTAAAGAGAAAGATGTCGCTCAGAACCAGGCCCTTTGGGGCCTCACCATCCACTTGCGTTGTGAGAAACTCATTACCATCGAGATAATTTCAACTCATACAGGGTTTCTGAGGCTGTACATCTTTAGGGGAGAAGATAGACTCAACTTTCTGCCACAGAGCGGCTGGAGGGTTTGAACCACCGATCTTGCAGTTGGTGATGGGAGAGAAGAAAAACCACTTGTCTGCTGATTTCGATTTTCTCTACTACAGCACATGCCATTACTCTCTGCCTCAGTGGATTCGGGGTCCACCTTGGGTGTTACCATCAAGACACCAGGTTGAGTGAGTGCCAGGTATACACGGCCACCACGAAAACTGTCCCAGTTGTTCTTGGAGAGGGTTACAAAATGAACTGCACCCCACACCCGCCACCACCCCC
>NW_022111300.1:37253991-37255607 GCF_000313985.2 Echinops telfairi
TACACTAGATCCGGAAGTCTCTGGAGAGGAGTCTAGAGGAAGTCCAGAGCACAAAGGGCCCTAGGCAGCGGAGCTTCCTGCCCCTATCAGCTTCAGGAGCCCTCGTCCAAAGCCTGCCCTCACGGTCACAGTGTCCTTTCCCTGGCAGAGACATTGTCACAGCTCGGTCCTCGGTGTTCCTTTTTGAGATCTTGGGTGCTGAGTGTCTGTCTTTCTGGAATCGAATGTCCTGTCCCCACAAAACCAGCACCACTGTCATTAGAGGTCATGTCCTCAGTGCCTACGGTAGGCTCTGCTCCCCACTCTCCATAGCTTCCAGTGGCCAAATGTGCCCTTGAGGGCCTTACGCTGGCCCCAGGAGTCTGGAGCTGGCCAGCTGCCCTGCTCTTTCCATCTCCTTTGCCTGCGTGGGGAAGGTCCTCCTGTGGATGCCACAGTTCTCACCTGCCTTAGGAAAGGGGCCCAAGCAGGTGCTCCCAGTCTAGAGGGGGCGTGGTTCTCTCATGCTTGACAGACATGGGAGCAGCTATGGAGTTGGGCCCCTCCGCTTCTCAACCTCTTTATTCCAACTCCAAAAGAGAGATTCCCTACATGGTACAAATGGTTAACCTGATCCATTTCCATCAGAAGGTTGATGGTTCAAGACTACCCAGAGGCATTTGGGAAGAAAGGCCTGGTGATTCACCTCCATAAGCACAAACACTGGAAACCCTATGGGGCATATGTCTACTCTGATTCAGGTAGCGGTAGGTGACATCCTAGTCGACTTAGCAGCACCTGGGCTTTGAGGGGAAGAGGATGGTGGGATTGAACTTGGCACAAGCACCCTTTTCCGGTCGTGTGGAGCTGGCCACGGCACCACCATTAACTTTCTACCCACACGCCTGAAGTTTAGCTCGTCATGGCAACAGCAACAAAGAGCCAGGATGTTAATTGTTCAGAAAACTACCCCCCCCCCTCATCCACACTTAGAAGACACACTGGAATTAATGTAGTCACATGGTTTAGAAAGGACCATGTAAAATGCCAAGATAATCATATAATGGGTTATGTGGTTCTGGGTTTAAATCAAAGGAAAACACAAGAAATGGTGGATCAAGCGATGGTATAATATGATGTTTGGTCAGTTGACCTCCCTCTTGACCAACCTGAATTTGCTTTGGCTTAAGTGTTTCTCACTTGTTACACAACAAACATTTCTTCTCTGGCTTTTAAAATATTGATGGTCTTTTCTTTCATACTCTTTATTTTTATTTTTTCTTTATATGATTATTATTTTCTTCTTACCAGGTTTTTGTTTTGGTTTGGTTTGGTTTTTATTGTTTCTTTTGGTTTTCCCAGTCTGTGAGGCACAGAAGGGGTGGATGCACAGAGACAATAACTGATGCAATGGTTTATCGGGGACCTGGTTGAGTGGGGTGAGAAGACTTGGGGAGCAAACAATGAATGCAGGAGGCAGGAGGGAACATTAGAACTGATTGTGATGTGTATACACTCTTTTTAAATGCAATTTAACTGTGGAAGGACAGGGCTTTCTACTCCCAGAAAGAGTTAAAGCCTCAGAAACTCATAGGGGCAGTTCTACCCTTCCCTGTAGGGTCACTATGAGCCTGCAT
>NW_022111300.1:37256640-37259835 GCF_000313985.2 Echinops telfairi
ATAATAATAATTTATAAATTATCAAGGGTTTGTAAGGGAGGGGAGAAGGAAGGGAGGAGAAAAACGAGGAGCTGATACCAAGGGCTCAAGCAGAAAGCAAATGTTTTGAGAATGATGATGGCAACAAATATACAAATGTGCTTGACACAATGGATGAGTGGATTGTGATAAGAGTTGTACGGGCCCCCAATAAAATTATTTTTAATAAGGATCCTTGTTGGGTACAGAAGAGGCAGCTTGTAAAGGGGAACACGGCTGAGGGTGATGCCAAGCATGTTGTCACGGTTTTCACCTAAGTCATGATCTCCCCTCCCCCAAAGCACACTCACTATAAACAAGGCCACTTAAAACGTAGAAAAATAAAAGAACAGGTGACTTTAGGTGAATGACGGACCATTGCTGGGCTTCTGCCCGCTCTCTGGGGACAATGCAGAGACTGCAGGAAGTGGGTAACGCTGCCCCTCCTCCCCCGCTGACGTGAGTAGACTGTGCAAAAGCACCTTTCTTCTTTAATCAGTAACTTGGCCAGCGAGAACGTCCTCAGAAGACTGAATTCAAACACAGGACTAGTAGTGAGGATGGTGCGGGACCGGGTTGTGTTTTGTTCTGTTGTGCACAGGGTCACTATGAGCCAGCACCAACTGGAGGTCACCTACCAACAACATCATTAATGAAGATCATATAAAAACAGAGGCAGGGTATGTCAACAGGGAGCCACAAGAATTTCCAGGTAGATTCAGAAGAGGATGTGGCAGGAGGAAAATCATTTCTCCATTCTGCAGAGGTGGAGGTTAAAGATAAATTATTGGGAGAATTATTTGCGCATGTACAGCAGCTTTGTTATTGGTTTTACAGTCAAGAAAAGGTTAAAGAATTCACAAGCACGGCAACAAGTAGTGAAAACATTACACACTGCTCATCAAGGGGGACAGACTGAATTTAAAGCTATGGTCTTTGCGTAGTGCTACTACTCAAGCTTTACAGTTATTGGAGACAGACTCGGAGAAAGATGAAGAAAGTGATAAAGATAGGAAAGAGAATGGAATCCAAAGGGAGGAAGAGGCGTATGCAGAAGTAGCTGAGGAGGAATTAGGTCCAGCATTCACGAGGAAAGAATCAGAGGATGTCATGATAGAAGGAAATGATGTTCAAGAGCTTATAGGATTGCTAAAACAAATGCTTAAAGGTGTTCTGCTAACAGCTCTTTAGCTGCTCCATTGCCCCGGGCTACTTTCACTTTCGCAAGGCCGAAACATGGGGAGGAGGTGCCTCCCGATCCAGGAATAATAGCTTTTCTCCTATCAGAGCTTGTGCAGGGATCGGCAGAACTGCATAACAAGCTGAGTTGTTTGCAGGGGCTGTAGCTGGTGCTGTGGTTGGTGGAAAGCACTCTGTCTGCAAAAATCAGTGACAGGCGCTGGAGGACTCTGCAGCTCTATCTCATTTTCCTAAGCCTAAAAGAAAGTGCTCCCCTCCAGAACCAATATTTTATAGAACTCTAGAAGGAGAGATTTTACAATGGGGTCGAGGGTTTGCTCTTATCTCCACAGATTCCGGAGCTGAGTGGTTGCCAACCCGACTTCTGAGACAGAGAGATGGCTAAGAAGTCCCACGCTCAGAAGTTTCTGCAAGAGTTTTAACATTTTCCCTTTCCTTTTGCTGAAGAAGAAGGCAGGCATATTAATAATTATAGCTTGGGGGTGAGGGGATTCCCTATTTTCCCAAGATATGATTCTCATTGTTTATCTTATTCACATGAGGATTGGGAAGTGAGGTATAATCATTCTCCTTTTGCAGCAACTACAGTTCTTATTGCTGTAAGAGGCTTTAGGGGGAAGGTCGGTGATATCTCTGAGACCACTCCTACCCTGTTATCTATTTGCCCACTCCCTAATGTAGATCCCAGAATGCAATAATTGGTATGGAATCGTTGTCGAGGAGAACGGCCTAAGATATTGTTAAATCATACAGACTTTAAGATAGTGGTTTGGAGCCCTCATGGAGACTTTATTAATAAATTTTCTAAAATACCTTTAATATGGCACATACATAATGGTTCTTTGAAAGGAACTGGCAATGAAACTGTTATTTGGCATGACGGAGGATTAACCCCTCCCATGCTGCATTTGTTGGGAGATACAAACTCTTAAGGTCATTTATGGAAATTATTAGCATCTGGGGAGCCAATTAAAACCTGGATTGGCAATATGTCTATCAATATTTCTAATACTGTTGCATCTATTAGTGTAAATCTTCATAATAATGCTACTCGGTATATTCCAGCTTGTGTGAAAAATCCTTGTTATTTTATCAGGAGATATTACTTGGAATTCTAGTACAGGTGTTTTGACATGTTCTTCAAATTGTACTTTGCAACATTGTGTAAATTTTACCTCCTGGAAAACTTTTAACCAAACCCGAGACACTTTCTATCTTGTTAAAGCACATCCTGAGATTCGGTTACTTGTCAATTTAACTGGAACCTGGAGCGAATCTGCGGGAGTAATGCAGATCTACAATGCCTTGACTGAATTGACCCATCAAACGAAGAGAATGATTGGACTGGTAATAGCCACAGAGATTGGACTTGTAGCTGTAGCATCTACTGCAGCTGTGGCAGAGTTGCTTTGCAGCAAGAAATACAAACAGCAGACTTTGTTTTAGGGTGGCATAAAGATTCCCATCTGTTGTGGCAACAACAACATGACATTGATGCTCAGATAGTTGAAGACATCGCCAACTTACAACAGTGTTGTGGATGGGAGATCAGGTATCTGTGTTAGTTACTCAAGTTATGCTTCGATGTGATTGCAGCACTTCTTATTTTTGTATTACTCCTATTCAGTATAACATTAGTAAGGACTGAAAAAAAATTAGAAATTTATTAATTGGACATAAAAATGTATCTTTAGAAATTCAGTGAGAGGATTGGCTCCAGCGTTTTCGAGATGCTTGCCCTTCGTTAGGAAATCTCGGAGGCCTACCTCACATGCTTATGTCTCTAGGCACAGCGGGAGTGTGCATATCGCTGATCTTATGCATACTCCCTATGTTACTGCGCAAGGTTATGGTTGAATTATTGGCCTTAAATACAAAGGCCTTAAATACATGAAGTGCACCTGTATACTTCGCCCCCTCCCCAAACGGGGGTATAAGGCAGAGGCTGGTTAGTCAGAGACGGGTAAGATTGAGTCC
>NW_022111300.1:37262396-37265020 GCF_000313985.2 Echinops telfairi
AGTGAGGGATATGGACAGTGAGCTCTGGCCAGGGGTCATCAGGAGTGTTGGCTGATTGTCCAGCACCCTTGAGAGCTGTAGGTCCCAATGCAATTGAGAGTTCAAGCCGAGGCCCCCCTTCAGAGGGTGGTGACTTGGACTTAGGGAACTGGAGGCACTTCTAGCTCCAGATCCCTGATCCAGAACAGAGGCAGGGGGTGGCCAGCCCTCGAGCTACCTACAACACCCAACTCACTGCCATCGAGTGGATGGTGAGCGACTCAGAGGGACCCTATAGGACAGGATAGAACTGCCCCATGAGGTCCCAAGCCTGTAACCTTTGGGGTCACAATCATTCCCACGATCAATTTAGAATATTTTCTTCTTTCTTGTCCACATTGTTGTTTCCTGCCCATTTGTCCCCACCTCCCCTGACACACTCCTGGGGAACGATTAATCCAGCTACTGTCTCTTTAGATTTGCCTAACCCGGATGTCGTATACAGAAAAACAGGCAAAATGCAGACAAAAGACAAAAAACAAAACTAACAACAATGACAACATAAAACAGGGCAACACCTCAGTCAAAAAGAAAGCAGAACACATTAAAAATGGAAACAAATTTAAAATGGGCCCAAAGGGAGATCCAATGATAAAATGTTACATGTTAACCTAACTGCATATAGCAGGCTAATGTTTAAATTGATCATTTCGTATGGCCCTTGGATGGTGATGTGTAAATACCCAGATGGCCCTTGGAGGATAAACGATTCCCCACCCCTGATCTAGAGGATTTCATTCAAGCTGTCGATATTCTGAGCGAGCGCCTTTGGGGCCGTCCTTGGAACCACAAAGGAGATTAGGGCAAAACCAACCCCTGTGAGAATAAAGAAATAAGCGAATGACCACGGCGTGAGGGGATAGGATCAAACAACAGCAGAAAAACTCACGACCAGTGTGTGGACTCATAGTGACCCTGTAGCACAGGGTAAAACTACCCCTGTGGGTTTCCGAGCCTGTAACTCTTTATGGGAGGAGAAAGCCCTGTCTTCCCGGAGAGTCTGCACAGACAAGCAGGAAAACCTGACCTTGAAGGAAGTGGGCAGAGTGGGAAAGGAGTTGGTGAGCACTAGACGTCAAACGTTTAGGTAACATCTCTTATCGGAGGTTCACAGGACCCTAAGAATTGTTTGAGGTTTAAGGAAAGAGAGCTGGTGCAACCTACAGGTGCAAAGATACCTCAGGTCCCGCCACAGCAGTGCCTGTGTTGAAACTCTTGCTGAGGGATGAATCCCTGGCCCCCTTCTCGATCATCAGAGCCCTAACCACGAGGTCAGCAGTTTAAAACCACCAGCCACTTCATGGGACAAAGATGGGACTTTCTACTCTCATAAAAGTTAGTGTCACTAACTGGGGACAGGTCTACCCTGCCCTGTAGGGTCACTACAAGTCGGAATGGGATCGATGGCAGTGAGCTTGGTTTTTGGTTTCCTGGATCAGCAGGCCCCAGGCACTTGTATGGGTTAGTCACCTCCCACGTCGGCACTGCACCTCGCCAGACGCTGAGAGGATGAAGGCCCCCAAACGGGAATGTCTGCCTGGAATTCTGAATGGAAGTCTAGCACCTGTCCCTGTCCTCTGACTTCAAAGCATGATCCCATCAGAGTACTGCTTCAAGAAAACTAAGATGGACAGCTTCGGTAAGGTGGAGGAGCTGTGACCAGTTAGGAGCTGTGGCAGTTAACGAGGCCTGGGGCAGACCATACGGAAGGCGTCTTGGAGGTGCGGTCATTAAGTGCTGGGATGCTAACGGAAAGTTTGGCGGTTCAAACCGACTTGCTGCTCCATAGGAGAAAGACGAGGTGTTCGGCTTCCACAAAGATTCTACCTTGGAACCCTTATGAGACAGTGGTACTCTGTCACACAGATGACTGTCGGTCAGGATGGATTCAATGGCAGTGGGATTGGGGGGAGGCAGCGAAGAGCAGTGGTTACGAGTCAGGCTGTGATCCGCATGGTCAGCAGCATGAAACCAGCAGCAGCTCCTTGGGAGAACGACTGGGCTTTCTACTTCCGTCCAACTGTTACCGTCTCCGAAACCCACAGGGGCGGCTGTAATTCAGCCTGGACTGGTTGGCAGGCAGCAACTCTGGTTTTCTTGAGTGAAGAGAACAGGAGTCAGGTCTTGGCGATAAACACTTCAAAGAGGGTGAAGGAAACGCCGTGCTCGGATTGCACTGCAATTTATTGCACCCTTTTCTGTTTCTCCTTATGCACTTGGATGTTTTCACACACTAAATTTATATGATCTTTGGAACTCTCCTACAGAGATAAGCTTGATGAGACACGAGAGAATGGCCATGACCATGGCTCATAAATGGTGGAGCAGAATTTGAACGCAGGAATCATGAATCCAAGGCCCCTTTTCTCTTCATGACACATGGATTTAGAGCAATGGCATTTACAGAAATGACATGGGTAGGGGAGTGGCCCAAGAAAGGGCTTTGATGGTAGACAAAACTTTGGGCTGCTGGTGGGACATCAAACGGAGGTGCTCTGTGCTCTTGCGTCTCATAAGCTTCCTTCCCACTTCAGTGCACATGGAAACCCTTCCCCAGAACCCGATCCCTCCACTGCAGGCCTCAC
>NW_022111300.1:37265650-37274373 GCF_000313985.2 Echinops telfairi
GAGAGACCAGTCCCTGGAGAAGGACATTATGCTTGGTAATGGACAGGGGCAGTGAAACAGAGGAAAGCCCTGGACAAGATAGACTGGCGCAGGAGCAGCAACAATGGCTCAAACATAGACACAATGGTGACGATGGTGTCGGACCAGGCGGTGTTTCCTTCTGTTGCCCATGGCTTTGCTTTGGCTTGGAACAGACTTGCTGGCACCTCACAACAACAACGTCCCCCAAACCACCCCGTGCTCTCTTGTCGATTCAAAAGCCTGCTTCAGCAGCGCTTTAAAGGCCCTTGCACTGCCTCTCTCAGACAACAGCCCCAGCCTGGCTCATCATTAAAACCGGCCTTCATCTGGACCTTAATGATGAGAGACATGTTTCTCAATCTTGCAGAGACCACCTGCAAATTCATGATCTCCAACTCGTTTGGAGCCTGTGAACCTGGCCCCTCAATCCCCTCCCGGCCCAGACACCCCTCACTTGCCCGCATGGCCTCTTATTTCCTGGAGAAATCCTTCAAACCCCTGCACACAGACTCTCCTCAGTAAATGCATCGACGTCCACAGGCTCTCTGACGGCCCTTCCTCCCGCGCAGAGCACCTGCTGCTCTCGGGACTCTGTTTCTTCCAGTCATCGCTCTTTTCCTCCGCTGGCTCCTTTCTTTCAGCGTCAACATAAATTCCCATCTCTTCCTTGGACCCTCTGGACCCCCAAATTCCCATCAGGCATTGCTCAGCCTCCCCGCCCCCTCCCGCATACAGGAGAGTTCATTGCTACCTTCTGGCCTCGGACTTGTCTCTCAACGCACTGCCATGTCTGACTTCTACTTCCAGCTAGCTCATGAAGCAGCGTCCTCACCATTGACAAGTGATCTTGGCCTGCCTGGAACTCTCTGTTCTGTTTTCCCAGCGTCCATCACTGCCTCCTTCCTGAACCTCTCAGCCACATTGTATCCATGAGCTGCTCCTCCGGCTCCCACTCTCAGTCCTCTTTGTACCCTTCTCTTCCTGTCCCCTCTCTGGGCTCTGCCTCTGCCTCCCTACTAGCTCTGTTCTGCTGCTCGCCCACGCAACTCCCAACCTTCTTCAGTTCCCTAGCTTCTCCTTCAAGGTTTTCCATGTCCCTCCCTCCTCCATGTGCAGTCGCCAGATCCTACAAGTCCCCCCCTTACACATCGCGCAAATATGTCACTAAAGACCGAGTCTTCCCTCACGTGCATCTCAACTAGTGCATCGACCACGCTCTTCATTGGCCTCTGCCCTCTCTCTGATCCAGATCCATCTTTTCTGAATGGAAACTTCCTCTTCTGAGTCAGAATCAACTCATCGCCAGGACCTTGAGCAACTTCACAGGAGAGACCAGTCCCCGGAGAAGGGCATCAAGTCGGTAAAGTAGAGGGTCAAAGAACGGTCTCACGCGGTTGACACGGTGGCTGTAACATTGGGCTCAACGATGGTCATGGGATGGACGGGACAGGATCGGGCAGTTGCCTCCTCTTGTACACGGGGTCCCTGTGCATCAGGACCACTGAGAAGGCACTGAACAGCAACAGCTTGTTAAAAGGTTGGCCTTTGCTTTGGAGATAAGGGCTCAGCTATTGAACTACAAGTCCCTGGTAAAAGTCTACTCCAGCCTTGGCTTCATTGAGATGTACTCGATTGCTTAGTGTGGCCCTCCTAAGCACACGCCCATTTGTCATACTGCCCCCCCCTTTATGTTTGTAAATGTAAGTCTTGGTGGGATGTAGTTTTAGACTCTACTAGAGGATCTATTTTGGACATGTTGTCAGGAGAGAACACCAGGCTTAGGAAAGCCGTGGGGAAGTGACGAAGAGGAAGACAGACCTTCGACAAGATGGACTGACACAGCAGCTGCGTTGATGGGCCAAAACATAAAAACAGTTGAGGTGGCGCCAGATCAGGCAGTGTTTCCTTGGGTTGTACACTGGGCGACACCTACCAACCACCACAAAGATGTGACGTCAGTCTTCATCCTTTGTTTTCTTAGGGGTATGCCCTTCCCGAAGATGAAACACCGCAGCTCCACCAAGCGCTTTTCCTTCTTCGTGCGTGACCTCCGTTGGTAGAAGCAAGAAGACCTGCTCTGCCTTTCAGACATGGTTGGCTTCTGGCTCTGGATTCGGCATTGGGCTTGACTCTGCCTGACCTTGGGATTTAGGCCTTAACAGGACTCACAGCCACATGAGACATTCCCTTAACATTTTGTGAGTTTCTGTAAGATGTGGCAGCGAATCACAGAACCCAGAGACAGGATGAGATGTATTCAGGGGAGGAATATGTGTGTGTGTGTGGTGGGGGGAGGTCAGATGCGCAGGCATTCCCTTCCCTGAAGGCAATCAGTTGCCAGACTGCTGTCTCATCCCACCACAGGTGGGCCTGCTCCCTGCCTCTGGGGACAATGGACAGGCTCCTGTAGGAGGGGTTTGCACCCTACTGATAATGTTCCTATGGAGACCCAGAGACCACCCCCTAGACCACCCTCTCATTGCTGTGTAACCTATAGTGCAGCTCCTCCCTGTGATGTATGTCTCTACCTGTAATTAGTGGGCTGGCTTGCCCCCAAAAGGTATATAGGCGTGGGTCAGCAATATAGAGCTCTCTGACCTCTCTGATCTCTGACTCTCTCTGACCCCTCTCCCTGCCCCTCTCCCTTGTTCCCTGGTCCTCCTTCCCTTCCCCCTCCCTCCACGTGGATTACCAAGCGGGTCTGAGGTGAGCAATGCTACCATGTAATGTGTCTGACTGTATTATTGTAATATCTCTCATGCTCTCAATGACTTTAATATAATACTTATATATCACAACCGTACAATTGTGCATTACTGAACCCAGAAGTAGTATTACTGAACCTGCGATCAGCGGGTGGGGGCTGGTCCCCCACTCCCCCATGCCATTTTAATTTAATACTACATGTGTGTTGGGGGGATAGAGTGGGGTGGAGTGGGATAGCATCTTAGAAAAGTTGGACATTTGAGACATCTTTAATCTCGAATTTCTTGGGACCAGTCTAATATCAATTCTTCAAAACTTCTTACAGTCATTGTAAATCCATGTTACCTCACTTTGCCCGACTAGTTTCTGCTCACCTGCAGGCTTCCACGAAAATACCCTTTCCTCGTTCCTAGGTCAGATTAGATCTCCAAGTGAAACACTCCAGGCACTCTGTGCTTATCGTTTTACAGCACCTATCGCAACACTAAAATTATACCGGTTGCTTCATGAGTGTCTCTGTCACAGAGAGAAGTCTCACTTTCCATACGAGTGCCCCAGGTTGACTCTCAGACAATGCACACTCTTACAACCACCCCTCATGGGTCCGCGGAGGCTTGCCTATTCCTATGGATGGGTTTCAGCAGAACTTGTAGACTTAGACTGAATAAGAGGAAAGGTCTGGTGATCGACTTCCAAGAAATTAATCAATAAAGCCCTGTGGATCACCATAGTTAAATCCCCAACTCTCAGGGAGTGCTCTCCTTTGTGGTACAGGGGTCTCCACGAGGGTAACTCCCCGGCAGCTGGATCAGTCTGTATTGGAGAGAGGAGAGGACAGGAGCCAATAGGAAGGCAGGCTGAAACAGTATTCTGGGTGAGAGCTAAGAATGGCTTGGTCTTGGGTGGTGGTGGTGGTGCAGGTGGAAAGAGGTAGGCAGGTTTGAGAGATGTGTGGAAGGGAGAATCTGGTGTTGAATTAAAATTTATTTCCCTGCCCTCATCTGAGAGGAGCTATGTGCATCTGCTGTGTTCGTTTTAGGATCGAACCATACGGAGGGCTCTGAAGGATAGGAAGAGGGATAGGAGGTAGCAAGGAGAAGGCACGAGCCTCAGAGGAGTGCTGGGTTGGAAAAACTGCTAGGAACGTCTCTGAAAGGAGGGGAAAGTTCAGGCGGAGCAAATTTGACTAATGGAATAAGGAAGTTGAGGACGGAGAGAAGGCTTTGCATTTCACACAAAAAAGGGAAGACCTTTTGCACAAATAATTTTTTTTTCAAGTTGTGGAGATGGAAGCTGAATTGTAGGAGCGAAGGAAGGGCTGGCCAGAGAGAACCCATTTGCAGGCCGTTTGTCGAAAGATCCTGGCCACATGGCAGAGAGGCCCCTGCTTCCATTTGTTTGGGATAAATAGACCTCCAGAATGTTCTCTGTCTCAGCTCCTTGTCACCTCTTTCCTGTCTTGATCAGGACATGGGGTTCTTGGAGAATGGTTCCATTTCCCTTTTCTCATTGGCCTAATGATTAAAATCTTTTCACTGAATGAATGGATTCTTAGGAGAGTGGCAGGGAAGGTTGGCGGAAATGAGGAGCAAACAATAATAAGTACAAGATAAAGAAAATGTTCTAAAATGTATTGTGGTGATGGTTGTACAATTCTTCTTAATATGGTTGGACTATTGAAACGAATGATATGTGAACTAAAATGCAATAAAACTGTTAAAAACAAACAAACTTTTTATAGTCCGGTAGGTGAGAGTTTACAAATCAGATCATTTTTGCACTCAGCAACCACTGAAGTCTCCCAAAGGCTTGCCCTCGATTTTTTAAAATTTTGAATATTATGTTCACAGTCGGCATCAAATCAGTGTGTACACTGACTAGTGTTGCCTATTATATTATACTCTTGCCTAGTCAGAGAATGTGAGTGAAACAGGAAAATAGGAACATATCATATTTCTTCACTTGAGGGCTAAAATGTATTTTTGTTCCAAAAAGAAGGTGGTAAAATGATTTTTTGAAACACCCTCTGCAGTAGGCTCTCAAAAGTATTCACGATTAAGAATGTCAGTAATAAATTACTTTCTCAGTTCATTTAATAATATGTGCCTTTGGCATAAATAAGGAAGGGCTGAACAAATTCTTCTTAACAAGGAACAGAAGGTGACTAAGAGAAGCTTCCTCAATTAAAAGCCTTGAAGCCTACGGCACTTAGCCGGTTTTCATCCTGAAAGGAAGCCCTGCCACACTCATTAGTTAAACCTAAATTAGTGTCTTAATGCTGACTCGGTCAACTACAGGAAAGCGCAGGTAGAATTATCCAAGTGGAGAGCTCAATGGCTCTGAAATGCAATGGACTTCCTGAGTGTTTCAACATGACCTTGAATCCAGGGAACTGACCCAAGCAATTGCTGCAAGAAAGTGCTTTCCGGTGTCACAAGTTGAACTCATAAACTGGTGGCAGGTAAATCAAGTTTCTTCCTGAGATTAGATTAAAAGCGATAGCCTCCAGGAACACATGCATACCTCCAGAGCGGAAAGATTTTCAACCAGGGGGCCGAAGCCACTTAAAGGAGAGAGTATTGACTCTTCAACACTTGTCACTGGGACAATTGGACCCCCACAAGCTAAAAAAATGAAACTTGGGCCCAAACCCCAAACCATGTATGAAGAGAAACTCACGAGATCAACAACCTGAACACAAGAACTAAAATCACAACTCTTCAAAGAAAGAGAAACTTCAAGAGAGAGGAGTATAGCAGGTCAAAGGCATAAACAAGACCTGAAAAGTTCAAACGTTGTCAGTAGATTCCCCCCCTAATGAGGCGGGCTGGACCTGGACTGGTTTCCAAATTTTTCTGTATTTTTGGTTTGTATTGTTTTCTTTTGTTCATATTAGAGTTTACCTCGAAGGTGCTTTGTCAATGGAGGACATCCTCTTGAAGCTATGTTATATCTTTTGGGTCTGGGTCTATGAAACCCAGGATCAATGAACCGACAGGGACAGCAAGTAGAATAAGGGGTTTGTGGGGAGGGGAGGACAGTGGGTGGGGGGAGACGATGTCAAGGGGTCCATGTAGAAAAGTAATATTTGGAAACTGATTGTGATAGCAATTGTATATTCTACTTGACGTGATTGAAATTTGGAAGGATACATGTGTTAAATCCCAACCAACAATAACAAACAGAAAGAGACCTTTTTAACAACAAATTCTCAGATTTGATACCCAAAGCACAATCAACAAAAGAAAAAAAATAGATAAATTGGACTTGAACAAAAACTTACAAGTTTTAGGCACCGAAGGACATGATCAAGAAAGTGACACACTTTGGGGGGACACAGTTCAAACCACGGCCACGTCTTTGGTGTGGACAGCATCACTGCGGCATCCCTGAACGCAGGGACTCGCCCAGAGACTTGTGCAATAACGCTCATTGTAGGAGCCCTGGTGGTATAGTGCTTGCACATGATCAACAGTTCAAAACCACCAACAGCTCTGGCTTTGGACTCTATTCTAGTAAACCGTTTCCGTCTTGGGAACCCACGGGGGTCCATATGAGCCAGCATTGACTTGGTGACAATGAGTTTGGCTTTGGAATGCTCATTGTGACATTCGCAGTCAACCAAGAGTGGAAACAACCCACGTGTCTATCAGCCGATGAGTAAGTAAACAAAATGTGCTTCATCCATAGCAAGGGATATAAATTCATCAGTCACGCAGAGAATGTAGGATGAATGTGCGCCAAGACAAGGGTGAACCCCGAGTAAAAGAAAGCAGACACCAAAGGACCCTGTATGGAAACGTTTTGGAAATGGTGATGGTGGCACAGCGTGGTGGGTACAATGAAGGTCAGTCCATTGTATACCTGAATATAGTGACAACGGCAAATTTGGTTGTTTGGTTGGTTGAAACTGGCTTGTGCATTGTAAAAGAATTTAAGTCAGTTTTGGTTTTACTTTAACTAACTTCTTTTCTTAATTTTACTTTATTTTTTAACATTTATTTAACAGATATTTCTTTCTTTCTTTTTTCCTTACTTGTATTGGGGGCTCTTACATCTCTTATCACAATCCATACATTCCTCCAGTGTGTCAAGCACTTTTGCACATATGCCACCATCATCATTTTCAAAACATTCTCTACCCACTTGAGCCCCTGATATCATTTCTTCCCCCTCCCTCCCCCACCTGTCCTCCCTCTTTAATCTTGATAAGTTATAGATTGTTATTTTCATACCTTACATCGTCCTCTGTCAGCCCTCACCTACCTTTCCATTATTCGTCCCCCTGGGAGGGGGTTCTAGTTTGATCCTTATGACTGATTCCTCCTTTCTCCCCCCACCCTCCCCTAATCCTCCTGGTATTTCTATTCTCTTTGTTGGCCCTAAGGGGTTTATCTGTCCTGGATTCCCTGTGTTGCGGGCTCTTGTCTGTAGCAGTGTGCATGTTCTGGTCTAATCCAATTTGTAAGGGAGAATTGAGGTCATGGTAGTGGGGGGAAGGAAGCACCAAAGAGTAGAAGAAAGTTGCGTGTTTCATCGGTGCTATGCTGCACCTTTTAACTTCTTTTATAACCACTCAGACCCGTGTTTAGATCTGCTGGGTAAGGAAACTGGGGGGGGGGGGGGGGGGGGGGGGGTTAAGGCTGTAGCCTTTCTCTTGTTTAATTTAATTTTATTTGTAGAATATAGCACACACAGAGAAAAACAGGGACACAATCACAGTAAACCCCCTGTGTAAGTGGTTCTTTCTCCTCCTCCTCCTCCTCCAAAAGTGGCAAATGTTTTGTTCACACGGGTCAGTGAACTTGCAGACAAATATCTTTATTTTCTGAAATCTAATCTCTAACTGAAATGTAGCATGTCATTCCACTGTGAATATAGGCAACCAAATGCTAATTTAGCAGAAATCTCAGACATATTAATATTTTAAATTACAATTTACAGATATTTTGAAATATCTTTAAACTCATCATTACTAGTTATTAGACTTCTGAGGAGATTTAATGTAGTATGAAATAGCACATGTATCATTATAGCACAAATTTGGAGGTTTTAAATATTTTAATAGTCTGGTTTCATTATCTATGGGTTCTTTAATTATTCTATATATTTCTTTTATACACAGCATTTATACCTATGGTATTCAAAAACCGATTCAGAGGAGAATGTAGTCATCACCAGACTGCCAAATGATCTGCAGCATAGACGAGATTAAGAAGCCCGGCTCTGGTTATTTTTGAGAAAAGTTTATGCCTATCATTTATAAAAGAGGCTTGGTGGTGCTATAAGTCAAGCATTGGGATACTAGCTAAAAGGTTAGTTGTTCGAATCCACCAGCTGCTCAGGGGGAGAAAGATGAGGCTGTCTGCTTCCAGTAAAGTCTACCCTAAGGAGCAATTCTACTGTGCCCTATGGGTCCCAATGAGTCAGAATCAACTCAACAGCAGCAGGTCACAGTGGTGGCCGTCTCATGCAGTCCTGAGAGTTGAACAACGTGCATAATTTGGTGGCCTTCAGAAATTGTAGTGTACACAGAAGTAGTGTGATTTAGAGTAACCAGTCATGCCGTGTTCATCTGTGAAATCTAAGTATAATTTTGGTTTAAGTGTAAGGAATGAAAGATATTCTACTTCCCTTTGGATGCCTGTTGATCTAGGAGGCTCCCATGTCATTTCTGGGGCTAGTACAAACTTCATGACTGCCAAGTCCCCAAATGGCCACCCAGAGATTGCATGAAACCTCCATGGTCGTGGGGCCCTCCAGACGTTCCTGGGGTATCCTACAGCATAGAAACAGGAAGCCCCTCTAGAAGCTATCCCAGCCCAGGAGGGCAGCTTGATGCTCTGGGGTGCATCTCAGAAAGCAGGCAATCCCAACATTAAAAAAGAAAAATAAATTTAAGTTAGGAGTAAAACAAAGCTGGGAGACATGTGTACTTAGATACTTCCTTCCCCTTCTTCCTCTGCCCATCCTTCCCTCTCTCTTCCCTCTTCCCC
>NW_022111300.1:37274473-37281110 GCF_000313985.2 Echinops telfairi
GTGACTTTTTTTTTTAATCTGTTCTTTTTTCTTTCTGTTTTTTATTTATTTATTTATAAAATGTATCAACTTTTCGTTGAGAATCAGGTGAAGATTTACAGAGCAGATCAGTTTCCCATAGAACAATTCACACATTTTGTTTCACGCCATTGGTTGCAATCTCCACCATGTAGAACATCCCCAGTTCCACTTCCTCCCGGGGTTGGCTCTTTCCATTCCTCCGGCTTTCCTGACCCTGCTGAACTTTGTCCTTGAGTAACTGCTGCCCTTTCATCTCAAACAGTTGATGATAACACTAAGGTGTGTGTACTTGCCTGGTGCTGTAGTTACTCTTACAGGCCTATCTAGTATTTGACTGAATATTGAGCCACCGTTTTGACCTGAAGGCTCGTTTGGGGATATCATAGTCTTGAGTGTTCTACCAGTCTCTATCCAACTGGTAACCCTGAATGACCACATATTGTCGATGAAAAGCTATGTCTTTATTCAACCTAACAAGATCAGAACTGTTTTTAGGGTCTGAGACCCCCAAGGACCAAAAATTCCATCTGTTACTTAGAGGGAAAAGATAGTGGATGATCAAATCCAATTTACTAATTTAGATGCTCTTACAGATGGTGCCCAGCTACCACTACCAGCTCTGAGTGGGTTCATATTAGAAGGTCCTGGTTAAAAGGAGAGAAAGATGTAGAACAAAGCTTTAAAATCCTTCCTGAAGACCAGGCTTCGTGTCCTGAGAGAGGCTGGTGGAACCTCTGAGATTACGGTCCTTAGTCTCCCTTCTGGAAATGTCTGGAAATTAATTAACCATCATGGCTCAATTTTCAGTCAAACCATAAACAAGCCTAATAAGGGGAACAGTAGTGCTCGTGAGAGCCAACCGTTTTCAATGAAAAGGGCAGCATTTACTCAGACAAAATTCAGAAAGGTCAGGAAAGGAGAAATGGAAACAGCCAACACAGGGAGGAAGTGGCGTTCATTGCAGTAATTGCAATCAATGACATGAACACAAAATGTGTACGCATGGTATGGAAGCACTGATCTGATATATAAACCTTCACTCATTTCAGAATAATAATTTTTAAATTACATCCTTTGTAGCTGCTCCATTGGTCAAGAAGAATCTTGAACAGAAAAATAGAATAGAAACATGTTCTTGTACTCATTGGTGGGTTAACTAGGAAACAGACTTGGATTGAGAATGATGCACATGGGCTTAAATGGGCTTCCTTGCTCATCTGTGGGGAACACTTTCACAGGCCTTACCACATCTTTGGCAGGTGGGAGGTGGTGAAATTATGCACAGCAGCCTGGGAGGGAGGCACAATTGGACATGGGGGCACCTTGCTTAGTAGATCATCTGGCCCTGCTTGGACTGTCCCCAAGAGAGAAGATGGAAGAGGTAACTTTTTAAAAATCATACAATTCTTTTAACAATCCATACATACATCCACTGCATCAAGCACATTTGTACATGTGTTGCCATCATCATTCTCAAAACATTTGCTTTCTACTTGAGCCCTTAATATCAGCTCCTCATTTTGCCCTCTCCCTCCCCACTTCCCCTTCCCTCAGGAACCCTTCGTAATTCATAAATTATTATTATTATTTTGTCATATCTTACACTGTCCGAGGTCTCCCTTCCCCCACTTTTCTGTTGTCCATGTAGTCTGAGAACGATGTAAGCCTGAAAGGTTGACTAAGGACACTTTGCGTAGAGTTGTGATCAAGATACCAGGGACGTTGTTTGGACTTTGAATTCCTTCCTAATCGTACAGACGTCCTAACTACATGGCTAGTGAATGGATGATAAAATTGGATTGCTCATCGTTTAAGCACACCATAATCTCGATAGGGCCAGAAACGGATAGCTGGGTTTGTACTGACACAGGAATTCTTAAAGGTGAAGAAAATAGCCTAGACATCTCCTTAGCCCGTAAGGAGGAATAAATAGCCATTCGCAGCAGCATCAGGTCACAGAATCCGGAACTTCTGAGGGCCTCAGTGCTTCCCAAACGTTGATGGGCGTGGAATCACCTGGAATCTTGTGACACTGCAAGTTCTGATCCTGTGGGTTTGGAAAGGAGTGAGGCTCAGATTGCAACCTTTTTACTAGATTCTAAGTGATGCCATGACCTTTGTTTATATGCAGCCTACGACTCAGGAGGATTTTAGGGGCCCTGCCTTAGCAGGACTGGGTCATTTCCATCAAAGAAAGAGGGAATTTGCACAACGTGACAACCCTAGTCAACTCTGGGCTTACTCCATCTCAGTTACCCAGTAAGTCCGTGGAGGAAATTTGAATCTGGTACACTGTCAACTATAAGCATTAAAAGTGCTGTTTTTCCTTAGTGCCTAACTGCTCCCCTGATAACATGAAAGCGATGGTGCTCAGTGCCTTGTTCTTCAAACATGTCTAGCCCTTCTGTTCACGATATCTGTGTGCTGAAGACACTGCTTAGCATGCTCTAGCGTTCTCCTCTGGACAGGGTGGGAAGTTGCATGATTTTAATGATCGGAAGGTCCCTAGTCTTCTTTTTGGAGGGAATAACTGCCATTAACACACCATTGTGACTGGGGAATAAGGAAAAGATCATTCTTTCTTGGTGGTAGCACTTACCTGCGTCGATTGCTTTTGTCTCATTTCCAGCCTAAGCCGATAGAAGGCGTGATTCTGTAGACCTCCTAGCACAAATGCCTTCCGAGATCCGGTTGATTTTCGCTTGTATTTTTAATGACTTTGCATTATTAATGACCCTAATTTATTGGCGAATAAGTCCCAGTAGCCCCGTCCGCATCCATTATTGATGCTTTCCGTCCTGTGGCAGATGCAGCTGTGCAAATCTAAAAGATAGATGAGTAGCCCCATCGATCCGCCTTTGCTATAGATAACGTGCCGGCTCAGAATCACTGATTCTACTCATGTTGACCACACTCTGAAAACAAAATGACCTTCCAGGCTTCTTGGAATCCTCAGGAATATGGATTTTCCTTAAAGAAACACGCTGTGGTGCATGGCTAAAACGAAGTGGCTCTATTTCCACGGTCAGTGAGATGAAGGCTTTCCCAGACAACCTTCCGGAAAGGTCAGTGACTGCAGGCCTCTCCTGAGTGAACAGGAAGCCAACCTCTTTAAGCTCTGCCACGAAAGAGCAGCACAGGGGAAAGTCACGTGGCCGGTGCCCAGGGCAGCCTGCCACCTAAGGTTTTATGTTTTCCCTTCTCCGGAGAGAGGGCCTAACTGTAGCTCAAACCTGCAACAACACCTCGATTCTCAGCAGCCCAGGACTCTGCCTCACTGACACACCCATGCAGGAACTCCACCACCCCTCCCACCCCTGCACTATTTCCACCACCCCTCCCAACCCCTTGTTTTTCCTGCTGCCCCTCCCTGCTGCTCTTAGTCTGGGCACTTTGTTTAACCTGATCCCTTCCCTGCCTTGTAACGCACCCTTTTCCCAGGAAGACTAAGTTAGTTAATTGTGCCAGCCTGACCGATAATCACATGTGGGGCTGGTTGAAAGGCGGAGGGATAAATGGGTGGTGAAGCCTCACCTTTCGAGTTCTCGGGTCTCTTGTTTTGTGATGTTGTACCGGGCGCAGCTGCCTTAGCAGTTCCCTGCTTCAGCTTGCAAGATTGACTTCCTACAAGACATCCCCAAGGAGAAGCCACATGGACTTATCCCGATGCAGCCCTGGGTGCTGGAGCAGCCGTGTGGAGACCCCTGCTAGTGCTGAGTTGCTTACACGTTCACTGACTCAGCTTTCCTCCTGCAGTCAGCATCATTGCCTCTGTTTTGTGAGGTGACGGACTTTGTGGACTGGTGTTGGGTTAAAGGGTTAATGTTGGACTTGTGGGCTTGGGCAGCATTGGGTTGGGATGTTTTCGTGATGCACACTTTCTTTACATAAAACTCTCTCTTATCCATGAGTTGCTGTGGATTTGTTTCTCCAAAGTACCTAGACTAATACAAAGACCTTGCATTGTCTTTCTGGCCCAGCATGTTGTTTGCAGCGGCTGCCTGGTCATGCTGACAACTCTGACTAAGGCCTCCTTCCCTGTGATGTGGGCAGCCTGGGCCCGGCCCAGCTCAGTGTGCCAGGAACGGCTCCTCCTGTCTCCCAGAAGGTCCAGTGAAGGACACCAAGGAGGACGTTCATACCGAAGGCACTAGGCCCAGAGCAGAGGTCCAAGGATCATTTACTCTGAAAGCACAATAATGCCTTATGTACATTGCTTACTTATAAATGTATCTGTGTGGATAGAAATCCATGCCATGAGGCATGAAGTTCATATATGTCAAGGGTGCAGCTTGCTGGGTTTTTACAAGTCACATGTCTGGTGGCCTCAGGAAGTTATATGTTGGTTTTCAAATGGCAACTTCAGCACTGAGAACCCACCAGCTGTTATGATGACCTATGATATGCAGGTGATATTCCTTGCTCGCTGAAAGCCAAGAGGACTGGAAGCATTTCCTGATGAAGATCAAGGACTACAGCCTTCAATATTTTCAAGACATTTGCTTTCTATTGAGCCCTTGGTATCAGCTCCTCTTCCCCCCCACCTCTGCCCCACCCTTGTGACCCCTTAATAAATCATAAATTATTATTATTATTTTCATATCTTACACCAACTGCTGGCTCCCTTCCCCCACGGTTTCTGTTGTTTGTCCCCCTGGAGAGGGGGTGGTGATGCTGTTATGTGTTGATCATTGTAATCGGTTTCTCCCTTCCTCCCCTCCTCTCCCCGCCTTCCCCCTGCCCCCCTGGTATCACTACTCCCATTCCTGTTCCTGATTCCATGTGTCATGAGCCCTTATCTCTTATCTGTACCTGCACATGCTCCAGTTTAGCCCCCAGTGAAAGGGGTCATGATAGTGGGGGATGAGGAAGCCTCAAGGAACCAGAGGAGTATGAAGTGTTTCATCAGTGCTTTACTGCACCCTGATTGACTCCTCCATCCCCGAGATCCCTCTGTGAGGGGATATACCATTGTCTACAGATGGGCTTTAGGTCTCTGCTCCAACTCCCCTGGTTCTCGACAATATGTTTTTTGTCTGTTTTTTTGTTTGTTTGTTTTGGGTCTTCTGATGTCTGGTACCCGGTCCCAGTGACACCTCATGATCGCACAGGCTAGTTCTTCCATGTGGGCTTGTGGTTTCTCTGCTAGATGGCCACTTGTTTAACTTCAAATATTTAAGACCTCAGACGCTATCTGATTTGATAGCCGAGCACCATCCACATTCTTCATCACATTTGCTTATGCGCCCATTTTTTTAAAGATAAGAATGTCTGCTTCTCTACAGATTCAGAGGCTCTGAAGCCTGCAGGGGCAGTTCAACTCTGTCCTGTAGGGTCACTGTGAGTCAGAATCCACTCCATGGAAGTGAGTGCCTGACACACATGTAGTTTTCTCTTCTTCTGAGCTGTAGAGTATTCCCACCAAACACTGTTGACTTCCAGTGCAGCACACTTCTCCCTCAAAGTTCTGATCACCCACTGCTCAGTCATTTCTATACTCATGGCAGCCAAGAAAATGCCGGTTTATTGTGCTCACAAAAACCTTTCATTCTTTTTAAGTCTTGTGGTAAGCAATGCTTTAAGTTGGCTCCTTGGGCCATCAACATTGGACTTCCCCTGATTTCCTCTGATATAAAAAGCTTGCACTTTTGTTCATACAAATGGAGACTCATGATCCCTGTCTGACCCTTGGAGCCAGTTGGGTTTCCAAATTTGGAAACCTTGGATTTGAGAGGACATTAACAGGAACAGATGTTGTGCGTTATGCACCTCCTATCATGTGATTTTCATACTATGCCTCGTGAGCACCTTAATACTTCTGCAGAGCCCTCCAAACCTTGAGGATGATATTCCCGCTCAGAGCAGCCAATCCACAGAGAACATATGGCCAGCCCCACTATGAGACACGACATCCCTCACTGACCCACAGCCCTACAGGGGACAACACTGGAGACACAGTGTGGGAGTTCCGCCCCATCTGATCCCACTACACCGAGGCAAAACACTAAGGGCATGAAACAGAACAATAAGGGGAACAGAGCAATGAAGTCCCCAGGGAATACCAAAAATAGACTTTGGGCCAGGGCTTGGTGCCCCATCAGACTTGATCTGAAAACACTCATAAAGGCCAACAACCAGTCCTTGAACTAACTACAAGCTTTTCTTTGTTGTTGTTTTGTCACTGGATTTTTGTTGTTGTTGTTTTCTTTTCTTTTGTTGCTTTGTTTTGCTATGTTTTGTTTTTTATGCATGTTGTTATCTCTTCAGGTCTGAATAAGATAGGCTGGATGAACAATCTGGAGGAGAAAACAACGGGACCAACAGTCCAGGGGGGCATGGGAGAGGGGGAGGAGGGGGCAAATGAAGTGAGTGTTAACAAACCCAGGGACAATGGAACAAGTGATCCATATCAGTGGTAAGGAGAGTGTAGGAGGCCTGGTTGGGCATGGCCAAGGGTAATGTAACCAAGAGGAATTACTTAAACCCAAATGAAGGCTGAGAATGATAGTTGGACAAGAGGAATGTAAAAGGAAATAGATGAAAGAGCTAGGAGGCAAAGGGGATTTATAGAGGTCTAAATAAAGGCATGTACATATGTAAATATATTTATATATGA
>NW_022111300.1:37282037-37291392 GCF_000313985.2 Echinops telfairi
ATAGACCGTTCCCTAGCTTGTCATGCATTCTTTCCAAAAATCGGGACTTTTTTAAAACGCCAAAAATCGGGACTGGCTCACCAAAAGCGGGACGTCTGGTCACCTTAGTGAAGGGAGAAGTCGGACAGTCTAAGATATGACAAAATAATAATTTATAAATTATCAAGGGTTCATGAGTGAGGGGTAGTGGCAAGAGGGGGTGAAATGAGGAGCTGATGCCAAGGGCTTAAGTGGAGACAAATGTTTTGAGAATTATGAGAGCAACGAATGTACAAATGTGCTTTACACAATTGATGTATGTATGGATTGTGATAAGAGTTGTATAAGCCCCCAACAAATTGATTAAAAAAAATAAGTATATATATATATATATTCTGCAGAGAATAGATTCATATTTACATCCCATTGGGGAAATAGTCTATATCTATAATACAACAGCCTTGCGACAAATTCTTATTTGCCACCAAAAACAAAACAAAGAAACTCCTCGCTGCCATTGAGCCGATTCTGATGCCAGACATGGCGGAGGACCGGGAGAACTGCCCCCGTGGGTTTCGAGACTGTAACTACTGGACAGGAGTAGCATGTCCCACCTTTATCACTGAGGACATCCAGACACCAACAAAACTACAAACTTAACTTTAAAAATCTAAGTAAATGCTTAAATACACACTCTAACTTCTTAGATTTGGGAAGAGTGGATCAGAGTCTTTGGACCTGTGGCAAATGGAATATTACTTCAGACACATTTCTAAGTAAGTCAAGGCTTGCCCTGAATGCATGTTCCCCACACAGTTTTCCAAGGAAATCCAAGGTCAAGAACTGCTCACTTCTTCTTTTGAATTATTGCAGCAACTCGAGCATAATCTTCGAACACCTTTAAAAAAAAAAGAGGCTTTTTTACATCATTAAATGCCCAACTACACACAAAAGTAGAGAATGTCGGACAATGAACCCAACAATGGACCACCCAGCGTAAAAGATACTCTTGCCAATTTTGCCAATTTCTGCTTTCAGATCAGAACCAGTTGTTTCATTTCTTCCCATATTTTTCCTGGTCATATAAAACAAATCCAGAACACCTTAAAGATGTACTTTACCTGTAAACACCTAACACCTGGCTGTTCTCTTCCTATGAGGAAGCGCTTGTCCCCAGAGTACAACGATGACTCCTTTGGGAACAAGGACTATATCCTTCTCATTCCTGATCCTTCGGCAGGAAATTAAACACAGAAAAGTAAAGTATCTTTTGAGGACTGTTCTTGTGAAGCACAGATGTTACACAAAGGTTCTTATACTTCAGCCAGCAACCAAATCGGCCTGAAGGTTTGCTCCCAACCGCAGCATGTCTGATTCAGTAGGTGTAAGGTGTCCTTTGCAAATCCACTGACAGGTAGGAAACACCGCTTTAGGGCAAGAAAGACATAGATGTTGATAAGCTGGTGTTGACACCCAGGATTTCCCAGGCTTCGATCTTGATGGGAGGAGGTCACGCACTCACTCACTGACATTGAGTAACCCACCACCGATGGAAGCAGGTAGCCAGGTGTTTTGTCCCACAGTGCCTCTGGGGGTGGGGGAGGGGTTTCATTTTGGTTAGTAATCAACTGCTTAGCCATTGTGCCATCAGGGCACCTTAACATCGATATTCAAACTTACTGCCATTGAGTCAATTCTGACTTATAGCAAGTCTATAGGACAGGGTAGAACTGCCCCTGTGGGTTTCCAAGACTGTAATTATTTTTAGGAGTAGAAAGCCACTTTTTTCTCCCACAGAGAGGCTGGTGGTTTCAAACTACTGACCTTGAGATTAGCAGCCCAATGCGTAACCCACTCCACTACCAGGGCTCCTTTGACATTGATATGCCTACCCAAATAGACCAGACATTTTTGTACTTCAAGCAGACATTCATCTTATAAGAAGATGTGATGGTTAATGTTACGCGTCACCTTGGCTCAACTCTAGGGAGCCCTGGTGGTGGATTGGGTTGTCTGTTGGGCTGTGAACCACAAGGTCAGCAGTTCTAAATCATCAGCCACTCCAAGGAAGGAAGATGAGACTTTCTAGTCCCAGGAAGAGTTCATCTCAGAAACCCACAGGGCTAGTTCTGTTCTGTTCTGTCCTAAAGGGTCCTATGAGTCAGAATAGCAGTGAACTTGGTTTAGGGTTGGTTTTGTTTTGGGGATTTTTTTGGGTAAACTTTGGGGTCCAGTTGTTTGGTGCAATACTAGTTTAAAATCTGCACTAAAGTAGTTATATGTGAATAAATGTTTTGTTGTTAGGTCCTGTTGATTTGCTGCCAATTTTCAACTCCTAATGACCCCACGTGATGGAGTGAGTAGATCGAACCCCTTGGATTTTCTAGAAGGTAAATCTTTATCAGAAAAGATTGCCGGTCTTGAACCCAAAGAGCCTCTGAGTGGATTCCAATTGCCAAGCTTTCGGTTCGCAGCTGAGCGCTTAACTGTTGCGCTACCAGACAGACACACACACACCTCAATGCTTTCATCAATCCTACAATGAAGGCCTGTGTCATCTTCTTGCTTCTAATTTTCCATTCCAATGTGGGGTATAAGGCCTCTAAGTATTTCTGGGAAGAAGGAGAATGGATGAAAAAAGCTAAAGGCATAAACAGTCGAATCTGTTCTTTTGAAAAATTAAAAAGCAGAAGTCTCCACTTTTTAGGTCTGTGGCTTCAACTGGATCCCCTTAGAGCAGTGTTGTCCAATTGAAACACAGTGCAAGCCACAAGTAAGAGCTCCGGGTGTAATTTAAACTGTTTTAGGGGCCACATAAAAGGAACAGATAAACATAGAATTTTAATAACCCTTTTATTGAGCCAAAGATACAAAAATTACTGAGGAAAAAATGCTATAGTCTATTATTGCGTTTTGCCAAGGTCTGAGGTGCATATGACACTTGCCGCATTTCTTAATTCACACTAACCACATTTCAAGTGCTCGGTCATAACCACATGTTACCATCTTGAACGGGAAGACTTAGACCCAATCACTGGAAGTGGCTACGGAGGAAGAGGCTGGGAATTGGACGGACCAGCCAAACAGAAGTGTCTGCCTCCTCGGCATGAACAGGTGTCTATTTTAATAAGGAATACGTGGCTCCGTGAGCCCTGGTGGCATAGTGGTTACACATTGGGCTGCTAATGAAAAAATCAGCAGTTCAAAACCACCAGCTTGCTACTCCAGTCAAAAGTTAGTCTCAAAAGGCCATAGGGTAGTTCTACCCTGTCCTCTGGGGTTGCTATAAGTCAGAATCCAGTGAATCGGTGGCCCCCAGTTTCACCAAAGTACCGTATATACTCGTGTATAAGCCGAGTTTTTCAGCACATTGGTATGCAGTTAGTGTGGTAAAATTAGGTGCCTCTGCTGATGTTCGGATCAGCTTATACTCAAGTATCTATGGTCCCAAACCTTACAACTCTCAACAACCATTCAATCTTCCATTATTCTAATATAAGGACCCCTAGTGGGGGCCCTGGTGGTGTAGTGGTTAGAGGTGGGGCTGTGATCTTTTTATTCCAGTGAAAAGTTACAGTCTCAGAAACCCACTGGGGGCAGTGGACTTGATGGCAGTGAACTTGCGTTGGTTTGCTTCGCTGGGTTTTTTGTTTGGGGTCGTGTTGTGGGCTCCATGTTACACGGCTAGTCAAAAAGTTAGCAATACAAAACCACAGGCTCGCTACTTCCATAGAGATTGACAGCCTCGCAGTGCCACAGGGACCGTTCAACTCCATCCTGCAGTCCGACTGTGGCTCAGAGCCAATTAACAGCCAGTGCGGTGAATGTAGGACCAACTGTCTTTCCAAAACAAAAGAATGTCGCTGAGTAATGAAGCACTATTTTGTAAAACTTTTAAAATCACTTGTAATTCTAAAGTTTCCCTTCCTAAGCCTGCTATATCTTGGCCAGTCCTGACTGGCAGGGTAATCTCAGGCTTTACTGTTTTTGAAGTTTCTCTTTCATTGAAGTGGTGACTAAAACAATCATACCTATCATTTATCATCGGACCACACAGTGTTCCCTCACGGGCCCCACCCTTCGGTGTGCAGTGGCAGGTTGGTGCTGTGGGCTGTCATGATGGCCAAGGAGTCAAAGAGGGCCAATTTACTGTTCTCCACTTCAGTTCTGTTTTCCTGGTATACTTTCACAGCACTTAGAATTCTATTATCCCATTCTCTACATCTTTAGTCTAAAATAATCCTGCCTTCTTTTAAGAGTTCATTATGTTCAATAACAGTGAAGAACTCTGTGTGTGTGTGCGTGTGTGTGTGTGTGTGTGTGTGTGTGTGCAAACACTCCCTGAAACAATAGACCAACGGACTTGAAAGCAGAGATTCCAAAAGAGAATTTGTACACACCAGTGTTCATCGCGTCACTATTCTCAATAGCCAAAAGGAAGTACAATCCAAATGCCCATCAACAGATTGAGAAATGCTGACTACACTCCACAGCACCTCAGGTCCTCTTTCTTGGTAACTGATGGGTCAGTATAAACCCCTGACGTGGTCCATACCCGATGGGTCTCCAGAGGGAGACACGGGGCAGCCAGCCTTATCCCATAGGAGGTTACCCATGGAATGTCATGAGAGTTGACTGACCAACACTCAAGAAATTTAATCTGTACCCATTTTCACAAGAGAGACTTTATTAGTCGATTTTGCAAAATCGAGCACCCAGGCCTCAGATGACCAAATGAGCGGGCACTTCCAACAATGGTTTCATGAGCATCATATCGTCCCTAGTCTGAGAGTCCCTCTCCAGGTTGCTCATTGGTCGCGTCAACCAAACTCTACAAAACTCACTGCCATCAGTCAATGCTGACTCATAGCGACCCCCTGTGGGTTTCTGAGACTGTACCTGAGATTAGAAAGCCCAGTCTGTCTCCCTCAGAGCCGCTGCGTTTCCTACAGCTGACCATACAGAGTAGCCACTGGGATCCCCCAGGGATCCACCCTGGCTGAGTACTATGGGGTTAACAATCTTTCTTTAACATTCCTACCACTGCGGCAGATTCCCTTCCATTCCCACCCTGGATTAATCAGATGCCCATGATTCCATCCCCACGTCAGCTGTCAGCTTGTGCTCTGGCTACTTAGTAACCTCATGGCCTTTTGTTCCCTGATTTACTGAAGATGGGGAAGTTGGGGATTTCTTTCTCCCACAGATGAATGGATAAACAAAATGCAATCCATACTGTGAGAATAGTGTGACTTCCTCAGGTTTCACAACAACAAACAAACAAGCCAAACTCACTGCCATTGGATGGATTCAGAGTAGAACGACCCCTTTAGGGCCCCAAGACTAATTTTTTTTAATGATTATTAATCATTTTATTGGGGGCTCATACAACCTTATCACAATCCACACATACATCCATTGTGTAAAGCACATTTGTACATTTGTTGCCATCATCATTCTCAAACCATTTGCTTTCTACTTGAGCCCTTGGTATCAGCTCATCATTTTTTCCCTTCCCTCCCCGCTCCCCACTCCCTCATGAACCCTTGATAATTTATAAATTATTATTTTGTCATATCTTACACTGTCCGACTTCTCCCTTCACCCACTTTTCTGTTGTCCATGCCCCAGGGAGGAGGTTAAATGTAGATCCTTGTAATCGGTTCCCTCTTTCCACCCCACCCTCCCAGTATCGCCACTCTCACCACTGGTCCTGAAGGGATCTTCTGTCCTGGATACCCTGTTTTTCCAGTTCCTGTCTATACCAGTGTACACCCTCTGGTCTAGCCAGATTTTCAAGGTAGAATTGGGATCATGATAGTGGGGGTGTGGTGTGGGAGGAAGCATTTAGGAACTAGAGGAAAGTTGTATGTTTCATCATTGCTACTGCACCATGACTGGCTCGTCTCCTCCCTGAGACCCTTCCATAAGGGGATGTCCAGTTGCCTACAGATAGGTCTTGGGTCCCCAATCTGCACTCCCCCTCATTCACAATGATTTTTGTTCTTTGATGCCTGATACCTGATCCCTTCGACCCCTTGTGGTCACACAGACTGGTGTGCTTCTTCCACGTGGGCTTTGTTGCTTCTGAGCTAGATGGCCGCTTGTTTACCTTCAAGCCTTTAAGACCCCAGATGCTTTATCTTTTGATAGCTGGGCACCATCAGCTTTCTTCACCACTTTTGCTTATGCACCTGCTTTGTCTTCATTGATCGTATCAGGAAGGTGAGCACACAATGATATGATTTTTTGTTCTTTGATGCCTGATACCTGATCCCTTCAACACTTCATGATCACACAGGCTGGTGTGCTTCTTCCATGTGGGCTTTGTTGCTTCTGAGCTAGATGGCCGCTTGTTTACCCCAAGACTAGCTTTTAGTGGGAGGAGAAAGCCTCCTTTTTCTCCCCCAAAGCAGGCTGGTGGTTTCAAACTGCTGACTTGGCAGTTAGCAGTCCAAGTATATCCCACTCTGCCACCAGGGTTCCTCAGATTTTACAAGGGGAGAATCAAATTCATCATTCCAGTTCTACTCTCTATGAGGCAAAGATCAGACATGCCTCCAACCCTCCAAACTTCTTTATCCTATTCTGACACTAATCTCCCAAGGCACTTTCTACTTCCCTGCTAATGGCCATAGTGAACGCAGAGAAGAGCTAACAGATTTTAAGTCAGGATCAGAGATGGTCAGAACACAGCAGTTCTACAATCGGCATCCGTTTTACAGCAACTCTCTCCTATCCTTGACCTTTCCAGCCATGTTGTGACTCCTCAGTCTCTGCCCAGCATAGGCATATAAAAAAGTTCCTGTAGTGCTGAGAAATACCCTCAAAGGCCTCCCACTCTGCAAGCCAGCCTCCTGTGGAAGATACTCAGCTTGACTCATCCTGTGAGCCAGGAAGCCCACAGCCTTGTCTCCTGCTCTTGGTGCCTTTGTTGCCAGGGTTACTGCCTCTAGTTCCCCACAAAGGATCTCAGGATCCAAAGGAAGTGCTCTGCTGTGGTTCTTCGTTCTTGATGGCCATGAAATCCCCCATTCTAGCTTCTGCAATGTCTCACTTCACACCCAGCAGAATGGCAAAACTGAGCAATCCCCACGTTAGCGTTCCATACACCCTATTTGTATATTTCCACCAATACCTATTTAAGTAATTCGCTGCACCAAACATACATGCACTGGCATGCTACTCAGCCAGAAGTAGTAGCAAAGCTTTAAGGCACGCTACACTATAGGTGGAGCTTGAAGACATTTTGCTGAGCAAAATCAGTGAGTCACAAATATTGAATGACTTTGCTTCTATGAAAAGGCAAATGTCTAGAGAGTGAAGTTATTGGTAGTTACCAGGGGCAAGGGAGAGGAGAGAAAGGGGATTACCAGTGATGGGAAAAGCACATTCAGGATAATTTTGGTAAATGCTGTCAATAAGTTGTATAGCAGTAACTATTTGAATTGGGGGTAGATATAACTTTAACAACAAAAGAATAGCTGTTATGTACAACCAAACACCTCATGGGATTTGGTTTACTGGCTTGGTGGTTTAGGGTCATGGCCATGGTCTCATGGGACATCCCAGTTTATTGGCCTAATAACATGGAAACAAGTGCTTTGGTTGACCCTGCTAGTTCTCTGCATAGAGCCCGGGGTCTTAAAAGCTTGTACATGACCACCATCAACAGCACAACATTTGGTCTGTATGCACTTGAATCCACAGAGGAAGGGGGAGAGTTGGGAAAGGAGGATGGGGAATGTGTGACTGTCTCCATGAATAACTGCTTCTTCTTGCCATGAGACCAGAAAACCTACACGGTGCCCAGCTACCATGACTGAACATTTCACCAGATTCCATAGGTGAATCCTAATCAAAATGGGGAAAATAAAGAACAGAATGTCAAATTTTTATGGATGACTCCATACTTCCTGGAGTTGTGAAGGCTGTGAGGAAACCCTGAAGATATTGCCCACACGTAACCAAAACCCAGAGAAATACTCTTTACAGTCATGTTCAGAACAAATAAGACTTTAGCTCATGGCATAGTGGGCTACACACTGAAATGCTAATCACAAGATTACTGGTTGGATCCCACTCTCAGGTCTGCTGAAGAACGATCGGGCTGTCTACCCCTGTAAAGATTTAAAGTCTTGGAACGCCAGAGGAACATTTTACCCTGTTTTACAGAGTTAGAAATAACTAGATAGTACTGAATTTGGGATTTTTGTTTTTGTTGGTTTGAGGGGAAAATGGTCAGCCTTGAGCATTATGCTATTTTAAGAACTATGTATATAGGATGAAGTTGACAACACTTTGAATGAGTAGATAGGCACCTTAGGGAGCAATGAATTTGTTGAGGGGCAAGAAAAGGGAAGGTAAAATTAGTTTCACAACTCAAAAGAATGTTATCAACGTCCCTAAATGGCCTATGTAGAAATCATTGCATTTGTGTTTTGCTGTGTACAGTCTCAACAACAACAGAATAAGTACGGTTTACTGAAGTAGGGTCTCTCTAGCTTCCAGGGCGCTGCAATTTAGTGGGCGCAGTGCATTTTTTGAAAGAGGACATAGAATGTCTATTTATGGTCACTGGGGCAGTAGGCATGTTCCATAAATGCTCTGTGGGTCAGTAACTGTGTCAGAAGCTGCGAGAGTGGCAACGAAATGTGCAGAGCTTCCAATCCTCAACAGAGGAACTAAGAGGAACCTTCCAGTAAACAACAAGCAACAAAAAGCGCCCCGAAAGCGGAGGCCTGTGGTTTCCTGCGTCCTCGCTTCTCGGCCTGCAGCCGGGGATCCATCGAATTCTCTCCCCTCCTCCACCGGGGGCCGCGGACGCACACAACGGCCGGCTTCCTGGGCCGCAGACTGGTACCCGCCGGCGGCGGCCGCGCCTGCGCAGAGCGTCTTCTCGCGCGAGCCCGCATTCCGGGCCTCGCCGGCCGCTCCCGCCGCGCGGATGCGCGCTCCCTGGACGGCCGGCCCCGGCTCCTTCCCGGGAGCGGCGGGAGCCGCGTGTCCCTCCGGGGTCCTGCCGCGCGGACCGGCCCTTCACACCGTCCCTGCGCCCGGCCACCTCGAAGCCGGGGAGGCCGGTCCTGTGGAAGCAGGAACCCCAGCGCGCCGGCTGAGAAGGCCGTAGACGGAGCCTCCGCCCCCGAGCCGGATTCCGGCGCGCTCATTGGCCGGCGCGCCCGTCAGTCTCCGCCCATCGTCCCGCTCCCTCCCGGCACTGGGCTGCTTTTCGGGCTTCCTGAGCGCGCGTCCGCCCGCGCTGGCTAGTCCGAGCCGGACCCCGAGCTGGAGCTGAGCCCGAGCCCGAGTTGGCGTCGTTCGGGGCGGCGCGGAGAAGGGGAGCGCCGGCGCCGAGCAGAGCATCGTCCGGGCG
>NW_022111300.1:37291774-37301699 GCF_000313985.2 Echinops telfairi
CCATTTAGGAAGTAGGTGTCTTTTTTAGCCAGCACGAGTTGGTGGCATGAACGAGGCTTTCCTTGTATCAGGACGTGTTTGTTCCGCGTTTCGAAGGCAGGAGTTCGTGGCAGGCCTGAAACTCCTACGATTGGAAATGCTCCGCCCGTTCGTTTGAAATGGCACCTGCGGACTAGCATCGGCAGGTGTCTTTGATGCTGTGTGAATTGGTCAGCCTGGGTTTAACTCACTTCCCTGGTTCTGAAGGTAAAGTATAGAAAATTTGTGTTAACCTTGGGTCAGAGGCAGGATCAGAATAACAGCCTCCACAGAAGTTCTTTCTTAAGAAATGTTTTCTCATTGTCGTCTCCTAATTTACCATCTTAATGCCCGTGGCAGTCATTTCCAAGTTGGATAGTTGATAGCGGTGAGGATTCTGTTAGTGCTGCAATTGACCCTGACATCCGTAGTGCCTCTTAATCATCATCGTAAATTTAGATTGTTTAATGGTCAGGACACCGCGAAGTTCTCTGTGATTAATCTCAAAACACTTTTTGAGGTTGGTATGTTAGCAACTCCCGTCTACAAAGGAGGAAACGAAGGCATGAGAGCCGGTCGCCACCGCTTGCCCACGATGAATTTTCAAGTGCCAGGCCTAGGAGATCTGACTTTGTGTGGCCAACTCCCTTGCCCTGCCCTCCCCCCCACTTGAACACTAAGTTCCTTAATCATAGTTCACGTTGTTAAGCTAATTGTAAGGTGCACCTTCAATGCTCATTTTTAAAGCATCCGAAGAGAAGAAAGTTATATTCAAAATTAAAAAGCATCACCATTTATGTAACTATTGTAGTTATATGAACTCCTAGAACTAGTTCATACATGTGTGTATGCATTATATATATATACACACAAATACATAGCAGTCACAAAGGTGGATTGGCATAGTGGCTGCAATACTAGGAGTCAACATAAGAACAGTTGGGAGTACGGTACTGGGCAGCATTTCCTGTTGCTGTGCATAGGGTTGCTCTGAGCCGGAATTGACTCTGTAGCCCCTACAACTGGGGTCCTCAAACTACCACCCGCGGGCCACATGTGGCCTGCCGGATGTTTTTCCCCTTTTGTTTTTTTACTTCAAAATAAGATGTGCAGTGTGCATAGGAATTTGTTCATAGTTTTTTGTTTTTTTTAACTATAGTCCGGCCCTCCAATGGGTCTGAGGGACAATGCACTGGCCCCCTGTTAAAAAAGTTTGAGGACCCCTGCCCTACAGCAACAACTTGGCCTGCAGGAGTACAAAAAATAATAATGCTAATGATAAAGTTTAACTTGATCTTACTATTGATGTGGAACCTGTACTTGGCTCTCTTATGATTGCTCTAAGGCTTGGGAATTAGGTTTGGAAACCAGAAGCCTGGTTAGAACAGTGATCTGCTCAAAGGGTATTCCTGAGAAAGAACCTGCCTAAGACTTTCACCCACAAAAGGCATTCATGTGTAATGTTTTTGTCTTTTAAAAGGTTTCTTAATGAAAATACATTGAAAAAAATCCATGGAGAAAAACCTAATTTGTTATCTGAGGATTTCTTTTGAAAGTTAAAACTACTATACTGCCATTCATGCATAATTTATATTTCATTTTATATTAAAGTAAGCTGGTCTAAACTACTAAAGTAAACTAAAATTAGTGATATTTATGTTGGTGAAGTTCAGTCAAGCCTGACAGGTTTTAGAATACCAATGCCACTAACAGGAGGGGAAATGTTAGAGGACAAGATGCACAATAAGTAACAAAAGTTACCCTACCTTTAGTTTTAGAAAAAAATAACTATTTCATAAAAGAGGAGCCCTATGACATAGTCAGTTAAGCTTTGGGCTGCTTTCTGCAAGGTCAGCAGTTCAAAACCCTTAGCTACTCCTTGAGAGGAGAATGAGGCTTTCTACTCCCATAAAGATTTACTGTCTTGGAACCCACAAGAGCAGGTCTGCTCTGTCCTAACGGGTCAATATGAGTCAGAACAGGGGCAATGAATTGAATTGTTGGTTTCATAAAAGTTAACTAATTTCTTTGAAAGACAGCACTTTTGTTACACGGCTATATTTGATACTTCAATGGATGTGAACAAAATTCAAAAGTAATGGAAACAGTTTTAGTTCTAGAGCTATTGTTTAGGAACCTGGGTGGTACAATGGACTACTCATTGACCTATTAACTACAAGATCAATAATTGGAAACTATGGCCGCTCCCCAGGAGAAAGTCATGGCTTTACACTCACATAAAGAATGGCAGTCTCAGAAACCCACGGGGACAGTTCTCTACCTGGGGTCCCTAGGAGCCAGAATCAGTTTGATAGCAGTGAGTTTGGGGTTTTATTTGAGCTGTTATTTAGGATGACAGCTAACAGAAGACTCTGGTGTCATTAGCTGCCAATTCTGATTCAGGACAACTCACGGCAGCACTGTGTCGATTGATGCACTATCCACGTTTTTATTGTTAACCTAGAGATTTAAGTTGAAATATTTTAAGTTACCATGTACCGTGATTCTCCTCATGTACCTTTAAAGACCGTTTTATTGACATGTAATTCATGTACCATGCATTTCAGTGGTTTAAATCTATTGAAAAGAGTCGTGCAGTTGTCACCACTGCAATTTTAGAGTATTTTCTTCATTCTTGTGCCCATTATTTCACATAAAGAAAATCTTACCCCAGGCCCCAACAAAAACAGTAAAATCAACACAGAAAATCCGCAACCCCAAAGAAAGCAAGAAGATTAGAAACTAGACCGAATCAGAAATGGATCCAAAGGGAAAAGAAACGATAAGATGAAAAATGTAACTTAACAATGTCTGCTGTAGCCCACTTTCTAATGCACGCTGTCTGAGGGCAAGGCTAGTTCACGTCCTTGGTCAGGGGTCGGAGGGAGTTCAATGGAGACGTCATGTGTGTCTCCCACGTCTCAGGTGGATGTCACTTGAGATGTTGACGCAGAAACTGGCAGGAATTTAGAAGGCACCTTCTGGTTGCCTCATTCCAGTCCTGCTAATGGCAGTAATGCTTCTAATGACCAACATTCTGGGAATGCTTGTAGGCCACTGAAGTGAGCCGTGGTGGTGTCATGCATGGATCATGCGTCGGGTTGCTAACCCCAAGGTCGGCCGTTGAAAGCCATCAGCCTTTCGGTGGGAGAAAGATGAGGCAGTCTGCCCTTGTGAAGATGTACAGCCTTGGAAACCCAGAGGCAGTTCCGCTGTGACTGGTAGTGTTCCTTCAAGTTGGGATCGAGTCCATCCTGGGGGATTGTTACAGGACACTGCTAAGCACTGTACTGTATGTGGAGGATCTACGTTTGAAAGCAGCTCTTTGTCCTGGAACCCAGTCGTACTGGCTTTTCGCCCCCATTTGCATGATGAGAAAACTGAAACTCAGGGAAAATAAACCCATTGCCAACCAGCCCAGAGGACCGAGTAGAACTGCCCCTCTTGGGTTTCCCAAACCAAATCTTTATGGGAGCAGACAGCCCCATCTTCCTCCCTCAGAGCTGCCAGGGGTCGGACCTCATGTGGACAGCCCAGCACCGAACCCACTCCATCACCAGGTCTCGGGGAGGTTGCGCCTTGTTCACGATCACTTGAGTTAGCAAATGGCACGGGCAGGATTTGGATCCCTGCCTTCTGACTCCCAGGCAGAGCTTGCTTTCCAACCGTTGTGCCAGACAGCCGGGGTCACCTGCAGGTCGAGTAATCAAGCTATTTTTAAGTTTTTAATGATGATAAAGCTGGGCGGGCTTGATAGTCCCCACACGTCACCATTAACTGCGCACAACTCTGCAAGCTACGGTCTGCTCCTCTCATTCTGTTGAAGAGAAAAGTGAGAGACGTTTTCAGCCAGTGGTTCCTAGACATTTGAACTTTACTGATACGTGAGGTGACCACCTTTTCCTTTTGTCATAGTTCAGAATTTAAACAAGAAGATGAGACGCCACTGTCCACACCCATATAACAAAGGGTGTGTCTTACCAGAAAGCCACGCGGGTCCTCTTGATCACAGCATAGAAACAGATACTGAGTGCTGTGAAAAACCTCTACATCGCTCATGCTTGTCTCACTTGGTCACCCAAAAACCTCCCTGCCATCAAGTGAGTTCCTACTCATAGCTACACTCTAGGACCGAGTAGAACTGCCCCCTCCCCCCATGGGTTTCTGAGCCTGTAAATGGTTAGGGGAGCAGAAAGCCTGTCCTTGGACCTGCTGCCAACTTGTGATCATTGGGCTCCTTCCTTTGGTCAGAGACTGGGGAGAAAGGTATCCAGACTAATACCAGTTCAGAGACTGTCCTTTGGGAGTTCTGAGTGTCTGGGCTGATTGCAGATTGGTGAATAGCTGAGCCCAGTGTCAAACGAAGAAGGCCTGGCATTGCAGTGGTTAAGCATTGGTCAGCTAACCAAAAGATCACCAGTTTGAATCCACCTGTTGCTCTGGGGAGGAAACATGAGCCTGTCTCCTCCCATAACTGTTTCAGTAATTCAGCCTCAACTGCCATCGAGTGGATTCCAACTCATAGGGACCGTATAGGATAGGGCAGACGTGCCCCTGTGGGTTTCTGAGACTAACTTTACGAGACCCATTGCCTCTTCTCTCTCCTGTGGAGCAGCTGGTGGTTTTCAACTGCTGACCTTGCGAATAGCAGCCCAACACTTCACCACTCTACATCACTAGGGCTCCCTCAAGAGAGACGTATAGTCTGAGGAATCCTGCGGGAGCAGTTCTACTCTGCCCTGTAGGGGTGCTGTGAGCAAGGACCCCCCTCCCTGGCAGTGAGTAAGTAGGTCGAGTCAAACACAGGTCCGTCTGACTGCAGACCTTGGGCAGGTGGCAGCGAGTCATGCCCTCTCTCTACTTTTAGTTTCTGGTAATTGGTCATTCCCAGGTGTTTGGCGATTGCCAGCCAGTTCGGACAGGGAAAGCAGCTCCAGCACCAGTGGCCTTGCACTTCCCATCTCCATCTGGTTCGTTTAGTTTCTTTCCTTGTGTCATTATTTCTCTGTTCTATGGGCTTCAGAGATCACGTGTCCTTCAAATTTGTTCTTCATTGCTCTCAAAACACTGGACTGCTATAAAACACTCACCTGCCACACCCTGGCATGTCACAGTTAGAGGATTGGTTAAATGGAGGCCATCTTGGGTCCTTTGCCAAGGACCTCTGCCATATCCGATAATGGCTTTTTGATTGATAGCCAAAACACCTTTTGATGACCATCCACAGGACTTAGTTTTCAATAATAGCCCCCTCCACCACAAGGGACACAATGAAATTGGAGCTGAACATAATGACAGTGTAGGTCCTCCACAGGACGGGTGCAGAGCACCACCCGACGCCACCTGCAGTGGGCGATGCTGCCCAGAACTGAGTGCCAGAGAGGGCTGAGCAGCCAGAAGCCCAGGTGGTCAGTTAACAAACCAAACGGATAGTCACTTCCTGTAAGTGTTGCCTGTGGGTTGCTGGGAACAGAAAGGACTGAAAGAGCACTGGAGCCAGAGTCAGCTGCAGAAAGATGTCTTCAAGACTTTACCCTCCCTACCCCCTACACAGCTGGGAATGCAGGTGTGTGCGAAGCAATGGTGGTGGTGTGGTTATGTGTTGTGCCCGGACCCGATGGTCAGCAGTTCGAAACCACCACTAGCTCCATGGCAGAAAGACTGGGCTTTCTACTCCTGTAAACAGTTACAGTCTTGGAAACCCACAGTGGATCGCTACGTGTCAGCATTGACTCGATAGCAGTGAGTTTGGTTCAACAAGATGGGGAGCATCTGGCCAGCAACAGCCAACATCACCCACCTCACCAAAGAGAATCCATTCCAGCCATGAGTACTTTAAATGTTTGACCAAATACAGCAGGCTCATTTTTAAGTTGATAATGTTGTTTGGCCCGTGAATGGTGCTATAAATATCCAACTGGCCTTGGCAGAGAAAAGGTTCTCCAGCCCTGGTATAAGAGGATGGCTAGCCAGGCAGCTATTAAGTATACGCTTGTTTCCCTTACCATTGTGTTGCTGTAATTAGTATCACTACTAACATGGCACTATTTTCCTCATTATAAAAGTAATAGGTATTCGTTGTAGAAACTTGGTTTCGTGTGGAGAGGGCAGCTTCCCTGGTGGAATGCCAGCTGTAGTCTGGTCAGTGCCCGTGTCATCAAGCCTGAAAGAGCCCACAGAGAATTTTGGTCAGGAGCCCAGCTCCTCCCCGCCTAGTTTAAGAGCCCCCCTCTCAGCTGTGCTGGTGCAAGGGAAGGACCAGGCACTAAATCTGCTTGGATTGGTTCCTGTCCTCAGATGATGGCCACACCAGGGCCAGGAGCCACAGGCGGCAGGCTGGGTTTTATGTACTTATTCAACGTTGGGCGCCCTACCCCTTTCTTTCCCATATGTTTTCTTCATTGCCTGGGGCTTCCATGGGACCAGGGTAGAGCTAGCCCTGAGGCTGATACATATCCCAACTGGTGACTGGTGGGTCTGAACTTCACACCTTGAAGTTAGTACGCCAACACATAACCCGTCAGGGGACTCAACCACCTCTGTGAGCTAGCCTTACATGTAGCCAGTTGTTGAGTGTAGCTGATGCTGATTCATGGTGATTCTCGGGCATGTCAGAAGAGAACTGTGCTCCGTAGGGCTGTTATAGATGATTTTTCGAAAGGAGATCACCAGGCCTTATTCCCGATGCACCTCCAGGTGGACTGGAATCACCAACCTTCTGGTCTGCAGCTGTGAGCCTTTGGGATCACATGAGTCCTACAGATCTCCTTCCGTCCTGTGTTTGTAATATGAGAAGTTACCTGTGTTTTCCTTTTTTTACCTATTTGCCTCCAGCTGCTGTCTGTCTGGTTCCAATTTTAGCAGAGATTGGTTTCCTTTTTCCTTAAGTCATCTTTTGGTCTTAATTTTACTTGCTTTAAAGACATTATTAAAATTATATAACATTTTATCTTATTCTCTGGCTTGGTCATAAAATTCTCTAATAACTTGAGTGATAGAACACTTTTCTTGTTAAGTCTTAAATGTTATTACTCCTTTGCCCGTGTTTCTTCATTTATCATCACAATTACCTGTGAGATAACGTTGGTGGTGGTGGTGGGGGGGGGTTCTTCAGTGGAATACCTGGGTGGTAGAAGCGACTAATGGGCAGCTGGAGCCCTGTTGGTGCAGCTGTTACTCGCTAACAGTTCAAAACCACCAGCTGCTCCACAGGAGGAAGACGAGGATATCCACTCCCGGAAGAACTATAGTCTCAGGAACCCACAGGGGCTGTTCTGCCCTGTCCTATAGGGTCACTCACTATGAGTCGGCATCGACTGGTGGCAGTGAGTTTGGTGTTTTGTGGGGTTTTTTTTTTTGGTTTTTTGCTTACCTGAAAAGTTGAAAGTTTGAGTCCATCCAGAGAGGTGCCTCGGAAGAAAGGCCTTGATGACTGATGTCCAAAAGTCAGCCAGTGAAAACCTGGGTGCGATCCTGGAGCACTGCGGTGAGAAATGATGGGGCAGGAATGCAGCATTTGCATCATGCATGATGAGACCACTGAGACGCGCGACATCATTCCAATAATAGGCCTTTCTGTTCCCTAGAAAACACAGTCAGGGAATTGCTCGAGCTCCGCGTCTCCCCAGCAGATGGGTGGATAGCCTTGGGGAGTTGAGATTGAGTAATAGCGGAGTAGTCTGTGTGACTCCAAAAATAGTTATATGTGGATTATGTCCCAATAAAACTGTTAAAAAACAAACAAAAAAAGCCGCTGTTTGCAGCGGGTCATTGGGTTGCTTTGAGCTGCTGGAACATCTCTAGAAGGGTCTCAGTGCGATTTTCCGGGTTTCATTCTATAGACAGACATGGAGAAGACCTTCAGAAATGAAAGCATTTCACAGCGCTTCAATAGATGTGTGAAGAGCTTGGGTTGCTGGCTTCTCCTTAGTCATCGTCTCTGTTCTTCCTGTTTTGTACCTTCTCTGTCAGGGCTTCTCTCATCGATTCTTAACGTTCCTCCCTGAAGATGTGAGCAAAGCCATCATGCTCTCTTGATCTGGCCACCTGTGCAATGCTTTTCACCTTATTTCTCAAAAATCAAGAAACCTTTCCAACCATTCCTTCATGCCATTTTATTTCCGTGCATGCTTTCACTCTTTAGAGCTTGATTGCTTCGTGTCTGTCTGGTAGACAGGATGCCTTCGTTGGCAGCGGTCTAAGAATGGCCTACACCGTGCCGCTCATAAGACTGGGATCACCATCCACATCTGTCTTCTGTGTGGTGAGACCAGAAGCCTCTTGCAGGTGGTCTGGAAGCAGCAAAGCACACCTTGTTTCAGAGACTTCTGATGGAAGTGGCATCAGGGTTAGAAGACAACTTCCGTGTAGGCACCTGCAGACTGGAGAGGGTCCGTGTCCAGGATGAACTCAGCACACCTGACAGACAGCCCCCTGGGTTGAGTGACGTGTGGAACATCCAGTGATGCTGCCGCTAGTCAACATCACTGTGTGTGTGACTTTTGGGTCACAGGGATTTATAGCCTCATAACAAGAGTCAGCACACTTTCTTTGGTAAATGTCTTGCCCATTGAGGGTCACATACATTTCTGTCACTTATTTGCTTGTCTACAACCACATTACATTGTAAAGTCCATTCTTAGAGCCTCATAAAAACAAGTCACCAGCCTATATTTTTTAAAGAAAATCAAGCCCAGCTTCAAGTGCAAAATATGCCACTATAAAACAATAGAGGCTTGGGATGCTCTGAAGCCAGCACCTGTCTTTCTGATGGTGACATTTTAAGCATCCACAGCTCCCTGCCATTGAGTTGGTACTGATTCGTAGGGACCCTGTGTAGGATAGAGTAGACCTGCCCTGGTGGACTTCCAAGGCTGTAAATGTCCACAGCAGCAGACAACCTCATCTTTATCCTATGGACTTGCTGGTGGTTTTGAACTGCTGAACTTGGGGTTAGTAGCCGAACGGGCTATGCTACCAAAGTTCCTGTTTACAACCTGGTGCATAGTTCTTCCCCTAAAAGAACCCATGGCAGACATGAGAGGAAATTGAAATAGGGTGAAGTTTCTGTTAAGAGTTTCAGGGAGGAACTCTGCTGTTTGCAGCTCCTGTGTAAATCTAAAATTACTGGAAAATTTGAAGTTTATTTTAAAAATCGTGGTGTAGAAAGATAGGCCTTTTCTCCTGAGATGTCCTTTACTTGGTCAGTAGACTTTTGTTTTGGCATTCTAAACAAATGCCACCTCTCCAGCAGACTTTGTGTGATTGATGTGCTTCTCGAAGTTCAAGCTGTGTCCGGGGTGGCTTTGCGTTCTTCTCGTCCCAAGGCTGCTCCTTGGCAGTGGGAATTTTGAAGAGAAAGGTGAAGCCTTTTCCTGTAACATGTTACAAACAAAGTCTTTATCTTTCTGTCCTGAGCCTAATGCCATTTCAGTGTCCCCTGAGATGGTAATCATGCCATTGGAACTGCATGCACTCTGATGCATGCACTGTTTAGATCCTTGTCATTACTTTGAACTTGTTTCAAGGGGTTGATCACATGCATTCTGCCCCTTTATCCCTTAATCTCCACTGTGCATTTACAAGGGGTCCTGGTGGCATAGTGGGCTACACTTGGGCCTGCTAGCTGCAAGGTCAGCAGTTTAAAGCCACCTGGGCTCTCTATCCAGTAAAGAGTCTAAGAAACCCACAGGGGCAGTTGTACCCTGTCCTGTAGGGTCACACTGACTCAACAGCTGTGAGCTTGGTGTTTTTAAACACTGGAAACATACAGATTATAAGAAATGTAGTAGAGAAAAGCTGAATTGACTTCTCTCTTCTCATAGTCTCCCAGGACCATAAGCTTAACAGAAGGGCAAGTAGAATTGCCTGCATCAGTACATTTTCATCTTTTTTCTTACTTCCTCCC
>NW_022111300.1:37302295-37306925 GCF_000313985.2 Echinops telfairi
TGTTGTTATGTTGGTTTTGTTTTTAAATAATCTTTTAATTTTTAAAACTCATGCATGGCCATTTTCACCATGGCTATCAGAACATGCATTGACATTTTCTAGCCATGGGTTGTTGAGGTATCTTCTTTATTACCATGGAAAGGAGTGCATCCCTGTAGTTTTAGTATCAGTGTACTTTAGGACTTAAAAGGAGCCCTAATAGTGTAGTGGTTATATGTCAGGCTGTGATCTGCATGGTCAGCAGTTCAAAACTACCAGCAGCTTCTCCAGAGAAAGATTGGGCTTTCTACTCCCGTAAACAGTTACAGTCTTAGAAACCCACAGGTGGGTCGCTATGAGTTAGTATTGACTCAGAGTGAATTTGGATTGGAAGGACTTAGAACAAAACACAGAGAAAACAATGACCATGGAAGAAGTACACACACACACAACTACTGGTTTTCTTTTGTCTTCATACAGCTAGCTATCCTAGATATTTGGGGTAAATGGGACCACACAGTGTTTGTTCTTTTATATCTGGCCTGTTTCACTTGGCAAAATGTTTTCAAAGTTAATCCACCTGGTAGTATGCCGCACAACTTCATTTCTCTTTATAATAAAGCAGAATAGTAGTCCACTGTGCATACTCCACCTTCTTTATCTGTTCATTTTTGAGGCCCCCCCCCCATATCTATGGTGGATAAAGCTGCAATGAAACTGGTGTTCAAGTGCCTGTTTCAGTCCACTGTAAAGTGTGACTGTATCTAGAAGTAGCATTTCTGGGTCGAATGGTTGGTTCTGTTTTGACAAATTTAGGGAAAGCCCAGCTTTTCTACCCAGGAGAAAGACACGGCTTTATACTCCCATAAAGAGTTACTGCCTCACCCCAAGCCCACCTGTAAGATAATTGGACAGTCCCTTGCAGAAGGGCCACACAGAGGGGTCGATACATTCAGGGTGTAGTTTAGCACTGATGAAACACGTAACTATCCTCTAGCTCTTTAATATTTCTTCCTCTTACTATTATGGTCTTAGTTTTACCTCATTAATCTTTTTAGACCTGCACGTATTCATTTGTATGGTTAAGATAGTTCGATATCCAAGATGGATAAACACTTCAGAAATAGTAGTGGGAGAAATGATTCCTTGAGGGTCCGGGAAGAGACGGGAGCAAAGGGGAGCAGATAGCAGTGATGACTGCATAACTCCACTCGAGGGGAAACAATAACAAAATTGTAGGTGAACGGATATGTTGGATGGTGTAAGATAAGGAAATATATGTATGTAACAGTTCAGGTTCCTGGGGAGCAGGGTGCGGGGGTGAGGGGATAATGGGGAGCTGGTATCAAAGAGTTCAAGAAGAAAGAATTTTTTGAAACTGGTGACAGCAATTGTACAATTATGTTTGATCTAATTATGGATTGTTATATCTGTAAGAGCTCTGAATAAAATAAAAAAAATTAAAAAAAGAGTTACTGTCTCAGAAACCCCTAGGGGGAGTTCTCCCCTGCCCTACAGGGTCACTATGAGTCAGCATTGACTTGATGGCCGTGAGCTTGGCTTTGGGAACTTTTCGACAGAGGTTGCGCCATCTTCCATTCCTCTAGCATGGTCAGAGTTCCGCTTTCTTCCCACCGTCACCAGCTGTCGTTTGCCGTTTCCTTGTGATAGTGCGCATTCTTACCCAGTCCCCTGAGTCACTTCTGACTCACAGTGACTTCCATGTGTGTCAGAGGAGAATTGCACTCCGTAGGGCTCTCAGTGGCTGTTTGTTTGTTTGTTTGTTTGTTTGTTTGTTTGTTTAAATAGATTGCCAGGCTCCTCTTCTGAGGCACTTTTGGGTGGACGTGGATTGCCAGCCTTTCGGTTAGCAACCAGGTGTGTGAACCATTTACACCGTAAATGTGGTGTGTGAAGAGAGCACCGTGGCTAAAATGCTGGGCTGCTAACCTCAAGGTCTCCGGTTCTAACCCACCAGCTGGTCCAGGAGAGACAAGGTGGTCGTCTGCTTGTGTTAAGATTTAACACCCTTGAAAACCCTGCGGGTCAGTTCTCCTCCTTCGCCCGGTATCATCGTTTCTCTGACTTGACAGAGATTTGGGGGTTTGGGCTTTTCTGTTAGTCCGGTTTGGTTTGGGTGGCTATGAAGTGACATTTCTTTGTGGTTTTGACTTGTGTTTCCCTAATGACCGCATCTGCTTTTGCTATCTGATATGCATGCAGGTGGGGTTTTAGCATGGATTTCTCACCTGTGGCTCCCGGACTCTGCTTTTTGCAGGTGGAAGACATGATGCTATCCCAGTTCCGCATGGTCGCCAGGCCTTGTACTTTGGCATGTCGTCATTTGCACACAAAACAGAAAGGCAAGCCACTTATGTTGAACCCAAGAACAAACAAGGTTAGTGACCTTGATACTAATAAACTTTTTCCCTTATCCCTTTGATATATTGGGGGCTGATAAGGTAAGTTTAATAGTAAGCAAGCATAATTCTGGACAGAAGTTTGCTTACAAGAAGCGGTAGCAGCATTTAACTGCCCTGTTTGCTTGGCGGGTAGTCAATAGATGTGCTGCTTTTCATGTCTTAATTGGACAAGCAAAGAATGTATGTAGTAAATGAGTTTTCACGAATTTGAATTGCCTTGACTCTACTCCAGGCTTCTTTGGGGCAGGGACCGTTTGAAAACTTCTTTTCTCTCTTTTACACTGTCATGGAGAGAGTAGACATTTAGTAAACCTGTTGTCTTTATTTGTGCCCTGATAGAAAGAAATTATTTAAAACCTACTCTGGAGACCTTGTCCCAGTAAGAAATTGATGAAGCCCATCAAGTTCTTACTGAATCCCAAGGCGGACAGTCTAAAATGCAGTATAGGAAGTAAAGTCTAGCACCCTGCCCTTCTGAAATATGGATAGGAGCCAGTTGGTTGCCTTCCTGAAGGTTTGTTCTAGAAGCCTCCAGAGGTATCCTTTCTCACCTGGGTGGTTTGGGCTTAAGAAAGAATGCAGGTGATTCTGAACTTGTGAGTCATGGACTGCTTGGGGACTTAGCAAGTGAAGAAAGTAGATTTGTGCTACCGACATTGTAGACTGAATCAGGAGTTTTCACATATTTATAAATATTCCTGTTAAGAGTACGTTGCTGCTGCTGCTGCTATGATTAATAAAACAGTAACTGAAGGCAATGGCTGAATCCTTATTCTTTCAAATGTCCCTCTTTAATTACTGTCAACTAAAGGTATACCTACCTGTTAATGGAGGAAATCGATGAAGAGGTGGACGGTGGGTGTAAAGTACACATAACATTTTAACCATTTGAAAGTCTTCCCGTCAGTGGGATGTGTACACCCACAATATTGTGTGGCCATCACCTCTGCGTAGTTCCAGAATTTGTGTTTCCTTAATGGAAACCCATTAAACTGGTCCCGCCATTTTCTCTACCCCTCCCCATTCCTGGACACTACTGCTGGATTCTACTCTGTGGATTTGCTTTGAAACTGAAATTAACTTTGCTTTGATTCTGAAATTAACTTTGATTCTAAAAATAACTTTGCTTTGATTCTGAAATTAACATGTAAACGACCCTAAAATTTCAAGGGCTGGGCACCATTTTGCTGGGTTTCAAGCAAGAGTTTGGGTGATCATTTTAGCTGGGACTGACTGCTCAGGAGACTGGAGTTTCACTTCACTGCGGGCCGCCTTGCTTGCACGTTGACACATTTCAAAGGCTGAATGAATGTAGAGTTGGAGTTCGCGCCGATTCTCCCTATGTTCATTTGCTTAACTTGAAAAAATATATATATTTTAAACTCAACTCTGAGTTTTTTTCTCTAGGAAGTATAGACATAACCTCTCTGGACCCTGTGTTAAACTGGCTTGTCTAGAAAAACAAATCCAGTGGCACTCGTCTATGTAATAGAAAGAGCTTTACATCCAGAAATAATTATATGTGAAGAAAGCCTTTCAGCCCAGCCCAACTCAAGTCCCTAAGTTCAAACTGGCTCATACTCCCTTGTCAGACTCAGGTAGCCACATGCAGTGATGCAGAAGGCAAGAAGATCACAGGCCCGTGGGTGCAGAGTCTTGCAGATCCAGGATCGGTGGAAGCAGGGCAGGGGACCGGCCAGTGTCAGGGTCAGTGGCATCGTTCCAGCAAGGAGGAAGGCAGAGGAGCAGAGAAAGCAGTTTTCAGTGCCTCACTTTCTTATACCAGAAGGTTTCAGACATCCAGGACAGTTTTTATTCTACACCTAGCCAGGTGTGTCTAGTTGACAAAAAAAGCATCCCACTACCACAGACCCAAATTTCCTCATGTAGCTTGCTTAGAGGAAAAGAAAGTAATAAACTAAATCTGCTCTGTGTACTCTAAAATGCTCTGCACATGTAATCTCTGCTTCCCATCGGGTGATGCTTTATTTTTTGATTAGCTATGACCTGATTGTTTTAAATATTTTTTCTCAAAAAATTTTATAAATTTGTATATGGTAATTTGCTAATCTCTGAAACGTGATTCTACCCACTTTGGAGGAAAAGGAATAGAGGGGGCTGGGAGGTGTCTTTCATGGCCTCACTGCCATGAAGTTGATTCTAACTCAGAGTGACCCTGTAGGACAGAGTTGAACTGACCTTGTGAGTTTCCAAGACTAACAATTTAA
>NW_022111300.1:37308077-37309273 GCF_000313985.2 Echinops telfairi
CGTGACTGTTACTGTTGCGTGGTCTCGTTCTTCCTTGAGTTCTGCCCGTTTCTGCTGCATGTGTTCTGAGCCTCTTGTAGGCACTGAGGAGAGAGTCCCTCTGGCCTTGCAGCTCTTCTTACCATGCACACAGGTCTGAAATGCTCCTACCACTGATGGGCATGCCGAGTCTGTAGCTGCCAGGACAACTGGAAAACAGCACTTGAACGAATCTCCTTTATCAAGCTGCTTTCCTTCATGCCTGACCTATTTCTCTAGGATGGTTATCTAGAAGTAGAATCATTTGATTTATACGATGTGCTTGAAAAATTAAATGTTCTTTAAAATGGTCATCTAAATCCTGATGCTAATGTTAATATGAGCACAAAACCACACAAGCTCACTGCTGATGTTGATTCTGCCTCTGAGCAGCCCTGTAGGACAGAAAAGAACTGCCCTGGGGATTTCCCAGACTAACTCTTTACAGGGTAGAACGGCTCGTCCTGCTAGAGAAGCAGCGGGTTTCAAAGTGCGGGCTTTGCAGTGCGCAGCCCAAAGCAGGATCCACTGTGCCAGTAGAGCTCACATAGTGCGTGAGAGTGCTTCACACCCTCCTAAATACTGGATATTAATTTCCCAGCTCATGACTCTTGGGCAGTTTTAGTGAGGGCAAGAATGGCAAAATGATCCATTGTTTTTTGTTTGATTCTATTTTTGTATTTAAACGATATTTTAAATGTGTTAGTCCAGTAAGTAATCACTTTTAATCCTTTTCCCCCCTCCTCTTTAGGGGATGGCATTTACATTACAGGAGCGACAGATGCTTGGCCTTCAAGGACTGCTCCCCCCCAAAATAGAGACACAAGACATTCAAGCCTTACGGTTCAAAGAAAACCTGAAGAAGATGAGTGACCCTCTGGAAAAGTAAGAGCTGACTAGTCTTGCCTTGCTGTTCTCACCAGCGGAACCGGAGCGCTGGGTTGTGTGGCATGAAAAGCCAGTGCTCTCACGGTGACCTTTGTGTCAATTGTGGATAGTGGGGTTTGTGTTGACATTAGTCGAGACTTGACTTTTGTTCACAGTCATGGTTTAGCCAGTGTCACTCTTTTCTGCTTAAAATCAGTGTTTCAGGTGCGAAGGGAATGTTTGATGGGAAGGGAATTTACACCGAGTGTATCACACGTTTATTGGGCACCTGCTTCTTTGTGTGTGCCAGC
>NW_022111300.1:37311812-37318125 GCF_000313985.2 Echinops telfairi
GTTTGGGGCTTAAGGGAGTAGGAGTCAGGCTGGAAGAAAGTGAACATGTTTATAGTTGTCAGGAAAGAAGGTGCCTAAGAGAAAGGATAATGGTAAAGCAAGGCCCCAAAGAAAGGGAGAGGGCAAAGGATCCAGGGGCCAGATGCTGAGCGTGCTCTTGAATAAGGAAGAGCTGTGCGTTCTGTGAGGCAGTGACAAGAAGGACCAGTTTGCAGAGAATGTGACGCCTGAGTCACGGAGAGAGCATGGGCCTGGGAGTGTGCCTTGGCCAGCAGGGGGCAGGACTCCAGGCAGAGGTCGCAGTACCAACTCCAAGGTGAAGGTTAAAGTGTGTTTGATAAACTAAAATAAGTTTATTGTGAAGGAAATAAGTCTGGCTAGTATTCTCTAATTCAGCCTTCAGAGGAGCAACGACTAGAAATAATAGGAATCCATGGTATTGTCTCCACCACTGTGAGACCAGAAGAACTAGATGGTGCCCGGCTACTACTACCAACTGCTCTGAAAGGGATCACATTGGCAGGTCCTGAATAGAGCGGGAGAGAAATGTGGAACAGAGCTCAGAATTATAAAAGTGATCAGGATTATTGGTCAGGTAGAGATTGGTGGGATCACCAAGGCTCTGACCCTTAGTCCCACCCTTCAGATCAACCATTTATGGTCAAAAGAGCAGTATTTACCCAAGAACAGAGTTGAGAGGGTCGGAAGAGAAGGAGGAATAGACACCAGGAGGAACTGGAATGAGTAGTATTGCTTTGAGGGGATTGCAGTGAATGAGATGATACAAATGTGTTTACCTTGCTGACTGTAAAACTGATGACAAGCGCTGTAAACCTGTACCCTGTTCACACTGCAAAGGGAAAAAATAAAGAACTTTCTGTATCTATATATGTGTCTATATCTATATGTATCTTTTAATATGAATTGACCACCCCCCCTTTTGTAGAATGTAGGGCAAAATCATCACAATCATAGATTTTGCAATTACAAATAAATTTTAGCAAGTACAAATTTACAAGTACAGAATCTACAAATAACGATTGACTACAGCTGTGTTTTCCAAAAAATAAAGTTTAAAGAACTGGGAAGTAATGGCTTAAAGAATCAGTAATCATTTTGAATTAAATAAATCTCAAGTAGAACTCATCTTTCCCCAGAACACGTTTCCTTTCCTCTTAGCTATCTGACGGAAACCCTAGTGGTGTAGCAGTTATGCATTGGGCTGCTAACGGCAAGGTTGTCATCTGACCAAATAGGAAACAACCCTTTGAGCTGCTTCTGTGTCCTGTGGTTTATTGCCCTTGTAATATCTATGACCCATTAAAATGCATTTTCATTAATTTTCTAGTCCTAGGGATAATACAGTGGTCATTTGGGTTCTGTTTTCCTTTGGGGTTAGGGCTCAGTTTTAGACATTTAGGTTTTAACTTTCAAAAGCCCAAACTTTGCATTTGTATGCAGCTTGACTTTGCCTTGATCACTGTGCTTGATTTCAGATACATCTACATAATGGGAATCCAGGAAAGAAATGAGAAATTGTTCTACAGAATACTGCAGGACAATATTGAAAGTCTCATGCCAATTGTTTACACCCCGACAGTTGGGCTTGCCTGCTGCCAGTATGGAAACATCTTCAGAAGACCTAAGTAAGACTGCTCTTAAACAACCTGCATGGAAACGATTGTCATCTGGGGCAGAAAGAAATCACTCCATGGCACTTAACTGCATTTCCGTTTTAGGTGTTTAGATGGATCCCAGCCACATAGATTTTTTAAAAATTGGTAGAAATAGCATCATTCATTCTGACCTTTAAATGATTTTGACTGCTAGCGAAATGTATGCTTTGTACAAAAATGAAGTCTTAATTTTGGTGGCAGGTTCTTTAGAATTATCATCTGAGTTTTTTTCGTGACTTGACCAAACTAATGAGTAGATTTTTTCCCCCTTTGTGTTTTTGTGAGCTTTACTTTCTGGGTTTGTTCTCTTTTTCATGCCCTCTCGTCAGGTTCAGTATCAGTCATTCCAGTAACTCCCGATCTCTTAGTTGGGAAAAGTATCGGGATGGGTCACTCCAGTGCCTCCGGATGTACTTTCTGACCTGTCTCCAGTGAGGACAGACCTGCCCTAGAACTGGTGGAACCAGATCCGAACACCAATGTGACATTTCCTTATAAACTTACAAGCATCATATCAATGCGAGTTTTACTTAATTTCCATGTTTCTTTGCCGGTTCCTGTAACCAAGTACGGTGTTCATCGCTCCTTAGGCATCCCCATGGTTCAAAAGCCAAGCATTCCTGAAAGCTTTACTAAGCTGAAATGGTGTAAAGTGAAGACGCAATTGCCATTAACTTATGTGGGGAAAACCTTTGAATGTTCCCAGACCCCAAAATAAACTTCCAAGTCAAGCAAATTGCTCATAACCCCTAAAATACACTCCCCAGCAGTGGTCACAGACCAGCTTGAAGCTTTGGTGGCTTGATGGTAAGAGACAGGGCAGTTTGCGGGGAGGGAGCTGGACATCACTGTTGACACGCACGCCCGCTCTCTGCTCCACGTGCCCCCTGCTCTCTGGGAAACAAGTGCCGAATGCTAGTTTTGTTTTTCACCCTTTTCTTCATAAAAGCAAAAACCCTCTTCGGAATCCTTTCAATTAGTGAACACAGGTCCTAATGTCAGACTTTTGTAAAGAGAAGTGACACAAAGTGAACTTGTGACAAGCAGGGATACCTGCATCGTTCCCACGTTCAGCTAACATGGCTGTCAATGTAGAAGTCAGTCAAAGGGCTCTCGTACACAGCACGCCCGCCCCGGCCAACCCCATGCCCTTTCCTGCCCTCAGTCTTCGTGTGGGGCACGGGCTGGGCGGCCCGAGTCTCAACGATGTGGCTGCATAGTCCCCAGGAGACAGACACGTGGGAGGAGACACTGCCCTAGGAGCTGCCGTCGATGAATATCCCTCAGCTGTTGTTAGCGCTTACCCCAGCTGTTCGGCTCCTTTCAAGTTTGTGTTCCTCAGAAATGATAGTTCTTAGACCACATTAAAGGAAGGCAAACATGAGAAGATACTGAAGTCAGGCCCCGGCCGCAGAGATTCTGCTTCAGTTAGTCTAGAGAGGGTCCAGGGTGGCTGTTTCGTACAAGCTCCTGGAGTGATTCTGTGGGCAAGGGTTGAGAACTGGCACACATGAGGAGCAAGGCTCTTGGATGAGGGCAGATAACATCTATTATTTATACTGTGTACTGTACACAGAATATGTATGTGTATGTTAATCAGTGAATTGCGGTTGGTTGACTGATCCAAGCTCTAGGCCAATCAAATCAGAGTCTCTGAAAGAATCTAAGAAACATGTGGAGAGAGAAAGGCGAAGAGAAACTAAATGGCTCACTACACAAAGCAAGGCAATTTGGGAGGAAATGAAAGACACAGAAGGTATCAGATGCCCCCAAACAAATAACACAATGATAAAAATAAGACTCCTTATCACTGATGGCAGTTTCATGTGCAGAGTAAACAAAAGAGAGGAGATTGTATAATGATAAAGGGCCGATTCATCGAGTAGATGTTGGTGTCAAAGCCCTAAAATAGGTAAGGCATATGCAGACAATAAAAGGAAGCAGTCGATGCGCTAGGATAAAGCTGGAGATTGCAACCTAACACCTTTTTTTTTGAGGGCTGAGAGCTTTGCTTTATTTTTTTCATTTTTAAAATCAATGCTATTGGCATTTAACTGCCATTCCATATAATTCAGTGATTTAAATAAATTGAACAAGAGTTGTGCAGCCATCACCACAATCAATTTTAAAATATTTTCCCCTTTCTTGTGCCCATTCGTCTGTTGCCTCGGTGCCTTTCTGCCTCACTGCCATCCAGTCGACACCCTTGAGGACCGGGTAGAAGTGCCCCCTGTGGGTTTCCGGAATTGTAACTCTCTATGGGAGTAGACAAGCCTCATTTCTCTCCTGCAGAGCAGCTGGTGGTTTCGAACTACTGACCTTGCAGTTAGCCCAGTGGTAACACGACACCACCAGGGCTCCTTTAACTCCCCATGACTCCCCTCAAGAGTGGGTAGAATCGTCCAGAAAGAAGGTTGGAAAAGAAATAGAGATTTATACCAGGGGTTCAAGTAGAAAATGTTTTGGAAATGATGATGGCAACATATGTACAAATATGCTTGATACAATTGATGTGTGGAATGTTATAAGAGCTGTAAGAGCCCCCAATAAAATGATTTTTTTTAAAAAGAAGAAATAGAGAATTGGAACAATGCTGCAAACCAACTAAACCTAAGATAGTAGGTAGATTGAGGGATGGGCTTCAAAAAGTTCGAGGGAAAAGTGATCTTTTCTACGTACTTTTTGAAGCTCTCGTCCATCACTCTACCCAACAGCAGCATAGCATGCATTCTCCTCCCATGCACGTGGCTTAGTCTCCAGCATAAACCACATGGTAAGTTAGATCACAAAGCATGTCTCAGAACATTGCAGAAGCTGGAAATCCTGGGTGGCATCCTCTCCAGCCATAATCGAATGAAGCTCGAAAGCACTAGACACACGACCCTGGACACGTGGTATTTTTTCAAACTCTGGGCCAGTGATTTGAACACTCAGCCCTGGTTGTGGAACGCTGAGCCAGCGCAGGAATGCCACAGCGAAGGCTCCCTTGGGAAGGTTCAATGACCTCTTTTCTAGAAGCCCTGTTGCCTTTTTTGTATTTTAAATTCGATAACAATACACTCTGCGTTTAAAATAACTTTTCTTTTAACCCCCTGGCCCTCTCAGCATGCCATCTTACGTGTAAATTGATAAATTTTCTTCCCTCCCCTCCTGTTCCTTCCAATTCCATATTTTGAGTTTCATTGTGTTTTAACTGTAGTTCATTCAGCCGCATCATGCTCACCTGCACCAGTGAGTTCTTTATGCCACTTTGTTACTGGAGCTACAGTAAGTTTATTTCAACATGCACACACTTCTCCTTGGGACACATCATGTAACTTACTCTTGGTTGCAGCTGGTCTGTGAGCCATGTTAAAGACCGTTGGGAGTCCATGAAACTGTTTGAAAATAAGCCCATGTGACTAACTAAAAATCTGCTTGGAAATTATACCATGTCTTGATGTTTTATTAAAGTATCTAGATATTCCAGTGACAAGCAAAAACTTAGAAACAAACAAACAAACAAAAAAGACTGTTGTGAAATGCCAAGGTGTTTTTGTTCTGTTGCAGGGGATTATTTATTTCAATCTCAGACAGAGGCCATATTAAATCAATTGTGGATAACTGGCCAGAAAATGATGTTAAGGTACTAATAGCACAACCCTCCTTTTCACAATGTTTTTGTTTTGTTTTTTTCCCCCCTTTCCTTGTAAGTTGCCTCTCAATTTCTCAGAACAGTTTTTCAGTTGTTGCTCTGATTAATTTTGCACTTACTTAAATGCAAAATTCATGCTTTGTTTCTGAGGAGCACTAGTAGTGGTGGTTTTATGAAGTGGGTAGCCGATACCAAGTTTGAGGCTGAGGAAGAAATTGGAGGCTGCGCACTGTCGGTACACTGATGTCTTCTGCTTTCCCGTGTCCCGTGTTCTATTCCGAGGAGCGTTGCCCCAGGTAGAGAAAATTAAACTGCCACACGCAGTTCTAGCCTTGAGGGGCCACAGAGGGTTGGCGATGCCCTTTGTCTTCTGAATCTTAGATTCAGATTCTAAGCAAATAGAAAATTCTTTAAGAGCTTGACATTTGGCAGATACAAGCGTTGGTCAATTTGGCTGTTTTCTCATGAGTAGCATGGAGCAAGTATTATTTTTCAGGTGTCTTTGGTAAGCTTTTGTGTTTATTCTAGGCAGTAATCTGACATACCTGTATTTTTTGGTTTTCTTACCAAAATAGACACTAGTGAATAATCATTAGCTTAATGATAGAGAAAGATGCTTGATCAGATCATTGAAACACTCCATGTCATCTTAAAGCCCTGTAGGTAGGTATATATGTATTTGGGGGCATAGGAGGGTAGCTATATATTTTTTACCCTAGACCTTTTACTCTTCCACTGCCACTGAGATTGATTTTTATTCATTTGTTCGTTCGTTTGGCCTAGCTTGTTATGTGTGTTGGGAGAAGAGGGTGGGGATCTCTGGTCCAGGACCTTGACTACCTCACTTGTATTTCCTTGTCCTGATGTTTATATTGGTCATCCCTCAGAAGCACCCTGCTCCTAAATCAAAATTAGAGGGAATTCTTATTTTTGCTGTGTGTGTGTGTGTGTGTGTTTGAGACTGCTTAATTAGCACTTCTGGAATTTTATATGAGAGGGATTC
>NW_022111300.1:37318573-37320450 GCF_000313985.2 Echinops telfairi
GCCCTGCCCCCGACTCTCCCAGCGCGTTCTTTGGTTCCTCTCCTGGAGCATGCAAAGGGTAAATGCTGTGCTGGGGCGGTACGGTCTCCTTAAACTCCACTTCCAATTCCATACAGACAACAGTGAATTGAGCCTGCGAGTCTAGACCTGGAGCTCTCATCGCTCACAAAACTGAACTGAGGGTGGCTTGTCAGTCGTGGACCTAAATGTGAGGCATGAAATGATGCGACTTCTAGACGGTGACACGGGGACAAAAGGTGACCGGGACAATGACTTTTTGGAGACAGCCCCAAAACCACGTCCCATAAAGGACTGACACGTTGGACTTCGTTCATATTAGAAACTTCTCCTGTTAAGAGAATGAGCCACAGACTCAGAAAGCAACTCTCTGATTAAGAACTTGTTTCCAAAATATAGAGCTCCTAAATTTCAGCAGTAAGGAAACCCCACAATGGGAAAATGGACAGATATCTGAATAAGCACCTCTCCAAAGAAGATCTCGGGCCTCCACAGCTTGCGTCATTGCTGTTGGGAGTTGCCGTTGTCAGTTGGCAGGACTGGTATGTCGTTCTCCAAACCAACCCCACTGCCACTGAGTCAGTCCTGACTCACAGCAACCCCTTACAGGGTTTCCAAGACTGGAAACCATTACAGAAGCAAATAGCCTCATCTTTCTCCTAAGGAGCAGCTCGTGAATTTGAACTGCTGGCCTACAGTTAGCAGCCCAACACCTGACAGCACCGCCAGGGCTCCTTTTAAATCATTAGGGAATTGTTAATTAAAACGATAAGTAAATTGAAAATGCTAAATAGTTAAAACAACAATGAAGCACCTATTAGAAAGGCTGACCTCCAGCTCTGACACCACCACCTCTGGGTGAGGATGTGGGGGGAACAGGAGGTCCTGCTCATTGTGTGGAAGATGGTTTGGCAGGTTTGTTGGTTTTTGTTGTTTTTTTGTTTTTGTTGTTGTTTTAATGAAGCTAGGCATAATAATCTTACTACATATCAAGTGATTATACTCCAGTTATCTACCCAACTGATCTGAAAATTGTGTCCATGCAAAAATCTGCATATGAATGTTTAAAGCTGCTTTATTCATAACTGCCAAAACATGAAAGCAACTGAGATGTCCCCTCACGAGGCAAATAGGAAACCAACTGTGGTGCAACCATGTGATGATTCACTATTACTCCGCAGTGAAATGCAGTCAGCTACAAGCTAGGACACATCTGGACGCATGGCTCTCAGAGGCATGTTTCGAAGTGAAAGAAGCCACTCTGAAAAACCCTCCGTACCCATGACTCCAGCTGCAGGACCTCCTGGAAAGGGCAAGGCTCTGGAGAAGAGGGAGGCCGGCGGAGGTGCTGCCTGGGGCATTGTGCACAGGGAAGCCCAGCTGCAAGATGCTGTCGTGTGAGCACCTGACACAATGGATTTGTCAAAACCCATAGAACCGTGCAACACAGAGATAGAACCTTCATGCTAACTATGGGTTTTTCATTAATAATAACGCATCAGGACGGGCCCATTGATTGTAATAAATATTCCACATGAATACAAGTTGTTAATACCGAGAGAGAGTAGGCGTGGGGATGATGGGACAGGGGTGAGAAGAGAGGCCTACAGGAACAGTACAATTGATTGGAAACCTAAGACTGCCCTAAAAGAATAAAGGATATTAAAGTTAAAAATATTATGTTAATTAATTTATTGGTTTGTTTTAGATAACATGTTTAAACTGATTATTAAATGATATTTTTTTACAGGCACTCTTAAAAGACCCGTTTTACTTGGGCTTGTATCAGAAAAGAGATCGCACACAGCGCTATGACGACCTGATCGATGAGTTTATGAAAGCCATTACTGACAGGTACT
>NW_022111300.1:37321248-37322118 GCF_000313985.2 Echinops telfairi
TGTTGTACCATCCTTTGGCCTGGCATCTCCCAGAGGCGACCTCCTGCTGCAGGCTACAGTTCACGTTCCTTACCTTTATGATCTGACCCTGACCTGCCTTTCTACTTACTGCTCCATAAGAGATGCTCACAACACATTCTGGTTCAGAGTTAGCATCTCAAAACGGAACCCACCTTTGCCTCAGAAATGTCCATCTCTCTCTTCTGCCCCTTACTTCCCCACCTGGACGACCAAGTAAGAGCTTCTCTGTCATCTACAATGCCTCAGTGTTGTAAGAGCTTCTCCCTCACACCCCAATTCTCAGCATCACGTCTCTGTTTACTTTGATGCCTCATAGTTGTCCCTGCTTCAGGTCTTCCTGTCTTTCTGTCATCATAGCCCCTCAGCTGTGTTTCCTCTCTGTCCTAACCCTACACCGATCACGTCCTCACATCACAGACGGGTTTATCCTTCCTAAAGGGATGCTAGCAGAGTTCTTACTCTGCAGCCACGAGAGTAATTCTACAGTGGGAGGATGGGTACAGTCCTCATTCCCTAATTTGGCATTCAAAATTGTCCCTTACTTGGCCCCAGCCTACCTTATCTTCCTGACCTCTGGCCTGAAATCTAAACCCTGAAATACAGAGAAATATTAAAAATAAGAAGTAGGTACGAGGGGTACCCCCCACCCAAATGCAATTAAGGAGCCCTGGTGCCGTAGTGGGCCGCTTGTTAAGCTGGTAACCACAAGATCAGCAGTTCAAAGCCACCAGCCCTCTGCTGGTGAAAGCTGAGGCTTTCTGCTTCCATAAAGGTTTACAACCTCAAAAACCCACAGAGGCCATTTCTAACTATGTCCTATAGTTACCATGAGTTGGAATCTACTCAATG
>NW_022111300.1:37322218-37324072 GCF_000313985.2 Echinops telfairi
ATAGTTCACACAAATTGATACTGCATAAGGTCCCACAAAGTGCTACATTCTTTTTAAACACCTCATGAATATTTTTCCATGGGGCCTGTTTTCCTAGAATTGGAAAAGTAGTGTCTGTTGCTTTTAATAACATAATGATTTAAAACACTATCATTCACAATACTGGGCAGAAAAGCTGTGTAATGGTGGCATTTCCAATTATCATGATGTTTGCCGTTTTAGATATGGCCGGAACACACTTATTCAGTTTGAAGACTTTGGAAATCATAACGCATTCAGGTTCTTGAGAAAATATCAAAAAAAATACTGTACCTTCAATGATGATATCCAAGGTAAAGTAGAACGAAAACTTGAAGGCTTGGATGCCTGCTTTTGAACTATTTTCCATGTGTCCATCTGTAATTAAATGTTTTATTTTCACAGGGACAGCTGCAGTAGCTCTAGCAGGCCTCCTTGCAGTACAAAAATTTCTTGGTAAACCAATCTCAGAAGACAAAATCTTATTCCTCGGAGCAGGAGAGGTAAGTTTGTTAACTTTCTAGAATGTACAAAGAACGCTCTCTTGTGGAACTGGGGAATGGGACAGAATGTTGCTGTAAAAGATTGTTACGATCAAGCTCACACTTGTGCCAGGAGAGGGGATGTGAATTCAAGATCTCTGTGTAAATTCTGTGATTTAATATAGAGAGAGAGAGTACCACAGCAAATCAGGGTTTGTGTGTTAGGAGGGAGGACTGTTCTTCATCTCTTTGATCTCAATACGGAAAGCAACTCAAGCACTGCTACGTACTCCGTGTCTCTGTTTTTTACATGTATCTTGTGTTGGACAGGCCGCTCTTGGAATTGCAAACCTAATCGTCATGTCTATGGTGGAGAACGGCCTCTCAGAAGAGGAGGCCCATAAGAGAATCTGGATGTTTGACAAGTTTGGTTTATTAGTGAAGGTAAGGTATTCAACAGAAGGAGAAGCCAAAGAAGGGTGTTGCTGTAAAATGTGGAGTTGGCTTTTTGTGTATGTGTGTATTTTACTTTTTTTTAATTTAATCATTTTATCAGGGGCTCTTACATATATTTCAACAATCCATATACCCATCATAACAAGTGGGCACGTACATTTGTTCACATCATCAATTTCTTCTTGAGCCCTTTGATATCAGCTCCTCTTTTTTCCCTCCCTCCCCCACCCTGCCACCCCCAAACCCTGAACATATTATGTATTATTATTACTATTTACACTGCCCATTCTATCCCTTTACCTAATATCCTGGTATTCGGCCCCCTCAAAGGGGGTGATTCCACCATCACTGCTATCTGTTCCCCCTTCCCTTTTCCTACCCTCCTGGAATTGCTACTCCCATTACTGTTTCTGGGAGGGTTTGTCTATCCTGAGTTCTGTATATTGAAAGCTCTCATCTGAGCTGCTGTATGTACACCAGTCTAGCAGGATTTGCGAGGTAGGACTGAGATCATAATAGTTGGGGGAGGACGGATTAAAGAAGCAGTGGACTGTTGTTTTGTTCCATCGGTATTAAACTGCCCTGGATCTATTTTCTGTTCTGTGAAGGCCCTCTGCACAGGAATGTCCAGTAATCTATGGATAGACTCTGGGTCTCTTCTTTGACCCCTCTCCATCACCTCCTTGAGATTGTTTATTTTTGAACTTCTGATGCCTGTTTCCATCAACACCTCAGATTACACAGGCTGGTGTGCTTCTTCTATGTGGGCTTTGTTGATTCCCTGTTAGATGGCTACTAATTGCTATAGCTTTTAATGGCTGGGCACCATCTGCTTTCTTCCCCACATTTGCTTATGTACCCAGTTTGTCTTCAGTGATTGTGTTGGGGAGGTGGGCAT
>NW_022111300.1:37325477-37326521 GCF_000313985.2 Echinops telfairi
TCCTTGTAATCGGTTCCCTCTTTCCTACCCACTCTCCCTCTACCCTCTGTTTCGCCACTCACACCACTGGTCCTAAAACTAGGTTTTTAATGGCAACTGAGTTAAAGTGTGAACCGCATACTTGGTATCTGAGCAGAAATGCCTTAGTCTTTTGGAGATTCTAATCCCCTGTTGCTGCCGCTGCAGTTATATGAAGGGCTGTCAAGTTGGTTCAGACTGATAGCGCCCTCTCTCTGTACAACAGAACAGGACACCCAGACCCGGGCCACGTTCACAGATGTTCGTAGGTTTGAGCCGTGGTTGCAGCCACGTGCCGGTGCATATGGTCATGGGCCTTCCTCCTCACTGCCCCCTGCTTTCCCGTGCACGATGTCCTTCTCCACATGTCCAAAGTGCATGAGACAAAGTCATCATCCTTGCATTTTGGCCATACTTTTTCCAAGACAAATATGTTTGTCTTTGGTAGTCCACCATATTTTCGATTTTCTTCACCAGCACCTTAGTAAAATTAATCCCTTATAAAATCTTTAGACCCTTTTCTTTGAGCCAATTCATGGATAAGAATAGAGAGCGTCTCTCCTCAATGTAACCAGCATGCTGTGGGCCTGCCTTACTCAGCATTGACTGCCTTTTTTTAGCTTAACAAGTGCCCTATACTGTGAGATACATTGAAACGCAGGTGAACTGCTTTATAGTTTAACCTGTCCAGTACCCGATGCTCTTGCAAATTTTCTATCATCTAATGCTATTCCTTTCCAGCGGTTCTCAACCTGTGGGTTGTGACCCCTTTGGGGATCAATCAACCCTTTCACAGGGGTCCCCCAATTCACAACAGTAGCAAAATTAGTTAGGAAGTAGCAATGAAAATCGTTTTATGGTTAGGGGTCACCACAACATAAGGAATTATATTAAAGGGTCGCAGCATTAAGAAGGTTGAAAACCACTGCTTTACACCAGTGGAGTGAACTCTCAACCTGTTTTGCTCTAATGCTAAAGTCTTGTCTTAATTAGTAATCACGGTTTATTAATATATCAAGAATAAAA
>NW_022111300.1:37328773-37330032 GCF_000313985.2 Echinops telfairi
TCGATAGCCATCAGGAACCATTTGCCCACCCAGCCCCAGAGATCATACCTAATACTTTTGAAGAAGCAGTAAATATAATAAAGCCTTCAGCTATAATTGGTGAGTAAAGCTGTTGATAAATAATTTTATTTGTTTAAAAGTATGTCTTGGGTTATAACTACAATGTAAACAAAACATAACACAAACGCATGGGTTACAAAAGCTAACGGCCTTTCAGGTAGCACATAATTACTTAACCACTGTGCCACCAGGGCATCTTTTTTGCCACGTAGAATTAACTGCAAATTAATTGACAGATTTCAGCGGAAATGAGAGCGTTTCCGTGACAGCTTTTTTATGACTGGTGAGAGGTCAGTGAATGGGTGTGTCCTGTACTTTTGAGGCCTAGAGACCATGCTGTTCATCGTGCTTTGCTGTGAGGGTCGATAGACTATTGTGCTCAAAGCCTGCAAGGGCCACGTTGGACGGACTCCGTCAGGCAGGTCATGGGCAGAGGCAGACAGTGGCTTTCAAAGGCGGAATCTGGTGGGTTTGGGTAGTCAGGCACTGCAGACAGTCTGTTCCTAGCCTGGGCGACACGCCACGAAGGGCCCTGCAGAGTTTAGCATTTCAGACACACAAGTCCTTTGCTAGAGCGATCGTGATAGTCTTACACTCTTTTGCCCCTGCTACTTTTCTATAGCTTAGTATGTGTGTGGTGAGCCATTTGTTTCTTTGACGTGCAGTTGGGTTTCCATTACATTAACACCACCACCACCCAGCCCCCAACAAAAACAAACATAACTGCCATGGCGTCTCTTCCGACTCAAAGCAACCCTTGTACAAGTTTTCCTGAAGCCTCCTCTTTCGCCCTTAAAGCAGTGGGTGGGTTTGATCCTCTAACTTTGTGGTTCATAGCCCAGTGCTTATCCCACAGTTCCACCTGGGCTCCTTAGCATTGTCTTACCAGCATGAAGTCTTACTTTGTACGACAGCATAATTTACCTGTGATGTTGTCATGGTGAGTGGAGCACTGGTGCAGTGGTTACATGTTGGACTGCGATCCAAATGGTCTGCAGTTGAAAACCACCAGCAGCTCCAAGGGAGACAGACTAGCTTTCTATTCCCATAAACAGCTATAGCAGCAGTTCTCAACCTGTGGGTCGCGACCCCGTTGGGGGTCAAGCAACCTTTTCACAGGGGTCGCCAAAGACTATTGGAAAACACATATTTCCGATGGTCTTAGGAACCAAGACATCGCTCCTCTATCCGTCTCCAGG
>NW_022111300.1:37331945-37333153 GCF_000313985.2 Echinops telfairi
GGGCCTCCTGAAAGCCTGGCTGCTTAGGCTCCCAGCATCTCTGTGCACGTAGCTTGGAAGGAAACAGATCAAATGCTAGCCTCCTAGCTTGCATTCTCCTGCCCTAACTCCTAAGTTCTCATTGTCTTCTTGAGGAAATGTTTGTAGTTTATCCGGTATGCCTCTTCGTTCACTAGAGAGAGAACTGGCCCTAAGACCTAGGAGAACACTGCCAGCGCTCCGCCCACTCTCAGAGCGCTCTGAACAGAGCATCCATGCGCTTTCTAGACCTTGAGTTCTCTTTGTTGAAAATTTTTGTGTTGCTACATAGATTCCCTCCAAATTCCTGTTGATTCTCGAATGTCAGTCTGTGCTAGGCAGTCTTTCTTTCACTCTTGATCTCCAACAACACTACTTTTAATAATTACAATTCTTAAAGCTGTAATAATTAGTACGTTTGAAGTTGTCTACAAAGTCAGCATATAGATATATTCATGTGTGTGCGGATATATGCATATATTAAAAATCAGTTTCTAAAAAAACTCATCTCTTTAGTATCCTATTGTAACCATTTTACCAAAGTAAGGTATTTTTATCTGAGCTGCTCATCCAGCTTTATTTACTATCTGTCATTGCTACAAAAACTAATGGTTATCACCCAAGAAAATAAACCTTAGTGTCCTCAAACCCAAACCCAAAACCCATTGCCATCGAGTCGATTCTAACTCTCAACAACCCTGCGTAGGTCAGGCAAGAAGAGGAGCCACATTGAATAAGTCAGTGCATTGCAAGAAGTATTTCACTTTTTCTGTAGAAAGCATCTTTGACCTTACATAACCCAAAGGGCTCTTTTATGCCTTCCTTGAATGTTTTCGGGTCAGTTTTGTTGTTTGTGATCTATTACATTTTCTCTTTGCTCTTGGTCTTTTTTTTTTTTGGTACGATGGGGAGCATTGGGGGAGTGGTAATGCTATAAAAGAAGACTGAACGAACCAGTAGCACTTAGCATTTGCCTTTTAGGAGCACAGCACTAAACAGAGGACGCAGTCAATTGGGAGGTGTGGTTTTCTTCAGCCAGGCAAAGTGCCCCACCCTCTTTTTGTTTCCTGAGACGATATAGTGTAGAATAGACATCAAAATAGAAACATCTTAAATTTATTTTTAAAATCTAGATTGAAGCTTAGCTGCTAGAGTTTTTGAGGGGTAGATTTTCTGCAGAGTACTGGCCC
>NW_022111300.1:37334268-37335617 GCF_000313985.2 Echinops telfairi
CCAGCCACTCCGTGGGAAGACGAGGGTGTCTCCTCTTGTCCAGGGTCACAGGCTCAGATATTCACAGGGGCAGGTCTACTCTGCCACTAGGAGCTGGAATTATGTGATGGCAATAAGTTTGCTTTTTTGTTTATTTGTTTGTTTTAGAGTAGTTACCTTTATCTTTATATAATAGACTTAAAGAGGCATTTTTGTTAGTAGTTTAAGGAAGTTTTTGGTCAGCTTGTTCCCAGGGAAAACTCAGCTGTTTAATTTCTTGTCTTTTCTCGTTTTATTTCACAATTTAGGCTTCCTAGTGTTTCTGCCGTAGAGCTTTGTTGTTTTGATTTGTGACCTTTTACATTGTACTTTGTTGTGGACTATACTGGGTGTAGGGATTGATTCTGAAATCTAAAAACCACAGTTAGGTAGATGTTACTCACTGTTTTGATGAACATGTGATTTAATAAAACTAGTGGAACAGCCAATTTTAGATCACTGAATTTTTATTTCCTGCCAGCTTTCCTCTTTCCTCCTGACCCTGTTTCACAGTCAGGTGTCTTGCAATCCCGTGTTTATGGTCGTCTTTGCCCCCACATATGCGCTCGTCATTCTGTCTTGTTTTTATTCATTTTTACCTGCCTCTGCTCCCTGGAAAGTTTGGCTGGGTAAAGATGCAGCTTCAGCGTCACTTTCCTCAGACCTCTGAAAACATGCTTCCATTCCCTTTCAGCATCCAGTGTGGTTGATGACAAATCTGCTGTCAGTGAGATCCATCCTATGCCCTTTATATAGGTCCTTTATATACTGGCTCATTCTCCATAAAAGTGTTTACGTTTTCTCTCTAGCTGTCTGAAAATTTTCAGAATACATCTAGATTGAGGTCTAAAGAAACTTATTTTTTCCGGAATGATTTTTTCCCCCTTTCATCCACCCCCCCTAATAAGGAACTCATGCTAGACTATGGTCAAATCCCTCAACTGTCCTTGACTTACACCTTTGTGGTTTTTCCCCTTAAAGCTGCAATATTCTCTCAAAGCTCTCTGGAGACTTTTCCTAGAATTTACTTCACAAAAGAATTTAAAGCCAGAAAAAAACAGAGAAAGGCAACTTGGCGAGGGGTGGGGGAGGCGGGAACAGGGATTGTATTAGATAGTAGGAAAGTTTTTTAACAAAAGAAAACACTATCAATGTCTTACTTGAGGCAAAAGAAAATGTATCCCTAAAATAAAACAGGAGAGTTCTGTTTGTTTTTAAGGAGCTCTTGGAAATACAGAATTAAATGATAGAAAATCTGGTCGCAGCATTAGAAGAACACTTTGAGGTAATTACCTAGAAATAAAACCAAGAGCAGACGTGGAAAGTGAAAG
>NW_022111300.1:37336584-37338368 GCF_000313985.2 Echinops telfairi
CAGAGGAAGGCTGGGAACCACCGTCTTTTGTTAGAGGCCTGGAGGAATTGTGTGCATTTATAGTCGTTAGATTTTTTTTTTAATTAATGGAGAAAAGCCACTTGATAATTCCAAAGTTGTTTCTTTCCGTGGAACAGAATGACGAGTCGAGGCTGTCCTGTGTTAAGATTTCTGTTTGGGGTGGATCACCATTTATCTGCTGAAAATCTTAAGAATACATTCATCCCCTTCTCTAAGAACTTCATAATTTGAACTGTGCCCTTACTGAGTAAGTTCTCTGAAATGAATTTCAGGTGTGGCTTTAGCCGTCATTCTCAGTGGCACCCGGCACATTTGTGACACCGTTTTCCTGGAAGCGGCAAAGGTAATGATTTAAGTGTGATTGTTTTATGAAAGGAGAATGCTAAAGGTAATGAATCTTCAATGTGGAACAAGAATTAAATCTGTTTTGCACGCTGGAGCCTTTGAAAGTGAAGCCCGTGCACGACGCACTTGTATACCTGCAGGTAGCCTACTGTGATCCCACAGGAACACACAACTGCATTTTGTCGTAGGAAAGGACTGGTCTCTTTGAAGGACTAGTCTGTTGGAATTCTAGACTTCGAGATAGAGGTTCTGGAAAACGAGCAAGAATACAAATATTATATTACCAACTTTTTTTTTAGGTTGCATCTATCTCTTTATTTATTTTTTAATCATTTTATTGGGGGCTCACCTTATCAACTTTCATAGTAGCTGCTGTGGTCCTAATTATGCCAAGCCCTGCGTGTGTTAAGTAGTCTCTAAATAGTAGTCTCTCCAGCTGGTTTGGTGATGATTCTGCAGTGATCCTTAGTACATTACCGCAAGAAGTCAAGAGACTCGGGTTACTGCAACTCGCCTCTGCTCACCCAACCCTCTTTCCATTTGATGAGGTCCTCACTACTCTGGGTTATGTAAACCAAAGTAAAATGCTCTTTTCCACTGTAGGCACTGACAGGCCAGTTGACGGAGAAAGAACTATCTGAAGGGAGACTCTACCCTGCACTTGCTAATATTCAGGAAGTTTCTGTTAACATTGCTATTAAAGTAAGTGCTCGCTTCTTTCTTCCCGTGAAATACAGTGATTTTGTCACTGTGCACGTGATGCCAGTTTATCAGAGGTAAGTTGAGGCACGTGAAAGAGTACAAAGAAGACATTGAGATCACCTGTCTTTTTCTTGGAAGAAGTATGGCCAGAGTGCTCCTGAGAAGCCAGGGTGGCGAGACTTCGTCTGACATCCTGTGGACATGATGTCAGGAGAGGCCAGTCCTTGCAGAAGGACACCCTGCTTGGCAACGTGGAAGGGCAGCCATGGATGGACACAGTGGCCGCAGCAGTGAGCTCAAAGCCCAGAGCAGTTGTGAGGATGGCACAGGACTGGGCAGTGTTTCATTCCGTTGTGTATGGAGTCGCTGCTGTGGGTCAGATCGGACTCGATGACACGCTTGTGCTACGGGAATATAACTCACACTGGAATGTTGGGTTTCTAGCTCTGATGTTGCTCTCAGTGAGAAGGAATTCAATGGCAGCGAGCTTGTTTTTTTCTGGAGTCTCTCTTTCAACTATCCACACATGGACACACACGTGCTTACATGTGCAGTCCCCTGAATTGTTTGAAGATTGATTTCACGCCGTGTGCGTGCCGTTTAGCATATGATAGATCTTTTCCCATGTGAGTCAGTAATTGACTCTCAGTAGGGTTATTGATGCTGCACGGTGTTGTCTTTGACGATTAATACCATAATGTGTTGAGTTGTTCCTC
>NW_022111300.1:37340082-37341287 GCF_000313985.2 Echinops telfairi
TGTGTTTGGTGCTCTGTGTTTCCTTCCGTTATGTTCTCTGGTATTTCCTTGGCTGTTCTACTTACTCTGTTTCACGATTTTCTAATTGGGTTACAAATTCCAAGATAACTGAAATGGGGGAATGATTGATGCTTCAGTCTGGGAAACGGAGACTCCGTGCTGGCTTTCCCGTTGGTCTCTCACTGCACTAGGAAGCTCTTTAAGGCACTGGGCAACCCTGTGAGGAAGCCTGGTTGTACACAGAAAACCCTTGGACACAGAAAAAAAGGGGGTAACCCATGGTCTTTAAACTGTCTGTAGTTTTCTTGTTATTTTTTTTTAATTGTGAACAAGGTGGCAGTTTCCATTTTTTAAATCATCAGTTTTATATCCAACATAGAGGTTCTGAATTTTCAAAAATGAGTCAAAGAAATGTTTGATAAACATGATCGTGTTCACTTGTTGGTGTGATCATCGTGCTGCTCGTTTATTTCCCAGGTTATAGAATACCTGTATGCTAAGAAGATGGCCTTCCGGCACCCTGAGCCCGAGGACAAGGCCAAGTTTGTCCGAGAAAGGCTGTGGCGGACGACGTACGAGTCCCTGCTTCCCGACGTGTACGAGTGGCCCGAGTCAGCCGCCAAGCCGCCCCAGCTGGCAGACTAGGTGCACACACGTGGCCGCTGCTTCACCTGCAGGAGATGCCCCCCTTTTTAGACAAAAACAGAAGAAATGATGTTATCAAATGTATGTCTCCCCCCCCACCCCTCTGATTTCTTCACCGTGCTTGTCTTCTTGGGGCCCATGAACCTCCACGTCTTTTGGGGGTTGATGTGCTGACTGTTGCTCCCGCCCCCAGCACCCTGCCGTCCCATAACCGGAGACTTTGATGCCACCTTAGAGCGACTGGAAGACGCGTCTGGGAATGCCCTTGCTGGAGTTCCTGCTGGCACTCTGCAGAGCAGTTTGCTGTGTTCCGTGCTAGGCCAGCACCCTCCTCACAAGGTCTTCTCGGATTTCTAAAACAGATGCATTTCTGTAGAGGAGAGTACAAAAAATGTTGGGAAGCAGCCCAGTAGGCCTGACTCCCAAGGAAGCGTTATTGTCAGTGTCTGAATATATGCTTTCATTTCTGCTTTGTTTTCCCCTCCTGCTCCCAAGTTCCTTTACCCTAGACAGATGTAGGGAAATATGGAAAAAGCTGTACCCCACTATTTTGCAAATCT
>NW_022111300.1:37344587-37346367 GCF_000313985.2 Echinops telfairi
GAGAGACAAGAAAGACAAGGCTCACCAAGCCATTTATCTTTCTGCCCTTCAGTTAATCCCACTTGTGTTTATCAGCCAGGCTGGCACAATAAACTATCTCAGGCCATTTGGATATTTCTAACATTTTGGGTCTGGAGAGTTCCGGTGGCAGGCTACGCATTGGTCTCTGACCTCAAGGACAGTACTTTAAAACCATCAGTAACTCCATGGGGAAAAGATGAGGCTTTCTATCTGCTAAAGACAGACTGTCTCAGAAACGCCCGGGCAGTTGTGCCCTGTCGCTGTGTGAGAATCGACTGAATAGCAGTGATGGGGTTTGGGTGAATGCCCCGCTTGGTGTTGCTCTTTAGTGAGGCATTGTGATGTTAGCTGGTATGGATTCCTTGGGCCTATTATGGCCCAAGGGCAGAAAGTTCTCCAACCTTGATCAACAGATAAAGGTGGTTAATCCAAAAAAACAAACCAACCCACTGTTTTGGAGTCCACACTGACCCCTAGGGCCCCCTCGGGCAGGGTAGAACTGCCCACCGAGGTTCTGAGACTCACTCTTGGAGGGGAGTGGAAAGCCCTGTCTCGCCCAAGGAGCAGCTGGAAGTTTCGAATTATTGGCCTTGCAGTTAGCAGCCAGCACAACCACTAAGCCAAGCCACCAGGCGTCTCGTCAGTGGTTGAAAGAATTTTAAAACAGAAAACTGTCCCCTCTGAAATCAGGATAAGTTTTCTACGTAAATAGACAAAAGAGCTCACTGGGGAAGGGAGAAGCATGTGAAAAAAATCTCAGTACCTGAGACATGAGGAATTTTTTAAAAATGAATTCAGGTGGGTCTTAGGACAAGCTGCTAGTGCAGGAGTGCCTTGATCCTTGTCTGCAGTTGTTGAGCTAGACCTGTGATCAGGTTTTAAAGCCATCCTGGTCTTCACGGAGGAAAACAGTGCTTCCCTCAGAGAAACGGAAGATAGGCACAAAGTAGACTTGAGTTCAGAGTTCAATTGCACAAAATCTATGCATGGAGTCAAATGACTTTTGATCACTTGGAATCTTTCTGGAACACTTCCTTGCCAAGATTCTCTGCTAATTTAACCTTGTTTTTCCAAGTCAAAACTTAACAACTTTGTTGTTTTGGGGAGGTTGTGCCTCTGCTGGGGCATTCTATACACTTCCTTGTTAAGACTAGGACCGTTTGTGGGGTGTGTTTCTCAGTTCTAAGTATTTCCTTGTATGTTCTGGAGAAAGTATTTTCCCGTGCTTTCCTGGTTGTGGGAGCTCTGGGAGCCCTGATAGTGTAATGGTTACACTTTGGACTGCAAATCACAATGCCGGCAGTTCAAAACCACCACCCGCTCCTTGAGAAAAAGATGAACTTTTCTTCTCTGGTAAAGAGTTCAGCGCAAGACACTCACAAGGCTAGTCCCACCCTGTCCTGTAGGGTTGCTTTGAGTGGGAATGACTTGATAGCAGGGAGTTGGATGTTTGGTTTTTTTTTCCTAATTTCACATGAACATTCTAGCATCTCACTGAATTCTGTGTAGTCATTAACGTTTCATGGTGTTTGTATGAACCGTTTTAGGCAGATCAGGACATCCTACACCCTACCAGGCGTTGGTCTGTGATTTTACAGCATCAGCACATTTCTGCTTCACAAGCCTCCCCAGGATGCCTGTTAGAGGATTCCGAGTGGCACTGTGGGATAAGCATTGGACTGTGAGCCACACGATTGGCCGTTCAGACCCACTCGCTGCTCCGTGGAAGAAAGACGAGGCTGTCCGCTGCTGGAAAGAT
>NW_022111300.1:37347249-37358610 GCF_000313985.2 Echinops telfairi
TTTAGAAAATTACACCAAAGATTCTCAATAGTTCACTAACAGCCTTTGACAATTATCAACTACTAGCACTTTCTGAACACGTCTGCTTCAATTGCATTCACATCCTTTGTGAGTCCACCAGTGTTGATGTGAACTTGAAGTATAACGTATATCTTAAATGCTGCGTGCTGTATTGTATGTACCTATGTTGTATTACATGCATACATAAGCTTCTTCCATGTGAAAAACGTAATATAAACTAGTGTATGTGGAGTAAGGAGTTTCTGAAACCCATTTTAGCTAAATATTTGACACCATAAAATGTGTACCCAGAGTTTGACTGTACTTTGCCCAGTAACCTTTAAAAGCAACTGAATTTAAAGCCATATGGATGCCATTGGCTTTTGTGTGTGTGCTCTCTGGTCACATCTCAAGCATTAGATTGCATACAGAGATTCAAGTTCAAATAAAGGGGAATTCCCAGCCACTGGAAAACGTCTTCTACCAAAATGGCTTACTACAGATGGGTTCAGGAATTGATCTAAAATTTCTATGCTGATAGGAATCTTTTTGGGTGTGTGTGTTATATTAACTTTTAATAGGATGTGTTAGTAAATTTTTCCTATGCATACAAGTGCTTTATGCTCTTGTTTTTATTTTATTTTTCACTCATGTTTTTAAAGATTGCTGGGTAGAGGGTACTTTCAAAACCTGGTATTATCGTAAACCTTAAAACCACACACTCACCCATGACTTGATCCCCTGGGAGTAAATGTGTAGACTTAAATCTGCACCATGAACACTAGACATGCAGTCATGTTTCTCTTCATTTCCTTGCTCAACTTCTTTCTCTCTTGTTTAATCACCGCAGTAAAGGGATTATTTCTCACCTCTCTTCTCCACCTCATACCCAAGGACTTTAATAATGGAATCACAAATTAGAAGGTTGTATATTGATTTTGTGATAGTGGAGGGGGTTAAAAATATAATCGCTAGAGAGATTGAAAACATGCAGACCCCTGGGCACTACTCCTTCCTCCAGCTCTGGTCTGCTGTTGTGCCAGGGGTCTCGTCAGGCCTGTGTCTGCCTCGTTCCTGAATAGACCGGAGATCCCACCTAAACAGCCTTCCTACAGCAGCTCCTGCTCCAGGTGGCCAGGCGGGAGGTCCAGACCAGCGTGGTCTCCCGGGATGTTGACACAGCAACCAGATTTATTGGTGCTGGGGCGGCCACACTTGGTGTGGCCGGTTCGGGGACTGGCAGTGGGACAATGGCAGCTTGATCATTGGCTATGCCAGGAACCCATCTCTCCAGCAGCAACTCTTCTATGCCATCCTGGCTTTGGGGCTATGGGGCTCTTCTGTTTGATGGTAGCCTTCCTCATCCTCTTTCGCCATCTCTTTCTCTCTCATGGTTAGGAGCCCTGGTGACACAATGGTTTAAGAATAGGCTGCTAACTGAAAGTTTAGCAGTTGAAATCCACCAACCACTCCTGGGGATAAAGATGTGACAGTTTGCTCTGATAAATATATACAGCCTTCAAAATCCCCTGGGACAGTTCCACTCTGTCCTATAGGGTCACTGGATTGCAATCAACTTCAAGGCAATGGGATTGGTTTGAGTGCTTTCTTAGAGGTAGACATTGTAAGTTCTGTTTGTCTCTCTCTTAAACAACAGCCCAATCGTGACTCAGCATCCCAATATGGCAATAAATATGTCCCATAGGCCGCTGTCCTCAGGAGCCCCAGTGGCATAGTAAGTTTCAAATTGGGCTGTTAGCTGCAGGTCAGTGTTTAAAACCACCAATGTTTGTAGGAGGAAAGATGAGGCTTTCTACTCCCATAAAGATACACGGTCTCGGAAATCCACAGGAGCATTTCTACCCTGTCCTGTAGGGTTTCTGTGAGTCCGAACGGGCTCGATGGCAGTGAATGTGTTGTTGTTTTGATAGGCTGTCCTAGATATTAATCTTTTCACGAGCAGATAGCCAAGTCTTCCCTCCACGTGAGCCACTGATGGCTTTGAATCTGTGACCTTTCTGTTAGCAGCCAAGTTGTTAGTCCTCATGCCCCCAGGGCTCTCTGGAGGGTTATAGGTGCTAATATTTTCCCTTCTCACCGAGCAGATGCCAGGACTCATAGCAACCCCGTAGGACAGGGTGGAACTGCCCCGGTGCGTTTCTGAAGCTATAACATCACAGGAGTGGAAAGACCCATCTTTCTCGCTTCCCTTCTTACAGGTGGAGAATTAGATCATGGAGCTACTAAAAGGGCTTTGTTAGGACTCAGACCTCCCACATCATGCTTTGACCAAACCCCTGATCCTTTTTAGCCCCTGTCGATAAAGCCGGCGGGGCAGAACATGCTTAGAGAGAAACACGGCCATAGTCGTCACCACTTTCAAGCCATCCCCCGTACTGCCCGGCATTTCCTCGCCCAGGGACTCGGTGCCCTCCCTGCTCTCAGACCTCTGACATCCTCCTACACCCTGACTCTCGGCCGGTGACCGTGGTCCGTGCTGCACAGAGCAGTCGAACAAGCCGGAGAGGAGGTCTTCAAACCCCCTGTTGCCCTCATCTCCCTAGGGGTCTGGGAGAAGGAAAAGCCTCCGGGCCTCCCCTCTGACCTCCCTCTGCCTGTGATGCTCCAGGAGGACTTGGGGCCCTCCTGCTGGCTGCAAACAGCTTCCCAGAACATCACCAGGCCAGCTTCTCGGACTACACTAGCTCAAAACAAAAACAAAGCCCCTCTGTAATCATGGCTACACGCAGACAAAACATACACATGGTCCAAACCACAAAAATGACCAATACCCCGCTTCTCTGGCTAATATGCTGACGAATGGCTCCTCACCAATTATAGCTTTCAAGTCCACACTCCCAGACTTCCTGAGATAGCCAATCAGGATTGTCTCTGCGGCTGGACAGCACCCAATCAGGAGAGAACCCAACTCCCACCTGTTCCCAGGGATTTTTCCACCCACCCCAAGGCCTATCCGACTCTAAGCGCTTTCTAATGCCCACTTCCTGAGACCCCCAGAGTTCCCCCGGTTGGGGGGGGGGGGTTGTGATTCCTCACTGCACTAGGAAAGGAACCCACTTGATCAACTACAGGTGGGTTTCCGGTGGTCCTTGGCAGGAGGCCATTATAACCATGTGATTTGAAGAGTGTGCATGTAATTGGGTCTGTCTGAATGACAGCTCCAGCGGAGTGGTCTAGACGGTTCAGAGAGTCAGTCTGCAGAGTTTTAGCCTGTACTCGGATACATCGATCCTGGGCTTCCAAAACACAAAGCAGTGCTTTTGTTGACCTACCTATCAAACGAAAGCCAAACTCGGTGCCCTCAAGTTGGCTTCTGCTCATGTCAGCCCTGTCGGACGGGAGAACTGCCCTGTGAGTTTCCAAGACTAACTTTTAAAAAAAATTATTTTACTGGGGACTCGTGCAACTCTTACCACGATCCATCCATCCATTGTGTCAAACACATTTGTACCTTTGTTGCCATCATCATTTTCAAAACATTTTCTTTCTACTTGAGCCCTTGATATCAGCTCCTCCTTTTTTCCCTCTCCCCCCCACCCTCCCTCCCTCATGAACCCTTGATAATTTATAAATTATTAGTATTTTTTCATGTCTTATACTGACCGACATCTCTCTCTACCCATTTTCCTTTGCCAACACTAACTATTGACTTTATGGGAGTAGAAAGCCTCATCTTTCTCTCCCAGAGCAACTGGTGGTTTCTAACTGCCGACCTCACATCATCCACTACGCCATCAGGGCTCCTTTAACTAATGATGGGGACATTTTTATCAAAAGAGCCCAGTTTTGCTGAAACACTGCACAAAACATTTCTAAAGTGTCATTGTGGTGTCAACACTCCCCCGTCAGACAATATCACCTGCTGTGCCTGCACTTGCTTAGTGAGGCCCTTAACATGAGTGTACGAGTTATAACTCGCTGAGGGGCCTCTCAGAGTTGGTGATGGAGTAAAACTGCTCAGTGGCACCCCTTCACGTGGAGCCCAGGGCCCCTACCTGCCACACCCTAGGTATGCCTCTGGCTCGAACCTCCAACCTCTTAGTTAGCAGTGCAACTCGTAACCACTGTGCTACCAGGGCCCCTAGATCTCTGACTGACACCCGGGTCTAAGCAGCCAGCTGCACTCTAAAGTCATCAGCACTGGGCAGGGAGCAAGCTCCAGCAGCTGCCTCAGCACATGGCTTCCTGCCCCAGGGACAGGAGGCCTCCCACAGCTTCCTGAAGAACCGTTCTTCCCCAAGATGTTTCCACCAGGCCTTTCTTCATTCCCTCTCCCCGTCCCTCATCCCTCACCACGGCCTGAAGGCTCACAGAGCCTGGCCGAGCACCCTCCCCACTTGCTCGCTCACGGGCCGTCCCCCAACATTTCTCATACGTTTACTCCTCTCTTGGTGTCTGCTTCTTGAAGGACTCAGGTGAACACAGGTTTAATGACAGCACGTCTCGGACCAAATCCTGCCACGTCTGCAGGCACACCTTGTAGGAAAGGTTCACTCAAGGTGAACAGCATTCCAAAGGCAGGTTTCCATGTCCCCTGCCTGGCACCGGGAAATGAAAGACGGCTCCGCCCAAGACAGACAAGGACTCCAACCTCGGGGGCCAGCGTGAAGGTGCAGATGTGGATGTTCATTCAAGGGTAGAGTGCCGATGCATGATTTCAGCCCACCCACTTATGTTGAACTCTGCATTTCTCCAAGGAGAGCCCATTTATTACACTCAGCAGACTAATTAGCAAGTCACCAGAGTCACCAATAAGGAGCCCTGGTGGGGAGTTGAGTTAGAAGTGGGCTGCTAACTCCAAGATCAGCAGTTCAAAGCTACCAGCTGCCCCGAGGGAGAAAACGGGCTTTCTGATCCTGTAAAGATTTATAAAGGGTCAGTTCCAGCCTGTCCTATAGCGCTGTTATAGATCAGAATTGACTCAATGTTTGGTTTTTTTGAGAGTCAGCAGTGCAATCGGTTTTGGGCAATCAGTATGTTAACTAGCAAAGCATCAGGTGGAAGTTACTACTGTTAGGTTTCTGGGATGGTTTACCTCGGTTCTTGCTTCTCAACACTAAAAGAACGAATGCAACGGAAGCACTTTTGTAAATCCAAGTCACTTTTATGAGGGAAGGGGAAGTTTCAGGTATGACAGTCTACAAAATACACGCGCTATTTCTGGAAAGAGTGAAGGCCACGCGGAGACCAGGCAAGAGTTCACGCATGAAGATGGCCACGCGAGAAGCCACGTGAGAAGAGAACTGGGACAGGAACCGGAACGAGAGTTGGGAGCCAAGAAAGGCCGACTGCTGTTGGGCCGGGCTTTTGTCGCTTCCCTTATTTGAGGAGCCATGGTTGAGGGTACTGCCCATCCCAGTGGCTAAGTTCAGGCGCACCAGTGAAGGTTGACCTTCACCTGCCCTAGGTGACCTTAGTTTGCGCATGTGCAGCTTCTGGATTTTCCCATAGGCGTCTAATGTGTGCGTGATTCATTTAGAGTAGGAATTTGGTGGAGACATCCCCCTTTATCTTTAATCTTTCTACCTGCCACTTCTACAGTGTGGTCCTTTCTAAGGTGATGCCTACCTGTGGGCCTGTGAATTATTTGATATGACCCTTCTAGCCACTGTCTGTGAAACTTACACAAAATGACTAGGTGGGACCATGCAACTAGGTGATTGGTGTCAAAATTGTCAAGGAAGGCTGGTGGGTGGAGGCGAGTCTGCCCTCTGACTAGTGGAGAGCAACCTTGGGCTAATGGGTTGAACTCCTTCCTCCTGTGCAGTCAGAGGAGGTCAGACGTCACCTCTACGTCATTTGTATGCTACAAGACACTAACTAGATTATAATTAAATTACAACTCAATTATAAACTACAATTAATAAATTATAACAATTATACATTATAATGAATACATTATAACTCAATTATCATTGCTAGGGGGAGGAGCTCTCGGGGTTCAGCACTTAACTAAAGGTCCGCAATTTGAACCTGCTCGAACAATTGCCCACTGTGTGCCCCAGCATGGCCCAGCACAGAGAATGCGAGCTCCCGGTATGGAAGGGGAGCATGTGAGAGAAGCTCCTCCTCTTCTTGTGCTCAGCAGCCTAGAATAGGGCGCGCACGCCTGGTGGTGGTGTGTTGATGGCAGGGCCCTAGGGAGACACTGAGGCAAGCAAGACCCCAGCTGTAGTACTCGTTGCCTGGGTGAGTTCATGTTTTCTGTCAGTTCTGTGGGCTATCCAATCTCCTTCCAATCAGTAGCAAAGATGAACTCTGAAGCTTGTAACTAAGAATGCTGACTCATGGACATCTAAGATGTCAACTATTGGTCCAGATGCCATTGAGCCATTGAGTCAACGGCCCTTCAGGGCAGTAGAACTGCCCCTGTGGGTTTCCAAGACTGTAAGCCTTTACTGGGGCAGAAAAATCTCATCTTTCTCCTGAGGAGTGGCTGGTGGTTTCGAAATGCTGACCTTGAGGTAAGTGGCCCAATGGGTAATCCACAGTGCTACCAGAGCTCCTTTCAGCTATTGATGAGTATGTGTATATTAGCTCATCTCGTTAGACATAAAGCAAATTGAGGGCTAGGGTCATATCTTTTGTTTATTTTGTATAGTCGCAAAATCTCACCCAGTTCAGGGTTGTCTGTTTCTCTCTCTCTAATGTAGGTTTAGGCTGTGATCGATTCCACATAATCAAATGATTAACAAATAATACCTGAACATAATTTGGATGAGGAAAATAAAGCCATGGAATCTACATGTTAGCACTTTGGTGACTCTGAAACTTGTCACTACTTTTTTTGAATTCGCAATCATAGGTAGGAACCTTCCCCCTTCATTTGAGATCACTTAGACCTCCAGGTGAGACAATAGGGTAGGCATATCTCGGAGTCTAGAATAGCACTATTTCGTTGCACATACCTCTCACGGAGAAGAGAGAAGGCAGCTCTCTCCTGTTTGTATATAAATTATGTTGTTACTGTAGATGGGCCTGCTATCACTTTGGCATGACTCATGTTTGAATAACACTTTACAAAGTGTTTTCATCAACACGTTTTCATCCTTATAAACAAAGTTTGTGGCAAGAAGAACTGTCATTACGTTCCTTTTACCACTGGAAAAAGAGGCTCAAAAAGGTTTAACGACCTGACCAAAAGGACCAAGTCCAAAGTAAAACTCAAGTCTTCTCATTCAGAAGTTCATATTGTTAAGCAAAACTAGAAAGCAAAGAATGCGTCTTCCTTTTTAAAAGTAGTTTGTTGACATGTAATCCATGTATCGTACAATTTTATAATGTTTTCTTCATTTTTGTATCCGTTATTATTACCTTCTCATCTCTACTGGCCTCATTAATGCTAAGAAACTGTTCATCTAATTGCTGTCTCTAGAGATGTACCCATCCTGAGTTTCATATTAAGCAAATCATTCAAGTTAAAACAAACGAAAAATTCAGCCACTATGACAGAAAAAGCTCAATCCAAAGAAAGCTAAATGCAAGAGAAACTAGAACAAGTTGGAAATTAGTTAAAAGGAAAACTAAATAGTAAGATATTACATTTTATCCTAACTCCATCTGCAGTAATCTACATTCAAGTGAACTCTGTCTGGGGACAAGACTTCTCATATCCTTGGTCAGTGGACCTAGGGAATTCAATGGAGGTAGTCCATGTGGGGCTCTAAATGGATTTGATGCTTCCACTGGCGTCCATAGCCTGCTGCAAACCAGGAGCTCCAAATTTAAACTCTGATACAATATCCCCCTCTGATCTTGGATTTCATTGTTAATAATTCTTTGATAATGCTGATTGGTGTGCTGCATACAGTCTACTTGAGTTACTCTTAGGTAGGCAAGCATCAGGATAAATGAAGTTCAAGTTCTAGCAGGTAATACTTTACTAAAACCTACCTCACGACTCGGTCAACCTTATTTTTCTAATTCCGCATGAGTCTAAAGCAGTGGTTCTCAACCTATGAGTCGTGATCCCTTTGGGGGTCAAATGACCCTATCACAGGGGTCGCCTAAGACCACTGGAAAACACATATTTCCAATGGCCTTAGGAACTGAGACACCACTCCTCTATCATCTCCAGGCGGGTCCACCCACAAGCAGAGATGCTCACCTATGGGTACCCGGTGTGAAACTGTTACCCATGCTATACCATGCTTTTGTGATTAATCGCTATGCTTTAATTATGTTCAATTTGTAACCGTGAAAATACATCCTGCATATCAAATATTTATATTATGATTCATAACAGTAGCAAAATGACAGTTATGAAGTAGCAATGAAAATAATTTTATGGTTGGGGTCACCACGACATGAGAAACTGTATTAAAGGGTCACAGCATTAGGAAGGTTGAGAACCACTGGTCTAAAGTTTCACTCATCCACAAACCTAGCTCAAGTACTACCTCTCCTTGTGTAACCTCTAGGCCAAGTGACCTCCATGTTTTTATAATGCTACACCTCATTCTGCAGCTTTTGTGTGAAGTTGGTTATATGTTGGGCTGTGTGTTAGGCTGGGTTGACTAGAGAAACAAATCCAGAGACACTCCTATATGTACGAGTGAGAGCTTTATATCAAAGAGCTATTGTATATTGAGGAAACAGCCCAGTCCAGAACAAGTCCATAAGTCCAATATTAGCCCGTATGTCCAATACTAGTGCATAAATTCCTCTTCAGACTCACATTGCCACTCACACTGATGCCAAACACAGGATGATCACAGGCTGGTGGGTGAAAATCCACTGGCCATGTCCAGGGCTGTGTCCACAAGTCTCTGTTGCATGGCTTGTGAAAACAAGAGTGAGATATCAGAGCGAGAGAGAGAGAGAGAGAGAGAGAGAGAGAGAGAGGCCAGCCTCCCAGGAGAAAGAGAGGAAACTCCCAGAATCATCATGAGAAGGCCACACCCACAAGGAAGTATCAGACTGTGACCTGATTGACAGGCTCGACTCCACCCCTTCACTCTTAATATCCTCAAGTTGACACAAGATTATGTAACTACTACAGGCTGCTAACCACAAGGTCTGCAGTTCCAAACCACCAGCCACTCCAAGGGAGAAAAATGGGGCCTTTTACTCCCATACAAAACGACAGTCTCAGAAAACCACGGGGGCAGTTCTGTGCTGTGGGACCCCCATGAGTGGAATCGACAATGGCAGTTCGTTTGGGTTTTGGGGGTTACACCACATCCTTTGCTTTCTCATTTGTTCCCTCATATTATAAATGAGTCTTTCATGCGATAGCCTTTCCCACGCAGAATGTGGGCCTTCTTTTTAAAACCAAGAGCCATGACAAATTTTTAAAATTCAGCACTTAAAATAAAGTCATCCCTAAAGTAGGGGCTTATTTAATACGTGAATCAATACAGGGTATGAAGAGGCCTAAAAATAGGTTGGGGGATGGGGGTGGAATAGGAGTGTGTATGGTGGGGTAAGTTCTTGATATTTGTCTCCCAACAGCTTCCAAACACCCAGAAATGGCACTCCCACTCCTGGGAGGAAGCTGCTGGGCCCCTCAGGTAAAACCTGAGACACGGAATGAAGGTAGACTTGAGATAAAGAACGTGAAGTTAAGAACGGCTTTATTAGGTTAGGGAAAGAGCTTCCGGGAGGGAATGGAGTGCACAGAAAGGGATGGGAGCATCTTAAGCTCCCAGACAGGCTCTGAGACCCAACGAGTTAGGTCAGGGAAATCGCACCTGGCAGTGAGGGTCTGAACTAAGGACGTATGTATACTGATAAGGAGAAGGGTTTTTTAGTGCTGCAGCTGCAGGATTTGAGCCAGGATGGGGCCTGAGAGTAAATCATCTTGTTTTTGCAGACTTGCTTCATGCTTCAGTCAGGAATGCTGGGGGCTGGGGCTGGGTGAGTCCTGCCCAGTAAGCTCTGCCCAGAGAGATAAGCTTTTTGGAATGCTGGAAGCATGGGCTGCAAAAATCCAGTAGGTCATCTGTCTTTCTGAGAGGCTAGGGGAAGGGGCTGCCTGGTCTGGACAGCCCAAACATCCTAGACTCTTAGTGGTAATGGGCGCCGAGTTTTGTTTTTACTTCCTGCTGAGGTAGGGCAATGAGGGGAGGAATTAAAAGTCGGAAGATTTAGGGCTCGGCTGGTTGGCAGCTGACTGTAGGGATAAAGTGATAGCTGGTTGACGGTCAGGTTGGAGATGTCGCTTATTCATTCCTGCAAAAATTTAAACATACAGGGAGCTAAAAGTAACAACACAGAGATTATTATTAGGGGCCCAACTAGGGGCATAATCCAGGTTATGACAGGATTTTGAAACCATGAGGAAGGGCTGGTTGTGCCCCACTGACAACTTTTAATTTCATCAGCCATGTTGTGGAGTACTTTAACATTTTGTCCAGCTATACCTGATTCATTAATACAGTAACATCATTCTTCATTCAAGAATATGCATGTTCCTCCCTTATCTGCTGTTAGTAAGTTGAGGGCTTGGTGATTTTGTAGGGTGACTTGTGCTAAGGATGTTAACTGCCTTTGGAGGGAGACAAGAGAGTTAGAAGTGAAATCCATAGCAAAATTGTATTTTGTCATTCAAGGTCTGATCTTGAATAATAGTTTGTCCTATTGCTCCTCCCGACCCGCCGGCTGCAGCTAAGGAGGAAGGAAAACTGAGCCCTACTAATACTGGCAAGAATATTTCTCATTTGATTCAAGGGTTAGAATGAGTGTGTAGTTCCCACAGCCATGGGAATTCAGCCTGTCCATACAGCATAAGTTGTGGGACTGCAGTGACTTGGAGGCAAGGGGAGTGGTGGGAGGGATTGAGGCACTTTGTGAGGGTGCCATTGCACCAGAAATAGGCTCCCAGGGGGGCTTCGAGTGAGCCTGTAACCTTTTGGGTGCGGTTGCAGCTGGGTAGGCTTTGGGTCTGTGCTGTGGATGGCAAATAGCACAGGGGGCATCTGACGTTGACGTGGCCATCTGGGACAGATAATGGTATATTAGCAGTGGGAGTGGGATAAGTGTTACTAATTTTACCAGAGGGGAGGGAGTTTATTGGAACTGCTGCCAACAATAGATGTTGGAGGGAAGCACAGAGAAAACAGGATGAGTTTTCTGTCCCAGAAGCATTTAATAAGAGAGCTGCTTCCTGGATCAATTTCACCCATTTGAAAGGGTGAGAGTTGTCCTCTTTTGTTATTTGGGTTAATAGGTTAAGTTCATTGTTTTGTATTTTTTCAGCAACTTCATCTAGCTTCTTGGGTAAGGGAGAAACCTGGATATATTGTCTGGATTTTTAGGGTGGCTATGGGTTTCTTGCCCAAGTGGTAGTAACACAGACCTCCCTCAACACCTTTTTTTCCCATCTTGAGTCCCAGGGAT
>NW_022111300.1:37359050-37360976 GCF_000313985.2 Echinops telfairi
TCTCCTCGTTCATCCCACAAGGCACAGGTGGCGTTAGGTATGAGAAAAAGAAGGCATTAGTAAAGTGTAGGGTAGTAGACCCCACAACTTGGGTTGAATACCAGGCATGATTTGAGTCGGGCTAGATTTCCTCTGGTGAGGTGATGCCAGTTAGGGTCACCAAGGACTTTGACTGCGCTGGGAGTAGTGAGGACGACGGTGTATGGTCCCAGCCACTTAGGCTGCAAAGGCTGAGGGTGAAGTTCTTTTATCAGGACAGAGTCTCCCGGGCTGATCACTGGCAAGTCAGGTCGTGTAGGATCACGAGTGGGCAGACACCTGTCTGCGTGCTCCTGGAGCAGTTTCCTTAAAAGAGAAAGAAAAGGTAAACAGTTGCTAGTGGTGGTGTTTGGATCAGGAGGCTGTGGTTGATAAGAAAGGGCCTGCCGTATAGAAGCTCAAAGGGGCTTAAAAAGGAAGGGGAGTGAGGGGTGGCTCGAATTTGAGTTAATGCAAGGGGAAGTAGGTCCACCCAGGAGCAGCGAAGTTCTAGAGACAATTTGGACAGATGAGTTTTTATAATTCCATTAATTTTTTTTCTACTTTTCCAGAGGATTGGGGTCTGTATGGGATGTATATGCGCCACTTAATGTTTAGGGAGAGTGAGACTTGTTGTGTGATTTGGGATAAAGCAGGGAGCATTATCAGATTGTATAGAGTTGGGGAGGCCAAACCTTGGAATGGTTTGGGTTCGTAAAATGTCTGTGACTGTATCTGCTGTCTCCTGTTTGGTGGGGAAGGCTTCCACCCATCCTGTGAAGGTATCTACTAATGTGTTTTTTTGTTTGTTTTTTATCTACTAATGTTTTAAGGAGGAATCTAAAACTTCTGTGATTAGGCATATGAGTGATGTCAATTTGCCAGTCTTGACTGGGCAGATAGCAACCGAGTTGGTGTGTGGATATTTTAGGGTTAAGGGCTCCTTGAGTATTTATGGCTTTGCACACGGAGCAGAAGGAACTGACATTATGAATGAGCTGGGTTAGTTTAGGATGGTAAAATACTGGTTGTAGGAACTGGGAAAGGGCATGAGGTCCTATGTATAGAAAGGAATGTATTTGGTGTATGTGGTATTCAGCTTGCTGTGTTGGTAATGCTATTTGGCTGTGAAGACCTATCCACCCTTCAGGGGTTTTCTGTCCCCCTGTCTGGGTCAGGGTGCTTCTTCTTGGCGTGTGTAAGAGGGTTGCATCTCGGGGATGGTAGAGAATTGGAGCTGGGTTAGCACGGTTGGTAGTAAAGTCTGCTTTGTTGTTGCCCTGTGTGACAAGTGAGTTATCAGTCTGGTGTCCTCTGCAATGGATGATAGTTACTTTTGTTGGTAGCTGAAGAGCCTGTAAGAGATTAGGTATTAATTTACTGTTCACAATCGGGGACCCTTTGGTTGTAAGAAACCCCCGTTCTCTCCAGACGGTGGCGTGACAGTGAGCTATAAGGAATGCAGACTCAGAGTCTGAATATATATTAACTGTTTATCCTTTAGCTAAGTGGGGAGCTCGAGTGAGAGCAATGAGCTCAGCTTTTTGAGAGGTGGTCCCGATGGGGAGACGTGCAGCTTTCCAGACCTGGTCAAGTGAGATGGCAGCATAGGCGGTTTATCACTGTCCTTGGGTGTCTACAACAGAGCTGCCGTCAACAAACAAAGTTAGATCTGGATTAGGATAGGGTTGATCCGAAAGTTCAGGTCGGGGCGGTGTTAGTTCTTCTATTGTTTGTGGGCAGGAATGACTGTTGGTTTCTGGCGAGTCTGGGGGCTGAGTCAGGAGAGTTGCCGGGTTTAAGGAGGGAGACTGGCTTAGGGTTATGTTACGGTTTTCAATAAACATAAGGTGGATTTCTTGCAAGTGGCTTGGAGACAGCAGAGACAGGACTCGATGTGAGAGGAGG
>NW_022111300.1:37361643-37363151 GCF_000313985.2 Echinops telfairi
CTAAGAAGTTTAAGAGTTGGGCCGTGTGTCCCAGTGAACTGGTTTCAGACGGGTTGCCAGCAGCAGGTCATCTACATACTGTAGCAAGGTGGACGACGGCAAGAGAGGACCGTGTAACAGATCTGTGGCCAGTGCTTGGTCAAAAACATGAGTCGAATCTTGGAACCCCTGGGGAAGGGCCTCCCCCCCCAAGAATATTGGGAGGCAGTACCGGTGTCTGGACCTTCCCTAGTGAAAGCAAACAGGTGCTGACAAGCAGGATCTAGTGGAATTGTAAAGAAAGCATCCTTTAAATCAAGTACAGAAAATGGGTTGTATTAGGAGGAATACAGGACAGAAGAGTGTAGGGGTTGGGGACTATGGGGTGGATGGGGACTACGGCTTCGTTAATAAGGTGTAAGTCCAGTACTAGGTGGTAGGACCCGATGGCCTACTTGACAGGCAAGATAAGGGTGTTGCACGGAGAGCGAGCAGACACGATGAGTTGGTTAGTTAAAAGGCACTGAATGATAGGTTTTAGGCCTTTATGGTGAGTGAGGGAATTGGAAACTGGGGGCAAGACGAGAAGGTGGAGGGGTCCTTTAGGCAAATAAAAACAGGCGATGTTTTGCAATGACAGGTCAGGAGGTAGTTCACACTTCTGGGTTGACATAGTGTGGCAGTGGGGTGGAGGAGGGTGCGGATGGAGGTTCAGTGGTGGAAAGCATTAGCAAAAAGGAAGTTGAAGAGGGAGAATTGGGTAGCAAACGGCTCCACTGAAGACTAACTCCCAGCTTAGAAAAGAGGTCTCTACCTAGCAACAGTGCAGGACATGAGGGCATTATTAAAAAGGAGTGAGAAAGAGGGGCGTTTTCTATATCTAGAAACAAAGGAGGGGTTACTAGGAGTTTTGAGGGCTTGCCATCTCTACCTATAACCGTGACTGGGGAAGGAGAGGTGGGGCCTGAGAAGGAAGGGAGCACTGAGAAGGTAGCTCCCATGTCCACCAAAAAGGAGACTGGTTTACCTACTACCGTGATTCTTACCTGAAGCTCAGCAAGGGTCACGGGGTCATTGAGTCCAGGCATCTTCAATTGTCGTCAGTGGCCAGGCCCAGCAGCACGAATAATGGGTCAGGGTTTGGAGGGACAGTCCCTTTGTGGCTAGGTGCTGAGGGACAGTCACTTCTCCAGTGGCCCTGCTGACAGCACACCATGTAAGGCATACTAGGTGGTTGGGTCTGTGGGAAATGTTTAGCCAGTTTCTTCCTGGCCACATTTGAAGCAAGGTCCCCATGGTGAATGGTTAGAGGCATGGTTAGAATTGTTACTTCCTGATGTCTTCTGACCCCCTCCCTCCAGCCAGCCTCAGGGCAGCAACCAAAGCCTGGGCTTGCCAATTAACCTGTTGGCAGGCTAGGATTTGCAAGCTGCCTCAGCCTGTTCCTCTGCAGGGTTCTCACTTGGCTGCTGGGTAATTTCTCATAGCTTGTCAAAATTTACTGCTTTGTGAGAAATGGCTTGTAAGCC
>NW_022111300.1:37365140-37394050 GCF_000313985.2 Echinops telfairi
GTTGTACTAGGGTAGGGAAAGAGCTCCCGGGAGGGAATGGAGAGCAAAGAAAGGGACGGGTGCAGCTTGAGCTCCCGGACGGGTTCTGAGACCCAACGTGTTAGGTCAGGGAATTCGCACCTGGCAGTGAGGTAGTGGGACTTACATAGGGTCTGAACCAAGGACGTATGTGCTGATAAGGAAAAGGGAGTTTTTAGTGCTGCAGCTGCAGAATTTGAGCCAGGATGGAGCCTGTGAGTAAATTGTCTTGTTTTTGCAGATTTGCTTCATGCTTCCGACAGGAATGCTGGAGGACGGGGCTAGGTGAACCCTGCCCGGTGAGCCCTGCCCGGAAAGATAAGCTCTTTGGAATGCTGGAAGAAGCAGGGGCCGCAAAGTCCAGCAGGTCATTTGTCTTTCTGAGAGGCTAGGGAAAGGGACAACCTGGTCTGGATCGGGCCCAAACACCTGCATCACCTCAAGTACCTCCAGCGCAAAGCGACATGTCTGTCACTACAGGAGCGCTCAGGTGACTTCTTCACAGGCTGGAGTTTAAACGGCCCAGAGTTTCCCCACCATGGTCACAGGCCTTCTGTCCACAGCCGAGGTGAGGCTTTTCACCCCACACAGCCCGCAGGTCTGTTGTGCATCATGTAAGGTTAAGAAACTTTTATTTGAATAAGTACATCATTTGCTGGCCATAACGGTTAAACATGCATGAACTCACTCCTAGTGGGATGACTAAGGAACCCTGGTGACCTAGTGGTGACACATTGGGCAGCTAACCCAAAGGCCAGCAGTTCAAAATGACCAGTCACTGCACTGCGAGAAAGATGCAGCGCTCTTGGAAACCCACAGGTGCAGTATTTGTACCGTCCTCTAGGGTCCCTGTGAGCAGGAATCGACGTGATGGCAGTGATCATGTGATGGCCCGGAATTGCTTTTCCTCAGTGAGCCGTGTGATGTTAGCAAGTTTTCAAGACTTCCCCAGCTTTACGAGGCCCTCGAGGAACCCTGGTAACATAGTGGTTACTCACTGGGCTGCTAAACGCAAGGTCAGCTGTTCAAAACCACCACCTGCTCAGTGGAGAAAGGAAGCTTTCTACCCCTTTAAAAAGTTACAATCTCAGAAACCCACAGCCCCAGTTCTACCCTGTAGGATCACGATGAATTGGCGTGGCTGGGTGGCAGTGAGTTTGGTTTTTATATGGCCCTCGGACTACATGTTCTCCGCCCCTGAGCCCAAAGGCATCACTCTGCCTTGCTAGTGAAGTGTACAATAGCTTCGGCTTCTAAATCTTCCTACTCGGCTTCTAAATCTTCCCATGGAGCTCAGGGCATGAGCTACCTACCTGGTCACAATCTTGTTCCTCCTCTGAAAAACAGTTCTATAAGCACTAATCCCAACTTCCTCTGAGATGAATTATTTTTATTTTGTTTTGTTTTCATTCCCTTTGGTTTAATTGGCTTTTTAAAAATAATTGAATCACTTCACTGCATAATATTCAAATTTGATGGCCATTTTAACAATATAGAAGGAAATAAAAGTAATGGAAATGAAAGAAAAGTATAATGGCAAATATTCCCTTGTATCCTCTGAATAATAACAAATCAAACCCGGTGCGGCCAATTGGATTCTGAGTCATAGCAACCAAAGGTATTACAATTTCTACTACTTTCCATTGGATGTTCTCAGCTGTAATCCTATGGGAAAGAGCCCTGATGGAGCAATGGGTTAAGCACTCCCCTGCTAACCCAAAACTTGGCGGTTCTGATTCATCCAGTGGATTATCAGGAGAGAAGCGCAGCATAGGGAGAGAGAGACAGAGATTGCAAGTTGTGAGTTCATCCCTTGTGAGTGGGAATCACTGGAGTTGGAATCTACCGGATGTCACAGAACAGTATTAACAGAGCAGATTGCCAGGCCTTTATTCCATGTTGCCTTTGGAGGATCTGCACGGCCAACTGCAGGACAGTGTCTAGTAACCCGCCTCCACCATGCAGTGACTTGTCGTTTGAACAGGAAAATGGAATGAATACCAGTGCAGGATTAAGACAAATGGTGATGCTGGTATGGACTCTGATTCAGTAACACCTGTTTTTTTCCTCTTGAGGCCCCTCCGGTTAAACTTTATGGCTTTATGGTTTTAAATAGCAGCACTCATCCTAACGCAAGGACGAGAAGGGACCAAACTGGCATGCGCAGAGACATCTGGAAGAATACACGTGTGTGAACACATTGCGCCTGAAACAAGATTCACTCACCATGAAGGCGGTACACGTCGTCCGTCGGGGTGCTCGACGCCCCGGCCGGCATTCTTTAACACGCCCACTCGGGCTCCGACGGGTCGCCGCCACCTGCCACCAGGGACTAGCAGCCAGCAGCCAAGGCTGGGTCTCCGAGGCCGGCGCCACCGAGCGCGGACCTCCGAGCGGCCTAGAGCGGCCGCGCGGCCTCCCAGGGGGCGGCGCACTTCCGGCCGCTCCCGCCGCCGCGCCGCGCTCGCCGGGCACCTTCCCCTCGCTCGCCCGGCCGTGGGCCCGCCAAGTGGGTGAGTGGGGCCGGGCGGGGCGGAGGGCGCGCTCACGCCCCTGGGCCCCATCTCCCGACTGCCCCGCGCCCTTCTTCCCCGGCCGCGCGGGGGAGCCAAGCCGGTGGCCTGGCCGTCTTGCCCCCGCACCGCCGTCTCTCCGGGCCTCGCGTCTTTGGCTCCGTGCTCACCCCCGGCACCCCCTGGAAGCACTTGAGAAGGCTTGCCCCGGCCGGGGTGGCCCCTGGATGACCAGGTGGTCGTGATGGTAGCCAGCGTGTCCAGGAACGGTGCTGTCAGCCCGTGCTCGGGGGCGCAGAACGTGCGCTGCTTCGAAGGCAAATCGGGGTCGAGGGAAAGAGCCGAGCCGCCCGCCGCCCCTCGGTCGCGCGAAGGCAGGGGAGGGCCCGAAGGCCAGCCCCGTGCGATGGAGCCTGCACTCCACCCCCCTCAGACCCTCTGTCCCCCTCGGAGAGCTCCCCAGGTGTGTCCGGATGATGACTAGGGAAATAACGTTCCGGGAGCCCGTGACCATCTCTTCCCGAAAACTTTCAAACCTACGAGTGGAGAAGCAGCTCTCGAACTCCCGACTCGCGAGCGATCCCGTGCCACCGCTCCACGGGATTGTTTCGAAGCAAGTCTAAAATGTGACATTTCACTAATCGAACAATGACCGTTTTGTTGTTGTTGTTGTTTTTAATTATTTTATTGGAGGCCCGTAACATTGACGTTTTTAATTGCAGATTATCATCTAGCCAGTATTTAAAAGGCTTTAGCTTATGCATTGGGCTGCTAACTGCGAGGGCAGCAGTTGGAAACCACCGGCTGCTCCAAGGGAGGAAGATGACGCTTTCAACTCCCATCAAGACCTAACCGTCTGGGAAACACACAGGGGCAGTTCTGCTTCGCCTTAAAGCAGTGGCTCTCAACCTCCCTGATGCCACGACCCTTTCCTACAGTTCCTCACATGGTGGTGACCCCCTCCAACCATAAAATTATTTTCGTTGATACTTCGCATAACTGTCAGTTTGCTACTGTTAAGAACCGGACGACCCCTGTGATAGGGTGGTTCGACCCCCAAGGGCTGAGAACTGCAGCCTTAGAGGGCCACTATCAATTGGGATGCCAGTGGGTTTGTAGGGAAGCCAGTGTTTAAGGGCGCCTGGCATAATGCACTGCAGCTGCAAGGCCAGCAGTCCGAAGCCATCAGCCCGCTCTGCAGAAGAAAGGTGTGGCAGGCTGTGCACTCTCATACAGACTAGTCTCGGAAACCTAGGTCTCTGTCCTATGAATCTGAACCAACTCGATGGCTGGGTTTGGGCATCTAGCCAGTGTTTAGCCACGAGATTGGTGGGTCAGCCCCCGCTGGCTGCTTCAAGGGAGAAGATGGGGTGGTCTCCACTCAGTATTTAGGCTTGGAAACCCTAAAGCACAGTTCCACGCTGTGCTGTCCGGTCCCCATGAGTTGGAATCAAGTGGATGGCAGTTGTGACTTGATTTCCGTTTATCCAGTGTTTAAACTTTCCCAGTTGTCTCTTGCCCACGACCAGTTTGTCAACATCAGGTTCCAAACAGGCTACACATGTGGCATGTGATGCATGTCTCTAAGCTTCCTTTAACCTTTCAGTTTCTCCTCTCTCGAGATCATTTTTTCCTGGCAACAATCCCACATAGTGGTGTTTGCGTTATCTGACACATTTCACTGGTGCTGAAGTATCCTTTAGCAAACTGGGACGTGTTTAGATCCACAGGGCTTTCTGTTTGTTTTCTTCAGATTCCGGTTTTACTTGTTGGCAAGAAAACCTCATCGGGGCTACAGAGAACTACAGATTGCATCCAGCGGAAGTTAGATAACATCTTAAATTTCTCTTTGTGGTGTTAAGATCAATCTGTGGACCCTTTCTATACAGTTGGCAGAGCAACTAATTGTCCAGGGGATCCTAGAAGGATGACAGCTGATAACTGCAGGCGGCATAAGAGACTTCTTATAAATGCCGCCTCCGGCAACTCCCAAGAAATAACGATCTTGGCAGTGACCATTTGTGGCAGCCAGCATTGAGAGACATCCAAACTCAGTGGGCTTCCTGATGGAAGTACCACATAACCTCTGCCACGAGGAAAGGGGTGAGGTGGGGATATCGAGGGAACACGGTTGGCCTTGGGCTGATTGTTGTGCAAGCTCGCTGGTGGCTGCATGGCAGTGCATGATACTAATCTGTCTCCTTGTGTATATGTTTTGTCTTTTTTCTAGTAAAGCAGTGTTGTTAGTGGATTGATTCATAGCCAGGATGGATTTGGTATTTATCCATGTGAACCAGAGAGCAGGGCCCAGTTAGAACAAAGGCTTTCTGAAGAAGGATCCATAGGTTATGGCACCTGCTTTCTGGAATTCCAAAGGGGTCATGGGGTCCTGGTGGTGGTGGTGACCCGAGGACCCTTAGTACAATCTGGCTAGACAATTTTAAGAAATTGAAAACTGCTTTGGTTAAAAAGAAATCCAGGAAGCTGTACCCAGAAATTGTTTTACAGCACGATAAGACCCCTAGGTTTTGGAGGGCAGTGAGGGCTGTCCTATGAGCATGTCCCTGGGACACTGGCCCCACCCACTCTGCTGCCCTGCTCTGCACCTTGTAACTTCTTTTTGTTGCCCAGACCCAGTAACGTCGGAGAGGAACACAGTTTGAGTCCCTGGAGGATGCCAGAACTGCCGTTTGCTGTGGTGTAAATCGACGAGCGCAGAACACTTGGGGAAGGGTGGTGGCTGCCGTTAGGTGCGATTGAGTGGTGCTGACCCACAGCCACCCCGTATGCACTGCCTGGCTCTGCGCCATCCTCACAGTGGCTCCTGCTGGGGAAAGGCTAGAGTGATGGAAAAACCACTTTTAAAAGAGGGCATGTTGAGAGTAATCACTTCACGTTTTGATATTCCGGTTTGTAGAACTCATTTTCTCAACAGATTCTTAGTAAATATGTATTGCTGACTGATACTTGTAAGCAATGAGGCTGGGTATTCATACCTTGCATTCATTTTTGGAATTGGAAAGAATGTTGAATGTTATTTTCTGAAAGCGAATTTGCTAAACAAGAATAGATATTCAAAAATATATGTAATATACATATAATTTAGAATATTTTGATATATATATATATATATTTTTTAATGGATTTCCCACTAGTAAGTTCGGGTCCGCCTGATCCATCCATTAGTGTGTTTTTTTTTACCAAGTGGGTCTCAAATTGGACTGTCTAGTAGACTCAGGGGCAGGATGGTAATGTTGTTGTCTTAGTAGTAGAACCCATGTTTCACTCGCACAACCTCCTATCTTGTTCTAGGACGGAACCCAGTCATTGGTCGGTTGTAAAAGCACTCTCGGTGATTCTAACTTACCCCAGGGTTGTGTTCTCTGTTGAGAGCTGCACAGCAGTGCCGTCCCGTCAGACCTGCTGCATTTACTAACTGCTGCCTTGTGTATTTATTTGAAGCTTTCTACTCGGTTTATTCTCCCCGCTCCAAACTGCCGGCCCGTAGGGCAGTCTCTGAAAAGGACACAGCTTCCCCATCACAGGCAGCTAGGAGCTCGGAGCTGAGAACATGAAGTAGCACCTGGAAGGACCCTAGAGAGCCGCAAGGTCTGGCGGTGGCGGTGGCGGTGGGGGCCAGACAGGAGTTGCACCCTTTGTGTGCGATGGAGAGGGAGTGGGGAAGAGGGGAGCAGGTGCAGGTGCAGGTTATGAAGGATGAGGAGCAGGAGTCAGGGAGCTGACTGTGCCCCAGAATGGAAAAGAAAGATTAAATTATGCGTGGTTAGGAAAGCCTGTTCAGTCTTATGACACATATTTTAAAACATTTACCTGTGTTACGTATGTTACTGTGTTTTATAAATGTTAATGTAGTTCATTGCAACTAGAAATGATCCAGAATTCTGAGAACCAAACCAAACACACTGCCATAGAGTCGATGCTGACTCATAGTGACCCTATAGGACAGGCTAGAACTGCCCCTGCGAGTTTCAGAGACTGTAATTGTTTACAGGAGTAGAAAACCTTGTCTTTCTCGCTCAGAGTGGCTGGTGGTTTCGAATTGTAGACCTTGCAGTTAGCAGCCTAACTTGTAACCACTAAGCCACCAGAGCACCTCTGAGTGACTATTCCCCCTCATTCCAATCCTCCCTTTTAATCATTTCTGAGATGGTCAGTACATTGTGGAGCCTTCCGTTCCACACGTGCTCCATGGAGGGGTTTGGGAGATGGTTGTTCAAAATGAGAGCATGCTGTTGGCGTATAGTTTCATTCACTCTAGTCCCTCCCACACAATAGTTTCATATCTAACTATTAGCCGCCGAATAAATTCTACTTGGCATGTACAATGAAATCTTCAATCATTTCCCTCTTGGCATATATTCAGATTGCTCCTAATTATCAGCCACCTTAAATTCTACCGCTTTAACGTCATTCGCTGTAGATCCTTTATATCTGTAAGGTAAAAAAACAAAAAAACAAACTCAACTGCCATCAGGTTGACTCTGACTCATAGTGACCCTATAGGACAGGGCAGAACTGGCCTCTGGGTTTCTGAGATGGAAACTCTTTATGGGAGTAGAAAACCTCATCTGCAGCCCAGCTCAAACCAAATGGGCATGCTGGTATAAAGGATGTTGCTCTCAGCAGCAGCAGCAGCAGCAGCATTACTGGTTGTGTGTGTGTGTGTGTGTACGTACATATCTCCAAATTGCTCTTCCAGAACATATTTGTGTAGTCCACTCTCCATGAGCGCTGTATGAGAATTGTGTGATTAGTTCTTAAAATTATTTGTATGTTTTCCTCCCCACTGTCAGGTGGCTGATCTAGAATTGGCTCTCTGTAAGTTTCAGTGTGTTCATGTTTATTCTCTGTGGAGGCTCATCTTCCATCACGGAAGAGCATCAGAGATGGGAGAGCTGCCCCGAAAGAGTGAAAGAAGACAGAGTGATGCCAGCAGTTGGGCAGGAAGCTGCACATTCACAGGTGTTTCCGGATCACTAATAACAGCAGAGCCCTAACCCAGGCGCACTGGTGGCATGGTGGTTAAGCACTCGGCTGCTGACTGAAAGGTCAGTAGTGCGGGTTCACTAGCAACACTCCATGGGAGGCAGATGTGGCTATCTGCTTCCATAAAGATTTACAGCATAGGGCAATTTTTCTCTGTCCTAGTGAGTCTCTGAGTTGGAGTTAACTCAACAGCACAGGGTTTTGGTGTTTGAATTGAACCACTGAGCCCTGACACATGGGTTTGTGAGACATTCACTCCGCTTGACTGGGAAGTACCAGCATTCCTGGAGAGCGTTGTAGCGAGTACCTGCCATTTATGGTAATGCATGATGCTCTGCAGCCATTGCATGGTGAATTAAAGCCCATCTTACCAGTTGGGCTAGGATCCATAAGGTCAGCAGGTCAAAACCAGCAGCCACTCTGAGGGAGAAAGGGCTTTCTACTCCCACAAAGGGTTACAGTCTGGGAAACTCACAGGGACAGTTCTACCCTGTCCTGTATGTAGGGTTGCTATGAGGCGGCATCAGCTCGATGGCAGTGAATTTGGAGTTTGGCTGCTTTGTAGGGGTGGGGTGGGGTGGGGGTGGTTGGCACTCACCCAACATTTGGTGGCGTGCAGTTTTAGCCAGATGAAACCAAACCCAACCCACTGCCATCAGTCATTTCTGACTCATAGCAACCCTCCCATTTGGAGCTGTTAAAACCTAACTGAGAGAACAGGAATCCAGACTGTTCTGAACACCAGACAGGAAACAGCAGTGTTCCCACTGGAACCAATTTTTGATGATGATGACCCATTCTTGGTGGTGATCCCTTGGTGGTCTTTCCATTGCAGGGTGGAAGATGTCTATGGACGTGACGTTTCTAGGGACGGGTGCAGCTTACCCGTCCCCAACCCGGGGTGCCTCTGCTCTGGTCCTGCGCTGTGAGGGCGAGTGCTGGCTCTTTGACTGTGGGGAGGGCACTCAGACGCAGCTTATGAAAAGTCAGCTTAAAGCAGGTAAGTGCATTCCACGCCCCCATCACACTGGTTTCTGGTTCTGCTTCATTTCCTTGGCCCCCTCGTCAATATCTGAAATCCTGTTACCTGTACTCACTGTCTGTCCCTGGCCTGTAAAGTAAGCCCAGTGGTCCGTCGTTATGCATCTAGGTGCTTAACACATACTGTTCAGTTAATGAGTGATGAGCTGCTGAGCACTTAGTTCAGTGCCTCTCATTCAGTAGGCCTTGATAAGTGGTGGTCGTGAAAGGCATTATTCCTAGGACTCATCCCAGTGAGTGGCATTTTGTGACTTAGGAAAGCTACTCTCAGGGGCAACGCTCTTTTGCCCTGTGACAGAAAGTGGCATGCAGACAGACAGCACAGGATCCGATGAGAAGCAGGATGTGGGAGGTGCTTTTGACAGCTGCTTGAACCTGCTGCAGGAGGACACTAAGTGCCTGCGCGTTTAGAGAAAGCGCTCGCAGGTTGAACTAGGATCTAAAGGGTGAGTAGCAGCAGAGACTGTTAAAGTGAACATCAAGTCAGGGAGTTTCCAGGAAGGAAAGGGCTTCCGCTGTACAGGCCAGCGAGTCCTTGGCCAGGAGATAGTGGAGAATCCCGGGAAAAGAATTGAGGGCAGAGGGAAGGAAGTCTTCCGGGGCGTGCTGTTTGGGTTTTACCATCCTGGTGCCTCTCAGGAGCCATTGGGTGTTTGTAATCAATCAGAAAGATAGTGTGACTTGACTTGTGGTTTAGGACTGAGTTTTTTGGCAGCAAACAGATTGAGAGAATAGCGCCAGGACAACCATTTCCACAGTAGGTGCTTTGATCTAAGACAGTGGTTCTCAACCTGTGGGTCGCGACCCCTTTGACAGGGGTCGCCCAATTCATCACAGTAGCAAAATGACAGTGATGAAGTAGCAACGGAAATAATTTTATGGTTGGGGGGGTCACCACAACATGAGGAACTGTATTAAAGGGTCGAAGCATTAGGAAGGTTTCGACCACTGATTTAAGAGGATGTGGCTATTGAAGCAGGAAGGGGAGGGCTAAGGATGGAGAGGAGGAATTTAGAAGGCACTCGTAGAGCCAACAGGAGGGGGTGATTGATTCGAAGTGTGAGGGCGGGAAGAACTCCGGTAACACAAGGGAGCAGTGATGGTGTCACACCTAGAGTGAGGTTGGGAGGCAGGAGAAGAGCAGTTGGAGAAAGCTAGTGCTTAGAGGACACAAGACCTTGGGAGTTCAGCCCTCATTGTGCACTGGTCTGTGCTGAACCCCTGTGGTGCTGCATGTCCCTTGGATCACACAGATGTGATCACACATGGGTCCTTTCAGGGAAGGCACAGCCAGAGGGGAGGCTTATTAACGATAGAGCAGGCGTGGGGAACCTTGTTTCTGCCAAGGGCCATTTGGACATTGATAACATCATTAAAGGACCATACTAGTCAAACATTTCATCAACTCAGCCCTCATGTGATGGCTGGCACTGCTGCTTTTTGGAGAGACAGGTGGTGGTAGCTGGTGTTGGTAATTTCTTAGGCCTCATACTGCCTGTGGGTGGAGTGTTCCCTACCCTGGTGCTAGAGCATAGGGGCTGAAGTCAAGATGGGTTTGGATTAAGATAGAAACAAGAAACTGCTCAATGTGGGTAGTAGAGCTTTGGGGGTGGGAGTGAATCTTTTTATCTCGTACCTGTATTTTAGTTACTTAATGCCGCAAAATAAATTAGCACCAAGCCAGAGGCTTAAAACAGTGTGCATTTATTGCCTCATTGTTCTTGTGCGGCAAGGAGTTTGGGTCCCCTGCCTTGGGCTCTCACCAGGCTGCCATGTGGCTTTGGCCACCTGGAAGCTGTTCCCCACCACACCTCCTGTGGGATGTTGTATCTTGTAATGATGGTATGTCGCTGTTTTAAATAAGCATACCGAGCAAAACCTGGCAGAAACCAGAACAGACAAACCGTAGGGAACTTTCATTTACTCCATTTTTACTGGCTTAGAAAAAGGAGTTTCTGAGTGTTACCCGCTGCTCCTGCATCTCACCCCACCATGCTTTCTCTCTGGATCCTCGGTGGTCCCTTCCAGTTTGTACTGCCTCCTGGGGGAATAGGTTGTACGAGCTTACTAAGGACTACCTTCTAGTTCTCTACACCTGCTTCTTCTAAGCGCCCATGCTTCTGATATATAAGCATCTGACTAGCACGGGTGTGTATCTATATATTTTTTCAAATTACAGAGTGAGCCTAAGCTTTCTTTGCTTCCTTCAAGGCGGGTTATAAAATGCTAAAAGGGATTACAAAAGCATAATTTTTTAAATAATTATAAAAATTATATATTCTCACTGTAAAAGTTCAAAACAAAACAGAAATATAAATAAGAAAAATCCCAGACCCTTCTCCCAGAGATAAATTTTTCTGTCCATGTACACATAGTAATGGAATGGTGTTTGTTTGTTTTGTGTATGTGTGTGTGTAGTAAGGAAATTGACGACGGGGTCGGGCGGTGCATCTGACTTCCTCTGGATTTGGTACAGGAAAGAAGGCTACATCTCTACCCCAATCCACAGCCAAGTGCTACCAGGCAGAGGTCAGACATGCCTTCATCCCCCGTCCTTCCTTACCCTATTCTGACACCACCCCTCCCTCGCTCCCACGACACTCTCCTTCTCTGCCATGGCCACACCGAGCTTACCGATAATACTCATGATTCTGGGAGTTTATTAGGGAAGCTAACGGATTACAAAACGGTCATGATACAGTCCTGTCTGCAACACTTCTCAGCCATGCTGGTCCTTGGCTTCTCCACTGCGTATGTCCCTAGGCTTCAGCCTTCAGGAAGCCCCCCTACTGCTCTGCCTCTTGGTTTCGAAGCTGCTCTCTGCGCTGCCTCATGGCCTCCGTGCCCGGGGATCTGGCATGCTCTGCTGGGAGCTCTTCTTTCTTGATGGAGTGGGACTCTCTCTCTCTCTGCTGCTGCTGCTGCTGCTGCTTCTTTTTCAGAGCATTTTGTTGGGGGCTTCTCTGCTACTTAGAGGGCTGCCTTATACCCAGAGGAATGGTAGCGCTGACTGAGCCCCTCAGTCCGTCTTTCACACACCCTGTTTGCACGGCCCCCTGTCATGTGGCAGGAGTTACATAGACAGCGATAGAAGAGCCAGGGTGAAGCTATTTCCCTTCACCCCCAGGGTGTTGCATGAACGGTCATCCCTTCGTCTTTGTCTTCCCTGAGCAGGAGGGGCACCGTATGTGAAATAGCAGGCATTGTGCCTGTTGGTCAGTTTTGCGCTGTCATTTTTGGTGGCAGAATTCTAGCCTCCTGTGGACGGCATAGCCCCTCCCCGCTGACAGTCTTGCGTCCAGGTAAGAGCTCTCCCTGTGTTCTTCTCTCTTCCTTTGATCATTTCCTCTTCCCTCCAGCACTGGTTGCCATACCCTCTTGCTGTGAAATTGGGGTTTGGGGAAATTGCAATGTTTGTCCTCTCTGAAACGGAGATGGCTGTGGACAGGGACACTTACTTAACGTGTCTCACTTGGATCCAGTTCACAGGCTCTGTTGGTATTGAATTCTGGCTCTGTTTTGGAGAGAGAGAGAGAGAGGGTCCAGCGTGTTTGACGGTGGCCATGCAGGTGGCTTGCCAGGGGGACTCTGCACAAACGAGCTAAGGAGAAAAAAGATGGAGCAGCCTGAGGAGCTTGCCTGGTGCCTCCTGGGGATGCTCCAGGTCCCGGTCTGGCCTCTGTCCATTGACAGTCTTCCCCTGGGCCAGGCTGTGTGGGGACGTTAGGCAGACTCCCTGGGAGAGCGCGTTTGCCTCGATATCATTATAAATCATGTTACAAATAACCGTTCCTGTTCTTTGATGGCAGGTGTTTGCAACAGGCCATGCGCTAGCAGTGGAAGTCTCTGTCCTACCAGGGGGCTTCACAGAGTTGGTGGGGAAATTCTGTTATCTTGTCATTTTTGAAACCCACTCAGGTTGAAAGTGTGTTCGTTGTGGTTGTTACTTTTAAAGTGCCTGGTGGTACATCTCAGCAAAGGGTTGCAGTGGCGTCTTGCCACAGACCAGCTTTAAATTCAGTCCACCCCTGGCTAACTCACTCACCACCCGAGCCAGGGTACAGACTGACAGTGCTGTTGTTAGTGCACACTGAACAGGTGAAGCGATGGGCCCAGGGGCCCTTCATAATACCAGAGCAGAGCCACTCTCGGAGCTGCACCCACTGTCTAGGGCCCGCCTCCCCTCGCCACTCCCAGTTCCCCACCTCGCTAGCTCTCCCGTGGCTTTCTTGTCCTCCCAAGAAGCAGAATCTGACTTGGCTGGTTAATCACCTCTTCCCAGATGGAGTCCTTAAAAGGCAACTTTGAGTTTGGGCACTGGTCCAGTCATTCGGAGCCCGTGCAACGTGTGTTTTGTCTGGAGAACATGCTTGCTAGTCTCAGAGGGAGCAGTAGGGGGCGGTGTCCCTGCCGGAGGCCTGTTTAGTACTAGTACTTCTATGAACTATTTTGGCACACTTATGTATTTGGATGGGAAGATGTGTAGGACAATACTGAGAACCCTGTGAAGCTGCGTCAGCTGAAGATGTTTTATGAAAAGCAAGTAATATTGAAATCTTCCAGTGAAATAAAGTCCCGTCCCCACCCCACCCCGCTCCAAAGCTCTTGGAGTGAAATGTGAACATGGCGGTGGGTGGAGTTGGAGATTCAGTTGGCTGTTTGCCTGTAAGTTGTGGTCCTTGTTTCAAGTAGCTTTGCTGCGTGAGTTTTCATTCCTGACACATCCCCTGCTATTTCTCTTGATCAAAAGGGAGAATTACTAAGATCTTCATCACGCATCTGCACGGAGACCATTTCTTTGGCCTGCCGGGCCTCCTCTGCACCATCAGCCTACAGAGCAGCTCCACCGGTGCCAAACAGCCCGTCCACATCTACGGTCCCGTGGGCCTCCGGGACTTTCTCCAGCGCACCATGGAGCTCTCCCACACGGAGCTGGTCTTCCCGTATGTGGTCCACGAGCTGGTGCCCACAGCCGACCAGTGTCCTGCAGACGAGCAAGCAGGCATCACACACGAGGAAAGGACAGGCTGCCGTCCCGGCGCAGACCAAGGGAGGACGATCCACTTAGACACAGAAGAAGACGCTTACCTTCTGGTGGATGAGGAGCAGTTTGTTGTGAAAGCGTTCCGCCTCTTTCACCGGATCCCCTCCTTTGGGTTTTCCGTCATAGAGAAGCGCCCAGGCAAGCTCAATGCCCAGAAGCTGAAGGACCTCGGTGAGTGTGTGAGTGTGTGTGAGTGTGTGTGTGTGGGGGGGGGGGGCTTCTCATCGTCCAGCTCCTCGACTGCAGTGCCGCTCATGACGCTGTTCCTTCCTTATCCCCCAGGCCCCAGACGGATGAATGTTTTCCTTCCGTTTCCTTTGCCCCAAGGCTGCTTATTTGCTAAGGGAAAACGTGGGTGCCAGAAAGATACCCCAAGCTCAAACCAAACTCACTGCCATCGAGTCGATGCTGACTCCTAGTGACCCTGTAGGTCAGGGTAGAACTGCCCCTGTGGGTTTCTGATTCTGTAACTCTTTATGGGAGTAGAAAGTCCCATCTTTCTCCAACGGCGCCGGCTGGTGGTTGTGGTTAGCAGCCCAACGTGTAGCACCTTTGCCACCAGGATACTGTTCAGGCCAAAACTCTTTCTCACATCAAGTTCCTATTTCGTCTTCTTTTCAACTGTCTTGGTTGGCAAGAGTGGGTTGGGTGGTGATGGTGGTGCTTTGAGATCTAAGCTGTTATTTCCTTGTGTCTTGTATCTGAAAGGTGTCTTTGATGACATCTTTGACCTGTTGGATTTTTCTGCCATAAACCAAAAAGCCCGCTGCTTGGTCGTTTCGGACTTACACCAAATTCACTCACTGCCATTGAGTCAAGGCTGACTCAGCACTCCCCTGTGGGTTTCCAAGTCTGTAACTGTTTATGGGAGTAGAAAGCGTAGTCTTTCTCCCTTGGAGCTGCTGATGATTTTGAACTGCGACCATGTGGATCGCAGCCCAACATGTAACTAGTACACCACCAGGGCCCTTTCAGATTTATAGCGACCCTGTATAGGGTTTTTGAGGTGGTAAATCTTTATGGGAGCAGACAGCCTCATCTTTCACCCACAGAATGACTGCTGAGTTAGAACCACCCACCTTGAGGTTAGCAGTCCAATACTTACCCAACAGTATCACCAGGGCTCCCTTTCTGCCATAAAACTCCCCAAATCAAACTCTTTGCCACTGAGTCCATTTTGACTCAGGAACGACAGCATAGGCTAGGGCTGCCCCTGTGAGTCTCCAGAGGTACAGCTCCTCAGGAGACTAGACATTTCATCTTTCTTCCCGGAAGGGGCTGGGGGGCTTGAGCTGCCGACCTTGTGTTTCACAGCCCAGCTCATCACCCAGGATGACACCACAGCTGCCCCAGTTCCTAATAGCCGTGCAACCTTCTTGTCCACTTTCCTGACTCTTTTCCTTCTAAATTAATCTGATGAGCAGAACGCAGCACCTGGACCAGGTTTACATACCAATGTTCATCACAGTTGGGAACAAAGCACACTGAGACGGGCTCAGGGCCCTTGTAAAGCTTCACACCTCCTCCCTACTAGGTCAGCCTGCACTCGAGGGGTCCCCTGCACCTCGTGGGAAGCAGTGCCTGACCCCTCATACTGCCAGCATCACTACCGCCCTTGGCACGGACACGGCAGAGACTGTAAAAAGCATGGCGCTGTTTCTTGTTGGTGCTGCTTTATTTATTCAATCTTCCTTCCTTCCCAACGAAAACAAGATGCAGCATACTGAAGAAACGTGACCGTCTTGTTCTCCAGGAACCTGGAGACACACTGTTTTGTTTGGACCCTTGAAGCACGATCTGTGTTGGGATTGGTGATCCCATTACGTTGCATATAGGCTTGGCTCCGTATGATGACTAGGTGTTATTATACACCATAGGTCCCTGATGTATTTGTCCTACCGCCCCCTTTTCAGAAAGAAAAGTTACTCAGAGCCCCCCCCAGAATGAAAAACTTTTGTCCTGTAGCCCATCATCCAGGATAAGTGTTGGTATTTGTTCTGCAGCCCCCTCGGCTCATCCTAGAGCCCTGGAGGCGTAGTGGTTATTCATTGAGATACTAGCTGCAAGGTCAGCAGATTGAAACCAGCTGCTCCGAGAGAGAGAGAGAGAGATAGATAGATAGATAGATGAGGCTTTCTGCTCTCATAAAGAGTTACCTTGGGAACCCGGGGGGCAGTCCTGCTTTGTTCTTTGAGTTGCTATGAGTCAGGATGGTCTCAATGGCACTGAGTTTGGTTTGTTTTTGTTTGTTTGTTTGTTTGTTTGTTTGTTTTGGGGGTTTCATGATAGCATCCCCTTGTGGGTGCTTTCACCCACTTTGGGAAACACTGTTCTAGATCATTAAGAGATGTAAGCCCAGTCTGGCAAATGTGAGCCCTGCCCAAACATACCACGAAAACGAGACCCTGGAAATTAGCCTACTTGTGTGATCCAAACAATCCCTCTTAACGATGTTCTTGTTAAGGGGGTCTGTGTGGGGGTACTTCTCTTGACTAGGCATTGATTGTGGTGTTATATAAGTGGACTCTAATTTGACCCAAAGATGAACTGAATCAGGCACCCTCAAAAAACGGTTATTTCCGTGCAAAGCTGTTGTCTTGACTGCCGTGAAGCCTCAGTGGGCCTGGAGCTTAAACTCCCTGACACCTAGGCCTGGGAGAGGGCTCCCCTGCTATCAGTGGGCGACGGTGACTTTTAGTGAAAGCATGACGCTTATGAAAAGAAGGGGTGGCCCTTTGCCAGCCATGCTGTTTGAAGAGGGTTCTTTGAACAGCCCTCCATTCCAGTCCCCCGCCGTAATGCTGTCTGCCTTCCTCCACAGGTGTTCCACCCGGTCCCGCATATGGGAAGCTGAAAAATGGCATCTCAGTTGTGCTGGAAAATGGGGTTACAATTTCTCCCCAAGATGTTTTAAAGAAGCCCGTCGTTGGAAGAAAAATCTGCATCCTGGGGGACTGCGCCGGGGTCGTGGGGGATGGAGGCGTGGAGCTGTGCCTAGAAGCAGACCTACTGATCCACGAAGCGACCCTGGATGACACCCAGATGGACAAAGCCAAGGAGCGCGGCCACAGCACTCCACAGATGGCCGCAGCCTTTGCAAATCGGTGCCAAGCCAAGAGGCTGGTTCTCACTCACTTCAGTCAGAGGTACAAGCCAGTCACTTTGGCCAAAGAAGGAGAAAGTGATGGCACTGCCGAACTGAAGAAACAAGCGGAATCCATGTTCGAGCACCAGGAAGTGACGCTGGCAGAGGACTTTATGGTGATCAGCCTTCCCATCAAGAAATGAGACCAGCCGTCTCGAATGCCCATTGACAGGCCGATGGCTGTGCTCCCAAACCTCCCGGCTGTGGGTTTTTTGTTTGTTTGTTTGTTTGGTCTAAATTATTTGGGGCCTTAAGATTTTGAGTTGGGCTGCAATAGGCATAATTGGTGGTTCTAAACCACCAGCAGCTCCGAGGGAGAAAGAAGGGGCTTTCTACTCCCATCAACAATTACAGTCCCGGAAACCCCCGAGGGGGTGGTTGGGAGTCATCATCGACCCCGTGGCAGTCAGTGGGGTTTTCTGGCTTTCAGTGGCCCTGAAAAATGAAAAGGCACTGTGTGGCGGAACTGACTCAGCAGTAAAAGGGCACGCGGATTTTGATAATAAAGAGTGTTTTAGAAGGAAAAGAACAGTGTCCCTTTTTTTCTGCAAAGTTCACATTTGACCAATGGTGGACTCTGCAGATGCACTGCGTGTCTTATGACTCCTGTGTCCGTGGTCGGTCAGTAACCCCTCTGGCAGTCCAGGGTGGCTCTGCAGTCCAGTGTTACCGCAGTCGTTGACACAAGACTTGGGGCATTTTGGCACTTAGCGTTGAATCTGCACGTGCTACTCATAGAATGGAGAGAAATGGGACTGGCTGTTAGATGTGCAGGACTGGAGCTGTCCTGTTACCTGTGAAGTCTCTACTGGGCTCGTCAGGCATCACATATTTTATTGATTTGCTATAGACCTGTGGTTCTCAGTGGAGGTGCTAGCACGCCTCTGGTAGAGTTTTGAAATTGTGGGGATGTTCTTCTTGTCACAGTCACTCGGGGTGGGGGCAGGGGAGGGGATACTATTGGTATTTGGTGGACAGGGCCCAGGGTTCCGAGATGTCTTACAAAATCTGGGCCGCTCCTATACAACGAAGAACAATTTTGCCCCAAAATGTAGAGTACAAATAGGTAGAGAGATGCACGGGAAGTTAAAACTGACCCTCCCAGTGTGAGGATGCCTGACAGTCGAACCCTGCAGAACTAGCTAAGTGAATATGCTGCACCTAAACAGTCATGTCAGCTATTTAAAAAATTTTTTTAAAAGAAAGAAACCATTAGCTGGAGCTCATAAATTGTGAGGTCAAAGCTATCTCTTAAACCGAACTTCGATTGGTAAGTCCCAATTAAAATTTGGAGTGCACTTTTAATAAATGCTTTTCTAGAAGAGCTTTTCTTTCTGAGCTGGCAGCCTGTCCACCCAGGGCTCTCACAGTACTTCTCAGTCTCACGGAGAGCTGAGCGATGCAGAAAGGCACCTCTTCAGATAAGCGTGAGAAACCCTGGTGCCCTGTGCCCGTCCTCTGGCGCTCTAGTGCCATCACCATCTTCAGACAGCATTGCCCACGCGATCACACACCTGCCTTAGGGACCAGAAAGACCTGGTTTCTCGGGCCCATTCTTTACCTTATAAGCTGTGTGGCCAGTTAGCATGCGGTTTTCTGAGCTTCTGCTCGCTTGTTGCTAAGATGGGAAAGGTAGCAAGAATGGCCTCTTAGGAGCGTTAGGGAGCTAATGAGACAGCACCTATAGGCAGCGTGGCATGGTCCAGAGGAACGCCATTCTGCCGAGCCCCTTGCTCAGTTACTCTCTATGTACAGGTATTCTCTCTGACAGTCTGACAACCTAGAGAGAGAGTGTAACAGGACAGAGTGCTGGGGACATTTTTTAAAATCATTTTATTGGAGGCTCATACAACTCATCACAATCCATCCATACATCAATTGTGTGAAGCACATTTGTACATTCATTGCCCTCATCATTCTCAAAACATTTGCTCTCCACTTAAGCCCCTGGCATCAGCTCCTCATTTTTACCCTCCCTCTCTGCTCCCCCCTCCCTCATGAGCCCTTGATAATTTATAAATTGTTATTTTGTCATATCTTACACTGACATCTCCCTTCACCCACCTTTCTGTTGTCCGTCCCCCAGGGAGGAGGTCATATGTAGATCCCTGTAATCGATTCCCCCTTTCTACCCCCTCCTCCCTCCACCCTCCCGGTATCGCCACTCATCACCCTGGATCCCCTGTGTTTGCTGGGAGCATTTTCATAGTGTAAACTTCCTATGGCTTCTGGAGCTGCTTCGATCCAAACACCCAACTGGATCAGAAGTCTCCAAAGCAGTGATGATCAGAACTGAGCTGGTTACGCCAGATCTCAGCCATTCTGATCGGGGCTCACTACTCTAAGCTCTCAGCCCCCAAAGTACCAAACTGGCACCAAACCTGAGGGGCATCTTGGTTTCCACACACATTTCAGACGAGCACTTACTAGAAACCTGCAATGGCCCAAACCTGTGCAAGAGAGAACGGCTACTGTTGCAGTGGGATGACTAAGAGCGCCATTGTACAGAGCTCTTGGAACAGAAAGCCTGTGTCGTGGTCACTACTGCTTTCTCTGAAATGCCCGCCTTGCTGTAATCACCCAGAAAGGTGTTCATCGAATTAAAGGGAGCCTTGCTAGCCTGAATGGGCCCGGCTCTTCTCGTTTCAGTACTTCCCAAAGTGAGTCACCTAGTTGGCAGTGTACCACTCACCGACCCAGTGCCATGCTTGGTGTGTGGGAGGGCATACATGAAAGACCGTAGTGCAAGGGACAGGGGAGCAAAACGAACATACAGTTCTTTTTTTTAATCATTTTATTAGGGGCTCGTACCACTCATCACAATCCATACATACATCAATTGTGTACAGCGCATTTGTACGTTCATTGCCCTCATCATTCTCAAACCATTTCCTCTCCACTTAAGCCCCCGGCATCAGGTCCTCATTTTTCCCCTCCCTCCCTGCTCGCCCCTCCCTCATGAGCCCTTGATAATTTATAAATTATTATTTTGTCATATCTTGCCCTGCCCGATGTCTCCCTTCACCCACTTTTCTGTTGTCCGTCCCCCAGGGAGGAGGTCACATGTAGTTCCCATATAGTTTTTTTGAATGTTTGTCTCATCTCGTGGCCCGGAGCACTGGTGCCACTGTGGGTTAGGTGTTGGGCTGCTAACCACAAGGTTCACCGGTTCTAACCCAGAACCTGTTCTGCAGGCGAAAGTGAGGTTCTCTATTCCCAGAGAGATCGATAGTCACAGAAACCCACAGAGGCAGTTCTCATCAGTCCTGTAGTGTTACCGTGAGTCAAAATCGACCTGAGGGCAGCAAGTTTGGGGTTCTAAGGCTGTGATCTTTGTAGAAGCAAGCTGCCTACCACATCTGTTTCCTTTGGTGGGTGCCAGTGCCGGAGTGCTTCACCGCTGTGCCACCAGGGCTCCTCGACTTTGCTTACAGGGATGAAAAGGCTTACTGCTTCCAGTGTGTTCACGGCAGACGGACGGCTGTGCCGTCATTCTCCAAAAGTACACACGTACTGTGGAAGGTGCTGGTTCTGCCTTTCAAAGGTTGCTGGATTTCTCAGGTAATTAACGCGTCAGAGCATTGTTCTGTGACAAGAACAAAGACTAGCTGTCGAGGCTCTGGATGTGCGTTCTTGGCAGGATAAGAATAGAGTTTGGGGGTGGGGGTGAGGGGAAGGAGTGGGATGTGGAGTAAGATGAAGAAATGTTTTTCTTCCATAGTAGGAAACAAACTGTTAATGTCTCTGGCTAAAAAATAAAAAAGTTGCGCCTTTTAGAAGTGTATTATATAAGAGGGGGAAAAGGAAGTCCATGCCAGATGAGCAATTGAGAATGGAAGGAAGGAGTCCTTAATGGAAGGTGTAAAGAGGGGGGCTGGGGACCTGCTACCCCTTATAGACCGACTAGTATTGTTCATCTAGCAGTCCATGATAGTCAGTAACTTTCTTTATCAGCCCTATAATTCAAATGCATCGATTTTTAAAAATTAGTTTGCCTATTCCTAAGTTTCACTGACATACGATTTGCATCTTATACATTTCAGTAGTTCAATCACATTCATAAGAGTGGTATAACCATCACCGCAATCAATTCTAGGACATTTCTTCTTCATTGTACTTGTTGTTAGCTCTCCACTTCCCCCACGCCTTGCCCACCACGTCCCTTTGGATCTCTTTCTACTCACTGCCATGGGGTCAGTGCTGACTCATGGCGACCCTGTAGCACAGGGTAGAAGGGCCTGTGAGTTTCTGAGACTGCCACTCTGTACCGGAGTGGAAAGCCTCTTGAGGAGCAGCTGGTGGCTCTGAACTGCTGATGTTGACGTTAGCAGCCCCACTAGTAAGTTGTCTCTATAGGTTTACCTCATCTAGGTTTCATGTACAAAAAAATATACAACATCTAGACACAATACAAACGACGATCCCACAATGACAGAATGAAACAAAAACCCCAATCAAAAACCAAGCAGACTATTAAAAACCGGAGCAATTATAACTTGCGTCAAGAGACAGATCAGTAACAAGGAGTCACATTTTAACTTAACCACAACTACAGTGATCCACTCCCCCATGGTCTTTCCCATCCCTGGCCCATAAAGGAGATTCTACAGAGGCATAATCTGCATGGGGGAAACCTGCAAATAGGGTTGGGGCTGAGACTGCCATCCTCAGCCTTCTGCAAACGGGTGTTCAGAATGTAAGCACTATTGCCATTCCATGCTCTGGGGTTGGATTTTATTATCTACAATTCCAGAATCACACAGACTGGTGTGCTGCTTCCATGCGGACTTAGCCAGTGCTTCACTTCGATAGATGGCTGCTTGTTTGAAGACAAGCCTTTAAGACCCGAGATGCTTTTCAGTCAGACACCACCTGCTTTCTTCACCATCCTTAAAATGCATAGGTTTTTTATGTATGTGAAGGAATTGGACATATCAAGGCTTGGGCCAGGTGTATCTTAGTCCTCAAAGTGATAGCGTTGCTCCTTAACACTTTATAAAGAAGTCATGTATAGCAGATTTGTCCAACGCAGCACATGGTTCATTTCCTCGTCTGCTGCTTCCGGAAGTGTTCATGGTGGATCCAGGCAAACAATGGCATTAGTAATATCTGATCCTTTTAACTGTGTGTGTACACATACTCATCTTCATTTCTTAGAAATCACATTGAAAACGCATACACATCAACACCAATTAGACACTGCCCTGAATAAACCTATCAAACACTCCCAACGGGTGGGTACTCCACACAACTGACAGTTTCTCTCAAACCCCTTCAGCATCCCCGTGTCCACAGCGTCCGAGTAAGTGGTTAGACATGGACATCGGAGCCTAACACTCCTATGCTTAAAACTTGGACTAGCTTAGAAGGCCTTACCCACCTTTCCAGCCTCATGCAGCCCAGCCACATAGGCCTTCTTCCTAGCCTTTGTGGCTGAATTAGCCCGGACTGGGCCTTCAGGTGGCAGTGCTGCAGCCCCATCCTCGTTTGAGCCTCCCCCGCCTCCCTTCTGCGTGCACAATGCACTCACCGCTCCTGCGCCCTCCTGCCCGCATGCTTGTGTAGGTGTTTGAGAAGGGCTCCTCTCTCCCAGGAGCACTGCCACGCTCCAGAGCGTGGCCGTCTCTGACTGTGCTCCCCCAGGGGCCTTGGCTGCTAGCCCAGTGCCTGGACCACGGTGGTCTGTGGTGGTCGCTGACACGGAACCGGCCACTGACTTGGGGCAACTCCATGAGTTGCAGAGTAGAAACTCTCTGTGGGGTTTTGGAGGCTAAAAGCCGAGTCAGAAGGATAGGATAATAGATCAACTGACCTTGGATTACCTCTGAGAACAAGACCGGACTTGTGTGCCCTCCACACACGTACTTAAGAGTTATAGAGCATCGTCTTCAGGATAATAAGGAAGCCAATGGTGGGTGCCTAAGTTTATCCAAAGTAAAAAATATTTCCACCCCTAAATAAAGCAGCGGACTGAGAATCACCGCTGCTCAGATGTCAGCAAGCTAATTATACCCTGTGCAGACATAGCAGGTACAAAGATGATTCGCCCACGAAGAGGAGGAAGGCGAGGGATCCAGTTTCCCAGCTATGTAAATCCACCGAGAACCACCCGGAGCTGCCCAGGCCGCCTCAGGTAGGGCAAAGCAACAGAGTTCAATGCCACCCAACCAAGCCAATCTTATTTTGTCTAGAGTATTCTCCGGGTTGTTGTGGTTTCCTGAGATCAGAGGCTTGTTGGGATAAGGCCTTGACCATGTGGCCTTCAAACATCCTGGCCTGGAGTTGGCCTTGAAGATGTGCCTGTGTCTGGGTCAGCAGCCCAAATGCTGATCCCCACTGGCTCCCCTGGGAGCTCAGCTCAGCAACAGCCCAGAGCAGACACTGGGACTCCACCCCGCCCCTCCACTAGCAGCCTGTATAACACCTTCGCACAGCCGGGCCGTGCTCGCCAAGCCTCCCAGGAGGACGCTCTCCCCTAGCCTCCGGCGATTTGCAGAGACGTTTCTCACACCGCACAAACATGCTTTTCATATGAAAGACTAAGAGGTTTGTAAAAAACTCTGGAAAAATGGAGTTAAGAGATCAAATAAATTTTTCTATGAATGTTTTAAAAAGTCCCTCATCTGCCCTACAATGACTTTCTGAGAACTGAGAGTGGTCCAGATTCTTGGCTGCTTCCTTTCTGCCATGCCCCAGTTTATGAAGAAAACGCCTCTGGTGCCCCAAGGAAAGGGAAGAGGCAGCACTGGCCGCAGGCTTGAAAACCGAGTGGCTGGGTAGCCACATTCCTTCCTCAGTCTGGTAGCTTCCAAGGTGTGGCTCAGAGAGCAGCTAATCAGATGCCCCAGTGACCCATCTGTAAAGAAGCTTCCGGGAGCTCAGACCCATATCCCTTGTGCTTCTGTCCTGAGCTCACTCACGGGATCTTGCAAGCGCCCAAGCCAACTTTAGGACGTCTTCATCACCCCAAAATAACTTTGTACCCCTTCGCAGTTCACTCTCCTGGTCTCCGACCAGCCTCCCACCTGTTGTCGCTGTCATTTGAGTTGGCTCTAACTCCTGTGCCCTGGTGTGTGTCTGAATGAACGGCCGTGCAACCATAAAAAAAACTCATTGCCGGTCAAAGCTCGGTCCGGTGCCCTGTTCCAGTCCTCTTGTGACCCCGGTCGCTCGTCAAAATGGGGAAACAGATGGGTAGCAAGGAAGATTCTCAGGCCGCCCCAAACAGTGCCAGCGAGAAGCTAGTGGTGGTTGAGTTCTCAGCCCCGTGGTGTGGGCCCTGCGAGATGACCAAGCCTTTCTGTCATTCCCTCGGTGAAAACAATGGCAACGTGGTCTTCCCTGAAGTTGCTGTGGAAGACCACCAGGATGTTGCTTCAGCGTGTGGCGTCCAACGCATGCCAACATTTCAGTTTTATAAAAAGGGACAAAAGGTGGGTGAATGTTCTGGTGCTAATAAGGAAAAACTTGAAGCTACCATTAACGAGTGAAGTTAATTATGCTTCGTGAAAATGGATCCAGTCATCAGCTGGATGTGTCAACCTTTTTGTATTTACAACAAAGACTCAAGTATGAAGACTATATACCCCCGACTCCCATCTGATGATAAATGACAATAAAATATTCATCCTACCCTTTATAAAAATAAAAACAACTCATTGCAGCGACTCTACTGTCTGTCCCCAGGGTCTCAAGAGTTCACGTCTGTGGGACTGGACGGGATGCGGTCTTTGGGTTGTGCGTGTTCACGGTCTCCCCGTGGTGGTGCGTGTTCACGGTCTCCCCGTGGTGGTGCGGAGGAGCACTTCACTGCTTTCACAGTTGGCTTCGCTCCCTTTGCGTTTAGCACAGTGTGTCCAGCTACTCCGCAGCTGATCTGAGGATGGGTTCTTGGCAATGGTTCTTACAGAATACCTAGAGCCGGGAGGCATTGCTGGAAATCCTACAAACATGAATAATGTATAAGAGGATATTCTACCCGCTGTCTTTTTTTTTTTTCATCAAGAAAAGGTTTCCATAGCAAAAGAAGCCAACTTTGATGGTTACCAGAGTGCGAGAGTGGAGGGGAAAAGACGGGAGAAACTCCTACTTGAGGGAGGTGGGGGCAGTGCAGAAAGGACAAGCCCTTGGGTGATTTGATCAATTGCTGACGTTGTTGATGCAGAAATGATCTGATATGCAGACACCCAGTCATCCACAATAAAAAAGAGAACCAAAGGAAAAAGAGAACATGCTTGATGCGAATGAACTTTTACATATCAATGAAACGAACAACTTCCTACAAAAACGCATTTTGCCAGAAGTGACCCAAGAAGAAATATCAGACAATTCCCATTTGCTGTCTATTACTGAAATCAAACTCATGGGAAGGGGGTGGGGGGCGAGACAAGGTGCCTTCTGCCTGTGTTGTGGCCTGTAGTCCTGGGTGGGGAGTAAGCCCTTGAAATGTGGAGTGTTCAAATCCAGTGGTGCTCTGAACACCTGCTGGCTTGCCCGTGGTGGAAAAATATCTGGCAGTATAATACTGCAGTGGTCAGTTTTCCCTCGATGATCTGCTGGAATGGCCATCTTGTGGACATAGTAGGCTAAATCAAATATTAGAATTCACTTCACCTGTCTCTGCTCTTGGTAATGTGGCTATTAGAACGTTACAAATTGCATATGACTGACATTGACTTTCAGCTGGAAAGCCCTGATTTGGAAAGCCTGCTCTCACAGCCTGCTTTCACAGGACAACGACCCTGTAAGAATATAATTCAGCGCATGCCACTGCTCCGCCTCTCTAGTAACCGCTCCCTCCAGAGCAAAGACCAAGGCCCACAGGTCCTGTGATCACACCTACCCGCAACCTCCCACCAAAGCCTTCCTGGTCGAGCAGCAGACCCTGACTTTATGAGACCCTAAGTTTATACCATGGGTAGGACTGAGGTGAGGGTGGAGCTTGCCCAGAAAAGAACACAAATCAGAAATATGAAGTTACATACAAAATTAGGTATTTGTTTAGAACATAGGTTCCCAAACTGATTTGGCCTACCATCCCCTTTTAAGAAAAAAAAAAAAATTCAGTGCTCCCCTGGAATTAAAAATGTGTATGCTGTGACCCATGATCCAAGATCAAGCGTCGGTGTCTGCCTTTGCAGCCCCCCCGGATTGTGCATCGTTCAATGGCATCGTCCACTTTGGGCGACACAGCAATGTGCCAGAGCCCTGCAAGGCCTGATCCTTTTCTTCTGCAGCCGCGTTAGGCAATGTGCTAAGTGTGCTCAGGTACAGATGCCTTCAGACTGCAGCCTGGTGCTCCCACCGCGCCCAGAACTGTCCACTGCATTGGTGGCTCAGGTATGGGGGCTGGCAGGGAAGCTCCACCAGCTCCAGCCTCACTCCCCATCATCTCCGCGCCCCACGCCTGCATGCTCCTTACAGCTTCGCCACTTGCTGTTTCTTCGTCCCAGTTCCTACTCATTTAGATTCTCGGTTCAAATGGTGCCTCCGCAGGATGGCATGGCCTGGCCTCCACACAAGATACACCCCTTCTCCTGCCCTCCCTGTCTTCTTTCAAACCCAACCCAACTCACCCACTGCCAGTGAGTCAGTTCCAACTCACCCACAAGGTGTCCCAGCCTGTCGTCTCTATAGACGATTGCCACAGCGTTCTCCAGAATGGCTGGAGGCTTGAACCTCCCACCATTCAGCTCACAGCCCAGCACTTTAACTACTGCACCACCAGGGCTCCTCCCTCGCTCTCTTCACCCCGACTCCATCATCTCTGTAGGACGCTCAGCAAACAGATGTGCGTCGACACATTTAATGGTTGTTTTTCTCCTTTAGCATGAACTTCAGGAGTTCAGGGACTTTGTTTTGCTTCTGCTAGGTATATATATGCAGCACCTAGAAGATGCCAGGCCTTGACAGCCACTCAGAGAAACCTGGTGACTGAATGACTAGACTGAATCACACACACACACACACACACACAGCAGTCCATACCCTGGATCGTTCATTATTATGAAGGACTGTACAGTGTGTAGGTGCTGTGGGTTAGGTACTGGGCTGCTAACCACAAGGTCAGCGGTTCAAACCCACGTTCCATGGGAAAAAGAGAAGGCTGTCTGTCCCTGTAAAGACTTCACAGTCTCAGAAACCCCCAGACGCAGCTGCACTCTGTACTCTGGAGTCACTCCGAGCCTGCACTGACTGGACTGTGGTGGGTTAAGCATTGGACTGAAAGGTGGGAGGTTCACCAATTGCAAGAAAGATGTGGCTCTGCTTCTGTAAAGCTTGACAGTCTCTCGGAGCAGTTCCGCACCGTCTCACAGGGTCGCGGAGTCAGATTCCTCTGCATGGCTTTGGGTGTAGGTGTGTGGTAGCTATTGATGCAGCTCGCTGGCCAGGCTTCCCCAACACTCTCTGCCCCAGTCCCCAGAGATGGGCACACACCTCAGGCCTGCAATTGGAGTGCCAGAGTGATTGGTCAGAGGTGAGCATGTGACCTAGGTTTGGCCAATGGGAGGCTTCCTCCAGATTGTTCTCCAAGGACTGGTTAGGGGAGAGGACGCAGTCCCTTGACGTGGGTCAGATCATACTGTAGCAGCCTGTGGATTTGTGCTCTGGGCACAGGTTTTCCTTGGCAGAGAGGGTCGGGTGGGAAGAAGGAGTTGCAGCAGCACAGAGCTAGGGGCCCGTCTCCCGAGCTCCTCTGCTTCTTGCAGCTCGTCCTTGTCCCCGACAACCCCTCACCCTCAGTCCATCCTTTCATCACTACCTACCAAAGCAAATGCTAGTTGGGTTCATGACATCATAGTGAACCTCCTGTCTGTGAAGATAGGAAGGCGTGCTGGTGGCAAGGTGGTTCTGCGTTGGGTTGCTAACTAACTACAAGGTCAGCCGTTCGAAACCACCAGCCTCTCTGAGGGAGAAAGTCTCAGACTCAATGGTGGGTGTGGGGAGACATCAGCTTGCAGGACAGCACGAGCCTGTGGAATGGCATGGGACTTGCCAGCAGCATTCGAGTGCGCCCTGTCTCATGACATTGGCCAGCTTCTCTAAGTTACTATGAGGGTTTTGTGTTCAAGGCAACTTCCGTATCCAAAGTAGCATTGCCCACAGTCAAATCAGTGAAGCTTCAGCAGATGCGAGGAACAGCGTACGCACGCTTACCGGCAGCAGGTGAACGTCTGCGAGAGAATGAAGGCGGCATGGTAAGTAAGGGAGGGAGCCCCACTGGCATACGCACCAGGGAGAAAGGGGGCTTTCTTTCCCCTTAGAGGGACGATCCCAGAAACCCGGTCCTGGAGGGTCGCGGTGGGTTGAAGTGGGCTCGAGGGCAGTGGGCTTGGCTCTTGTGTAAGTCTGAAAGGGAGTCGTGAGACATTCTGTTCTCCGTGGCGTCTTACCGAGGAGCAGTCGAACCCGGTCGTTAGGAACACGGACTTTGGAGTCACTTGTGTGTCCTGTGGTGAAGTCATTACATCTGTCAGGCTCGCTGACCTTCTCTGAACACAGGAGAACATCCGTGATCTATCTGACAGCACCGTGCCGGGGACTAAGCGAGTGGATGTGAGTCCAACGTTGAGAACAGTGCGTGGCACGAAGCAACCCTCGGGAACCAGGAGCCCACCAGCTGTCACGCCCGTTTCTAGGGATTCCGAGCGGCGCCTCCCTCAAGCGCAGGAGCCCTTGCATGCCGGGTTGCTCTGTGAACGAGTAGGGGCCTTTTGATGTTTCTACTTGCTCGGCTCGGCGGCATTAATTCATTAGCAGATGCAGGCATTGTCTTACGTGCTGCTTTCTCCATGTGCTCTAAATTTAGTACTAGATAAAGACAGTTGTGGGGGTGGAGACAGTTTCTAGATCCCTAGTCCAAGCCCATTATGTTTTGTTTCATTCGAAAGCTGTAATCCGGAGAGAGGAGGAGGGAGAGTTGGGGAGAGGAGAGAGTGAGAGAGAGAAAGAGAGAGAGAGAGAGAGAGAGAACGAGTTTGGGAGCATCTACTATAGACCTCCTTTAGGTGTGTTTTGGGGAAATTTCTATTTTTGCATTGTTATGTGCATTCATATTTTGTATTTTCCACCATTTACATACAGTAGGGTATTGGATCTACACTATGGTGTGGGCCTCCATAACGTCTTATGCAGTAGAACA
>NW_022111300.1:37394644-37405706 GCF_000313985.2 Echinops telfairi
GCAGCCCAAACATAACCCACTAAGCCACCCGGGCTCCTTGGCCTACGTTTGGTAAATGGTGTTAAGTAGCAAAGCCAAGTGCTCTTTCCACTTCCCCCAGCATAAGGAAATGTTAGGAGCCCCCACTTCCTTCCACCAACTTTTCCAGTCCTGATCTACTAAGAACCTGACTGGACGTACCAATGGAAGCCTGCAGGTGGGCCCCCAGCAAGGTATAGCTCTCTGCTGGTCATTTGTTGGTGCTCTCCACTGCTGGGACCCGGACAGCAATGTTGGCAGGTGAGGCAGGATGGGTAGGAGGCTGTGGGTCAGGAAAAGTCCTAGCGCTGCAGTCCCTGGTTCATTCTTCTATTCTTTTAAATCTAACCTGATACATAGATTGAAAACCCAAACCAAACTCACTGCCATCGAGTCCACTCCAATGCACAGCGACCCTCGAGGGCAGGGTAGAACTGCCCCGTGGCTGTCTGAGACTTTTACAGCAGATAAAGGGCCTTCAAAAAAGTTCATGGGAAGAACATCCATTATCTTTGAGTTCCATTTGGCCACAAACTTTTGCAGCCCCCTTTCCCAATGATGGTTAATCTCTGTTGCTGACCTGAGGGTTGGAAGTGAGTCCAGCCAGCAGGACCCAGGAGGAAAGTGAGCTGCCTGGAAAAGAAAAAAAGAAGGAGGAGGAGGAGGAGGAGGAGAAGCAGCAGCAGGCAACCTGGAACAGAGGACCGTGGAGGACGCCCTGAAGCTATCGCCGAGGCACTCTTTAAACCACTTCCTGAAATCACTGTGATTGAAATAGCGAGATACTGAAGGCTATTCCCCACAGGATCAGTGCCCTTCTTAAAAACTACCTGGATGGGACCCGAAGGGCAATCATTTGTCAAAGTGAGAAGCTGCCTGAGCCGGGGGGAGGGAGAGAACAAAGATCACAGGGAAGGAGCATGCTGACACACAGGGAGGGTAGAGAGCTTCACCGGAACTCACTGCACACAGTGACGACGATGAGAACACACGGGAACGGGAAATGGACCTGGCATCACTGAACAACTGCTGTGGGAACGGTCAGGTGGCCCCCGACTCGCCGGGTAAACAAACGTTTACTCAAAACTCCATCAAATACTGGATTAGAAAAGCCACGCGAACCCTGTGGATCAGTTACGGTAGCTCCACACAGACCCACGTGGGACTGCCAGAAGTTGGAACCAACTCAGTGGTGATGGTTTTGAATTACAGTTTCAGGGGCTATTGAAATGGGCAGTTCATATTCACCCTGGGCATCCTTCACTCTTCACTAATGCTTCGATGCGCACTGTCTGCGGCAGGATGGCCCTATAGGGTGGCAAGTCGCCAAGGGTGGTCAGGATGCCTCGGAATCCGAGTTTGGCTTCTACAGCTGGAACAGGGAAGCTCCCCAGCCGCTGGCCCTGTCACTGCGCCCACTAGTTCCCTGATGCTCTTTCTCACCCATGTCTGTCTTGTGCCTCATGTCCTGTCTCACAGCTCGGCCCCTGGCATCTGGTCGGCACGGAATAAACGACTTGTGTGATGCTGAATGAAGGCACTCAGAGAATAAGGACAGCCACCTTTAGGACAGCCACCAGTCTGGAGCACTCACTACCTGCTAAGCCTTTTCCTCACACGTGACCTCTTTGACCTGTTCGAGGGGAGGGAAAAACCAACACCAAACTCACAGCCATCAAGTCGATTCTGATTCTTGGTGTCCCAGTAGGATAGGGTGACACTGCCCCGGAGGCTCTCCCAGACTAAATCTGTACAGGAGTAGAAAGCCTCACCTTTTTCTCTCAGAGAGGCTGGTGGTTTGGAACTGCTGACCTTGCGGTTGGCAGCCCAAAGTGTAACCTCTATCCCCCAAGAACCCCCAAATTACAAGACAACGTATGGACACCCATTTTTACGTCGTAAACAATCATCCCGGTGAGGGAGACCTTTGGCGTGAGGCCATCAGAATCATGATTGGTAGTACATCAATTCATCCCAGGCACAGGCAGGACTACACAATTCCAGGTTCAGCGCCCTCCAGCTAAGGCAGCCAAGGTATGACTCCAGACCACGCAGCCCTGTCGGTGTCCTCTGGCCAGTTTGGACTCACAGCTGCCTTCTGTCCAACCGAAGGAAACACTGATAAGTATGTGAGACGAGACTCCCGGTCTTCACTTCTAAGGAGAATTCTGGTTGTACTTTTTCCAAGATAGATTTGTTTGTCCTTTTGGTAGGCCAGAGTATTTTAAATGTTCTTCACTAACACCACAATCAAGTGCATTAATTCTTCTAGGGCAGTGGTTATCAACCTTCCTAATGCCGCGACCCTTTAATACCTCTCCTCATGTTGTGGTGACCCCCAACCATAAAATGATTTTCGTTGCTAGTTCATAACTGTAATTTTGCTACTGTTATGAATCGGGTGACCCCTGTGAAGAGGTCGTTTGACCCCCCAAAGGGGTCGCGACCCACCGGTTGAGAACTGCTGGCTAGGCTCTTCCTTATTCCTTACCCAACTTTTACATGCGTGTGGAACCACTGAAAAATACCATGGCATGGGTCAGGCACACCTTAGTCTTCAAAGTGACACCCTTGCTCTTTCAGACTTTAATGAAGTCTTCTATAGAAAGCAGATTGGCCCAATACAGTATTTCATTTGATCTCTTGACTGCTGTATCCCAAATATAATGCAATCCTGGAGAACTTTTTCCTGGCAACATTTTTTTCTCCATTTCTCGTGATGTTGTCTATTCGTCCATTTGTGAGGATTTTTCTTTTTACACTGAGTCTAATCAATACCCAAAGCTGCAGTCTTTGACCTTCCTCAGCAAGTGCTCCAAGTCCTCACTTTCAGCAAGCAAGGTGTGTCAGCTTTCAGACTGCAGGTTGTTAAAAAGCCTTCCTCCAATCCTGAGACCAAATTCTATTTCATGCAGTCTAGTCTCTCAGGTTATTTGCTCTGCATACAGAGTGAATCAGTATGGTGAAAGGTTACAGCCCCGATGCACACCTTTCTTAATTCTAAGCCGTGCAGTATCCCCTGGTTTGTATGACTGACTATTGTTCCATGTACAGGTTCCACAAGGGGCACAATGAAATGTCCTGGAATTCCCATCCATACCAGTGTTGTTAGTGTTCCCCAAAATTGGCAATATTGTTCCTGGGGTGGGCACTGGAGCAATGGGGGGTGGGTTTATCAAGGCAAAAGCAGATACCTACACTTTATCCTGTATTATGGGCTTTAGTACAAAATGTTTTTTTAACTATGGAGGGGACAAAGGGACGGTAGGCCAAATAAATTTGCGAACCTATGACTTGTTTTGATTCTTTGCATACTCAACAAATACAAGTAAATAGCTTTCTGCTATTCCTTGCTTTCAGCCAAGACCCATTTAATGTAGCACTAATAGCCCTCGTCCCCCATCCTCTTTTGAATCCAACTTGAATTTCTGGCAGATCGAGTGGGGAGGGTGAGCATCACGGGATGCCAGGCTGTTGGAACAAAGTGTCTTGCATTGAGGGAGGACTTGAGCAGAGGCCCAAAGTCCATCCACTTCCTCAATGTATTGGCATCTAAATATATGTACATAGGCCAATACCTCTGTTATTATGAATTAATATATTTACATGCATGCACACTTGTGTTTATATCTCTACTGTTGAAGTCTTGTTTGCCCCCCTAGCACCCCAATTTTCATCGGGAGCATACTGGGCAAGCAATCGGATTTCAAACACACTCTGCTTGAGGGCAAAGCTTTAAGCTTTTCCAAGTCAATGGTCAGAAAGAACTCACTGGAACCTGAATCTGTGTGGAGACTCAAACATGGACTTAGACCTTCTGCTGGAACTGCAGCCTTCCACAGCCCCCATCCTCAAACCAAAACCTCACTGCCATGGAGCGGATGCTGACTCGCAATGACCCTACAGGGCAGGCTAGGACCACCCCTCTGGCTTTCAGGGACTGACTGTAACTCTTTACACAGAGTTGCTGGTGGTTTCTAACTACTGATCTTGCGGTTAATTGCCCAGCACCTAACTACTGCTCCACCAGGGCTCCTTCGGTAAACCTAGTGCTCAGCACTTAAGCTTCCTACCTCGTTCCTGCTGTTTTACTGATTTGTCACTCCAAACCCCATCCACACCTTAACCTCTGTGCTACTGTCTCCTGATCCCGATGCATAGCAACCCTGGTTTCTGAGGACTCTTTACGAGTGTAGAAAGCCTCATTTTTCTCCCACAGAGCAGCTGATGGGTTCGAACCGCTAACATTGTGGTTACCATCCTAATGTGTAACCCACGCTACCAGGGCCTCTAGACACCCAGTCCACTGTAGATTCCAGTGCTAGCGGGTGGGCTTGTACGTGTTGGGAGTCAATCAGCTGGGATGGAGTTGTTCCGAGAAGGGGAGCTGAGCCTCTTGGATGAAGATTGGGCATGTAGCGAAGGAAGAGAGGTTAGACCCGCTGACCAGAGCCTGTGGTTTTCCTTGGTGGAAGAACATCAGTTGGGATGATGGGTGGATCGGCGGTAGACTAGAGAGGCTGGACTATGTAAACCCGCCCAGTATTACTGTGCTCCTGTCAACCCCTCCCACAAAGGTCCTTTCCCAAGAGCCTTTGCAAACCATTTTAATACTGGAGTCAGGGCAGGCATTCTAAGAATTGTCGCCTGAGGGAAGTTCAGAGCAACTTAACGGCTTTCTGTTTTTGCCAATTATCTGGGTTTGGGCAAGGCTTTCTACTCCCATAAAACTTTCCAAGGTTTTACAGTCTTGGAAACCCACAGGGGCAGGGCCCTATAGGGTCGCTGTGCGTCAGAGTGGACTTGATGGCAGCATTGGGTTTGGGTTTGGGGAGGCGGCCAGGAACCCTGGGGGCAGAGTGGGGTAGGAGCTGGGCTGCTCCCCCCCAGGGCAGCAGCTGAATCCCCCTTGAGCTCATCAGAAGAAAGATGGGGCTCTGTGCTCCCGCCAAAATGTATAGCCTCGGAAACCCACGAGCAGTTCTACTCTGTCCACACCGTCACAGGGAGTCAGGAGGGAGTCCATGGAGGGGTTTTGCCTCGGACGTCTTTTTGAGGAGGATCGGTGGTTCTGTTGAACAGTGTGAGGCTCCGCCTCTTTGAACTGGGGGGAGGGAAACCACTCCCACCGTGGCCAGTGGGTGCCGTGCTTCCATTCACCCTGGGAGGAAAGATTGTGCTGGATGCCTGGGGCCAGAGCAGCGGAGTCTGCCTTAATCCTCAGGTTACTGGTCTCAGGATGCTGGGCAGTGCAGGCGTTCTGAGTGGGCAGAGGTCAGAGGCGGCTTTGGGCAGTGAGGAAATCAAAGGTGGCAGCCGCAGGGCTGAGTGAGCTGGACAGGCTGTGCATGGTCTGCGGTGAGGTCTGGGTGTTCAAAGGCCTGGCAGCCGCATCAGGGCACTGCGGGCAGAGTGGGCAGGTGCGTTCCTGGCTGGGGGATGAGATGCTAAGTGGAAGGAATTTCAAAGGTAGCAGTGGCCATTAAGTGCCTGCAGGCAGGTGCAGTCCAGGCCCACAGGTGATGCTGGCAGCCAGCAGAGCCCAAAGGTGGTCACAGTGTGTGGCGGGAAGGTAGGAAACCTTAGACAGCAGGCTGGGCCACAGCTCTCGGACTCTGCCCGCCCTCTGGTGGGGGCAGGGCTAGGGCTGAGCCAGAAGGGCCTCTTCTTCTGTACTCCCTGGATCCGTCCTGCCTTCCACCTCCCAGCCCTGCACACACCCTCCTTCCAGAACAGTGGACAGCAGACACTAACGTCTAGGCCAGGGCTCACCCACTTCTCTGCACACACCTTACCTCTGGGTCTCATTTCCACTGTAGAAAGGGGCCTTGGGTCAACCTGAACCTTAAGTAGATCTATTTATAAATTTACATAAGAGTGCTGGTGGCAGAGTGGTTGGTTACACATTGGGCTCCAATCCTCAAGGTTAGCAGTTTGAAGCTACCAGCTGCTCTGTAGCAGAAAGATGGGGCTTTCTACTCGCATAAAGTTACAGTCTGGGAAACTCACCAGGACAGTTGTACCCTGTCCTATAGGGTGACTATGAGTCAGCATCATGACTCAATGGCAGTGAAAAAAGGAAAACTATATATCTATGTGTGCATATATTTTTGTGTAATGTATATGTGTATATACATACATACACATATATACATATACAGAGTGATTTTGACGCAGGATAAAGTTGATTATTTCTTTTAAAAAAATGTAATTATTTTCTTCAACTTTGTCCCTTCCTCCCATGGGGTGGGGGCTAGATGAAATGCTTTAAAAACTGAGAAAATTCGGTGGTGTTTAGGTATTCTATTTCACCTCAGAGTTGAAGGTTAAAGATCCGTAACACAAGTATTCATCATAGGAATCTTTGGAGGGGGTGTGAAGCATCTTTTATCACCGCCATGATGTAACAGCACAAATGCTAACTCCCTTTTTATCTTGTTTTTTGCTTTTGAGGAGCCCTCGCCTCCAGCACTCCCTGCCTGCAGTGTTCTCGTTGTACCTGTGACACGAGACTGTTCGCGCCAACCTCACTTGTTGGGGTAAAGCCTCTCCTTTTCCAGCTGACTCATAACCTTCCAGGTGGTGGCCTGGTTAGAGCGCTGGGCTGGGCTGTTAACCGTAAGGCCAGTGGTCAGAACCCACTGACCGGCAGGAGGGAGAAAGTGGCAACCTGCTTCTGCAAAGATGTGTGACCTTGGAAACCCAGGATGTGCAGTGTTGCTGTCAGTCAGCCTGGCCCCGATGGTGGTGAATTTGTTTGTTTGTTTGTTTGTTTGTTTGTTTGACTGGCTCCCTTCTGACGATGGCTATTCATTGCTATTACTGACTTGGGCACTTTCAAAGATAGCCTCCGGCAGGCCAACTGCACGTGCTTTTTGAATGAGAGGATGTTTGAATCAAGAAAGTTTAACTTATCACCCAAAATCATTTTAAGGCCATAGAATCACAATAGCTTCCTAAATCATTTAGTGTTTCCTTCAATTATTCCCCTTGTGGCTAAAATGTGTATTTTAGGCCCTCAAGTCCTAGGACTTGTGTGTTGTGTGAGTTTGAGCAGTGCTGGGGCAACAACCAGAATGGCCCTCAACAGACGGCGGGGTGAGCACACTGCGGTCTGGACCTACAGGGGAGTGGGCCTCAGCCATGAACAGGAAGGAGCCCCGTGCATGCCACAACAAGGGCAAACGCCACAAAAGTGCTCGGCAGAGCCAGGCAGCTGCGGAAGGATAAATACAGCAGAGTCCCATTTATAGGAAATAAACAACGATTGCGGAAACACGGATGATTAGTGGCTCCCAGAGCGAGAGAGGGAGGCTGTCTGCTGAGAGCTGAGGGGGCACCGGGTTTGTTGATGGTGGTGGATGGATTCAGAAAAGGATGGTCGTCAAGGCTGCACAACATAAGCTCGTCACCAGGGACGCTGAGTTGTACATGTGGAGATTGTTTAACTGGTGTGTGTGTGTGTGTTTTCATCACAATAAAAAAAAAAAGCCTGGCCGTACTACTCAAGATACCAGGACAACTTTCTTCCTGAGGTCAGACCTGTAGGTCTAGACCTGGCCAAGACCCCCTCCAGACCCTGGCTTCAGGAAACTCCAGGCAGCTCGCAGTGTGGAGGGCTGGAAACCAGACGCACACACACCTGCCTCCACATCCCCATTCCCCCCCAATTTGCTCTCAAACTGACACTGACTCATGGCGACCTCAGGTCTGTCAGAATATGAGAATCCCTAAGCAAGTGAGAAAGGAGACGCCCTGCCCACTGGAACAGACCCTCGCCGGAGTGCAGAGAGCAGGACCCGAACACCAGAGAAGGGTGTCTAGCCCTGCACACATGCCTGCCATTCTCAGTGTCAAGTTTTGATCATGTTTCAATTTGATGTCTTCATAGGCAATACTTTTAATGGTTCAAAAATGAACTACCAAGTGAAAGATTTCCTCCCTCCCCATCCCCAGTTTGCCCCATTTCCATCCCACCTCCATGCAATGGGAGTTATATTTCTAATATACTTTTAGAGTTTCTTATGTAACTATAAATGTATAATACTTTTCCTCCTCTTCCTTTTTTTGGGCAGTGGGGGAGGGGACATAAAAGATAGTGTAATATACCCAGTGTTCTGGCCCTTGCTTTTGCATTTGACCATAAACATTCAGGTACGTGAAAAATGCCACTCTATATTGCAGATATATAGTTACATATCTTCAACCCCGCTCCTTCTGATAAGGGCTGAGTTGCCCCCTCTCTGCCGTGGCTAACAGTGCTACAACATGTTACCTTTTACAAATGACCTTTTGTTTTTTGCTTTGGCTCTTTGGTTGTGTTTTGGATATTGATGGCTACATATTGAGCGTTTCTTTTTTTCTAACCATTTCATAAAGACCCCAACCATTTCCATACCTGTAGCTTGTTCTTCTGCCTTTATAGGCTCCACTTAACCCGCTTTTGCTGGCAGACTCCCACCTCGCTTCAAGTTCAGCTCACGTCACTTCCTCTGTGAAGCCTCTTCTCTCAGGCTAGCTTGGGCTGCATCCGGTCTGTTCTCTCACAGCCTTCTAGTCACACACTGTGACAAGTGTCTACTAACTTTGCCCTGTGCCCACCAGACGGGGAGTGCTCAAGGGCCAAGTCCCTTTACTACTTGCACCTGGTAGCTAGTCAATGGAATGTTGGCTGCTTGAATGGGGTCCTTGGGGCTGGCTGCGTCTGCCCCTCACTGGGAACTCTTCTCAGGCTCTGTGAACTCTGCAGGGAAAGGTGAGCTGGGATTTCCTCCCCCCACCGACACGTACCTCATTACTCCCTTCCTGCCTCTGCTTTTCCCCTCGAGTTTCTGTCCCCTGCAGTCTTTGTGACCCCTGCTGGCCCTGGCATGGACAGCAGCTCTTCAGACAGCAGGGGTGGAAGATGCAGGAGCATCTGCCCGTCTCTGGCCTTCTTGAAAACTGGAAGACAAATAACTGGATAGTCAAACTCATGCAGCCAAGGTCACCCTGTCCTGCAACAACAGCCACCCATGAGTACGCACTTGGAATGGACACACAGGCCCAGTGGGAGAGTGGGAATCAACCCGGGAATGTACATACATAAGGTTGACGAGGATTTTTGCACATGTACATTTGCCTGTGCTGTAAATCTGTGTACAAACGTGACTGACCTAAAGGGAGCAAAGTTATGAAAACTTCTTAGACATAACCAGATCCCTTGAGAGAATAAGTCTCTGGGTCTGGGAGCTCAGGATCATGGTCTCAGGGAACACCAAGATCCATTTGGAGTGACATAGTCCACAAAGACAATGCTCTACTTATTTGGCGAGTAGCAACGGGGGTCTTTAAAGCTCATGAGCTGCCATCTCAGGGGCAACTATTGGCCTCCCCATGTCTGCAAGAAAGAAGAGTGAAGAACATTGAAGACTAACAGACTAATGGACCACAAGCACGTCAACCTCCACACCGGAGACAAGAAGAGCTACCTCTACCTCTGCTCTGAAGGTCCTGCACAGAGTGGGAGGACAGCGTGGAGCAGAATTCAAAATCATAAAGGAGAAGAGGCTTCCTGAGCCTAGACAGACTGGTAGAATCCTCTTTGTCACTCTTTAGACCTAGAAAAAACTCACACCCCATTGGTTCCATTTTCAGCCAAATGACAGACAAGCTTATAAGGGGAACGATGACATTTGTGAGGTATACACACCTTAGAATCATCCACCATTTGAGATCAAAAGGGCAGCATTTACCCAAGGACAGAGGTCAGGAGGGTAGGGATGAAGGAGCACGAGAGACAGGATAGAAGGGGATAAGCGAGGTTAAGAGTGGGAGAATTGCAGTCAAGGACATGCAGCAAACTGTCCCTGAGCTGTTCACAGGAGAACGGTCTGCTCTGTGTTCTAGTTGAGGAAAGACACCCCAAAATTGACAGCCGCTTCATGGAGAAACACTTATTAAGTCTTGAACAGGACAGAGACAAAGACAAGCATCCCAGTGAGGGGGACCATCAGCACCAGGTGTCGAGGACTCTCAGGAAACATCATGTACGATCTGGAGAACAAAGGAAACGCACAAAATCATGATTGGACTCCGTCACAAATCAGTTCACCGTAGTAACAGGCGGGATTACAGAATCAGGAAAGGGACCAAGACTCAGATACACATATATTTTGCCAACAGAACAGCTTACAATATTGGTTCAGGGCTTTCTGAGCAAGGCAGTCAGGGTACGCTATTCAACAACACTGGACCCTTAATTTTTCTCAGAGAGGCTCTGAGGTTAGGAAAGAGGGAGCAACCCACTGTCGACACATTCTGCCTGCGAACAAAGCTTTCCACATGGCTGGCCAATGGTCGGAAAGATCTCCACCGGAGGCCGAATCTATGTGGAGACTCAGAGATGGATTTACGGCTCTCACTATAAACCATTAGGAGCCCTGGTGGCATAATGGGTTATGAGTTGGGCTTACAACTGCAAGGTCACCAGTTCGAAACCACTGGCTGCTCCGCAAGAGAAAGATGAGACTTTCTGCTGCCCTAAAGATTTAGAGTCTTAGAGACCCACAGGGGCAGTTCTCCCCTGTCTTATAGGTTCACCATAAGGCAGCACCGACTGGATGGCAGCAGTCGGTTTGGTGTGGTCCCTGTAAACCAGTGCTCAAGATTTAAGCTCATGTACACCTGTAAGCTTCGACCCAATTCACAATAAAAAAGTCGAGTGATGGGGTGAGGGGTGGGAAGCGGAAGGTCACCCTCAAACATAACTCCTACACTTGAAGCCAAAGGAGATGACAGCATTTACTATATTGCTTTGAGGAACACTTGAAGTGTTAGGTTAGTCAATGTTAAGTGATATTGAGGGACCCCTTGGTTTGTTTTCAAAAACACTAGATTATATGTTTCCCTACATGGATATTCTCAATAACACACACACACACACACACACACACACACACACACAGACAGTTAACTTTACATTTTTGTGATGCTCATAGGTGCTGGAGCTGTCCATTTCAAGGTCATTTCCAAGTGAATCGTTGATTATATTCCTTCTTGGTGG
>NW_022111300.1:37405917-37411983 GCF_000313985.2 Echinops telfairi
GCTGTGCTCTGCACAGTGTCTTGCTTGCTCACCGCCTCAAACCAACTTAAAAACGATCTGTCTTCTATTTTTAAGGCCATATCTAAAACTATTTTAAGGCCCTACCTAAAATGCTTCCTCATACATTTAAATACTGACAAGGTTTGTTCTTTCTAGCACATAAGTTATTGGCATTTTAAAGATGTAGCATCATTCTTCAAGTGCATCAAGGGAGTTTAAATGTCATTACGGAGTCATTTGAAAAATTCACGATCAAGCTTTTCTTTAGAAGAAATTTTACCTCATTTGTTTTCTCCTTGTCTTATATTTCCATCCTACTTGTCCCTAGGCCTTTTTAATATATTTTGGATTTAGAGTCTTTTATTGATCAATCTATCACATTTCCCTGCACCAACAATAAGGAACAAATTCTCATAATCGTGATGTTCTAAGTTTTTTTTTTAAACCTTGTGACTGTATAACTCATTATTCAATTTTTAATCCAAAACGGACTAAAAATATAAATATTACCTTGTTTTATCAAAATGGTGTTCATTTTTTATATCGTTGAGAATATACACAGCAAAGCATTCACAAATTCAACAGTGGGCACCTGTTCCCGTGAGTGACAGTGATTACATGTTCCAAGTGTATAACCATTCTCCCCTTCTTTTCTGAGATTTTCTTCCTCCATCAATGTAAGCCCCCTAAGGTTCATACATTATCTTTCAAGGTGTCTTGTCTGTTCACGCTCATATTGACATAGAGTTCTTAAATAAGCATCATGCGCATAGCAGGCATCCTTAACTAGTTAGGCTGAACTATTATTTGGCTTTAAAAGGACATTAGGGTGCATTTTAGGTATACGATTTGAAGATTATCCCACGGCAACCATTTCAGCAGTTCATCCAGCCTCCATGGTCCAGAAAGTCGGAAATCCTCCTCTGTAGTTTTCTATCTCCTTCTATGGAATCTTTGATTTCCGCAGAATTTTATGGAACAGTAGCTGAGCATCATCCAAGTCTTCTGATTTTATGGCAAAGGAGCTGTTACTCATGGCGATGACTAGCCACACAATCCCTATCCTCCTCCTCTCGTGAGCCCGTCTTCCTCCGCTGCCCCAAGCGAATGTTGTTGTTGTTGTTGTTGTTAGGTGCCACTGGATGGTTCTGATCCTTAGGGACCCTCTGCACAACAGAACGAAATGGCCTGCTCTGATGCCATCCTCACAATTGTTCGTACGTCTGAGCCCATTCTTGCGGCCACTGTGTTAATCCATCTTGTCGAAGGTCTCCCTCTTTATTGCTTCCCCTCGACTTGACCAAGCATGATGCCCTCCTCCGGGGACTGGTCTCTCCTGATAACTTGTCCAAAGTACATGAGATGAAGTGCTGCTATCCTTACCTCTAAGAACATTCTGGCTGTATGTCTTACAATATAGATTTGTTGTTTCTTTTGGCCGTCAGTCGTACGTTCAATATTCTTTCCCAGTAACATAATTCAAAGGCACAGCTTCAACTCTGGTCTTCCTTACTCGGTGTCCAGCTTTCACATGCAAGTGAGGTGATGGTAAACATCATGGCTTGTCTCAGGCCCACCTCAGTCCTTAAAGCAACACTGTTGCTTTTCAGGTGAATGGATATCAATTATTGTATCAGGGTGGCCACTTGATAAGCTTTTAAGGCCCTGGGCACTACTCAATGTACTAGGGGGTAGAACAGTAGCAATGAAAATGTTATTAGGCCAATTAACTGGGGCATCCCATGAAACCATGACTGTAAACCTCCAGAGCGAGGCATCAAATTTCATACAGCGTCTGCTGGGGCATACTCGGCCTCAGACGGTAGCCCTTGTTGTTGTAAATCCAAAAAACAAACTATGCCGACTCATAGTGACCCCCTACAGCGCAAGGTCAAACTGCCCTCTGAGACTGCAATTCATGGGGATAGAAAGCCTCATCTTTCTCCCAGAGAGGCTGGTGATTTCGAACGACTGATCTGTGGTCAGCAGCCCAACTTGTAACCCAGGACTCCTTTCCAGCATTGGACAAGGGTACGATTTCCTCACACCTAGCCTCTCCACCTTTTGTCATCCTCTCTTTCTCCGTGTGTGTGTGTGTGTGTGTGTGTGTTAAGACTTAGCTCTCTTAGTAGGAGTGAAATGATGTTTGAGTTATATTGTTCCTGTTAGGTTCTGTCGAATTGGTACTGACTGATAGGGACCCTATTAGAACAGAACAGAACACCCCCTGCTACGGCACCATCCTCACATGGTTCTTATATTTGAACACATTGTTGCAGGTACCATGTCAATCATCAAGGAGCTCTAGTGGCACACATAGAGTTGCTAACCACAAGGTCAGCAGTTTGAATCTCCCAGCTGCTCCCAGGGAGAAAGATGAGGCTGTCTATCCATGTAAAGATTTAAGTCTTGAAACCCAAAAGGCCAGTTCTGTTTGGCCCTGGAGGGTCACTCTGAGTGGACGGACTCCACTGCAGTGAGTTTCCTTATGTTAGGTGCTATCAGCAGGAATACAAGCGGATGGCTCTAACAGTTTCCTCTTCTCACCTTTTAGGAGGTTAGAGTCCAAATTCACGGTGCAGGGAAGGGGAAGGCTTTCTCTGTTGGCTCTGGCAAGAGGGCTCTGACTCTTTGAGCCTCTGCTTCTGGGTGTGTTTTCAAGGAGCTTGTAATCTCTCTCCCCCACCTCAGCCTCTTAGCTTGCTTCTTTAATCTCTTTCATATCTCAAAAGGAATTGATTTAAAACACATTCTACACTCATCTTGTTCAATTCACATAACAAAGACATTCCATTCCCAACCAAAGTGCCTCACTACTATTATGATTCAAAGTGACCCAAGACCTCCTTGCTCAGCCCTGACTCTTTAATGGGGCAGACAGTCTTAACTTGATCCTGGGCAGCAGCCAGTGGGGTGGAGCCCCCAATCTTGGGATTGGGAGTCCAGGGCTTAGTCTACAGTTGCCACCGGACCCCTTAACCATTAGCAGAGAGGTTAGTAGTTACAACACAGATTTGGGGGGACGCATTCAATCATAGCAGTGTCACCGGGGTTTAATGTTCATCTCTCAGATGGTCAGTGATGCTGAGTGTGGTTGATGTGTGTGGTGGCCATTTGAACATCCTGTTCGGTGAAATGTCTATTCAAGTCCTTTGCCGACTTTATGTTGGGTTATTTGTCTTTTTGTTGTGAAATTGAAGCTTTATAAATATTTTGGTTTTTAGATTCTTGTTAGGTTTCTGTAAATAACCTACCAGTCAGTGGCTTATTGTTTTGCTTCTTGATAGTCTTCTGACAAAAACAAGTTTACACTTTCATGTTGTTGGTAGGTGCCACCGACTGGGTTCTGACCCACAGCGACCCTATGCACACCAGAACAAAGCACTGGCCGGTCCTCCTCACATTGTTCCGAAGCCTGATCCCAGAGGGACTGTAGCCACCGTGTCAGCCACTCATCGAGGGCCCCCTCTTCTTGCCCAGCTTTTATGAACTGTATTTCTTTTGTGTTATGCCATGCGTTTGCTAGATAATCCATCAGCGAGAAGGAGGCCTGGCAGTACTTCATCCTCTCAGGATTTTATGGTTTTAGTTGGCATGTTTAAATTCTTAATTGTAAATTTGTTTTCTTGTGTGCTGTGAGGCATGGATCATGCTTTATTCCTTTACTTGTTGAAGTCCAATTTTCCCAGCACCGTTTATTGAAGAGCCTCTTCTTTCCCTTTTGAATGGGCTTAGTTAGAAAAAAAACACCCCACCTGACCGTGGATGTGTGGGTTTATTTCCAGACTCCCAGTTCTGTTTCCATGGCCTGTGTGTCTATTGGCATACCAGTGCCAGACTGTTTTGATTACTGTATCTCTGTGCTGTTGCCCTCAGGGACTGCTGAGTCTGTTCCTCCGGACGACAGCACGAAACACTGCCCGGGCCTGCACCCTCCTCACAAGGGGTATGTTTAAGCTCATTGTTACAGTTGCTGTGTCAATGCAGCCCCTAGAGGGTCTTCCTCTTCTTCACTGACCCTCCACTGTACCACACATGATGTCCTTTCCCAAAGGCTGGTCCTTCCTGATAGATGCCATGTCCAAAGTATGTGCAGTAAAGCCTCACTGGCTTCTAAGGGGCAATGGGGCTGTACCTCCTCCAGAAACAGCATACGTCTGCATAGCATGTTTTCAAATGTTAAAACTGTAAATCTGCCTTTGTTCTTTTCTTTCAACATTGTTCTATTGATGCAGGGCCTCTTGCCGTTCCATAGAACATCAAGGATTGATTTTTGTATTTCTGTAAAGAAGGCTGTTAGAATTTTTATTGGGATTGTGCTGAATCTATAGATAGCTTTGAGTAGTATTGACATCTTAACAATATTGTCTTTTGATCCATAACATCCCCTTATAAAAGTTCTCGGGGAGGAGAGGAGCCAGTCAGGGTGCGATGTAGCAACGATGCAGCATACAACTTTCCTCTATTTCCTAAATGCTTCCTCCTACCCCACTGTCATGATCCCAATTCTACCTTACAAATCTGGCTAGACCAGAGCATGTACACTGGTAGAGATAGGAACTGGAAACGCAGGGAATCCAGGACAGATGATCCCTTCAGGACCAGTGGTGAGAGTGGCGATACTGGGAGGGTGGAGGGAGGGTAGGGTAGAAAGGGGGAACCGATTACAAGGATGTACATGTGACCTCCTCCCTGGGGGACGGACAACAGAGAAGTAGGTGAAGGGAGATGTGGGACAGGGCAAGATATGACAAAATAATAATTTATAAATTATCAAGGGTTCATGAGGGAGGGGGGAGCAGGGAGGGAAGGGAAAAATGAGGAGCTGATGCCAGGGGCTTAGGTGAAGAGCAAATGTTTTGAGAATGATGAGGGCAACGAATGTACAAATGTGCTTTACACAATTGATGTATGTATGGATTGTGATAACAGTTGTATGAGCCCCTAATAAAACGATTACAAAAAAAAAAGAAAACTAAAAAAAAACAAACCAACCCATGGAATATCCTTCTACTTATTTAAATCTTAGGTAACTCCTTTTAGCAGTGATTTCTACAGGCAGTTCCTAGGCTGAGGAAATTCATTCTTAAATGTGCCTTTAAATCCAATTTGTAGGTAAGTTGGAAAAGGTGCATGAGGTTCTTATTTAACCTGGTTGTATAGCAGTTACACACTGGGCTGATAACCACAAGGTGGACAGCTCGAAGCCAACAGCTGCTGCATAGGAGAAAGATGAGGTTTTCTCCTCCTGTAAAGAGTTACAATCTTGGAAACCCATAGGAACAGTTCTACTCTGTGCAGTAGGGTCACTGTGAGTTGGAATGGAGTGGACTCAATGGCAGTGAGGTTTGTTTTGTTTTGTTTTGTTCTTTTAGCGCAAGAAAAGGCTTGAAGCCTTTTCAGTGATTTAAAAACTGCACTTCCTAAGGTGAGGGATTAGCCAGGAAGATGTGTGGGAGGAAATGTATACTTGGCAGAGGGTATGTTAGGTAGCTAGATTCAGGGACAACGGTGTTGTCCCTCCCATGACAGCGAAGGCCCCATAAAGGAGGTTGGAAAGAACTCAGGCGATTATTAGACACCTTTGAAGACCCCCAAATGGAGCATGCTCAAATTCAAGCCCCCAAGCCAGGTGGGAGGTACACCTGAGAGGCCCAAACTAGGCCCAGGCTCATGACCTCAACCAGGTGGGCTTAACCCAGCCAAAGGGGTCAACCAATACTATCAACCATACCTCCCCAGGTAGAGGTTTTAAATATCCTGTCTGTGGGAAGGTCACTCTCTTACCCTGCTCCTGGTCAGTGGCAGGTTGGAGGGAGGGTGAGGGTCTCCCTTCCCTTCTTGGGCACACATGGGCCTGCCCCGGGCCAACTCCGGGGCCCACGGCCTCTGGGCCCACATGCTTTTAGCTTCTAGGGTTCTTGGGTTCTGGGCTCCCCCCACCCCCCCCAGTTCTGCCTTGTGGGTGCTCTTTTCCGCAAGGTGGCTCAGGCCCAATTGTGAACTCTAGCGATGTGGCTGGGCACACTCCCAGAAATATCTTGTACCTTTTTGAGACTATAAAAC
>NW_022111300.1:37419527-37423216 GCF_000313985.2 Echinops telfairi
CCCCCCCCCCTTTTGCCTTCAAAGTTAAGGGGGCAAGTTTTCATTTGTGCTACCTGGTCACACTCCAGCTCTCCCGCTTAGAAGCGACTTTTTCTGCTGTAGCCAGTATTACAAATGACATCATTTGATTCCCATCTAATTGGAATGTGAATTACTGAGTTTCTACCAGAGGAGTTCATTCCGCCACATCTACCTAGTTCATTGAGTATAAAATGCATAAGCTTGTCTGAAATTAACCCACATTGGTGAGAACCTACATTATTATCTTTCTTATAGTTAAACTTGATTTCAATCAGTTCTGTTTCCCCTCCCTTTAGTTCATGTCTAAGGAGCCCAGGTGGCATAGTGGGTTACAAGCTGGGCTGAGAACTGCAGTCACTAGTTTGAATCCGCCAGCCTAGACGCACGAGCCTTTCTACTCCTAAAAGGATGTGTGGGGTTTCAAAGCCACAGAGGCAGTTCTCCCCTGTCTCAGAGGATCACTGGGCCTCAAAATCGACCCCAAAGCAGTGAAATTTTAAGGTTTTGTTTAGCTCCTGGCAAATCTCCCCCCCCCCCATTATGTTATTTTTGAAGGAGTGCTTTACTGCTTTACCTTAAATAGGGTATCTGAGGCTGTCAGCCATTGTAGGCGCAGGAGCAGAAACCTCATTTTTCTCCTGCTTGGTGGTGGCTGGCTATGGTGCGTCTGAACAGCACCGGCAAGCATTAGCCATTTTAATGCTCAGTGTTGTTTAACATGTAGGATGAGCCTTGATGCTGTAGTAGGTCACGCTTGGTCTGCTAATCACAAGGCCAGCAGTTCTAACCCACCAGCCACTCTGAGGGAGAAAGCCTTCTGCTTTTCTAAAGAGATGCAGCCCCGGAAACCTAAAGGGAGCAGTTCTCCTGTCCGGCAGGATCGCTGCGTCTGTGCAGACTCTATGGTGGGAGTTTGGGCTTGAGTTTAACGTGTTGGGGTGTCCTTTTTTGAGGGCAGTAGGGGAGGGAGAGAATTGCATAAGCGGTGAGTGTCAAAGGTCCTTGGGAGGTTAAGCTTGTTCATGTGTGGCACAAGCCCAACTAAAAAGATGTCACTGTTTTCCACTAGTGGAAGTTAAAAGGAGCGAGACAAGAGTAACAGCATTTCATACAAATGTCACCTGGTCAGATGTGGAGCTTTTTTGTCCAGCAGTTGAAGATTCGATTGCTTGAAAATGAGTTTACCCACGAGCCACCGTCAGGGTGGCACTATTCCCAACATCAAAGTTTAGCACATAGATGATAATGACTTGTACTTTTTGAGCCCCCCCACCCTATTTTAAAATGTGTAATTTTAGCAATGGGAAATTGGCCAAATTCCATTTTCTCAGAAACGGGCAAATCCATTTCTGTCCAGTCGATTCCAACACACATTATTTAAGTATGTAAAACTTGATGGTAGGTGGTCAGATTCTTAAAAGAAGGTAAGTCTTGGTTACTTACGATTACAGATTTTCTCATAGATCAATTAAATAGCTACTGAAGTCTGATTGTAAAGTGTGTCTTACATCCTAAGTTTGAAATTTAAATCTCACCTCAAAGTTTGAAATTTACAATCTCACCTCAAAAAATATTTTGGTGTTTACATTTCAAATGAAAAATTTTTATAGTTTGGAGAACTTGTAATTGTGCATGGTTCATCTTTTTATTATTTTTTGTAACAACCCCCCCTCCCTCCCCCGCCCCCTAGTAAAGCCCGTGGTTCTGTCATGGTTGCCCTTTGAAACCCTTCGGGGGAGCTTTACAAAACACTGATGCCCAGATCCCACCCCGGAAATCATCATTCCACTGTCAGGGCTCTGCAGTGGCTGAGCCACCACACAAACAAGCCCATTGCCATTGAATCAGTTCTGACTCAAAGCAACGCCACGGGACGAGGTATAGCTGCCCCATCTTCTCCCATGGAGCAGCTGGTGGGTTCAAACTGCTGACCTTTTGGCTAGCGATGAGCACTTAATCACTGCACCACCAGTAGTCCTTGAGTCATGGGAGTCAGAGTGACGTGCACATGTGCGCTGTAACTCTCTTGTCTAACGTAATGGGTCTTTTGAAGGTATCGCCACATGTTTTTTCCTTTCTTCGTTTGCGCTGTCTGGTAGCAAGTTTTAAGAAGCTTTGTTTCCTGTGATGAGAAGGTGTATGTCATCACTGCAGACAGTCCCTGGGTACAGATGGACGGACATACAGCCCATAGTTATGAACCAACCCCTGTCGACCCTATTTTTGAAAAGTTACGGTGTACACATGTGATGGTTCATAATACTAATGTTTATCAAAATATTGCTGTATTATGTTAAAGGTAGTAGTGTATTGGGATGAGTTTCTTTAGGGATTTTCATGCATAGAAAGGTACACTATATACTAAGACAAACACTTGACTAACTAGTTAGAGACAAAGCATACTGAAAAGTTCCACTTGACGTACCAGTTTGATAGAAGACCCACTTTACAATGGGAGCTTCTTTATAATCCGTGATGCCTGCATTCTAAATAGGAAGTTGGTCTTTTAAAGTACTCTCAAATGATTGTGCTTTGAAGATAAACGACTTAAAGTGTCTAAATTGGCTTCTAAACACTCAATAGGATTTTGTCTTCTTGGGTTAATCTGCTTGGAAAACAGTTTTCCAGCTCCAATTAACTGGACACTTCCCTGACTCCTTAGAGGGCAAATTTTATTGACTAAAGCTTTGCTCTCGGTGGTTAAGGTATATGCTTCGAGACAGTTGCTCAGCAAGCCCGACCCGTTAGCAGTTCTCTAGAGATCATCTGGCATCCTGCTCATGCACCTCTCGTGCAGTGGTTCCCAGGAGCTCACTGCAGAGGAGCTGCATGTTGGGCTCAGGAAAACCTGATGGATGGATGGATGGATGGATGGATGGATGGATGGATAGCTGGAGGAATGGATTCCTTGCCATCCTTCCTGCCCCCCCCCCCCACTGACTTGGAATCAAGCTAGCAAAGACATGAGACTATATTATAAAATCGTACCTCTTCATTGAAAAGGTGTGGTTATTTCCGCATGCCGAGCTTTCCCTGCTCTCTTTGTTTTAATGCAGCGCTATCATGGGACCCTGAAGTACTCTAGCTATTGGCTTGAAATTTCTCAAACGCCCATGACACATTTCAAAGGCAAATATTATTATTTATGATTTTAAAAAGAGACTGCTCCTGAGCATTTGTGCTTGTAGGGATGTATGATTTTTGTTCCATAAGGAGATAATTGTATACACTACAAGTTATTTTCAAGCCAAAATGTGTTTTTTTTATTATTATTATTTTTAAACATGCAAAATGTGTTTTTAAATATAAAACTGAGTTAAGGATACCCACATATAGTTGTGGTCCTGAGTGAGGCTGGCACATTTGACACCAACAGACAGCGAGTTATTCCACTACTTGAATGATTTGTGGAGATGATGGCGAAGGTGGTGGTAGCTCATGGGCAAGATAAGCTAGGAGGCATCTTAGGTAGGCACACTGTATGCAACCGTGTCACTTGTGTGCGTGTGGAATTGAAAGAAAAAAAGGCAACTTTTATGTGATTAGTTGTTTTCACCAGTTGCATGTATTTCTCGTATAACTTGTTTCCGTCTTTCTGGTAATTTGTGAAGTGATGTGCATTGGATCAGTCAGTTCTCTGTAAACCTGACAGTGCCACCAACTGACTC
>NW_022111300.1:37424120-37426682 GCF_000313985.2 Echinops telfairi
TGCTATACTGTACCCTGTCTCATCCCTTCCTTGTGGCCCTTCTGTGAGGGGAGGTCCAATTGTGTACAGATGGGCTTTGGGTCCCCACTCTGACCTCCCCCGTTCACATTGATATGCTTGTTTGTTTGGGGTCTTCTGATGCCTGATACCTGATTCTGTCGGCACCTCGTGATCACACAGGCTGGTGTGTTTCTTCCATGTGGGCTTGTTGCTTCCCTGCTAGATGGCTGCTTGTTTAACTCAAGCCTTTAAGACCCCAGATGCTGTATCTTCTAATAGCCTGGTACCATCAGCTTTCTTCACCCCCTTTTGACTTCAGCGATTGTCGGGAAGGTGAGCATCACAGAATGCCAGGTTATTAGAACAAAGTGCCAAGAGCCTTTTCTTATGGAGGTTTTTATAAGGTCAAAATTATTTTCATGATAAAATGGTGTTCTCCTTTTCATTGTGTTGACCTGGGCACTGAGGGCGAAGTAGCGGCAACCCAGGCAATGACCCACACTGTTGGAGGGTGGGAGTCTCCACAGCCAGACACCATGGTAAGCACTGGGGGAAAATGCCACTTTCACTTGCGTGCCCTTGATGGAGCAGTAAAAGGCCTTAATGTTAAAAGTTTCTACTCCCGAGAGTAAGCCTTCTTAGTAGTTAGTGTGACTAAGTCGGAGGCTTGCACAAAGCTCTTCTGCCATCGAAGTACATCGTTCATCTCTAGGAAGACACTTGTTATGATTGGGCTGTACACTAAGCAAGCTGCTTTCCAAAAGAATGATTATCTTTTAACTTAAAGAATGACAGACAGATAACTGGCTCCTCAGGTTTGGGTGTCTGGCAGGTATTCTTGAACCACTGCAAGGAAAAACAGCTATTTTTTTTACTGAGATAAAAATCTGAACTTGTAAGTGGCAACTATAGATTTTTTCATAGCTTTTCTCTGCCAATATGAGCTTCCCAGTTTCTCAATGTTTACAAAAGATTTTTCTGGTGAGTTTCATGGTGAAATTAAGGAATGACTTTTCAGATAGGCCAGGAAATGTGTCTGCATTTGGAAGGTCTGCATGGAACCATTCTTTTCTCAAATGGCCAGGATAAAGACATTCATTCAAAGCATATCGACCAATAGATTTTCATCAACAGCCAATGATTGTTTTACTATGGCTGGTGACAGTGGTGTGGGGGTGGTCCCTGACCTCTAACTACACAAGGGGTGGTTGGAGCATCAGCACCTGGCCAAAGTTCAGATACCTGTGAGGCAGAGGCCACACACACTTCATCCTCTTCAAGCTTTTTACCAATCCTAACACCAGCCGTCCCTCTCATGGCACTCTATTTTTCTGCTGGGTTTAATGATAATTTGTTGTAATGGCACACTGAAATCACAGACAATACTCACAATTATGGTGTTTATTAGAGATGTGTACTAGGTTATAGTTCAGAATCAGTATTTGACTCAGTATTAAAATAGACCAAGACAAGACCGCCATGGAGTCAACGTGATTGTGGTAGTTACATAATCTGTTGTCAATTTGAGACTTAAGAGTAAAGGCGTGGAGCGTTAAGCCTGTCACAGCTTGATGACCTCATTTGGAGGAGCTAAATAGCTAGCTGGAGGCAGGACACATGCTGACTCCCTGTGAGACATTGCTGACGATGAGTCTGATGGAGCTACCCTGATGCAGCCCGAGTCTGGAGCTGAAGGAGCCATGTGGAGACCCCTGCCAGAGCTGAGATGTCTCTACTGCCACTGGATCCACAAGACTTTCCACCCACTGACCTGTGATCTTCCTGTATTTGGCGCCGCATCATTGCATGTGTTCCCTGAGTCTGAAGATGAATTTATAGATTGGTTTTGGACATAAGGGCTAATATCAGGTGTATGGACTTGATCTAGACTAGGCTGGGAATTTTTCTCAATATTCAATTGCTCTTGTATATAAAGCTCTTTTTTGTACACATGAGTATCTATGAATATGTTTCTACCCAGACTAACAGTGACTCTATGTGACTCAGGATACAATTCTTCAATCAGGACAGCCCCTTCTCAGCATTGCCTAGCCTCTACTTGGCTTGAGGGAGTCTTATAAAGCTCTCTGGCTCCATCAATAAATGCCCGGAGGCACCCCATTCTACAAGCAAGCTCCTGCTTGCAGGACTCAGCTCTGAGGCTCTGTGGGCTGCCCACCCCACCAACTCCTCTGGCTCTGCTGCCTCTTGTGGCTGCCATTTTCTCTGCTGTTGCTGTTTTTCTGCCTCTGCTTCTTGCCCTCTTTGGTGGTCCAGTTTGTTCCTTCGGTCTCCTGGCTCTAGGGAGGCTCCCAGCATAGGAGTCTAAAGGAAGAACTCCCCTCTTGGGCCATCCTCACCTCTGGGATTGACTCTCAATTACCAGGATAACAAAATTGACTAGGCCCCTCCTTAGGGTTGCTTACATATTAGTTACATGATCCTACCCCCACAGGGGTGCCATTTGCCTTATTTAAGTTACAGGCAGCTGTTTAATCCTCCTGGTGGACCCAGGTACCTTATTTGCATAACACCACCCAGTCATTTGGTGGGAGTGTTAAC
>NW_022111300.1:37427053-37430336 GCF_000313985.2 Echinops telfairi
CTCCATTTCCAATTCCACATCAACATGAAACACATTTTCTTCCTATAGCCCAAGCCAAACCCTTTGCTACTGAGTGGATTCCAGCTCCTGGTGACCCTAGGTGTTAACAGGGCAGAGCTGAGCTCCATCGAGGTTTTTGGTCATCGTCTTTATGGAAGCAGGTCTCCAGGCCTTTCCTCCTGGTGCTGCTGAATTTAAACTGCCAGCCTTTCAATTAGCAGCTGAGTGCCAACTGCCACCAGGAACCCCCCTCTGCATATACCTTTACCAAATACAGTGTATTAACAGTGAATTGATTATGGGATTACGCTGTCTTCTGTTACCGCAGACATTAAAGATGTACAAAAATGTAAGACAATGTCAGTCTACCAATTAAAATTAAAAAGATGATTTTCATAAAGTATATTTTTATGTTAGCATTGTAATGGGTTTATTGTTCTAGGACCTAACCTGTGGGTTGAGACTCCTTTGGGGGTTGAATGACCCCGATTCATAACAGTAGCAAAATGACAGTTAAGAAGTAGCAACGAAAATAATTTTATGGTTGGGGGTCACCACAACATGAGGAACTGTATTCAAGGGTGGTGGCAATTGGAAGGTTGAGAACCACTATTCTAGGTGAATTTAGTACAATTGATATTTAAAGATTTCTCCGTTTTAACTTCTAATATTGTAAGTAGTAGTAGATACAACCCATACAAACAAAAGCTATTTGGGTTTCCATCGAAGGAGCAGCACGTGCAAGGGGGCCGCAGAGTGTGCAGGCGCTGGCCCTCTGTTCTTCGAATGGGCTGTCGTGGTTCGCCTGTGGCCTGTGTTACATCATGGCTATTCAGGATTGTGTTTTGCTCAGGTCCTTTCGTGTAATCTGTTAGGGAGCATGTGACCTTTAGTACAGAGCGGAATTCTTTGCCTTGATCTGGAGATATAGCTGGCCTCTTACTGGCGGATCTGAGGACTCTGGCAGTATTATCAAGGCTCTTATCTGAGCTTTGTTTTCCTTTTTGTTTAATTCACAGGTAGGCTCAAACCAGCTTCAAAGCCAGCAGAAAAGAGGGCTGCTTTCCCCTGCAGCTAGCGCAGAAACCCTGAAGCCAGTGTCATTGACTGGCCTTGGGTTTTCTCCAGATAGCCAACGTCTCCAGGAGATGGCGCTGACTAGTCAGGCTGGGAACACCTCCACCCACTCAGGGAGAGATTTCATGCTGGAGACAAAAACACATGTCTTCCACAGCGCGCTATTGGTTCTCTCTGATAGCTTCTAATTTACTCAGAAAACTTTCATTTTCAAATCAGACAATTTGCGTGAAGCTGGTCTTATTGTGAAATACATCTAAACCCGAGACTCAGTGCTAGGTAAGAAGCATACCTCTGAATCTGTCCCTGTGGTTCATCTTAAAAGTTAACCACAAAACCTTGCTGTTGCTTTGATTGCATTACTTCCTTTTCAGCTTTGTCGAGTCATTGATCCATTCTGCGCCTGAAGCTTCTCCCGATGCCTTCAGTTGAACCTCAACTCTCAAAAGGTCTTCCATTTCCCAAAGATAGTCCATATTCATAGATTGGGAAGATTGGCTTCTGTGAACAAGTCAGTATTATCTAGTGTGATCCTTAGATTCAGCATAGTCCTGGTGAAGATTTCCAACAGCTTTCACTGCAGAAACTGAAAAAAAACAAACAAACAAAACCAAAACAAACCAAAAAACAGTTACCGGAATTGTAGGAGGCCCTAAGTAGCCAGTGTAATCTTGAATCAAGTGGGAGGATCCACACTTCCCAGTTTCAAAGCATACTGTACAGTTACAGTACTAAGAACCATCTGGTGCTGGTATAAGAACAGACACACGGACTAATGGGACAGAACTGAGAATCCAGAAATAGCCCCATACATGTAGAATCAATTTATTATACTAAAAAACATGAACCTTGGTGAAAGTTTACCTAGCAAATTGGGTTCAGAACAAGTTCTGTCCGTATTTATACTGGTGTGTCACTTCCGTTTCCCACACGTCAGCATTCTGTTTCCCTCTGGTGGTTCCAGCTCCATTCCCAGCTTCTTCTACTCCCGTAACAGCCACTCCGTGCACACCGACAGCGGCAGCGCCACCATGTCCAACAGGGTTGCTGTGAGTCACCATCGACTGGGTGGCAGTGAGTTTGTTTTGTTTTGACCTTCTTCTTGACCCTTTCGTCATGATAATGTTTCTATGGTCAGTTGATTTTGACAGGAGTGCTTTATGCATAAGAATAAGTATATCTAATCCTCACTTTTCTACTTTTTAATCATCTCTGACAACATCCATCACATTTCACGCTCTCTGACTCACTACCAAGTTGACAGGACCTATTCTTTAGTGACTGATAGGCAGCCCTCAGCCACATACTTGGGGTCCACACGACAAACTTCTGATCTGTTGGCTGCAGACGCAGGATTTTCCCACTGCTTCAGAGTGCCAGCTACAAATTTAGGGCCTCCTTTTAGTTCTTACATGCTGGCTCCCACTACTCCTTTGAGTTCAATTATTTACTGGAATAATTCACATAAAATACCATGCTTATGATTATACATGTATTTTAGCAAAAGGATGCAAATTAGGCTCAACACAAAGAGATGTGTGGGTGAGGCTTGGAGGACTCCCAGGTCATATCCCAAAGAGGACAGACGCATCACTGTCCCTTTACCATCCAGGAAGCTTCGTTGTCTTCCTGTGACGGAGACCTCATTGCAGATGCATGGCAGGTGAAATCTGCTTCCAGAGGTTACTTAACTGACGAGTGCCCATGCTTTAGCACAAGTCCTCAGGTATGGGATGGAAGTTTTAGATAATAAAGGCATTTCAATTGCTTAGGAAATTCTAAGGACTATCTTTGAGGATGACCAAGAAAAAGAAGAAAATTTGTAAGTTGATTCATTACTGCATAGGTGCTAGTGCCATGCCCTGGGAGGAAAAATATCTTTAATACATGGTTCTGGGGACAATTGGATCTCCACCTACAAGAGAATGAAGCTGGATTTGTATCATGCACTGTATATAAAAATGAACCATATGGATCAAGGGGCTGAATGTAAGAACTAAAATATAAAATGCTTAGAAAAAAGATAATGCTTCGTGACACAGTTTTTAAAAAATGGAATACTAGTTATGATGCCAAAAGCATAAGCAACTAAAGACAAAATTGGTAATCCTACAGTTTCAAAATAAAATGACCACCCAACCCAAAAAAGAGACAGAGGACTTGAATAGACATTTCACTAAAGAAGATATCCACCAAAAAAAAAAAA
>NW_022111300.1:37431086-37468515 GCF_000313985.2 Echinops telfairi
AGCTAGTCAGTGCAACAAGGCCTATCCTACCCCTAACTGCCAGCTCATATGCTTCGATGTAACTTAGCTCTGGGTTGTCTGTGCTCCTTTAGTTGTGGTCCTCAAGCACATCAACATATTAACATCTGTATTTTTACCTTGTTTAATAATATAACTGGCTCTGCTTGCTCAGTGGTTCCCAGTGGAGTAGGTACTGCTCCTTAAGGGTTGTTTGGGAAATTTATAGGTGAAGCTTTAGTAAGTGTGGCCCTCACATCATATCATCCTGCAATGTGAGGGGCAATGAACATCTTGCATCCCACAAGATTTTCAAAATTCCCAGGAGAAAAACAATTAGCCTATCATATCATTAGTCTATACCCAATATTCTAGGAATGCCGTTCTGTTAACTGAAGTTACTTTGTTTTGAACTTTATCATAAAGATTTCACGATTTTGGTAAATCCATGTCACCAACTGCAATGCCACTGTGGTGTTTTAATTGCCAATACAGCACACTCATCAGAAGTCAGAATTGACCTGACAGCAACAGGGTTTTCTTTTTTAATTTTTGAAGTCTGAATTTGTAGCTGTCTTTATAGTGATTCTTGCATTGGGCAGAGCTGCCTCACAAGACTTTCTTAGTGTTGAGGAGCAAGGATGTCTTTGAAGACTAGGGTGCTCCTGACCCAGCCCTGGTGTTTTCAGCCATCACATGCATGTGAAAGTTGGGCGGTGCATAAGGAAGACCACAGAAAAACATTGATGCACTTGAATTAGGATGTTGCTAAATAACATTGAAAATAGTATGGACTGCCAGAAGACCAAACAAATCTGTTTTAGAAAAAGTACAGCCAGATTGCAGGATTGCACCTTAGAAGTGAGAATGGCAAGACTGTCTCATGTATTTTACAAATTGAGGAGTCTGAACAAGAGGAAGACCCTCCACAAGCTAGATCGGCACAGTGGCTACAAGGTGCTCAAGCATAACGATTGAGCGTGGTGCGCGCTGGGCAGTGGTTTGTTCTGTTGTACAGAGAGTCACTATGAACCTGCTTGATGGCAACTAGCAACCTATCTAAATTCAATCATTGTTCGATTTAGTCTGTTTTCATTAGACTACAGTTAAGACATTATTAGGTTTTAAAAATGTTAGCCTTGTACTTCAAGATCCTTAAGGGGATGATAGAAATGGCTACACAAAAATGAGTCTGATCAAAGTAGAGTACTACCTCCAGGTAAATAGGCTCTTTGCGATGACGACTGTCTTGCACAGGATAGATACAATGTGGTGAGTGGTCGGTTTGAGTTGGTTTTCCAATAAATTTTGTGTACATTGTTGCGTTGGCTGCCTAGAGCTGGAGAGGCAAGTAAGATACCATTTTATAAATGAGAGATCGAAAGACCTAAGTTGCCCAGTCATACATACTGTTGGGTCTTTGATTAGAACATATACTTTTATTTATATCACTCAAGTATCCTTGTCTGTTATACCACTTGGAAACATATTTTTAAAAATTATGGATTCGTTTGTATGTGTGTGGGGTGAGGTCTACAAATTGAGATGATTTCAGATGATTAACTCAGTATTCAACAGCTTAAACTATACCACTTTATTTTTTAAAAATAATTACCTAGAACATTTACATGTAGAAGTGCATCTCTGTCCCTGTTGGTATTCTTTATGTACTTTTCCTTATACATCAGACATTTTTGTGGCCATAGGAATACAACAGAGACAAACAAAAAATCCAAGAAAGCGGTGTTTAAGAAAGCACAGTAGTGTCCAAAGAAATTGACAATTAAAATCACCTTTGAGAGATCATTGGGTAAACAAATTAGTTGATGTTTTAGGCATAACATTGATTAGATAAGATTGTAGGGAAAGCTTTATACTTAGGCACTTTAATTACTTGGTACATTGGAATATAATGTTGGAAAATGAATTCGACAACAAAAATATTGGAGCTCTTTGTCGTAGTTACAAAATCTGGTGTCATTTTGGGACTTGAGAGGATTAAGAGTGAAGGGGTGGGGTCTAGTCTGTCAATCCGGTCATAGCCTTTGAGGCCTCCACTGTGTGGGCATGGCCTTCTGGGAATTCCTGTATTTCCTCCTTGGAGTCAGGAGAGACTCTCTATCTGTGCTCACTTCCTGAGAGAGATCCCTGAGGAGAAACCACATGGACCAACCCTGATACAGCCAGAACCCAGGACCTGAAGAAGCCATGTGGAGACCCCTGCCAGCGCAGAGATGCAAATGCCACTGGATCCAAAGACTTTCCACCCACTGGCCTGTGATCGTCCTGCATTCACCGTCATTGCATGTGTTTCATGGGTCTGAAGAGGACTTTGATTGGTATCGGACTTATGGGCTTGGACTGAACGGGTTTGGGGTGCTTTCTTAATGTACAATTACCCTTTATATAAAACTCTCTTAGCCACATAAGAGTTTCTCTGGATTTGTTTCTCTAGTCTACCCGGACTAACACACTCTTCAAAATACATTGTTAAGAAATTCTCGCAGACTGCGAAAAAACTAGTCGGCCCACAGCACTTGCCTAGCATTTGTCCAGAGTGTGCCCCGGGCTGAGATGTGAATTCTAAGATGAGAGAGCACTGCTGTTTACTTGAACCTGTATCTGTGAGTATGAGGCCATCCAACCACTAGAGTGTGACGTATTGAGCTGTGATTCTTTGAGAATGGAGGGAAAAGTACAGCAGGCAGAGGACACTCTTGGAGACATGGACTGACACGTTACAAATGAACTTGGAAGGCTGGCCAGGACTTTCCCAAGTGAGTCTGACAGGCCTGGCTGTTTCCGCCAGAAAGACTGACCTGAGTCTGAGCCTGAAAGCCCATGTGGGAATTCATTCATGGGACACCATGGAGCCACCTACTTGTCCTAGGAACTGGGTATGCACCTCATGAGTGGTACTCTCGTGACATAGTGGGTTAAACCTTGGCCTGCTAATCAAAAGCTGCACAGGTCAACCCCGTGGGTGGGAGAAAGATGAGGCTGTCTGCTCTCATAAAGCTCTATAGTCTCAGAAACCTCAGTTACCGGTTTGTGGGCATCAGAGTCCATTCGATGGCAGTGGCATTGGCTTTTTGCTTTGGCATGAGGATGAATGAGATGTGTATAGCCCCTGCCTCCTGGAGCTCAGTTTGGAAAACAGAATCACCAGGCTGCCACTCAGATTTGGAACTGGTAGTTCTCTTGGGCCAAGTATATGTTGGAAGACATGTTTGTTTGACCTCCGTTCTTTCCTTTCCCCACAAACAAGCTACCAATATTGCGAGATGAGTTTTCCTGTGCATGTGGGTATTTTGAAGCCTTGCTTTGAACATCTAGGAACCAGGGACTAGCATTCTCGAATGTCATCAGCTGGGCATGGCTTGTGACTTTAGAAGGCATGTGCTTTGTACTAGATAGTTTTCCTTAACACCAGGTACATTTGCATATTTGCATAATTTATCTGGCTCCCATAGGCCTTTGAGTTTCAAGTACTGGTTCGTAGTTTATTTTCATCCTTGCCTTTCTGAATTTTATTTGATAAATTTCAATTTCTCAAAGAAATGTGTAGAAGAATGTGCAATGTTTTTAGGAAAATCTTTGAAAAATATTTTAGTATTCAGTAAATATATTTAGTATTTTAGTATTCAATAAATAACTTCTTTTCACTGAAAACCACGTACTAGACAGTTTATTTACTCCTGTAAGCTCTAGAAACTTCCTTCTAATGAGGTTCAGAAAGTTTAACTTAATTTGGCTGTGAATCATGTGCTATAAAGTTCACTCTCTAAAGTGTATGATTCATGTGATTTTCCATGTGTTTGTTTTTATGTTTGTATACTTAGCGTTGGACAGCCGCCACCACTCCTGATTTCAGAACTTTTTCATCACTCCCAAAGAAACCTGCACATCTACTGACACACCGCCATTGAGTCACTCATGTGCTCGTGTCTAGTGCTCTGTTCTCCTGGCATCTCATAAATGGAATCGGGCAACACGCGGCCTTGTAGCGGACATCTTTCACTCAGCATGTTTGCACAGTTCATCTGAGTTGTAGCATGTTGGTAGTACCTCATTCCTTTTTAGAACGGGATAAGATTCCTTTGTAGGACAGACTAATGCGTCCATCAGCGGAGCTAGATGTCAGATAGTGGAAGACCCGACAAAATAATAATAATTTATGAATTATCAAGGGTTTGTGAGGAGGGGTGAGAAGGGAGGGGAAAATGAGCTGATACCAAGGGCTCAAGTAGAAAGAAAATTTTTGAGAATGATGATGGCAACAAATGCACAAATGTGCTTGACACAATGGATGTGTGTATGGATTGTAATAAGAGTTGTACGAGCCCCTAATAAAATGATTTAAAAAAAGAACAATTCTTCTATGAACATTAATGTACAATGTTTTACATGGACATAGACATGGGTATATAGCTGTACAGATGGCACGGGGGCCATGTCCGACCTCCAGCGCCACTCCAGCCAAGGCCAATTCCTGTAAGGCAGAAGTCAGACATGCTTCTGTCTTCAACTTTGCTCTATTCTGACAGCAGCCAACCCTCCCATGACGCTCTGCTCCCTGCTGGGTTCCATTCTCTATTGCAGCAGCCACACAGAACTCAAGACCGCACTCACAAATGTGGGGACTAGGGGGAGGCACTGCAGAAAGATGAGGTTACCTGCTCCTATAAAGATTTACAGCCTGGGAAGCCTCATAGGAAGCCATTGTGTGTAAGAATCACCTTGACAACAGTGGGTGATGGTGTGGTGATTATGGAAGTTAACAATAAGACATCCTCCTGGTCCTGGCCCTTCCAGGTCCTGATAGCAGGCACACCTCTCCTCTGGTCCTTGACCCTTGGGCCCTCAGCCTCTGCCCTGCTGACAAATGCCCCAGAGGCATCCTACTCTCTGAAGGCACTCAATTCTATTATTTCTGTGGGCTGGAAGCCTGCCCTCCTGTGTTGTACTCTAAGTACCGCTGTGTCTGCAGCCTCGGCTTCCCCAAACAGGGATCTCAGGGCCCAAAGGAATTGCTTCCATCTCGGTTCTTCATTCTTGGTGTTTGGAAGATCTCCCATCCTTTTGAGGTAGCTGCTTTTGCTGACCAATCCCCATGTGAAGAGTTTTTTTTTTTTAACAGTTTATTAGGGGCTCATACAACTGTTATCCCAATCCATACACACATCAATTGTGTAAAGCGCATTTGTACATCGTTTCTCAAAACATTTTCTCTTCACTTAAACTCCCGACATTAGGTCCTCATTTTTCCCCTCCCTCCCTGCTCCCCCCTTCCTATGTGAAGAGTTTTACACGCCCTGTTGGCCTTCTTCCATCCAATCATTTGGTGGGAATTACAAAGACTACGGCCAGAAGAACCACACGATGTCATTTTACTTCCCTGCTCTAGTTAAGAGTACAGTTGCTGGGTTGTATGTTCTAAGGGGGTAAAAATCACCTTTTCACTTCAGATGTGAAACTGAAAATCCATCTAATGAATTCAATTAACTACGGATTCTGTTTCCCTTAAGGGGCCCCTGGCGGCACTGTGGGGTGAGCATTGGGCTGTTCACTTCAAGGGTGCACTTCACTCTCAGAAACCCTTTGTGGGACCTCGGTGACTATGAACGGACATGATGGCTGCCTTGGGGTTTGGTGTTAGCCCCTGCCCTGATCTGTTTCCCGCTGTTTTGACTCCCCCACCCCCCCACGCACTGTTACTGGTCCTTGCCACCTGGCCATAGTCACAGGTATAAGGGGCACAGTCTTCCCATCTACCAGGTCTTCCCACTACCTCAGACACTAGAAGCAAGTGTGGAAACCCACAGCACCCTCATTTCTAACCTGCTAGTTTCAAAGTTGGGGGCTCCTTCTCCCCCTTCGGCATACTAAGCTCTAAGCTTAGGAACCCCCTCTCCTCCTCTCACTTATCACCTGCAGGCTCACACAACCCTTGTAGTCAGTAATTCACCAGATCATTGCACCGAAAATACAGAAAGTGCTATCCTTATCATTAGTTTTATTATAGCTCCCCCCTCCCCCCAAAAAAAAAATCTAAATGAAGTGTGCCCCTGGACAAGCTCTGGCATGGTTCCCAACTTCGAACTTCCATGTTCCACAGTAGGATACACCACTGTTCACCTGGTCAATGTCTTCTACCAACCTGGAAGCCCAGAGAGCTGCTCTGGCCAGATCCTTTATTTCACCCTCATCATGTCTGTTAGAGAGGCAGTGAAGAAGAGGAAGGTACTCAAGGAGATGGATTGGCATTGTGACGGCAACAATGAGCTCGAGTGTAGGAACAATTGTGAGGATGGTGCTGGACCAGGCAGTGTTCGCTATGGGTCGTAACTGACTCTGGATGGCATATAACAACATTATTGCATCAACCCACCTACCCCGAGCTCAAAGTAGTCTTTCTGACCTTGCCAGCCCCTCCTGAGGTCAATCAGCGCAAGCCCTCAGGTATGCTCTGGAGGCTTATTAAGATGCTTCTTTGAGGAGGGGCTGTAGAATTCCTGCATTTTAGATTGGTGGTCCACAGACATGGCTGATCATTGGAATCACCTGGGGATCTGGTGGAGACTCCCCATGAACTCCGCCCCTCAGATTAATTGGGTTGCAACTAGAGCCCAGAGATCTGTTGTTTCATCAGATCCCCAGGTGTTCCCAATGATCAGCCATGTTTGGGAACCACTTTTAGAGGTTGTGTTAGGCAGGGTTTTCTAGAGTCTAGAGCAGGGGTCCTCAAACTTTTTAAACAGGGGCCAGTTCACTGTCCCTCAGACCATTGGAGGGCCGGACTATAGTTTAAAAAAAACTGAACAAATCCCTATGCACACTGCACGTCTTATTTTGAAGTAAAAAAACAAACAGGGCAAAAGCACAGATAAATGTCCTCGGCGGGCTGCATGAGGCCCACGGGATGTAGTTTGAGGATACCTGGTCTAAGGACAGTTATGACTTACAGCGAGAGTGACTATAACAGCTAATTAGCTCACACAGCAGTGTAGAGGGTTCAGATCCACCCACTTCCAGGAAACAGTTAATATTCTGGAAGTTCTTCAACTTTCGTGGGCTGCCAGGTCAGAGGTCAAGGAAGCAGATAGCAGAGTCTTCCCTATGGCAGGGCAAGCACAATCTGCCCACAGGCAGCAGGGTGGGTAACTAAGTCAGTAGCTCGGGAGTTTAGCAAAGTAGGCCCAGATGGGCTATTAAACTCAAACAATGCAAGGCTATAGAATCCACCAGCCTTAAGCTCAGGCGATGTACAAGGTACGCACCAGCAGTGTGGCGAAGCTACTCTTGAAGGATCCTCAAGCTTCAGCAACACTATCCATGGATTGGCTTGGCCCACGGGTAGTGTAGTCACAGGTTGAAGCAGAGATCTAACTACAGCAGCTTGCAGGCTCCAGCACACTCCAGCCACCAGACAACGAGAGAGAGGGCGGTCTTTGCAGAGCCATTTATCTCTTTGCCCTCCAATCAAACTACGACCTGAATAATCCCACATGTTCTCATTGGCCAGGTTGGCACAATAAACCTGCCTATCACAGAGGCTCTCAGGAACAAATGCTAAAGACCAAATTCTTTTTCTTCAAACCATTTTATTAGGAATTAATCCAGACATCATACCATTCTGTGATTCAATTACAGTACTGTAAAATTGCTACCAAAATCCGTTTCAAAACATTTTCTTTCTTCTTGATATCAGCTTCCCCTTAACCACCCCCCCCCCCCCCCCCCCCCCAATTGTACCTCCTGGAACTCTTACTGTAGTTGTTGTCTCTGTAGGTTCATCAATCCTGGGACTCAGCACATAGCAAAGATTCATGAATGCGACCCCAGTGACAAAATACAGCAGAGAGAAACCCCAGTATGTGTGTGTGTGTGTGTGTATATAGAGAGAGTAAAAACGAGATCAAGCCCAAAAGTGTATCAGAGGGGAGATCAAGTGACAAGGTTTTAACGGTTCAAATCAGATTTATCGTCTTGAAAGACCACATTTAAAAAAATTCTTTCAATGTTAATTCCACATGTGGTAACTGTGTAACAGCTTTGAGGAATTGTCAGTCTGTTTAAAAGTGGCTTTACCATGTTGCAGGAGTGCTGGAGGTGTGCAGGTTACAAGTTGTGCTGCTAACTACAAGCCTTTCTACTACGGGAGAAAGGATAAGGGTTTTTACTCCTGTAAAGATTTATTGTCTCATGGCAATGAGTTGAGTTACCATATTCCAAACCTTCCAGAAATGTATGAGGTTTCCAGCTTCCCCTACCATTGCCAGTGCTTATCATTGCCCAGTGTTTTGATATCCCGGTATCATGGGTGTGTGGTAGTGCCTCACTGTGGTTTGGACTGGCCTTTCCCTGATGACTAGTGAATGCTGTTGAGCATCGTTTCTTGTGCTCATTGGCAGTTCCTTGGGGAACTCCTTCTTCAGATCTTGTACCTGTTGCCCTTGTCCCACTGATGCCAATGGTCTCTTCACTAAAGTGGGTGGTGGGAACTGGTAATAGCTTTAGAAACCTAGGTGGGGATGAATTTTCCATGCACCTTCGGAATCTGCATGTAGGTTCGCCAGCTCATTAGTTGACGAAGATTCATCGCCCTCTTTTTAAACAGCTCTGTGGAGCTTTCCTTGAGGTAACTCCTCCCAACAAGCCAGAGAGAGATTTGGTTGAGCATGCCCCTCTCTAGCCAGCTCTGAACTTTTCAGTTACAATAACAAAACCAGCCATCTTTTAAGTCACATTTCACATGAAAGCACCAGGCTTTGTGGTGTCTGTTGAGTCTTTGACTGATCCTCTTGAGTAATCTTTTCCCAAGTAATTGAATCTGCTTTGTGAAATGTGTTCTAATCCCTCTCTCTTTCTCTCTTTCAGGTTATCCAGACTATCATATGCTTAGCTCTTTTCCTTGCAACATTAGCTATTGTTTTTCACTCCCTCCAAAAGATCAAAATTGTTGGAGAAATTGGAGACATTTGCTCTAGAAGAAACAAGCCTCCCAAGTGGACAATATGTCTATTACGAATACACCCACAAGCAATGACGCCTGTCTGAGCATTGTGCATAGTCTGATGTGCCATAGACAAGGTGGGGAGAGCGAGACGTTTGCAAAAAGAGCAATTGAGAGCTTGGTAAAGAAGCTGAAGGAGAAAAAAGATGAGTTGGATTCATTAATAACAGCTATAACTACAAATGGAGCGCACCCAAGCAAATGTGTTACCATACAGAGAACACTGGACGGGAGGCTTCAGGTGAGTCTTGTCCTAGAGTGTGCCCCCCCCTCCCCCCCCACCTTGTCTTTGCATCCCATGTCAATACGCAGGGAATTTGTTTATGGAAGAAATGGCCTCCACATACTCAGGATGTATCTCAAAGGCATGCTTTGTTTTGTGTTTCAGGTTTTTGTGTGGTAAAATATGTATAACAAAACATTTGTCAATTCAACAGTTTTTACATGTATAGTTCAAGGACATTAACTATGTTCATCATGCTGTGCAAACAACCCCACTGTAGCTTTCCCAAATTATGTAGATATACAATAGCATATGTTTAATATGTCTATTATATAAAAAACATTCCAAAGAGAATGCAGGCATTCCCAGAGAACTCAGGGCGTTAGCACTTCCTTTCTGTAATTTTTCTGTACCATTTTCACCTATCACTATGTACTTACCTCCTATGCTTAATATTTTTCAAGAAATCTTACGTGGTTGATGTACTTCTAGTATTCACACGTGGATTCCACAGGAAATTCATAGTTTTCTACGTTTGTAACACCTGAGCCCAGGTCTTGAAATCATTTCCAAGTTCATGTTCTATTGTAGTGCTTTGTGATGGACATCTTGAGCTTGAGCTTTCTCATTTATGAATGAGACTTCTAAGACTCACTTGTAGGACTTGGAGATTACAGAGGACCTGCTGTTCAGCCAGTGGCCCTTTCTTTTCCTAGGTGGCTGGCCGCAAAGGGTTTCCTCATGTGATCTATGCCCGTCTCTGGAGGTGGCCTGATCTTCACAAAAATGAACTGAAACATGTTAAATATTGTCAGTATGCATTTGACTTAAAATGCGACAGTGTCTGTGTGAATCCATATCACTATGAACGCGTTGTCTCCCCTGGAATCGGTGAGTACACTTCACCATTCTCCTGAGAAGTATTAATTAAAAAAGGATTCCCAGTCGTATTTCCATTTTTCTGAAATAGCTATAGATTTGTAGGTCACTCAGGACTTCAGATATAATTAAGGAAGCTTTTTTGGTTTGTTTGTTTATTTTTGTTTGTTTTTATCAGTTTTATTGCCATACAATTTATGTGTCCATACAATGAAACACTTTAAATATATTAAAAAGAGTTGGGCAGTTATCACCACAATCAATTTTAGAACATTTTCTAAAATAAAACAGAAAAACCTCAAAGTGAAGGATTTTTAATGAAATAGAATTTGTTATTTAAATTTGAACTTGGAAAACTGGCCTGTAGTTTGGCAATTAAAATGGATTGGCAATTAAAATGGATTATATGTAGTTGTTATTTTTGCTCGCTTTTAAAACATAAAGAAAAAATACAACGGAAAGCATTTACTCAACTTGCTACCGTTGAGTTGATTGTAACTCATCATGATCCTGCAGGACAGAGTTAGATAGTCACATCTATATCCCAATTATAGAATCAATTAGTGTGTAGTTAATGCTTATTGTTAAATAAGTTTTTGATGACTTCTTATCAAGTGGTTCATAAAGTTTTATAATATGCTTTACACACATAGTATTTTAAATATATTGAAAATGTGTTCATGGTAATGACCAATGTCTTGTTTTCTCCTTTAAAAAAAATCAGATCTCTCAGGATTAACATTGCAAAGTAATGGTAAGTAAACTGTTTCTTGAAACTTTCTCTGTTTTCTTCTTTTGGGACGGGGATGATAGACCTAGGATGAATTTGTTGGTGTTTAGTAATATTAATAAGATATTAAACTCGTCTGCCTTAAAAATGTAAATTTTTTATTCTCCCATGGACCAGCGTTTATCACTGCACATAAATTGCTTCTTGGCTCTTTGGTTTTTGGGGTTTTAGGTTTTAATTCTTAAATAGCAGCCCAAATCCATACTCACTATGGTGTCAATTCTAGCTCACGGTGACTCTATATAAGGTTTCTAAGGCTGTATGTCTTTTGGGAGCAGACAGCCTCATCTGCCTCCCATGGAGCAGCTGGTGGGTTTGAACCACCAACCTTATGGTTAGCAGCCCAACATGTACCCGACAGCACTGTCTGGTTCCCTAAAGTACTAAAAAAGATGCTAGAGGAATGGCTATTTTGGAAGAAAACCTTACAGAGCTAGTTTCAAGATTATAAGTAATAATGCTTTATAATTACTAATCATGTACAACATAGCCTTTAAAAATACCAGCTAGATTCTGGTTTTTCTTCATTTCTGGCTAATAGTGATAATGAAGTAGCTGCTGATCACAACTGATTTGAATCGAGTTGTAAAAAAGAAAACGTGTCTTAAAGTAGGGAAGTGACGCACAGATGGTGTATGTGTGTGTCTGTTTTATTTTTAGTGTAGTATTTGAGAATGGAGTTGTGTTAAGTTATTAGCTCAGTTACTTAGAACATGTTAGTGAACTAAAATTTCTGTAAGGACATTTAATTAACTTGAAAATAAACTCCTATTACGAGGGCCCGCACATCTTAGGCAGCTATGGCGTTGTTGTGGAGGGAGCTTACCAAGTCCTTGAAGGGCCAGATACATCAAATGTTGACAAAAATGAGGGGGTGAAAACATGCAGGCGTCTGCTTTTCTTCCGCCCCACTCATAGTGGAGGGAGCCTGGGGCCTTTGGGCGTTTGAGCAAGTTTCTGAGAAGTGTGGGTTGCTACTGGGCACTGTGGTGTCTGGGAGGCTAACTCTAGGCCCCATCAGCACACAGGCACTTAGGGTAGGCCATACTTCTCTTCTTTACAAGTAAACACCTTTCAGAGGTATACTCTTCTCCAATCTGTGCTTTTGGAAATTGGCCAGGGGTGTTTGAGGTTTGGGAATGTAGTAATGGCTGTATCAGAATTTACCTGGTGAAGGAGGTTTCAGGGGGTGCAAGTTAAAAAAGCTCAGCACACTCTCCCTACCCTAAAGTTACTGCTGATTTGAGTGCTTATTGGATTGATGGCGCTGTGGGGTTGACAGGTTTCTTTTATTGGTTCTGGGACTATCGATTGCCGTAAGGCTCCCTCTAGTGGTAAGTTAGGGACAAGCCGCCTAGATTTGTCTGAAGAAACAGTACAAGGGCAGGTTACAAAGAGTGAAACAATTTTTTCATTGAATTGGAGCTGAGAAAGACCTTTCAGGATTATTACTGGAGACATTTGGAGTACTGCATGGCATCAAGTTTCAAAGAGTCAGTCTGATTGATTGATGATAAAATACCACCTCTAAATAAATGACTTTTGCTGTTAAAATAGTATGATTTTAAAAGACTTTGGGGAAAAATAAGTTAACATTAGTGTTATTTTTTACTACTGTTGATTTTAAGTGACGCTGTCTTGCTTGCTTATAAGACCCCTGTGTGTAGAAATAGAGACTGCGTAAGATTTTAAAATGTATTTTAATTGTCCGTATAGCTCCACCAAGTATGTTGGTGAAAGACGAGTACGTTCATGACTTTGAGGGACAGCCATCCCTGTCCTCCGAAGGACATTCGATTCAGACCATCCAGCATCCACCAAGTAACCGGGCGTCCTCGGAGACGTACAGCACCCCGGCTCTGCTAGCCCCGGCTGAGCCCAACGCAACCAGCACCACCAACTTCCCCAACATCCCCGTGGCTTCCACAAGTGAGTTGTAGACGCAGCAAGTTAAGCCTTACCCACTGTTCCATCTCTGTATCTAGCTGTGTGCCGTGAAACTCCAAATGGACTTAAAGAAAAGAAAGTGCTCTGGTATCTTTTATAAGTGAACAAGGATGAAATAGGGTTTGGGCTTAGTCTGCGGAAAAGGGGGTATGTGTAATTGATTTAATGGCTCTTGTATTGACTTTCAATTATTTGGAATTTAAGGGTTGGCATCTATATAGCACTCATTTAAATTCTTTATTGTGTAGTGCCCTGTAAGGTCCTGCGTCTTGAGCTTTCAGATAGATTTTCAAGAAATATTTAGCAAAGATTCTTAAAAAGTAGCTAACAAAAGTAATATTGAGCAAAGATGTTTATAAAGTTCTATATTAACGGCATTTCAAACTTGCCTGTGATTCAGTGTTTTTTTTTTTACTTTGTCTCAGAGGATGTTCCTTTATAATAATTGTCTCCATTTTCTATTGTGTGCACTTAGAACCAAAGACTGTGACAAACTTGTTTCAGTGCGTGTCCCTTCAGGTAGACTCTCAGTTCCTTAGTCTATTTGGATATAAAGCTAAGTTCTTCACATCTTCATGCTTTGGATGAGAAGTCATTGTCAAAAGGCTTCTTCCAGGAAGGCAGTGAACTGTGAGGTTCCACATTTCTTGGGGCCTAACCAAGGCAGTAACAACCTGGTTCTGTTAGTTTTCACAGTCACCAAAGGTGGGACTAGTCACTAGCAGTGTTCTGCTTGGAGAGGCGATCAGAGAACAGGTATGGCAGCTATGTGGGGTTCTCTGTACCTGGTTGCTAAGAGAATTGTGTCCAAGCCTGCATCTGATGATATATTTGGATCAACACTTTGCTAGCTGCTACCTCACGAAGCATTCTTACTCCCTTTACTTGACAATCAGATCACATCGAACCTCTGACTTTGCTCTGTGGAATAAACGGGACTCGCTTCTACACTGAGTCTTCAAGTGAAATATTCCAAATGTGCGTGTCCCCCCCTCCCCCACCCCAAACACTTAATTCATTTCTCCACTTCAGAGTGCACATTGAGATAAGCATTTCACCAAAGAGAACATACTCTAAGTGGATGACAGTCTTGGTATTTTGGGGGGGTTGTTTTCACAGTTGGATGGTAAACACTGTAGGCAAAATGCTCTCTTAGATCTTGGCCAGTGTGTTGGCCCCAGTAGAAGAGCTGGCAGACTGCTGTACCCGCCCACTGGGAACAGTGTGCTAGCAGCCCCTGCAGGGCTCTCCCGGGCTCGCACTGATGGTCCATGCACCTTTGGCCTCTGCAGATCCTCAGGGGTTCTTTCTAAATAGCAGGGGGACTTCAAAAAGTTGTGGACATTTGGAAGTTAAAAAAAAGGAGGAGCAAAAAAAAAAAGGAGGAGGATTTTCCCATGAACTTTTTCAGGCACCTTCTACCTGTAAGTTAAATTCATTTAGTTTTTTTCTCTGTAGTGACAGTTTCTATAAATTGGCTAATAGTATGTAGCATGTAAATGATTAAAAGCAAAAGCATTAACCTGTAAGGATAATTAACAAATTGTGGGGGAAGGGGGTGAGCAAGAAGGGAGATTGCTTAAAACATTAACAATGAGTAATTTGGGTGTATTGAAATCTCATAAGCCTTTGATTTTGTGATACTAGCTTTAGGGAACTGTGATTTGTAGAGACAAGAAAAATGGTTTCAATTCCTTGATATTTTGCACAATGAGGTCATTTACTGTTCCATCTGCTTAGATTCCCATCTAGATGAGAAACGAATACGGTTATGACAATGGCATACCAGTGACTACATTTCCATGCTTTCCAAATGAGAACTTGATTAAGCATTGTCTTAAGTGGACTTAATTAATGCTTATTTTAAGAAATCAGGTTTTTCTCTTTTAATAGAAAAGTCTTAAAAATGTCAGTTAGTAACCAATGACATAAAATCATTTTGAACGCACTTAAAAAAGCCAGAGAAAGGTTCAACCAAAAACCTGCCTCCTGGAGTTGATTTCAACTCATAGTGACCCTAAAGGGCAGAGTAGACCAGCTCCTTTGGGTTTCCAAGATGTCGTCATTACTAGAGCCTACAGGCCCATCATTCTCCTGGGGAGCTTGAACCACTTACCTTGTGGTCAGCAGCCCAACACTGTTCCCCTAGGGCACCTAGAGAAGGCTGATCCTGGTACAGTATAGGGAGAGAGGGGAACTAAACTTGTCCTTACCTTTTTTTAGTCCGGGAGTGTGCTGATACTGTTGAAAAGAAATTATTTTTAATATTTTAAAATAGACAAAAACACTCAAAAGGCTTTACTGAGATTTGTGGGTTTTTTAGTAGCAGATGCTACATTGATAATACAATGGAGGTATATCTTTTTAATTCTCTTACCTTTCACATCTCATCTAATTTAAAATAGTTACCGCTCAATTGTAATCTTCCTAAGTCCTAGCATCGTGCGATCACCAGTACAGGCACTGATAATTATTAACTTTCCAGTTTTCAACTTTTCTTGGGCCTGGGCTTTGGGGAGACTGACCAGAAAGCTCTGGAGAGAGGTGAATTGGATGACTCGGGGTGAATGAATGTGCGTCTGAAAAAGTGATTATGCTAGGCAGACATAATAGGAGAATTTTACTGGCCTTTGCAGAATATTTGTGAAGAAATGGACCTCTAACGTCAGATGGATATACTACTTTAAGAATTTCTTCAAGTTAAGGTTTGCCCATAAGGAACTTTGGATTTGTTTTGTTCGATGGGCTGTGATTGAGTTTCTGGTCTTGCCCCCTGTCACAGCTGTGGGCGTCACAGGCCCTTCTTTTGCATTCAGTGAGCCTGCCTCCCGTAGTAAGGCCTTCTTGTCCCCGCAGGTCAGCCGGCCGGTCTCCTGGCGGCCAGCCATAGCGAAGGCCTCTTGCAGATCGCCTCGGGCCCCCAGCCGGGACAGCAACAGAATGGATTCACCGGGCAGCCAGCGACTTACCACCATAGTACGTACACGCTTTTTACAGTCTTTCGAATCGTTGCGAAAAACAGGCAGCCTTTGTAAAAGCAAATTAATCCATGTGGGCCTTAATTTTTAGACAGCACTACCACCTGGACGGGAAGTAGAACTGCACCATACACACCTAATTTGCCTCACCACCAAAACGGCCATCTTCAGCACCACCCGCCTATGCCGCCCCATCCCGGACATTACTGTAAGCTCTTGTTTTTGTTGTAAGGGCTTTTTCTTTTTGAGGACTTTTTTTCTATTTTTTTTTAAACAAATGGTTTTACATCCTTTATTCATCCTACGATTTAGTTCCACTGCGGTTAGTGCTTTTTTGTATTTTTTATAGACGGTATTTTTCATAGTTGTGGTTTTCATTTCTTTGTTTCTGAGGAGTGCTGTTTCTTAAATACATTTACCTTTCCTTTGCTAATGTTTCATTAACACTACATTAATTTCCATTCATTTGTTTGTGTGCTTTGTATATGTTCTTCGATCCCATATGTATCTTCTATCTCCACCCTTAGGGGATGGGAACCCCTGTGGTGCCGAGATCTCAGGGTCCTCACCTCAGGATTTAGCAGACAGGAGACACAGATGTTGAATTTGTTGTTCACCTACGCAAGCGTGGTTGGGAACCGATAACCAGGGCCTGCACTTTCAGGGAAAGTAGGAATATCGGTCATTTGGTCTTAATAAAATCAAGAGGGGAATGCTTTCATATAAATTAAGTCCCTTTCCTTCTCACTATAAGACTGATATCACTGAAGATAAGGTATCAAACACAGAAAAGTGAACAGAAAATAAATAATACCTAGAATCCTACTACCCTGAGATTGCCACTCTTAGGATTTTGGCATGTTTTTCCTTCCAGTTATATAATGGGTATCGGTGAGTTGGGTCCTGGGGAAGGGCGGGAATTGTAATAGATTGTGTGTGTGTAGCTATAGATATTAGTGCATCCTCTTCTTTTTCAGTTAGGCTATTATTTTTCTATGTCATAAGAGACTAAGAGGAGGTTTGAAAAGTTTGTGGAAAAAATGAAATAAAAATATTATGGAAATGTCTGCAAGCCTTCTGCAAGCCTCTTTTATAGTTAGTTATCCCTGGCTGCGGGGAGAGTGTAGTTGTTAAGGAAAGACGGGAGATCTGTGCCCTTGGCTAGCTTTGTGAACCCTGAGGACTCACTTCGACTCCTGAAGCCTCAGGAGCGGTGGGTGGAATACCCGTGTCAAGGTGCTGTGCGGAGTAAATGTCGCAGTGTAATTCACAGGAGAGGCTTCGCACTGGGGCTTACACATAAAGTGCTCTTCACTGTAACAGCGACTTTTCTACTCTGTCGATGTCCTTAATTAATAGACCACACACACTTGTTTTTAGAATGGAACCAACAGTTTGAATTATTTATTATACATTGTATACTAAAGTGTGTAGTACATATTATGTGAATAATTCCTTTATAGTCTACATTTGATAGTGCATGTAAAACAATTTGTAAATTGCTTAATCGTACCTTACATAACCTTCAACTATTAACTACTTTTTATTAAATAACTCAAAAAGTAACATATATGTCTATTTGTGTATTGTAATCATTAAGTAATTTCGATTAAACGGTTAAGTCCTTAGACAAACTCCTAAGTATGATAATTGTATTTAAGTAAGGTTTATTAAAAGTTTTAGCAGTGAAAAACTTTTAATAAATAAAAATGGTTTTTTTTTTGTCTTTTCTTCAGGGCCAGTTCACAATGAGCTTGCGTTCCAGCCTCCCATTTCCAACCATCCAGGTAAGTGCAAAATCCTAGTGAAGAATGGGTTCTTCCTGTGTTTAGATTTTCTCTCTGGTAATTGAAGCAGGCATACATCATACGGCTCTTAATATAATTACAGGCTACTTGACCTTTTCAGAGAAATAAACTCCCTGTGGCATCACTTCATACCTAGTTTAAGAGCAGCTCACACTGAGCAGACACACTGTCAATATTTGATTCATTTTAACTGTCTCCAAAAGAAGAGAGTATTTTCAGGGAAAATACCAAGTACTGACATTTGTGTTTCAGCCTTGAGTACATATCCAGAAGAAAACGGATTTTTAAAATAGAACAGTTATAAAAGTGTAGCTAAAAAGCAAAAGAAGAAATTTGAGTGGATATTGAAAGAAAAGTACTGTATATACTCATGTATAAGCCGAGTTTTCCAGCACATTTGGGGGTTGGGGGGAAGTTCCGGGCGGGGAAAAAAACCCCCAGAAAACCTGCTAGACAAATTCTAAAAGAGCTGTAACACTTCCAGCACATTTTTATGCGGTTTTTGTGGTAAAATTAGGTGCCTCGGCTGATATTCGTGTCGGCTTATACTCGAGTATATACGGTAATTCTCTGCACCTAGCTAAAAGTTTCAGGAATCCCTGGTGAAATGGGACTGAACCAGTTTTGTGGGTTATATTATACTAGCACAAATAAACGACTAATGGTTTTCCCCAATTTACAGTTTGTAACTACTTTTCAAATTGTAAAACTAAACCCACTCCCATCCAGTTGATAAAGACGAGGCAAAGTATCAGAAAAACCAAACCAAACTCACTGCCATCGCATGGGTGCCGACTCATAGGGACCCTGTGGAGCACTGCCCCTGTGAGTTTCTGAGGCCGAGAGTCTTTTTGAAATTATTTTTCAAATGAAATTGGCACATAATCCACCTGTCATGTAATTCTCTAGTTCAATCATATCAAGATGGAAACCTTTATGGGAGTAGAAAGCCCCATCATTCTCTCAAGGGGTAGCCAGTGGTTTCAAACTGCTGACCTTGCAGTTAACAGCCCAACATATAAATCACGCCACCAAAGTGTAGAACTAGAAGAGAAAATGGCCACGATTTTAATTTATGGCTCCCCTCCACTTGCTTCACAGCCAGCCTTCTTAACTTAAAATAAAACATATAAATATGTTATTTCAACTAATTGCCCAGCTTTTTTTCCCCTTGAATGGTAAACTCAATTTTCCTAATTAGAAAAAACCCAAAACCCTCTTGGTTAGATAGAATTTCAAGCATATACCAAATAGGCTAGAGGAGGGAATGCCCAGATTTTGGCTGTTATTAACAGCCAGTCATATTTTGTTCCTAAGTGGCCTGCTTTCCCACTTCTGCCTGATTTGCAAGCACAAATATAAGTATTTCAGTATACGTTTTTAAAACATAGGCATAGTACTCAGAATGATCGATTTTTAAGGATAAGCTTATAGCTCCCCAAACAGACCTGCACAATTTTCCTGACCAGTGTTTTGTTGTTGATTATTTTGGTCGACAGATTGACTACAATTTTCCTTCTTTTTTTTTTTTAATGCAGGAAGATCTTTGTGCTTACATTTTTTTCCTGCTGATTTAGGAGACAAAATGGAATTTGGGTGAGGAGAAAAAGATGAAATAGGGACATCTACCTGTTTGTTATATTTGCTTCAACCCCCCCCCCCCCAAAAGCCCCATTGGCCACCAAGCCAATTCTACCTCTTAGTGACCCCTGTGGTGTTTTAAAGACTTGAATTCCTCATAGAGGCAAACCGCCTTATCTTTGTCCCCAGGAACGGCTGGTGGGTTGGAACTGCTAACCGTTTGGTTAGTAGCCTAACCTGCAATACTACCTTATCTAGTGGGTTGGTGTTTAATATGCAGTATTTGAGTATTGATGATTCAAAACTTTGTGATTATTGCCTTTTTAATAAGCATCTTTATTGAGAAATGTAACACATAGAAAAGTATATAAAGCATTCAGTGGAATGCATTACATTAGAACCTACCCCTATGTACCACCCAGACTGAGAATCAGAAGAGCCTCTGGTAGCACCCTAGAAACCTCCCACCCACGCTTTGAATGGGTGTTGTTTGTTATCTTAGTGTTTTGTATTTTTAAAGTGATGAATACATCCCTAAGTTATGTAGTGTAGTCATTCTAACTAAACTTTTGCTTGCTTTTGAAATTATATAAATGGAATCCCTGTATCAGGATCTTAATTGTGTCTACACATGAATAAATTTTGATGAGAAGAGAAATCTAGAGACAAAGAACTTTTTAACTGGCACTGAGATGGTTTCATTGAAAGTCAGTTGTGGCCCCTAGCAACTGGGGTGTGGGATCTCTCCTCTTAGAGCTTAGTGGGCACTAGTCTGGGGGAATAAAGCTAATCAACCTGCCCTGGTTGGGGTGGTGAGGGGTGGGAAGGGGTAGTGGGCCTGAGCCAGATCCTTGGACTCAGCTGTGGGGCCCTCAGTTGTCTTTGGCCGCGGGATAGCTTTGTGTTGTCCTTCCTACTGTGGAACTGAGACCTCACTGAGACCTACTGGCTCAGGTGAGTAGGAATCAGTCACATTAATGAGCATGGAGCAGGTGTGCGGCTGGGGCAGCCTGCATGGATGGAAGCAGGAGAAAAGGAGTGGGGTTTCGTAGTGGGGCTGATCCTGAAAGGGCCTCTGAGTGGTTGTGGGAGGGCATGGGAGAGAGACACGTTTAATGGGATCAGTCACTTAAACTGAAGTGGTTTTGACTGAGTATTAATGGACCTCAGTGGAGTTTTGCCACAAGACTCTTCTTCATTTATCTGTGTTGTGAACAAGACTCTTCTAACTCGTGTCTCTGCTAGGAGAGCTGTTTGCAATATCTCCCTCACCAATTTATCTCGACTGCAACTACTCAAAAGTCTTTCTTCTAAGTGTGACCTGGTGATTATGTTATTTCCCTGCTGAAGAGCTTGAAGCGCTGCTGCTCCCCTAGGCGGCTTGACCAGAGCTTGAAGTTCACACCCTTTCCTGAGCAGGGCAGTCTCTGTTCCTGGGCTCCGCCTGCTGCTCTCAGCACATTTCTCCCTGTGCCCTGAGAGCTGACTTGGTCACCACTCTCGGTTATTTGTGCACATGCTGCTCAGTGCACATAAATCTGCTATCATTACATTAGTTTTCCAAAGCTTTTAGGGAATTGCAATTATGTTTTTTAAAGTGGGGGGATACTACCCTCTTGGGGCACTGGAATGATCTATGGGGGCTGCAACAGAACTGGCTATACTTTATCCAGGACAATGGGCTATATATAATAAAACGGTTTTTAATTGCTCAGCAGTAATCTTTTTTCTCTGAAAAGGGGGCAATAGGCGACTTAAAATTAGGCACCTGTGAATTCCAGCCACAGTAGCTATTCGTTATCTCACCTGTCTACCCAGGAGTGGCAGTGGCTCAGGTCTCCTGAGGGGATGAGAGAGAAAGAGCACATTATCCCGTGAACCAGAAATGAAAGCCACATCTCTCTCACACACCCCTCGGGGCTCGCTTTCTCCCTTCTGCCTCCTTTAGCTCCTGAGTACTGGTGCTCCATTGCTTACTTTGAAATGGACGTTCAGGTGGGAGAGACGTTTAAGGTCCCTTCAAGCTGCCCGATTGTTACTGTGGATGGCTACGTGGACCCTTCAGGAGGAGACCGCTTTTGCCTGGGTCAGCTCTCTAATGTTCACAGGACAGAAGCCATTGAGAGAGCAAGGTATGGTGTGTTAGTCTGGGTGGACTAGAGAAACAACTTCATAGACACTCGTGTATAAGAAAGAACTTTATATGAAAGAGTAATTGTATGTTAAGAAATCATCCCAGCCCAGTCCAGTCAAGTCCAGAAGCCCGATATTAGCTCATCTGTCGGATTCCAGTCTGAAAGTTCCTCTTTAGCCTCTCAACACATGCAATGATGCTGAATGTGGGAAGATCACAGGCCAGTGGATGGAAAGTCTTATGGATCCAGTGGTATTAGAAACACCTCAATGCTGGCAGGGATCTCCGTGTGGCTCCCCCAGCTCCAGGACTCTAGCATAGCTCCAGGTGTCTTGTCAGCAGGAATGTCTCCCAGGGAGTGTGTGCCCCGCCTCCAGCAACCTATGTATCTCCTTAGTGCCTCTAAATGAGGTCATCAAGCTGCGACCTGATTGACCGCTAAGCCCCACCCTTTCACTTTTAATAGTCTCAAATTGACAGCAGATTATGTAACTACCACACACGGCTAGTTAGAAAATGAGCTCAGGACATTGTCTTGTATATACATTTATGCGTCTTGATAGAGATCTCAGAGTTCTTGAGTGGACAGGGTGGGGGCCGGGGGAGTTCTTGAATGGGCAGGGAGTGGGGAGAATATCTTGAAAATTCAAAATTTGTGAGCATTCCATTTTATTTGTAGATGTTTCTTATTGAAAACACAGTGATTAAAGGTAGCCTTTAAATAATACATTTTTTTAAGTTAGTAAAGTTTTGTGTTTCAGAAAAGTAACTAGATCTTTAGGAACCTAGTTTAGAAACTAATTTTTTCTGAATCTGTATGATCTCTACAGATCACTGTAAGGAATTGATTTTAAAATGAGGATACATGTCTACCCAAAGATGTCTCTTACAGTGTTATTTTTAACGTTGGCATTTGATTCCAAAAGGGGGTACCTAAACCAGTGGCCGTGGAACTGGCTCTGACTGGTGACAGAACCCCACTTGGGTAGGGTCAGGACTGAGTTCCTAAGCTCGTCCCTCCCGGCTGTGGCCTTTCTTCTGAGAGACCTCTGCCTGTGCGTGTTACCGACCCTTCCTTCAGCAACCTGGCTGTTGGAAGCCCAGACTGTCCGGTGCAGCTGGCTGCAATAAAACCCTCTCACTTTCAGGCTGACAACCTGCACAAACCAATGGAAGTGTGGACGTGCTGTAATTCTTAACTCTTGACCAGCCAGCAATCATGGGGCATAAAGACACAAGTCAGCAAAGGGTTAACACTTAAACAGCCCCCTCTTTTTTTAATAGTCATTATTTTGTATAGCCCAAAATGTCACTTAAAAGTTTGTGTACTTAAGTTTAGGGACTACATACCATTAACTCTTTAAGGATTGTGTGTATATAAAAACGGGTACTCTTACTGTCACTAACAGTGTGGCTTTGACTCGCTGCTTGGTCTCTATGTTAGTGCTGTCCTAATGGGACTTGCATTTCAGTAGTCCCTGTGGCTGTTAGATGTCAGCGTGGGCACTATAGCTACGAGCCATACTTTCCTGAGCTAGAGCCTGGACACAGCACCACAGAGCTCCTGCGTTGAGAAGGTGGGAGAGCGCATGTTAGAGGCTGCTGATACCCAGCAAGAGTGACACAGGACGGGACTTCTAAAAGTTGGTGGAGAAATGCAATTGGAACAGAATGGAGTTTTTCTGTGAACTTCTTGATGACTCCTCCTCATACACAGATAGAAAAAAAACAATAAATCAAAATCTTTATAAGGCATATCTTGTTTCTAGTGTTCTGCGATGTCCTTTCTAGTTTTTCAACATCGGCAAGTTGTATAACCTGAACTACAATTTATTTTTTATATTTAGCAATTGAAATGTATTATCTTCCATTTCCCCCCCCTAAGGTTGCACATTGGCAAAGGTGTGCAGCTGGAATGTAAAGGGGAAGGTGATGTTTGGGTCAGGTGCCTTAGCGACCATGCGGTCTTTGTACAGAGTTACTACTTAGACAGAGAAGCCGGACGTGCACCTGGAGATGCTGTGCACAAGATCTACCCAAGTGCATATATAAAGGTTAGTTGGACGTTTTCTTCAATATTGTAGACCTGGGAGGCTGTTTGCTGTGTAACAGACTTGACAGGAAGGTTGGAGGAATAGGCAAATGCTTCCTGTGTATTAGATGATCAGAAATTATGTTTGAGTATAAAACATGTTTTCTGGGCTTCACAGATGCGATCCATTATCTGGTTTTGTGAGTGCATTCATCCCTAGTGTTTTACTAAAACATTGTAGAATAATACAGAGGCTCTAAAAGAAAATGCCTATTTAATTCTAAAATTAATCCCTCCCCTTAAAACCCATCTCTTGTTTGGTTGAAAATTGAGCCACAGGGCCAGACTTGAAGATGGGACTCAGGACTGCAGTCTTGGGGCTTCCACTCGTCTCTGGTTACCAGTAACCCACATCTTTTTAACTTTGGGTTTTGTTCCACATTGTACTCCACTCTGTTCAGAACCTCCCCGTGTGATCCTCCTCAGAGCCGTGGGTAGTGGAAGCCAAGAACTGTCTTGTTCTTCTGGTCTCAAGCTTGTGGAGGCCAATGTTCTCATGGTCCCTTAGTCTACTGGACTCACTGTTTCCATGTGTCTTTGATTGGCTCCACTTCTCTTTCTTCTGGAGAGGGAGTTTATACCTTAGATGGCTGCCCACCAGCTCTGAAGAACCGAGTCACCACTCCCCAGAGTAGGATGGAGAACATTGTCTTTGTGAACTGGGTATGTCACCTGACTGTGGTGTCTTCCCAGGCTATGATCCTGAGCCCCCAGACTCCATAGCTTGTTCCCTGGAGGTGTTTGCTTATGTCTGGGAAGTTTTCATAACTTTGCCCCCTTATAGGCTCCACCATATTCACTGATATATTTACAGCATAAATAAGTACACATGTAGAAATAGCCTCTGTCAAACCTGTGGTCTATTCCTGGCATGTATTCTCGTCCATTCTCCTTCCCACGGCCATTCAGTTGGGTGAGACCTTCCCAGAGGTCCCAGGCCAGGGAGGAAGTTCTGACTCTGCAGGACTTTAGGGAAGCCCTCATGGGGGTTGTGATCCCAGCACCTGATACAGTCGTATGCTCTGGCCTCAATTCCCGAAGGACCGGGTGGTTTGGTCAGGGACTACATGTGTATCTATCTGACAAGCTCCTTCATCTTCAGAGATGGGGCCAGGTTAAGACCTCTCCTTCCCCCAGTGGTAATTAGGACCATCAGTGTGAGGCACTGGGCATCGGGTCGAGAAAGGAGTCAGCAGGAACATTCCTCTTGTTCTGGATCTTCTTTGTACAGGTCTTCGACTTGCGCCAGTGTCACCGTCAGATGCAGCAGCAGGCGGCCACTGCTCAGGCTGCAGCTGCCGCCCAGGCAGCCGCCGTGGCAGGAAACATCCCGGGCCCGGGATCCGTCGGTGGGATTGCCCCAGCTATCAGTAAGCATGCCTTGGAGTTTTTCGGTTTAAAGTGTGATAGTTGGTGTTTTATCTTGATGCACCCAGGCGGTTAGTTCCTCCAAGTACAAGAGAAAGGCACGTGCTTTATCTGGGATGACGGTCTTGAACACGTGGCACTTCTTCGGGAGCAGTTGCCCTTTGCCCAGGACCCAGCGTTCCTCCTGATTGTGTCGCGGAGGGCATGTGGGGTAAAGGAGAGGAGGGCTTCCTGCTAGATCCCTGTGGCCCGCTTGTTGACAGTTGTTGATTCCTGCCTAGGCAGCAAGGGTGGGCTGTTGCCACGGAGGTACTTGCCTTTTGTAAGGAAAGCTTATTCCACGTTGGAATTTTTTAAGTTTGCTAAGCATGGAGCAAAACTTCAAGTGAGGGTGGTATTTTGATAATATGTAGACTGTTAATCTTAGGTTAAGATTGAACTGTGTGCCAGGGTTCACACTGATGGGGCATTTTTCACTGCAGAGTTAAGCTCCTGACTATAGACTTTTATGATGGAAACACGTGGCACCATCTTCCACGTCTGAAGGCATAACTAGTGACTCATTCAACCCCTGTTCTTAACCTCTTCAGTGTGGTAAGCAGATCACACTGGCTGAGAAAACTGCAGTGGCCCTGCCGTTTCTCTTCAGTACATGCCAGCTCCTGTCCTAGTTCCACTGTGCTGTGGGTGAATGCAGCCTGGCTCTCTGTGACTGCATGTCCTGAGTGCACAGCTAGCTGCTAGCGTCGCCAGGGGGGTTCCGTTCAGGAGTTTACAGTCTAGAAGTAGATAACAACAGGCTCCCCTTGAGAGTTTGATCCTTTTAAAAATGTGGACATCTAAAACCAGGACTAGCGAGTTTTGATGTCACAAACACGCTTTTACGAAAGAGTCTGCACGGCTTACCGAGTTTCTCGATTTCAGCTGCTGCCCCTCTGAGTAGTGTGAGCGCTCTCATTCTCTCTGCTGCATGCAGCAGTGAGCAGCACCATGTGGGTCTCCCAGAAGGCCGAGGGGAACCAGGAGTAGTCACTGTCCCATCCCTCCTCATGTCTCACTCGGAGCGAGGCTGTGTAGACAGCTAGTCAGGCTCTTAGAATCAGCCTGTGGACACTGACTCCCCTGAAATATTGTTGTTTCTTGTCCCGTCACCTCCACTTCTACAGCAAAGCCCAGGTGGGGGTCTGGTGGAGTGTCATGGTTTACGTGGTACCTAAGGGACGCACATAGGACATAGGCTAAAGGTGTCTGTGCCTGTTGACAGTTTAGATCTGAAGTGAAGTGCTGAGGAGAAGGAAGTAAAGGGAGAAAGCGGGTCACTTGATTCACATAGGAACATAGGGAGGATGGAGACAGCCCAGCTGGGTGTCTGACGCCGCGTCTTGATCTTCCTCTTAGGTCTGTCTGCGGCTGCTGGCATCGGTGTGGATGACCTGCGCCGCCTGTGCATCCTCAGGATGAGTTTTGTGAAGGGCTGGGGACCTGATTATCCCAGGCAGAGCATCAAGGAGACCCCCTGCTGGATCGAGATCCACTTGCACCGGGCCCTGCAGCTACTGGATGAAGTCCTTCACACCATGCCCATTGCCGACCCCCAGCCGCTCGACTGAGGCCGAGTGTCTGTGAGGGCCACCCACCCACCCACCATTCGGGTCCCTGATGCTGCCAGGAGAGTGGACTCTGACGTATAATCCTGTTTATAATCTGAAGATCTGTTTCACTTTTGTTTGCTTTATCTTTTCATCAAAGGTTGAAAAATGGGTTTGCTGCCTTGCTCCTAGCAGACAGAAACTGGATTAAAACAAAAAACAATTCTTTTTTCCCCCCTCTCTATTTAGAACTTTTCAGGCATGGCTCAGAACTTGAAGATCATGAAAAACACATTCTTTACCAAATCTTCACCAGTTATGTATGAAGGAATCATTCCAGTGCTGGAAAATGTAGCCCTTTCAGATGTCTTAGAGCCTTTTATATGCAGAACATTAGTGTGTTGTTCTCCAGAATAAATTTCATATTGCTGATTTTAAAGGCAGAGAAGTTATCAGCGTTAACTCACCTATGCTAGTCTGTGTGCAAGCTGTTACTGTTGAACATAACTTTACTCCAAAATAGTGTGCCATGTGGGTGACTTAAGTTTCCCAAAAGCAACTTTACTCTGTTTTTAAAAAATATGACAGCAATGTATTATAACCTTTTCCCAAAAAACCCATATTTTTTGGCAAGTTAAACTAGAGAGGATGGTTTTGATTCAGGTTGTCTTGCAACTTCAGTTTTATTTTTGCCAAGACAAAAACACTAACCTTTGTGTCTATTGAGAATTCCTTGAAACAATTAGACCAAATACAAAGTGACATTTAAAGTGACACGTGGGGAAAAAAAAAGACACATGTTGGCCCCACCTGGTGCCTGGCGGCACATCGAGCAGGGCTGCTTCTACCCGGTGACACAGTCGGTCGTCCTCTGTGTCTGCGCTTGAGGAAGCATTTCTTCCCCTCATTGATTCACAAAGAAAGCTTTTTGTATTTTTAAAAGCAGTGCCAGTCCACTTTATGGCTCACTGTTCTGCAAAGGTGGCAGGTGGGCCAAGGAATCATGAAGTTTTGGGAAACTGCTAAATTCGATGTCAGATGTCATGCAGAACAGTGGAACATTGTGGTTCACAATAGGTAGTTTGGATATTTTTGTACTTGGTTTGATGTGATTTTTTTTCATATACTGTTTAAATCATGTATGTTATGACATTGTTTAAAATTCAGTTTTTGTATTTTGGGGCAAGACTGCAAACTTTTTATATACCTTTTGGTTAATCTAAGCTCATATCAATTGGCAGTGACTTTGTATGGAGAATCTCAGTAGACACCTTGCAGCTGTATTGACTGTACAAACGACACAATATGTATGCTTTTGACCTAGCTAGTAGCATAAATAAAACGGAATCTCAGCATACCAAGTGGAATTCTAGGCTTGGGTTTAAGTTGTTTTGTTTTCCCTTGCCCTCCGGAGTCCAGTCTCTGTGTGACAGGCAGCCTCACTCTCCCTCACCTCCCGCCAGGACTTCCCAGGGCCTCCCTCGGCCATTGTCTGACAGACAGATGGATTGCTTACCAGAAGAAGAGTGTGAAGTACGACCCAGGAGTATCTTTCCGATGCTTTTGCTTTGGACGTGGAGGACCTTTATGAAAGGAGGGTTTTTAAGGTGTGTGAGAAGTTCGAGCCAGAAGCACTTGGCACCTGGTAGCCATCACGTTCTACTTTACTCAGCAAGTGTTCTCCTTCCTTGCCGTGCAGCGTTTGTTCCCCAGTTCAAAAGCCCTTCTCGGTACTCTCCCAGTACCCCAGGCTTGCCGATGGCTACAGCTGAAGTATCCAGCTTGCTTCCGGTTTCCTTCCGTGTCTTCCGCTTTTACAAGGACTTTTCTACCAACTCATTTGTACTCTGAAGTGTACTTACATATACATTGGCTTGAAAGAACTACTTTTAACTGCTCACATTTGGGTGTGGGTTTTATTGGCAGGTTTAAAAGCTAAAGAGCGTTCTTTTTCAGAAGTGACTCTGAAGACGAGGAGTGACGGGGAAGCGTTTTGGAATAGGCGGCGTTTCGCCTGCCTCTGTGCTGTGCGCGTGAGTCATGCAGTCGTGGAGTCCGCTGGCCCTTTTCTGCTCTAAGGGAGGTTCTCCGGTTTAGTCACCCGGGGAGGTGTGGCAAATCTTTACTAAAAACCTCTCTGTGGTCAAGCCATCTGCATGGATGGATTTCTGCCTCTCACAAACCATGCTGACTGCTTGCTTTGTATTGCTACCTAGATTCTGTACATGCTTTTGAACAACACATGCGACGATCAGTGCTTCTTGAGAGCTTAGCTGCGACAACCGAGTCTGCCTTTAACAAATGAGACTGGGGCCCACTGGGTTTGACGTCGCGTGTCTGTTTATAGGGTACAGTTGCTTCTGTAGTTCTTGGAGTCTGATGAGTTTGAGGACGGGGCTACAGATGGGTTTTCTCTACCTAACTCCTACCGCCAAGGCTTCCAGAGCGGTGGTGGATTTTGGTGAGAGCGGACTGCGATGAGGCACTTGGAGGCCCATTGCACTTCCGGTCAGTGCCTCCAGTGCCTCATCACGCGGGCCCTTCTTGGGGTGGCCACCACAGAAAGGTGTCGACTCTTCCTTCTCCTATACTGGACTGCACTTAACTCACTGCCACCCAGTCAGTTAGGACTCATAGCGACCCCATAGGACAGGGAGCACTGCCCTGGGAGTTTCTGAGACGGCGACTCTTCATGGGGGGAGAAAGCCTCTTTCTCCCGGGATTGGTCTGGTACTCTGATGATACTAGACCACTGCCAGATAAAGACATGGCTCCTTTGTAGTGCCCGAAGCCCCAAATACCCCGTCGGAGGCTCCCATTCCTCCTGTAAGTGCCACAGGCTTCCCAGTCATCCGGGCAAACCAGACACACACAAGCTGTGTGCATTTCAAAATTTAAAAACCGCTTAGTTTTTTTTGGGGGGGAGGGGTGTGGTTTTAAGGGGGCATTTGCCATAAAAAACTGGAGGGCAATGTAAACATGTATTTATCATCTCTCTTCCCGATGTGACTGTTAATATTCTAGAAGCTTATTCTAGTTGTGGAAGGCGAGCTGTAGCTCTGTTATCAGCCGTGCCCCGTGTGGGGGCAGGAGAGCTTTACATCCCCACAGTGCTCCCTAGGTCTCCCTAGGCTGGAGACTGGCACTGCCGTTCCCGGGTTGGCGGAACTCACCGAGTCAGTAGTTCCTCCGAGGGTATTTCATGTGAAGTGACTTTGTTGAGAGCCCTTTGGAAGCAGGATGTAAACAATCATGTCTATAGTGTTCGCCCTTCCTCATTCATTAGGTCATTTTACTGGCATTGTAGTTAATGGTAGCAGATTGGCAAAGTGGAGCATTTAGGTGATTGAGGCAGATGATTCCGTGAGAGTCACTCCTGTGGGATCGTCAGTCAGCAGCTCTTGTGGGTGGAGGAGACATTAGCAGGGACCAGTCAGCCTGAAGAAGTCCCTTTTTTGCCGGGGTGGGGGAAATGGCAGGAGAGGTCTTGTTTTGGCGCTAAAGACAGATAACTTGTCAGTGGTCTCCTTACTTAGTCTACCTTGGCAAGATTGAATCTTTTATGTAGACTTCCCATTTTTCCTGACAATGAAGACACTTTTCTTTTCTCTTGTAAGACGAGGAAGGAGGTAAGAAGTTAGAGACCAGCCTCGTAGCAGGGGGTCCTCCGTCTCACCCCTTACGCCCCTACCTCCCACTTGTCCCAGCCCTGCTGGGGTGTCATCTGGGGCCTCCAGGATCAGTATGGGATGAAATGTCCCATGTAACCCACATTTGCCTTATTTAAGCACTAAAACTCCCTTCATTGTAGCCCTTTTGGATGGCGTTATTTAATATGTCAGAGAATATTGTGCGTGTGACCTTGGTGTGAGACAGAGGGGTGGGTGGGCAGGGGGTGGGCGTTAGCTGTCTTTGTTGACCTCGGGTCGCTAAGACAAGCAGGACCCTGGCCTTTCCTAAAGGCTCCTGGACTCTGGGTTTGAGTGCATTTTTTAGCATCTTCCGACCCTCCTCTGCGACAATGTCCACTTCGTGTGTGGTGGTTACAGTGCCTCCCTAAATGTCTTCCTCTCCCTCTGCTGATGTCACTATTTCTATTGGCTTCCGCGGCAACCAGGTATCCAAACTCAAAGACTGTTTGTCAAAAATGCAAATGCAACCTTTGGGGCAGGATCCAAGAAACTGGGCTGTCAAGTGTTGGAAAGGGCCTGTACACTGTGGCAGTTGGCATTCACAGTGCCCGCTTAGAGGGCTTTCTTGTTGCAGAGAGCAGTGAGTGAGCATCAAGTGCCGCCTGCCTTGTGGGAGGTGCTGCCAAGTCAGGTCAGCTCATGACGACCCAAAGTCCAGCAGAGGGAAACGCTGCCCCACGCCGAGCCCTCATCACCAAGTGGGAGCACCACGTGGAGGCCCTCGCTGCAGCTGCCGCGAGAAGCCATCCTGGGGATGGTCTTCCTCTTTGGCTCAGGCCCCGCTTTGCCAAGCACGTGCCCCTCCGGACGGCGTGGCCAAGACGGGAGGCAGTTTCCCCATCCTCACTTCCGAGGCGCGGTCTCACTTCTGCTGGCATTTCCTCACCAGCACTGTTCCAGGGCCGCTGATCTCCTTCGCGCTTCCTCCTCCACCCTCCAGTGTGAGGCGGCGATCAAAAACCCCGTGGCTTGGGCCAGGTGCACCTTCATACTCAAGATGAACCTTTGCTTTTCAGTGCTCCCCAGAGGCCTTTGGACATAGAGTTGCCTGGCGCAGTAGCGGTTTGACGGCTGCCCTGCGGCTCCTCACATACAAACGGGGCTTGTCAGGGTGATCAGAGTCAGCACAGGAGCCCGAGGAGGCAGGGCCGTTGCCCACAGGACACCAGCCACAAGCAAGCAACAAACGCTCCCGGTGTGGAGGGCGAGAGGGTAGCTTTGGGTCTTGCTTGGCTGCCTCTGACTTCTGGCCTGCCCCTGCTCCGCAGAGACGATTGACCTCTAGGTGCCTTTTTTGTGATTTTGGGGGGTCTGATTGATCGCCCTCCCCTTCCAAGGAGCAGCTTCAGGAACTGCTGATGTTTCTGGGGGTGAGGGGGTGGGTTTACCATCAGACTTGAACGAAAGAGGGCTTTCTGCCCGTCTTTGTCAAAATCCTGGAAGGACTGTGGCGGACAACTGGTGAAGACAATCATTTCTCTGGGGTGGGGGTGTTTCCTTTCATTTTAGGCCTGCTTCTCACCAGGTCTCAGAGCTAGTGTTGGTGTCCAGCCTGAAACTAAGGGTTGGAGCTAGGGCCAAAAGTGGTAGTCTAGTCTGAGCTCCACTTCTCATTTGCTGTGATTGCTGAGCACACTCGTTTACTTGGCTCACCTGTAAAGCAAGGGAGGTAGCGCCGACGAGTTCTCGCTGCTCTGCAGCTCTAAGTGGCCTTGCCCTCCGTGCAGCCATTTCTGGATTCTTCCCTACCTTGGCTCTGCTGTTCAAGGGCTATCTTGTTATTTCCACGTTGTGCAAAGGAAACTAGGCGCGACATTTTATTACTGTTCTCCTGCGGACAAGAAGTTACATAATTCGACCTTTAGCCTTCATTTTAACCAAAGGCCTAACACCACCTTGGGGGCTACAAGAAATATTTTTAAAAATAAGGGTGGGGGTGGGGAACCGTCAGTAAGTTTGGCAGCATCTCTGTTGAAAGTATCTTCAGGCCTTTTTTAAACCATGCGTGCTGTCCAGCTCTGCCGGCTGTGTGTGACTGAGGGCCTTGTGCAGGAATTTTTCTTTTTTTCCAAGTAAAATGGGTCGAAACCCTCTTGTCCAGGCCTAGTGATGTTAGAGGCCCTTCCTTTGGCTCTTTGGTTTCTTACCCATCTCTGCCCGGCTCCAGACAGCGTGGGTTAATGGTTTTGTGTGACTCCAGAAATCTCCCTGCGTGGATGACTCTACCCTTTCCCATGGGTACTTTTTAGGTCTGTGTTGGCGAGAAGGCTTCGGGCTGGCATTTACCTTTCAAGAGTTCTCTTCCAGCATACCTTGGTCTGGCCATGCGTCGTGAGAGCTAGGCTCCCACGGGGGCTCTGGGAAGTCTGAGCTGGAGAAGGGCTGCCACCAGCCGCCGTGGCCAAGGCTGCTGGTCATGGCAAGAAGGACTCACGGGCTTGGATCGGTCAAAGGCTATAAACAGTTGGCAAACTTCCTCCAAGAGTTGGGTTCTGGCCGGCGCCTTGGACATGTGATTTAAGGAACGAGCACAAAGGCTTGTGGGTGATGCAAACCTGGTGGGTGAGGAGTCGAGGTTGGAAGAGGGGGCTGGACTGATTGGGTGCCATGCCTGGGCCCCCGAGGAGAAGCTGCCTTTGGTTCCTGGTCACCAGAGGCTCTGGTAGCCCCTCTGGCATTCTGTACACCTTTGCCTGGTGGACGTCTGTGGCCGAAACACATAGTTTGAACCTTTGCTGAGAACTCTGTAACAACAAAGTATGTTTTTGATTAAAAGAGAAAGCCAATGAACTGATTGCTGTGCTCATTCCTTTTCTTCAGCATGGGGGGACCGATGCCAGGGGTCAGGAAGGCCTGCAGTCACTTCCTCCTCCCACGTGAGGCCATCATCTTTTGTCAGTGCTGCGTAGCCATGGAAATGGCGGCCCTGGAGGAACTGTCTTTCCATTTCTGAAGGCGAGGGTGGAATGGGCATGTTGGAGGCCAGGTGGGTGCTGGGCGGCGGCGAGAAAGAATCGGGGCTGCTTCAAGGAGAAGCAGAACTGGGACTTTGGACACGCTGCCACTATACATCCTTCCTGATCAAGGTGAGGCGGTTTTGTGGTAAAACCAAATCCTTGGCCACTTCCTGGATTCTGACTCAAGGGCTCTAGGACAGATTTTAACTTCTGTACAGGATGTCCAACGCGCGTAACTGTCAGCAGCCGAACACTTTAACCACCGTGCCACAAGGGCTCCCTGATTCTATGGCAGCGGTTTCACCCCGAACCTGGTGCCGGTGCCGTTGGAGCTGTTAAACCGTGCTCACCTGGTGGCCAGTGGAACGCTTCCAGCCCTGGGGGTGGGGCCTCGGCGGGGAACCAGCCCTGGACGAAGAGCAGCTGTGGGTCTCCTCTGGCTCCACTCTGCCCTTGACCTTCCGTGCCTTGTGCCTTGCTCTCACTTCATCTCGCCTCCCTTCCCCCGCACCCCCCTCCTCCCCCCACCGCCGCCCTCACTAACCTCAGAAGTCAGACCAAGCCCACCCCCACCACGCCTGTGGTGAGTCAGTGCCCTCAGCCCCTAATGCTCCAAAAGACAACTACTTCCGGCTCAAGTTTTTTGAGCGGGGGCAGCCACCCCTGTTTGTGATGCTGGCTGTTGGGTTTCTGACAGGCGGACCCGATGGGTTCCAGCCAGGAGACTTTCTGAAAACTCAGTTCAACAAATGCAAAGCTCAGATGTGCCAAGGAGACCTGGTAGTGCAGCAGTCAAGCACTCGGTTGCAAACAGAAAGATCAGCCGTTAGACCCGGCCAGCCACTCTGCGGGCTCAGGAGGCGGCAGGCCACGGCTGTAGATTGGCCCCCTTGGGAAGCCATGGGCACATCTGCCCGTCTGCAGGGTGGCAGCGGAGACCCTGCGGCCTGAGTCTGGGTTTGGGCTTATGGACTGTGCCAGGTGCTTTGGGGCCCATTCCAACTCCAGGGCCCCTCTGTCGGGTTCCCAAGACTGAAGATCTTTACAGAAGCAGGCAGCCTCAGCTTTCTCCGAAGAAGAGGCTGGTGGGATTGAACTGTTGGCTTTGTGGTTAGCAGACCAGTGCTTAATCCACAGTGCCACCAGGGCCCCTTGTAGCTCTTATTTAACTCACTGCCATAGTGACCCTATAGGACAGAGTAGAACTGCCCCTGGGGGGTTCCCAGACTAACTATTCACGAGAGTAGACTCACCTTTCTCCCAAGGAGTGGCTGGTGGTCTTGAACTGTTGATCTTGTGGTAACAGCCCAACAAACAACCCCTATGCCTTCAGAGCCTGTTTAGGTACTTTAAATTGCCCCTGCTTCCTGGTTGGGAGAAAAAGGGTGTGCTAGTTACATCATCTGATGTTAATTTGAGGAGAGTGAAAGGGTGGAGTTCGGCCTGTCAATCAGGTCGCAGCTTAATGACCTCATTTGGAGGCCCTAAGGAGATAATAGCTTGTTGGAGGGGGCACACATGCTCTCTCCTTGTGAGACACTTCTGATGAGAAGCCACATGAAGCTACTCTGATGCAGCCAGAGCCCTGGGAGCTGGAGGAGCCACGTGGAGACCCCTGCTGGCATTGAGATGCTTCCACTGCCACTGGATCCACAAGATTTCACACCCGCTGGCCTGTGGTCTTCCTGCATTCGTCGTCATTGCATGTGTTGCATGAGTCTGAAGCGGACTTTATAGATTGGTATTGGACATATGAGCTAATATCAGGTTTATGGATTTGATCTGGACTGGGCTGGAATGTTTTCTCAATATTCAATTGCTCTTGTATATAAAGTTCTTCCTCTCTGTCTAGAGAACACAGGCAAAAATGTGCTGGGTTCTAATTAGGTAACCATCTAATGATCAGACCTAGATGGAAGATATGTATAGAAACAATAGCTTCACATGCTGTCATTTTAAAAAATAAAAGTTTCTATAACTTTTGTAGCAATAAAAAATAAAGCTCTTTCCTATACACATATGAATGTCTATGAATTTGTTTCTCTAGTCTACCCGGACTCACACAAGGGGGGTCCCAGCACATCTGCAGGTGGCAGATGAGGTAACTTACCTGACAGCCAGGTAAGTTGGGTTTACTCACCAACCTGTAGTAACTAACCTGTCGGGAACAATTTCCCATTTTTCACCACATCAAAGATTATGTTCTGAGGTATTCCTGACATTTGTCTTTCTCTCAACCCTGTAACATCTTCTGTGTTAGACCAGGTTGTGTACAGAAACAAACCTAGAGGCACTCATACCTGTGTTTGAGAGAGCTTTATATCACAGAGCAATTGCATTTTGAGAAAACAGCCTAGCCCAGTCCAGATCAAGTCCATAACTCCAATATTATGTCCGATACTAGTCCATACATTCCTCTTCAGACTCACACAGCACATGCAGTGATGCCGAGTGCAGGAAGATCACAGGCCGGTGGGTGGAGAGTCTTGTGGATCTAATGCCAGTGGAAGCATCTCAGCCTGGCTCCTCCAACTCTGAGTGTGGCTCCTCAACAAGAAGGCGAAGCAGAGAGAGCATGGCCCACCTCCAGGGAGAAAGAGAGGAAATTCCCAGAATCCTCATGAGAAGGCCACATCCACAGGGTGGTATTATCAGGCTGTGACCTGATTGACAGGCTAGACTCCACCCCTAGACCTATTTATCAAGTTGACATGAGCATATGTAACTAACCCCCCCCAAAAGCCCCACAAACAACAACAAAAAGAAATTATGTAACTACCACACCTTCCTCAAATCAAATCTATAGGCCCTGACAATGACAATCAGGTAGATGGCAGGAGCCCTGCTGGCACTGCCGGACAGGCATCAGCCTGCTAACTACAAGGTCGTTAGTTCAAACCTACCAGCTGCTCCAAGGAAAGAAGATGAGGCTGTCTGCTCCCACAAAGATCCATAGCCTCAGAAGCCTACATAGGGTCTCTATGAGTTGGAATTAACTCCATGGTAGTTTGTTTTTTGGGGTGGCAATTTTGAACTGCTGACCTTTCAGATCGCAGCCCAGTGTGTAACCGCTATACCACCAGGGCTCTGTTCTGCGGCTCAGAGAGACTGTTAAACACACTTGGTTTGGAGTACTGAGTGAGGGCTGGGCTGCTCACCTAAAGGCTGGCGATCCAACTGTAACATGATTTTCGTTGCTAATTCATCACTGTCATTTTGCTGCTGTTATGAATCGGAAGACCCCTGTGGAATTTGACCCCCAAAGGGTTTGAGACCCATAGGTTGGGAACCGCTGCCCTATAGGGTCACTATGAGTGGGCATCAACTCCATGGCAGGGAGTTGATTTTTTCCCCCCCTGGTTGTCCATTGCAATGGCTACCCAACTCACAGAGGATCTTCACAATGACAAGGTTTATGAAGGAAGTTAGCAGGTTACAAGATAGGGGGAGAAATGTTCAGGATACAGTAGTTCAGTCAGGACATGTTACAAAGCTTCCCTCCACCCCCCCTTCCTTTGGCTGCTAATTATGCCCAAAGGTCATGCTGTTTGTCAGAAGCCTCGGTCCCCAAGCACCCAGCTCCAGCTCTGGGAAACAGCCAACACAGCTCCCCTAATCCAGTGCCCAGAGACACCTCACTCCACAAGCCAGTCCCCTGCCCCAAAGCATGCAGCTTGATTGTCCTGCGGGCAGGAAGTGCACTGCCCTGGGACCTGTTCTGCTGTGGCTACTTCCCTGGTGTGACGGCAGAGGACATGGCCACTGCTGACTCTTCCCTTCATGTCTCTGAGATGGCTCACTTTATACCAAGCCGGGTGGTTGTCGCTGACAGCTGAGCCATGTCAGACCACCAGTCTTCTTGGGAGACCCATGGAGAAAAAGGTCCTTTCGTGGGAGTTACAGAGCGTGCAGTTAGAAGACCCACAATAAAGAATCCACCGCCCTGCGCAAGGACTATGTGAGACCCCCTTGGACGGTGGGGGAGTCTGGGTGAGGCCACCCTGCATGGCCTCTGACCAGAAGGTTGGAGTTTCAACCACCCAGAATCACCTCAGTAGAAAGCTCTGGCGATTTGCTTCCTTAGAGGAGGATCCCAGGGACACAGGTCTCTAAATCGAACCATAATACCAGTGAGGTACGCGCAGCTAGAGTAACCAACCAAATGAAGCCCACAGGGCCCAGTTCAGCAGTCAGGGCAGGAGGAGGACTGCGGACAGGAAACACAGGAGGAGAGGGCCAGTGGTGGGGGCGGGGAGGGGGGCATCGTGGGAATTCAGCCCTGTAAACGGTGGACTATCCACCTGGTGATGTGCGCAGGGTGGAGGATGAGGTAGCTGAGCAATAGGCCTGCGTGGCCCCCACCCTAGGCAGGCTTTGC
>NW_022111300.1:37468996-37470145 GCF_000313985.2 Echinops telfairi
CACGGGGACTGTCTGTAAGGCAGCAGTCACCCCCACCCAGGATGAGGGACCTTGCTCCCTAGGCACTCGCTGTACCTTTCCACGGGGCCCAAATGGGCGTCCAAGTCACTCCCTGGACGTTCAGAATATTCCAGGACACGCCCCCAGCCTCCACCCAGTCTCAGCTCTCCTCCCCAGCTGGAGAAGCCTGTTACCCACGAAGGACATTGGCGCACCAGGCCCAGGGAGCATGAAAATGATGATCATAGGTGGCACTGCTACCTAGTGCACTGTTAACTGCAAGGCCAGCGGTTTGAAACCACCAGCCGCTCCTGGGTAGGAAGAGGGGGGCTTTTTTCTCCCGAAGAGTTAGTGTTGGAAACTCCTAGGGAGTTCTACCCTATCCTATAGGGTAGGATTTGATTTGGTGTGGTTTTGGTGCTCAGAGTCAGGCACCACCCTACGCCCCATTGCATCTAATTGCTCATGTCATCCTCGCAGAGCCTTTCTGAGCAGTATTATTATATTACTTTAGAGGAAAGGAAACGGAGGCACGGGGCCACTACGTTTTCCGTTTCCTGCAAAGCCGCACAGCTTTCAACAAAAGTGCCCAGAGTCTCCACGCGATGTGGGCTTAGAGGACCTGCGGCTAAGCTCCTTCCATACCATCATGTTGTTGTTGTTGTTAGTTGGTTCCGACCCACGCCCGACAGAATGAAACGCTGCCCGGTCCTGCGCCACCCTCCCAAGTGCTCCCAAGCGTGAGTCCATTGTTGCAGCCGCCCACCACCACGTAGAGACAAACTACTGGACTGACACGGGCCGTTTCACAGGGAGAGTCAAAGCGAGGGGCTGAGGCTAGGAGAAAGGTTTTTTGTGTTTTTTTTAACACCCAGCACCTGTACCGCATGGTTTCTCTGAAAGTTCCCTGGGTGGGTTGGAGGTGGAAGGGCTGGGCGGGCTATAGGCACCGAGGGCCACGCCTTTGTGACTTCATGACCAGGCCTGGAGATTTATTTTCAGAAAAGCAGTCATTGAAACCCTCTGACCCACGTGGGGTCTCCAAGAGCAGAATTGACTTAAGGGCAATTGGTCTTAAAAACAGAAGGGACTTAAAAACAGCCCGAGGACTCCAACGAGGTTTTGATAGTGGTCAAAACCTTGCTGTCA
>NW_022111300.1:37471945-37480449 GCF_000313985.2 Echinops telfairi
TGGAAAGTCTTGTGGATCCAGTGGCAGTGGAAACATCTCAACACTGGCAGGGATCTCCACGTGGTTCCTCCAGCTCCAGGACTCTAGCCTAGATCCACGTGTCTTGTCAGCAGGAATGTCTTGCAGGGAGTATTTGTGTCTGGTTTCCAGTGAGCTATTTATATCTGTCCTGCCTCCAAATGAGGTCATCAAGCTGTGACTTTTTTGATAGGCTAGACTCCACTCCTTCACTCTTAATAGTCTCAAGTTGACACCAGATTATACAACTACCACAGTCTTCCTCCCTGCTGAGGCAGGAGGTAGATAAATTCTCTAAGGACCCTGCGGAGGTAGATAAATTCTCTCTCTAAGGACTTCCCGGCTTCCTCCACACTGAGTTACCACTGTGCTTCAGCAGAAATCGGAGCCCCCTTCCCCTCCGAGAGGGAAGGCCACCCTCAATCAAATTGAGTCCCAGTTTGCCGCCAAAGTGCACAATAGACACCTCCCTGTCCAAACAGACTTGGGCTTATTGTTCGATTATTTTCTGAGAAAAGTAATAGTTGATCTCATTTGAAGACCTCCTTTGGGCTAGACAATGCTCACGGTGTTGTTGTTACGTGCCGTCGAATTGGTTCCATTTCAGAACGAAACACTACCTGGTCCTGCTCAATGCTCACAATTGTCCTGTTGCAGCCACTGCGTCAGCCCATCTTATCAAAAGTCCTCCTCTTTTCCACTGCCCTTTTACTTTACCAAGCATAATGCCCTTTCCCAGGGGCTGGTCTCTCCTGACAACAAGTCCAAACCACACAAGAAGAAGCCTCACCAACCTTGCCCCTGAGGATCCACCTGGCTGTCTCCTTCCAAGAGATATCTGCCTGTTCTTTTGGCAGCCTGTGGTACTTTGAATACTCCTGCCAGCAACACAATTCAAGTGCACACATTCTTTTTCAGCCCCCCGTGTTCAACGTCCAACTTTCACATGCGCACGAGGAGAGTGAACATGCCGTGGATTGGATCAGGCACACTTTAGTCCTCAAAATAAAACCCTTTGCTCGTCAATATCTTAAAGACGTTTGTGCGGCAGATTTACCCAATGCAGTGTGTTGTTTGAGCTCTTGGCTGCTGCATCAGTGAGCATGGATTACGGATCCAAGCGAGAGGAAATCCTGGACAGCGTCAATCACTTCCCCATTTATCATGATGTGACCTACTGGTCTAGTTGTTAGGCTTTTAGTTTTCTTTACATTACATTGTAATCCATATGGAAGGCTGCAATCCTTGACCTTGATCAGCAAGTGCTTCAAGTCCTCCCTCCTCAGTTTCAGCATCTGCATATTGAAAGTTGTTAATAAACCTTCCTCCAAACCTGATGCTGAATTTTCCTTCAGATAGTCCAGCTTCTCTGAGGGTGTGCTCAGCACACAGATTGAGTAAGTGTGGTGAGAGGAGACAACCCTGATGCACATCTTTCCTGATTTTCAACCAGGCGACATTCCCTTGTTCCGTTCCCACAACTGCATCTTGATCTGTGGACAAGTTGCTCATGAGCACAACAAAGTGTTCTGGGATTTCCATTCTTCTCAAGGTCATCCATAGTGTGTTACGATCCACATAATCAAATGCATAGTAATAACATACAAGGAAGCCCCTTTCTCATGCTCTGTTTTCAGTCAAGACCCACCTGACACCAGCCATGCCATCCCTTAGTCCATGTCTTCTTTGTGTGTGTGTGTGTGTAAAGCGCATTTGTACTTCATTCTCAAAACATTTTCTCTCCACTTAAACCCCCGACATTAGGTCCTCTTTTTTCCCCTCCCTCCCCACTCCGCACCCCCCCCCCCCATGTCCTCTTCTGAAGCTGGTCTGAATCCCTGGCACGCCCTCTCAAGGCCCTGCTGCCGCAGTTGTTGGATGACCTTCAGCCGAGTCTCCTGGCATGTGATATTAACGATATCGTTCTGTGATTTGGCATTCTGTTGGAGCACCTTTCTCTGGAATGGGGAAAACATGGATCTCTTCCAATCAGTGGGTATCTGTCAATCCAGGAAACTTGTGTTTTCTGGGCAGCTTGGACCGCTTCCTTCAGGCCCATCGATTCTTGATCATCTGCAACCGCTAGAAAGGGTTGGTGTTGACTGGTGCTTCTGGGTACAGTGACTCTATGTATTCTTGCCATCTCCTTTTAAAAACTATTTACAAATCATTTTACTGGGGGCTCTTACAGCTCTTATGACCATCCATCATCAAGCGCATGTGTACATGTTGCCATCCTTGTTTTCAAGACATGTTCTTGCCATTTTCTTTTGATCCTTCCTGCAACGCTCAATATTTTGCCCATAGAATCTTTCAATATGGCACCTTGCAGCTTGATTTTTTTTTCCTTGCTTTTAAAAGAAATCATTTTCTTGGGGGTTCGTACAACTCTTGTCACAATCCATGCATCCATCCATTGTGTCAAGCACATTTGTACATTTGTTGCCAACATCGTTCTCAAAACGTTTTCTTTCTACTTGAGCCCTTGGTATCGGCTCCTCATTTTCCCCTCCCTCTCCTGCTCTCCCTCCCCCGTGAACCCTTGATAATTTATAAATTATTATTATTTTGTCATGTCTTACACTGTCCGACGTCTCCCCTCACCCTTTCTTGCATTCTTTCAGGTTATGCTACTGAGCTGGTTCTTACTCTTTGGGTTTCTAACTCCAGATCTCTGCGCCGTGTTTCATGACGCGTTACTCCAGCTTCTCCCGCCGGCCACGGAGATGTTCTGTTCAGTCTGTGACGTCAGCCCTTCTTCCATTTGCTTTCGGGACTTGATGACTAAGAGCAAGTCTCAGATGCTCTTCTGACATCCACTTCGACCTTTCTTTCTTTCCTGTCTTCTAAACGACCTTTGCTTTCTCTGTGCATGATGGTTTTGATATCCTCCCGCAGCTCAGCAAGTCGACTCTACTGTCATTAGGGTTCAATTCATCAAGTTTGTCCTTGAGATGTTATCAGAATGCAGGTGGGATAGACTCAAGGCTGGATTTTGGTTCTTGTGGACTTGATTTCGTTTTTGTCAGCTCCAACCTGAACTTCCATACGAACACTCGGTGGTCTGTTCCACTGTCGGCCCTGGCCTCTGTTAGCTGCTGCCCACATTAAGCTTCTCCACCGGCTCTTCCCACAGATGCACCCCGTTTGCTTTCTGTGGATGCCACCTGGAGAAGTCCACCTTTATGGTCGCAGTTTCTGTTGTTGAGAAAAGGTATATTCGATGAAGTCATAGGTCTTGAAAAGTGCTATCATGGACTCTCTGGCTTTGTTCCTGCCACCACAGCCATAGTTTCCAACTACTGTTCTTTCCTCCTGTTTCCAACGTTTGCATTTCAGTCACCAATAATGACCAAGGCACCTTTAAAAAAATCATTTTATTGGGGACTTTTACAGCTCTTATAACAATTCATACATCAACTGTATCAAGCACATTTGTACATATGTTGCCATTATCATTTCCAAAACATTTTCTTTCTACTTGAGCCCTTGGTATCAGCTCTTCTCCCCCCGCCCGCCCTCCCCTCCCCTCCCACCCTTGATAGTTTATAAGTTATTTTTAGTTTCATATTTTACACCATCTGCTTTCTCCTTTCACCCATGCTTCTGATGTTTATCACCCTGGGGGGGCTGTATGTGTGTGTGTGGGTTATACAGCAGTTATTGCGATCAGTTCCCCCATTCTCCCCCCACCTTTCCCCTACCCTCATGGTATTGCTATTCTCAACATTGGTTCTGAGGGGGTTTATCTGTCCTGGATTCTGTGTGTCGAGAGCTCTTATCTGTAGCAGTGTACATGCTCTTGTATAGCCAGATTTGGAAGCTAGAACTGGGGTCATGATGGTGGTGGTGGTGGTGGTGGTGGTGGTGGTGGTGGAGGAAGCATTAAAGAACTAGAGGAATGTTGTGTGTTTCATTGGTGCTATACTGCACACTGGATGGCTCGTCCCTTCCTTGTGACCCTTTTGTGAGGGAATGTCCAATTATCTACAGATGGGCTTTGGGTCTCCATTCCAACCCTCCTTGTTCACATCAACATGGTTGTTTGTTTGGGGTCTTCTGATACTTCATACCTGATTCCTTTGACACCTTGTGACCACACAGGTTGGTGTGCTTCTTCCATGTGGGCTTTGTTGCTTCCCTGCTGGATGGCTGCTTGTTTAACTTCAAGTCTTTAAGACCCTAGATGCTACATCTTGTAATAGCCGGGCACCATCAGCTTTCTTCACCATATTAGCTTATGCACCCATTTTGTCTTCAGTGATCATGTCTGGAAGGTGAGCATCACAGAATTCCAGGTTATTAGAACAAAGTGTTCTTGTGTTGAGGTAGGACTTGAGTAGAGACCCAATGTCTATCTGCTAACTTAATACTTAGATGTACATAGGTGAGTTAGTTAATTGTGCCAGCCTGGCCGATAATCACATGTGGTGCTGGTTGAAAGGCGGAGGGATAAATGGGTGGTGAAGCCTCGCCTTTCGAGTTCTCGGGTCTCTTGTTTTGTGATGGTTGTATCGGGTGCAGCTGCCTTAGCAGTTCCCTGCTTCAGCTTGCAAGATTGACTTCCTACAAGACATCCCCAAGGAGAAGCCGCATGGATCTATCCCGATGCAGCCCTGGGTGCTGGAGCAGCCGTATGGAGACCCTTGCCAGTGCTGAGATGCTTACACGTTCACGAACTCAGCTTTCCGCCTGCAGCCGGCATCATTGCCTCTGTTTTGTGAGGTGGAGGACTTTGTGGACTGGTGTTGGGTTAATGGGTTAATGTTGGACTTGTGGGCTTGGGCAGCATTGGGTTGGGATGTTTTCGTGATGCACCTTTTCTTTACATAAAACTCTCTCTTATACGTGAGTCGCCATGGATTTGTTTCTCCAAAGTACCTAGACTAATACAATAGGCCTATATCCCTATTGTTATATATTAATATATTTACATATGTACATGCCTATGTTCATACTTCTATAAATGTCTTGCCTCCTAGTTCTTTCCTCTATTTCCTTTTACTCTCCTCCTTTTCCACTATCATGTTTGATCTTCATTTGGCTCTCTGTACTTCCTCTCGGCTACATTGTGTTTGATCGAACCCCAAGCATTCTATGCCCTCCTCACCATCGACTTTAGTTCTCTTGTTGTTCCCTTGTCCCTGGTTTTGTTGGCTACCCCCTCTGTTTCCCCCACCTCCTCTTCTCCCCTGTCCCCCAGAACCATAGGTCCTATTGTTTTCTCCTTGGGATTGTTTACCCTATCTTATATAAAAAACGAGAAAAAACAAAAAATATATACACCCTATGAATAGTTCCATGAATAGTCAGTCTGTCTGCTGACCTTATGAATGTTTTTGATTGGGTCTGATGCAGTGCCAATTCCTGCCCCCTCCCCACGCCCCCCTGAGTCTGAAATCTATTTTCAGAATTCCTTGGGGAGTTTGTTGTTTTGCTCCCCTTGCTGCTCTGTTGGGCTCTCTTCATGTTATGCCCTGGTGTGGAGGGTGGGGTCAGACTAGGCACAATTCCCACACTGTGTCTCTGGTGTTGACCCCTGTAGCGCTGTGGATCAGTAAGGGGACATTGTGTCTCGTGGTGAGGTCGACCCTGCGCTCCTCTCTGTACCAATGCATCTTATTTATTTATTTAACCAATGCACTGTGGTGGCATGTTTGATCAATTTCAAACTAAAGACATTTTTAAAAGCCTTGAATTTCATCATCACTAGATTCTGTGGTTGGTGCATAAGTTTGGATAATACTCAGCAGCCCTTGTGGTGTAGTGATTACAATTTGGGCTGCCATTTGCAAGGTCAGCACTTCGAAACCTCCAGGTGCTCCTCAGGAGAAAGACGAGGCTTTCTACTTCTGTAAACAGAGTTTTGGAAACCCCCAGGGCAGTTCTACCCTGTCCTGTAGAATCGCTATGAATTGACATTGATGGCAACAAGTTTGTTTTTAGAGTTTGGTATTGACTGGGTTTCCTTGTATGAGGATAGATATCATCCTGTCACGGACAGCATGTACTTCAAGATAGATCTTGAGATGTCCTTTTTGATGACGAATGTGACATCATTCCTCTCGAATCTGTCATTCTGTGCACAGTACACCAAATGACTCTCAGAATCAAACGGCCAATACCAGTCCATTTCTGCTCACGAACGCCTAGGATAATCTGAGCAATTTAACCCTTATGACAATACTTAACTGCAGAGTTGAGAACCGGCAGTCCAGACACTGGGCGATAACGTTGGAGTCCCTGTGTGGTGTGGACATGCTTGGCCATTCACCACAATGTCGAAGGTTTGAGTCCATTGAGTGGCATCTAGGCAGAAAGGCCTGGCGATCTCTTTCTGAAAGGAATCCCTGGAAACCTTCGGGAGCACAGTTCTCCTCGGACATGGCCAGGGCGGTCATGAGTCTGGACCGACTCAAGGGAAACCGGTTACTGGTCAGAGGGACCATGGGAGCCGGGTGAGTTGCTGTTGAGTGAGTTGGGACCAGGGCTGTGTTGTCCCACTTCTCCGGGCATGTCAGGACCGCAGGCTCATGGCGAACCAGAGTCAGACACCGAGGGGCATTTGGGAAGGCTCTGGTGGGGTTTCCGGCTGTGGCCCTTGAGAAGCCCAGCAAGCCCGGCAAGCCCGCATTCCTGGGAGTCCTGCGGCTGTGACCGCCCAGCTGCTTCCTGGTGACCTGGGGCTTGTGCGGAGCAGGTGCTCTCTGGTAATGTGGATGAAGAATTGATGAGAGATAACTTGGAATGATGACAAGCACTTTCTTTTTTTTAGCACTTAATTTTATTACTTTTATTTTAACAGTTTCATTGACAAATAATTCATGTACCACATGATTCAATGGTTTAAATATATTTTAAAAGAGTTGTTCAGGCATCACCACAATCAATTTTAGAAAATTTTCATCGATGGACATATAATTATTAGCTCCCAATTCATCCAACCTTCCCTGTTATAACCATCAGCACCAATCAGTCTAGATACTGTCTCTCTAGTTTTACCTAGCCTGGATTTCATGTAAAGAAAATCTTACCAAAAAAGCCCCCATCAACAATAACAAAATAAAACACAAGCAAATCTCAATCCAAAAGGAAAGCAGAAAATAATAGAGATTAAAACTAATTAAAACTGATTCAAAAGGGGAAACAAATGATAAGATGAAAAAAATTTTTTAATCATTTTATTAGGGGCTCATACAACTCTTATCACAATCCATACATACACCAATTGTGTAAAGCACATTTGTACATCCATTGCCTTCATCATTCTCAAAACATTTGCTCTCCACTTAAGTCCCTAGTATCAGCTCCTCATTTTTCCCCCTCCCTCCCCAAAGATGAAAAATTTAACCTAACGTTCTTAATTTTAACAGCATTCTCATAGCGGACCTGAAGGACAGAGTATAACAGCGCCTATGGGTTTCTGAAACTGTGAACTCTTTACAGGAGTGAAAGCCTCATCCTTTCTCCCATGCCGCGGCTAGTGGTTTCGAACTGCTGAGCTTGTGAACTGCTAGCAGTCCAACACGTGATGGCAGCGAGTTTGGCTGATATCTGCATGAGCTCACTTGCGATGCACTTTGTCAGCATTTCCTTTTGAGGCTCCCAAGAGCAGTTTCTAGGCTAAACTGTCCCTCTGCCCAGCGGGCTGTGCTTGTCCTTGTTTGGCCCGTGCTTCCTTCCTTGTTCCTGTACTGGGCGCTTTGAGGCGATGCCGTCATCATGCCTGACACTTCGGAGTTTACAACGTTGTGCTTCTTCCCTTGCGTGCTCTCTCTCTAAGCCTAGGCAGTAGGTATTTTTCATTGGTGACACAGATTTGAAAGGACTTCTGGTGGTGCTGTTGGATAGGCGATTGGGCTGCTAACTGCAAGGTCAGAGGTTCGAACACAACGGCTGTTCTGAGGGAGGGAGAGGAGGCTGTCCATTCCCGTAGAGAATGGAAGAGCCTCATGTGCCTTAAGTGCAGCGGCTCTGCGTGCTCCTGCTTAGAAAGAGCCTGGTGGCCACAGGGGTGAAGTGCTCAGCTGCCCTCAGAAAGGCTGGTGGTTCGAGCCTACCAGCTCCTGCGTAAGAGAAAGACGTGGCAGTGTTCCCAAAGATGACAGCCTTGGGGACTCATGGGACAGGTCTACGGTTTCCTATAAGAGTCGCCACGAATCAGAGAGGACAGGGCAATGTGTTTGATTCGGCCGGTGCACAGACTGGGGGAGCCTCGGGGCCGTGCAAATGATTCGTGAGCTCAGCGGCTACCTGGAAAATGGGCGGCTCAAGCCTTCCAAGAGGTGCCTTGGCCAAAAGGCCTGGAGATCTGATTATGGAAAAGGGGCACTGGAAACTCGAGGAGCACGCGCTGCTTGAGGCCAATGGGGTCCCCAGGAGTCGACATTGACTCCACACCAACTGTTGGTTGTTGCTGATGGTGGGGGTGGAGGTGGGGGGTGGGGGTGGTGATGATGGTGATGATGATGGTGGAGATAGAGGTG
>NW_022111300.1:37481870-37483145 GCF_000313985.2 Echinops telfairi
GTCCCCCAGGGAGGAGGTCACATATAGTTCCTTGTAAGCGGTTCCCTCTTTCCAACCCACTCTCCCTCTACCCTCCCAGTATCGAGCAGGATGTATTTTCATTGTTAAAAATTGAACATCATTAAAGCATAGTGATTAATCACAAAAGCAATATGTAAATCTATATTGTGAAGTATTTATTTCTAATGACAAATCAATGAAATGTCTTGAAGCGTGGTGTATAGCATGGGTCACAGTCTTCACGCCAGATACTCGTAGGTGGATGTATCTGCGTGTGGTGGACCCACCTGGAGACGGATAGAGGAGCGGTGTCTCAGTTCCTAAGACCATCAGAAATATGTGTGAAAGGGTCCTCCGACCGCCAGGTTGTGAACCGCTGACCCAGAGGCCGAGGCAGGCCCGGTGAGGAGACGATGGCCCTGAGGGCTTTCCTCGGGCCGCCTGGACCCTGTGGCTGGAAGGAGCCCAGGGCCCAGAGAAGCCCCTGCTGAGGGCTAGAAAGCCACACATGGCCCACTGAAGCCCATTCTTACAGTTCTTCTTGGGTCCTTTTGCTCCTACCCTTTTCTCCTGTCCTTCGCAGTGTCCCCAAGTCCCTGTCCCCCCTGCCTGCCCTTGTGGGCCTGCTGTCAGGGCGCTGACTAGACTGCTCTCACCCAGGGCCTCTGAAGCCTTTCTGTTGGCACAGCCCTGGCGCCAGGCTCTGAGGGCAGTGGGACAAGGGCTCCTATCAGCACCCTCGCCCAGGAGAAAACAGACTTGGAGAGGGGGGGCCTCTCCAAGGTCACACGGAGCCGAAAGCTGGGGGGCCCAGGCTTAGCACGTCACCTCAAGCCACTGCAGCTGCTCAGGACGCTGTCCTGTCACTTATTTGCAGGAATTCTTCAAGTTTGACTCACAGCAGCTTATCTCATCTAACCCCCAGCCCCCAACCCCCACCCTCCTGGACTTGAAGGTCTTGTAAGTCCCCTCAGTTATTTAGTATACAAATAAGGAAACAAACGGGGAGGAGACGAGCCAGTCAGGGTGCAGGGTAGCAACGATGAAACATACAACTTTCCTCTCGTTCCTAAATTCTTCCCCCCAAACCCCGCCCCACTATCATGATCCCAATTCTACCTTGCAGGTCTGGCTAGACCAGAGGATGTACACTGGTACAGATAGGAACTAAAATACAGGGAATCCAGGGCAGATGATCCCTACAGGACCAGTGGTGAGAGTGGTGATACCAGGAGGGTGGAGGGAGGGTGAGGTGGAAAAGGGGAACCGATTACA
>NW_022111300.1:37483774-37498030 GCF_000313985.2 Echinops telfairi
GGCATGTCCAGTCCATGGGTCAGAAAAGGCCCGCAAGCCATCAGTAGCAGCTCACAGCCCAGGCCCGGCAGGAAGCAGGTCCCGCCACCATGTGAGGAGTGGGCGCAGGAAATGGTTCACCAAACTGCACGCTAGTTTCTAAGTTGATACTTTGTATGGCTTACGGATGATGTTACAAATGTCCACATTGTCCTTGGCAGAAAAAGAGCTTCCCCCTCCCTGTTTTTTAAAAAAAATCACATATATGTTAGTCAAGTACACCATACTGAGAAAATAAATGCCAGCCTGTTAAAATTCTAAATCTTGAGGTGGAATAAAAAGGTCATCCTAGGCAATGGTGACTTGATTGTGTTTTGAAGTTTATTCAAAATAAGAGGGAGGGAGAAAGAGAGAACGGATTAGCTGCAGAAGTGTTAGTAACATACAGGTAAGGTCTGAAGAGTCATGCTATAATAGACACAGCTACGAAAAACAACAGTGTTATTTTCTTTTAATGGGAACCCTGGTGGCAGAGTGGTAATACGATGGGCTATTTAGCTGCCAGGTCAGCAGTTTGAAACCACCAGCTGCTCTTTGGGAAAAAGATGGGGCTTTCTACTCCCATAAAGTTACAGTCTCAGAAACCCATAGGATGTCTGTCCTCTGGGGTCGCTGTGAGGCAGCAAGCTTGGTTTTTCATTTCCTTTGAAAGCAGCCTTAGTGGCACGATGGGTTCAGCGCTCTGCTGCCAATGGAAAGGTTGGTCTAGAACTCACGGCTCGGCAGGAGAAAGACCTGCGCTCCGCTTCCATCAATATTGCCACCATGTTACAGAAAAACTCTGGAGCCCTCTCTGTCTGTTTCCTCCTCCCTCCCTTGGGAGGTGTTTATGTAAAGGCTGCTGTGCCAATTTAAAACAATAGGCCGCTGTCAACGTTTGAACAGATGTGCTTCTGTCAATACCTGGGGAGGTGGGGGAAGAGGCTGCTAAATGTAGCAGGTGTGTGTTATGTGTGCAAAACGACTGGGGCGATCACGAAGACCCCATGGGGCAGTTCTACTCTGCCACCTGGGGTCACTCTGCCCCAGTCACATTCAAAGATATTTTCCCTTCCCCTCAGCTTTCTGCCCCAAACTAGCACCTCCCTGAGTTCTGGCTCTCACCCTCCTGCCTGTCTTGTGCAGCCCCAAAGCCTGCTTGTTTTGCCTCATTTTATACCTTAACTGGATGGAATAGCACTACAGTTCTTTTCTGCCACTCGGAAATTCACCCAGGTTGTTGCTAAGAGTGACTGAAGTTTGCTTATTTTCGTGCTCTATCGTATTCCTTTGGAGGAAGGCTTATTAACAACCTGCAGCATGCAGATGACACAACTTTGCATGCTGAAGCACTTGCTGCTGAAGGTCAAAGACTGCAGCCCTCCTTCAGTTGGTCTTCAATGTGAAGAAGACTCAAATCCTCACAACCGGACGAATACGAAACATGATGATTAGTGGAGAAAAAAATGGAAGTTGTCAAGGATTTCGTCTTGTTTGGACCCACAACCAATGCTCATGGAAACAGTAGTCAGGAGATTACAAGATGCGGCACTGCGTTGGGTAAATCCGCTGCACAAGACCTGGCCAAAGTGTTGCAAAGCAAGGGTGTTACTTTGAGACTTAGGATGTTACTTTGAAGCCTACGGTGCTCTGGCCCCACGCCATGGTATTTTCTTTTTTTTTTAAAACATTTTATTAGGGGCTCATACAACTGTTATCGCAATCCATACACACATCAATTGTGTAAAGCGCATTTGTACACCATTCTCAAAACATTTTCTCTCCACTTAAACCCCCGGCATTAGGTCCTCATTTTTCCCCTCCCTCCCCGATCCCCCCTCCCTCATGAGCCCTTGATAGTTTATAAATTGGTATTTTGTCATATCTTGCCCTGTCCGACGTCTCCCTTCACCCACTTTTTGGTTGTCCGTCCCCCAGGGAGGAGGTCACATATAGTTCCTTGTAATCGGTTCCCTCTTTCCCACCCACTCTCTCTCTACCCTCCCTGTTTCGCCACTCACACCGCTGGTCCTATAGGGCTCATCCGTCCTGGATTCCCTGTATTTTCAGTTCCTATCTGTACCAGTGTACATCCTCTGGTCTAGCCAGACTTGCAAGGTCGAATTCGAGTCATGGTAGTGGGAGCGGGGAGGAAACATTTAGGAACTAGAGGAAAGTTGTATTTTTCATCGTTGTTACATCACACCCTGACTGGCTCATCTCCTCTCGAGACCCCTCTGCAAGGGGATCTCCAGTGGCCTACAAATGACACCATGGTATTTTCAACCACATGCATGGGAAAGTTGGACATTGAATACGGAAGCCCCAAACAAGAATTGATGCGTTTGAATTAGGTGCTGAACAAATGAATCTGTCTTGGAAAAAGCACAGCCAAATGCATCCTTCGAGGCAAGGATGGTGAGACTCTGTCTCATGTACTTTGGAAATGCTGTCAGGAGAGACCGGTCCCTGGAAAAAGACATCGTGCTTGGTAAAGGAGGGGGCCAGCGGAAAAAAAAAGAGAGAGAGAGGCCGACTCTCAAAGAGATGGATTGACACAGCGGCTGCAACAACGGGATCACGCATAAGAACCGTTGTGAGGATGCAGGAGGACCGGGCAGTTTTGCTCTGTTGTTTGTACAATCGCTGTGACTTGGGACCAACTCGATAGCACTAACAACAGCAGCAACAACAGAATTCCATTGTATGCACGTGGCCTCATGCCTTGAACCGTGTCCTGGTTCCTGAGCAGCAGGATTGCGTGTGGCACTCATTCATTCACTCGTTTTTTGACATTGCACACTGTGCCCCCGAGGACATGCTTGCACCAAGCCCCTGGGAAGAAGGTAGAAACTTACTAGCTGCCTGCGAATCCCACATACCCTTAGCCCAGTGGTTCTCAGCCTTCCTAATGTTGGGACCCTTTCATACAGTTCCTCACTTGTGGTGACCCCCCAACCATAACATTATTTTCATTGCTACTTCATCACTGTCATTTTGCTACTGTTATGAATTGGGTGACCCCTCTGAAAGGGTCGTTCGACCCCCCCCAAAGGGGTCACGACCCACCGGTTAATTACCCTTCCTGCTTCCCTCCCTCCAAGATTATCCATTATGCTGACTTACGGCATTTCCTTTCTTAGGTTTCTTTACAACTTATCACTGCACAGTCTAACAGTCACACCAGCTTACCAATGTGTAAACAAACAGGCAGTAGAGCTTAGTGCTGACTGTTTTTGTTTAACAATTCAATATGGTTTCGAAGTCTTTTAATCGATGTTTTTCCTCTGTCTCTCTCTTATAATTCATACCGAAAACATTTGTCCTGTGGCGTTGCTTACTTTTGCTGATTATACGCCCATCGTGTCATTGTCAAGTGTCAATTGGCAATTGATCTAGAAGTCTCATCAAAATCAGGTGTTTTGTTTTGTTTCTGGAAGAATAACATCATTTCACCACGAGGCACAGCCTGTGCGAATTTCTCTACGTGGGTTCGCAGTTCCTGGTATTCTGTATCTAGCTTCTTTCCTTCACTCAGGGTGGCAAAACAGTACTATTACAAAACGATTCTTCCTTCTGCATTCACTTGCTGGTTGTCTTTGTTAGGTGCTGTCCCGTGTGTTCCGACTCACAGCGACCCGATGTTCAAAAGATCAAGACAGTGCCTGGCCCCCGCGGGCTTGCATTCGGCCCTCTGCCTCCCGGTGCAGAAAGAGAGACCCCACAGTTGTAGGGTTCATTAGACACAAGCAGAGGACATGCTCCCTATCCCCCTTCTGTCCCAGTCTTCCGAGGACAGAGTTGGTTGCGCAGCGTGTCCTGTGTTTGCCTCCTGTGCCTTTGATAGATTCTTCTCCATCTGGTCTGACAACATGCTCCCAGCTCATTGTGGACAATTCCTGCTCCGGCCGTTTTCCCATCAAGTGCTGGTTTCTTTGAGAGGAAATCGGCACACGACTGCAAAGGTTTGGCTGCTATGATGTCCAACAGTTATTATTTCGCTGCTGAGATGTGAGGCAGTGCACTCCCTCCCTCCTGTCTGTTCATCTCCCTCTCCCTCCTCCTTCTATGGAGCACATAATTATTACATATCACACTCTCTTTGATCTCGTCCGCGTAGTCTTATGTTTTACACACAGACTCACACACACAGGCAGTTGTCTGAACTCCATCATCCGGACCAGTTCCTAAGTAAAGACCCAAAGCCATTGCTATGGGGTCGATGCCGACTCATAGAAGCCCTCCCTGGGGGGCAGGGGAGAATGCCCCGGGGAGCTTCCCATGCGGTCACTCTTGACATGAGTAGAAAGCCCTTTCTTTCTAGGACCAATATTTGCTTGAATATTCGTATCTTGTTTGTCTGCAATGTATATGTTTAAAAGTCAGTTGGGCTGGATTAAAAAAAAGAAAAAGCGTCCTTGAATCTCATTTTCATTTCTTGAGAGCTGCTTCCAGCACTGTCTCTGGGCAATCGGACTCGCTTTCCCTTACACGACACCGAGTCTTTCAGCCGGATGCCTGGAGGAGTTCATCTCCTCCCCCTCCTCTTGAATGTCTGATGTCTCACGGCAGTATGTCGTGGTGTTGGCCATTTTGGGTCAATTTCTCCAATGAAATGGTGTGCTCTCAAATACTAAAAATAGATTTTGGGGCTAGGGCGTGGCACCTTATCAGACTTGACTGAAAAACACTCCCAAATAAAGGTCAACAAACAGACCTTGAACTGTTTATAGGCTTTTTTTGGGTTTTGTTGTTGTTGTTTTGTTTTCTTTTGTTGCTGTTTTTGTGCATATTATTATCTCTGCAGGTTTATCTAGATAAGATAGGCGGGATAAACAATCTGGAGCAGAAAACAACAGGACCTATGGTTCCAAGGGCATTGGGAGAGGGGGAGGTGGGGGAAGGGAAGTGGTGTTAACAAACCCAGGGACAAGGGTACAACAAGTAACTGAAAATCAGTGGTGAGGAGCGCAAGTGGCCTGGCAGGGCTGGATCAAGGACAATGTAACCGACTGGAATTACTGAAACCCAATGAAGGCTAAGCATGATCGTGGGACAAGAGGAAAGTCAAAAGAAATAGAGGAAAGAAGTAGGAGGCAAAGGGCATTTAGAGAGGTCTAAATACAGGCATGTACATATGTAAATATATTTATATATGAGGATGGGGAAATAGATCTATGTACATATATTTATAGGTTTAGCATTAAGGTAGCAGATGGGCATTGGGTCTCTATTCAAGTACTCCACAATGCAAGAACACTTTGTTCTGTTAAACTGGCATTCCATGATGCTCACCTTTCAGGCATGATCGCTGAAGACAAAGCGGGTGCATTCGCGAAGAAAGGCCAAGCTATCAAAAGATATAGCATCTGGGGTCTTAAAGGCTTGAAGATAAACAAGCATCCATGTAGCTGAGAAGCAACAAAACCCACATAGAAGAAGCACACCAGCCCGTGTGACCATGAGGTTTCGATAGGATCAGGTATCAGGCATCAAAGACCCGGAACACACACAAAAATCCTATCACTGTGAGCAAGGGGGAGTGTGGCGTGGAGACACAAAGCCCATCTGTAGGCAACTGGACATCACCTTACAGAAGGGTCTCGGGGAGGAGACAAGCCAGTCAGGGTGCAGTATAGCACCGATCAAACACAACTTTCCTCTAGTTCCTAAATGTTTTCTCCCCACCCCCCACTATCATGACCCCAATTCTACCTTACAAATCTGACTAGACCAGAGCATGTACATGGGTACAGATAAGAGCTGGAAACACAGGAAATCCAGCACAGATAAACCCCTCAGGACCAATATTGAGAGTAGCCACACCAGGAGGGTAAGGAGAAGGTGGGGGGAGCAAGGGGGAACCGATCACAATGATTTATCTATAACGCCCTCCCAGGGGGGATGGACAACAGAACAACACAAAAGTGGGTGAAAGGAGGCATCGGTCAGTGTAAGACATGAAATAATAATAATAATTTATAAATTATCAAGGGTTTATGAGGGAGGGAGGGTGGAGGAAGGGGGAGGGGAAAAATGAGAAGCTGATACCAAGGACTCAAGTAGAAAGAAAAGGTTTTGAAAATGATGATGGCAACAAATGGACAAATGTGCTTGACACAATGGATGGATGGAGGGATTGTGATAAGAGCTGCACGATCCCCCAATAAAATGATTTCAGCAAAAAGGTGTGTTCTTTCCCTCCTTTTTATATTGTTGTGTGCTTTTCTTCCTACAGGTTCAGGAGAAAATGTACTACTTTTTCCGAACTGTGGTTCTGGGTTCCTCTAACTTTTCCTTTCAGTTTGGCCAATTTTTGCTTTCTACCCCTTTGAGAACATGTTATTAAAGTTATAGAAATTTAGATTTGCCAACATCTTTCTGCTGAGCCCCAACCTTCTCTCAGTATGAACTACCTCCTATGTCTAATGATGTGTCTGCCGTCAATCTGCTTTTTCTATTGAATAAAGCCATTCCACCTGTCCGCGGCCCATAGGATCGTTAAGCTGCCTCTCCAACCCGGCACCTATGTGTACCTGTTACTTTTAGGCCTCTTGCTTGTCTTTGGGTTTATTTCTTTTATCCAGTCAGGCGCTAGAGCCTGTAGGCCGTCCACATTTACTACAATTGCTCAGTCACTTGGGCTGGAATATTGGTATTTGCTCTTTGTCCCAATTGCTATATGTTTCCCTTTTTTGGGTTGTCTTTTAAAAGTATTCCATTCGTCCCTGTTGCTAGTGAAGGCTTTCTTCAAAACTATGATTTTTCATGGCCATCCGTAGAGATAATTACATACTCTCTTGTGTCGTCAAAGTCTAAGAGAAATGAGTGCTTTTACCTCTTCCCCAGCCAGTGTGAGTACCTTACGAAAACATGCCATTTCCCCCACTTCTGACGTGTCTGCCGAGGTTTGCCTATGAACCTTAGGAAAGCCACACTGCCCTCTGTGCCCAGGAGAAAGGTGCCCCCCCCTCCCCACCGGCTTCCGTTCATGCCCATGCTCGCTCTCTGGACCCTTCGATCACGTTTATATTTCTCCCAGCTGGTCCTCAATGGGGCAGGTATTCTGATCCCTCCTCGCAGTCACGGAGTTGTTGGTGGAGGTGCAAGCCCGGTACTATCGGCCTCAGTGCCCTGCTTGATGAAGACCAGTGAGCAGGCATGGAAGCAAATATGGTGCTAACAGTGTAGGCTAATCCCCAGAGCTTTGTAGCATTGCTGGTGTCCGGGAAAGGTGACTCATGGGCCCAGCGTGTGATGCTTTGCAGGGGTGTGGGTGAGAGTAGGCCAGTCAGACCCGAGAGTGGAACATATTGCCTAACTGTCTGAGTAAACATGACCCCAAGGGACACCTGACGTGGCTTGTGCCGTCCGGAGCAGATTTGGGATCAGTGCCCAGTGACTGGGGCTCACCTGCTTCTAAGAATCAACACCAAAATACGCTCTTTGTTCCGCCATCAAGAAGGTGGCAGCCAGCCTGTGGTCCGAAGAAGCAAGGAGCCTGGGCCAGGGGCTGAGGCAGGTGAGAGATGGCCACCCGGGGAGCGATGGCCTAGCCTTCTTGCCAGGAAGCTGCCATTGCAGGCTGCGGCCGCACGCAGGCCTCCCCGCCGAGGCTGGGTCTTCCACACCTCCCCTGGTGCCATGTTCTTGGGGTAGGGTCTAAACACGGTCGGGTGACAGAAGGTGGTGGTGAGACCTCCTGGAAGCACTTCCGGCCCGCCTGATCCTTCCTGAGTCAGGGACCTGGCTTTCGGAAACTGACTCCTCAGGGCTGAAGTCACTGGGTTGGGCCAGTCTGTTTGTCACTTTTATCTCATTTTCTTGACTAACCACTCCCCTTTCCGGTGTTTCACAGATCCCTAAGGCTTCTGTCCTGAAGGGATCTAGCACCTGAGACCCTGGATCCCCAACTGGAGGCCAAGGAGGGGCTGAGGCCTTGCACTGGGCTTGGCAGGGGCAGAGCCTGGCTGGGTGGCTGATTTGAATGAACAAGTCTCTTGTTCATTAGATCTCTTGCACTGCCAGGCTGAGACTCTTGCCCTGCAGACTTCGAGCCCCCCTACCCCCCCGCCCCACAGGCTAGGGAGTACAGGGAGCACTTCAGATGCCACTCCTGTAAACTCATCCTTCTCACAGCCCTACCCCTGACCCCAGGCAAGGAGCAGCCCCTCCCCTCCCAGTGGCAATGACCTCACCTGCCACAGCTGCCTGCAGGGCTCTGCAGCTCCTCCCTGGAGGTGTGGCAGGGCGCCCAGTGTCCCGATCTGGCACCAGGCAAGTAGAAAACAGTACACACCTGCCACAATTTGGTTACGGAAAACAGTTAGTTACTACTGCGTGTGTGTGTGTGTGTGTGTGTGTGTGTGTGTGTGTGTGTTTCTCACTCCATTCCAGTTCACCTCCACCTTCCTCCTCCATGGGCCACCGTACCCCCTGTGATACCCATTGTACAGTCTTAGCATCCTTGTTCACATGCATGTGTGTGTGATGGTCGTGTTGGCTGGCTAGCTTCTCTATCAAGCAGTTTCTTTTGTTCACTAGGCAATAACACATTTTTAAGATTCACCTTTTATTGACGACCCACATAGCACCGGAAAGTTAAATTGCAGGTACAAATAATGACAGCCCCTAGCCACCCTCCTAGGAGCTCTGGCTCCATGTTGGGCTGTGAACCAGAAAGCCAGCAGTTCAAACCTAATAGTTGCTCCCTGGGAGAAAGATGAGGCTGTCTGCTCCATTGAGATTTACAACCTCGGAAGCCCTACACAGCATCACTAAGAGTTGTTGGCTTGATGGCAGCGGGTCTTTTTGGAACCACCCCTTAGCAGGCTGGCTTGTGACCGTCTTCTCCACAAGCTCTGGCCACCAGTCTGTCTGGTCTCACCCATGTCTCCTTAAACTCAGCTCCCAGCAAACATTGGTGTGACCTCCTACTTCTCCAGTGTCCACTCTCTTTGGCCAGTCCCAACCCCTATAAGACTTGTGATTGTTTGGTTTTGTGTCAATTTGGCTGAGCTGGAATTCTCAGTGGTTTAGCGGTTAAGATCTAGTCATCTCCCATGATGCCTGTGACCTAACACAATTTAGTCAACTCCATAATGGGATTGGCTGTGAGCAGCCAATCAGTTGTAAAAAGATTAGGGTGCAATGCAACCCCCTTATTCAGATTATGGTCCTGATGAAGTTTCCTCAGGGGCGTGGCCTACTCCTATATAAGTAGACCCTGTGAGGCACTGACTTGCTCTTCTTCTGAGTCTGGAACCTGTGTCTGTTTCCTCAACCTCTGGGTCTAGAATGTGAGCCAAAGGCCTGCCATATGGTCTGCCGCTCCAGGGAGCCCTCAGCAGTCTGCCACGTGACCTGACCGCCTGGACTTATTAGACTCTGCAGCCACAAACCTCAACCTGATGACCATGCATTTAACCCCCTCTGTATACAATGGCCTGTGGTCTTCCTGGTTCTTTAGCATGAAGAGCTACATGAATCAAGAGAGACCTTAAGTTTGTTTATTTGTTTGTTTATTTATTATTATCATCACACCCCCCAATTGTATTAGTCTCTTTATGCTTTTGACAATCTCTTCCATTTGTAGTTGATGAAATGCTTAAGGATCCACTTCAAATGCTGGCACCACTCAGAACATGGTCGCTCCCTTTATTTAAACTCAAAGTTAAGCCTTTGGATTCTTGTCTCTCTTCGGATCCCATAGTTTGGCTGTACTGGCCTCTGGAGACAGCCCTACACTGTAGCACTGTAGTAGAGGTCTACTCGTTGCGCTGGCTTCTCCGGGAACACTACGGAGTGTTTAGTTTCCTGATAGTCAACTTTGGGAGGCATTTTCAAGTGAGTTTAAGTGCATTTTATTTTTAGACAAACTACGTGACGTTTTGTTCATTTTTGTTCCTTATGCCTCTGATCCAAATCAATCAAGGTCAAAAGTAAATGAAGAGCTCACAATGACATCAGTTCCGTTCATCTCAGTCCTGGTGTCGCGGGGATGGGCAGCAGCCGGTTAGGATGAGAGGCGATGGATCCGTGAGCTGCCCACTGTGTTCACACGTCTCCATCTCTAAGTCATCCTCAAAGAAGATCATACATGGGGTCACGCCAACCTCACGCTGGTCCAGCAGAGCAACCGTGCCATCTGGATTCATGCTCTCACCAAGAAAGAACTGGTCATTTTTGAAACTTGCAAGGAGGCGCTTGCTTCATTCTGCAGCCCCTGTCCTAAAACGTTTTACTCTTTCTGGTTTCTGTTCCTCAAGCTTCCTTTGATGGGTTCCGTGTAGTCGTTGATGTACTTCTCCTAGGCGTCTTTTGTGAAGCTGGTTTCCTGCAAGTGGTGGTTCATGATGATGTCAACACCGGTGAGCACTGTGCTTTCTTTCCATCGCCACTGGGGCCTTCAGCCGAGGCATTGCCACGGATGAGCGAGTCATCGATGTGACCTTCGGTCCTACAGACCATCTTCCCCTCCACTTCCAGACACAGCCCGTCTGCGATCTCCCGGGTGTTGTAGATGCCGGAGAACATCTCATCATGGCTGACGAGGTCCCGGTAGATGATCATGATGGCGGCTAGAGGGAGACAGTGGCGGCGCTAGCTTCGCAGGAGCCCAAAGCTCAGAGCGAGTGTGGTGCAGGAGGAGCGGTGCTGGGGGTGGGGTGAGGGTAGGGGTAAAGAGTGGGGGGAGGAAGGGGACAAGACCTTCAGTTCAATATCTGACCCAAAGACTTACACTGGTTTGGACTTAGCTGCTTGTACAACTGCGCGAACCATTTTCTTCTCTAGAGAACCCAGCCTAGCACAAGAATATTCATGAATTCTTCAGTATAAACCTTCATTGCAGATACTTGGAAGTAATGGTTTCAGAACCCGGGACTAATGGTTTTTAAAATTCGAGTCATGCTCAAACTTCTTTAGGTAAGAAAGACAAAGTCTCTGGTCCCTCAAGGTGGACTTCAATTATTTTGCTAATAATATTACTTAAATAAGTATGAACATATGATGCCTTGAACTCCTATGCTTAATAGTTCTGACGAAACTCCAGGGCCCAAACTAGCAAGAAAGGGAGACACAGAAAGTTCTTCCATGAGCGACGAGAGGCAGGGTGGCACATGCACTCAAAGGTGGCCTGCCATGTGCTTTTCTGAACCCCAACACTCGGTGTCGCCATTTGGCAGAGACAGTTGCTCAGGGCCCTGTCCTGCGCCGGTTGCTGTGTGCTGCTGGAAAACTGCCAGGGTGTCATTGCTACAGAATGCTACGATGTCACTGAGGACCGAAATCTTCAGAACCTTTTTTTTCTCCCAGCAGTTTAAGGAGCCCCGGAGAGAGTTCCAGGGTCAGAAACCTACAGGGCAGGTCCACCTTGTCACATCCGTTACTGGGACTCAGCATGGACCCGATGGCAGTGAGGGAGTAAGTTACGGAGCCCCAGTGGCGGTGTGGGTTACCTTGGGCCACTAAGCGCAGCAGTTCAAAACCATCACCTGCTTTGCTGAAGCAAGCTGAGGCTTTTTGCCCCCATGAATATCGAACCCCTCAGAAAGCCACAAGGGGCCTTCTCGATTTCATAGGGTGCTATGAGTTGGAATCAACTCAATGGCAGTGGAAATATATATTTTTTTCATTTTTATTTTTTTACGGATGAATCCTTTATTCTCATGTATATTATTAATAAATCATTTTATTGGGGGCTCTTATAATAATCCATACATCCATTGTATCAAACACATTTGTACATATGTTGCCATCATCAGTTTCAAAACATTTTCTTCCTGCTTGACGGTTTTTTAAGTTTTATGATGATCGGGTTAGCATGATTGGGTCCTGAAATCCTGAGAAACATGCCAGGGATGATCTCCGGTGACAATCCCTTTTCAAGCCCTTCCTGGACACCAGCCTTTCTGTGAAAGCTCTCTCAGAGGTGAGCATGTCCGCTACATCCCAGGGGGTTCTGAGGGCCCGGCTTTGCAAATGCCTGTCTTGGAAGCATCTGTTTTTTCATGACCTCCCTTTTGCTGGGCTGTGTTTGGCCCTGTTCTTCTCAGAGTCTCCCCACCAGAACCAGCCCCCCTAAGGCGCTTCAGCCTGGTTTCTTGTCCTTGCTTTTCCGGATGGAGCCAAGAGCTCACCAAGCGCAAAGTTGGGAGCCCTAAGGGCTGGTTACCTCACTGTTCCAGGGATGGCGCCCTGCCCGGCGGCGACAGGGGCGACCTGCGCTGGGAGGTTGGGGAGTCAGCTGCTAACTGCCTCCACAGGAGGGAAAAATAGCAGTTTTGTCCTTGGAAAAGCCTGGAGACCCACAGGACCAGAATAGCAACTGCAGCCATATTTAAAAACAGAAACACCTGCTTCAGGATTGCGGCCGGAAATGCGATTTCAGAAGTGCCACAGGGAAGATGGGGGAAGCGGCAGCCCCTCCCTGGTGTTTCCCAGCTTTTGAGGACAGCTGGGTTTGTCCCTGGGAAGCCAGCCCCTGCCGTGCGCTGGCCCTGCCTGGGCCTGGCTGGGTGGGGTGGACCCCCCTCTCCACCTCTGTGTCTGGGGAGGGGGCGGACTGGTCACAGAGGGGACACTGAGGGAACCTCCCCCACCTCCTTAACTGAGCCTTCCAGGCGTGGCCTGGACAGCTGTTGGCAGATCCTCTCTAGCGTCCTGGAAAGGACTTTTAAGAGTCTTCGGGTGGTGCAAACAGTTACTGCGCTCTGCTGCAAACAGAAAGGTTGCTAGTTCAAATCCACCTGGAGGCAATTTGGGAGCACGGCCTGGTGATCTCCTGAACAAGCAGCCACTGTCTGCTCTGCCACACACCGTGTCACTGGGAGTCAGAGTCCACCAGACGGCCACTGCTTTCATGGCTCCCAGGCTTTGTGGGGAAGCAGAGCCTTGTCGTGCTTGGTCTAGAACTGGGTACCCTAGCTGGAGGAGCTCTCCCAGAGGGGATGGAAGAGGATCTTGTGGTCCAGGAGAGACTCACAGTCCACCTCTCTATTTATATTTTCTTCAGCTCTCGAAAGGGAAGTGGTGGACTCTGGGCTCTTGCTTGACGGGTGGGACACGACCTCAGGGCTAGCAGGGGACATCCCAGGTCCATTGTGCATGCCTTCACTCTTGGGCACCCCAAGACATTTCCACTTATTTAGAGACTGAAGACTAACATATGTCGAGACTCTCATTTCTATTTTTAAGGACACCAACTTTTACAAAAACAAAAACACAAAAAAAGGAAACCAAACCAGTTGCCCTCGAATTGAGTACAACTCACGGTGAGCCCACACGTGGCACTGACCTGCGCTCTGCAGAATTGCCCTCGGATGTGACTGCCGAAGCAGATCTCTACGCCTCTGAGGGGTTCACACCACCAACCTGGCTGTGAATAGGACAGTCTGCACGCCCGCCACCCCACCCCCAAAACAGGACACATGACATTTAAACATTCTTGAAATGAAACCTGAGAGTGACAATAACATTAACATGAAAACCACAAATGAACAGTCACCAAATGGCAGAGCTGAGCCTTCTCGTGTCCCCGCCCGCCCGCCCGCCCCCTCCCTGTGGGAACTCCTGGCAGAGGAAATTCAGGACAGGTGAATGTATACAAATGTAACTGGGGGAATGATGACCTTGGCAGAGAAGTCTGAGAGGAGCTAGCTTTCAGCGAGTAGAGGGCAACGCTCTGGAGTGGATTGTGGCGGTGACTGCAGAACTCCTCTCAAGTTACCAAACAATGAAATTGTATGACATGTGAACTATCTGCCAATAGAGCTATTGAAATACACATCTGCATAACCAGAATTATGGGTACATGGGCCATTTCTTTTTCTTTAACTAGTAAGAGTGGGTGGCAAGAAAATTCAAGGACCAGTGACCTAGGCCAGGCTTTAAGGGTGTGGGGAGCAATTGTAGGACTTGTGTTATGATTGATTTGTGTCTCCCCCAAAGATATATCGGCTTGTCTAGCCCTGATTCTCTTACTGTCACTGCCAACGAGTTAGAATTGACCCTATAGGCCAGGGTAGAAGTGCCCATATGGGTTTCCAAGACTGTACATTTTTTCTTAAGTATCTGTCTGTCTAATCTATCTATCTATCTATCTATCTATCTATCTATCTATCTATCTATCTATCTATCTACCTACCTACCTACCTACCTACCTACCTACCTACCTACCTACCTACCTACCTATCTATCTATAATGGGGGGAGAGTAGAAAAGCCAGCAGCCCCTATA
>NW_022111300.1:37498186-37505301 GCF_000313985.2 Echinops telfairi
ACCTACCTATCTATCTATAATGGGGGGAGAGTAGAAAAGCCAGCAGCCCCTATAGTAGGCCCTAATCCGTGGCAGCTTCTTGTTCCATAGGGTTAAGGGAGACTTTGAGGAAATAAAAGTTGTCTGGAAAGCTCCGGGTGTAGTTGCTTTGTATGCTGTGATGGGTAGAAGGGATGAAGTGAAGGGTGAGGGCGGGCCCTCACACCCTCCCTCTTGCCTCAGACTGTGTCCTGGACCCCTGGGGCTGAGAAAGCCACTGTCCTTCCTGCTTCTTGGCATTGTTGACGGCCACGTAGCGATAGAGAACGACCACAAGAAGAGTGACACGCCCGGCATGTTGGGGAAGATGAGGAGCTGCACGTCTGTGAGCATCCTGACCAGCCCGGCTTGGCTCCGACGCTTGCTGTGCACAACTTCGCGGTCAGCGCCTTGGATGCTCCACTACACCGTTGTTTGCAGGCTGAGAAGTGCTTGGTGGACGAGGGCAGATTCTGCTTTGTTCTCCATGGTCTCCAGGTCATAGTCCGGCTGCTTCATCATCTTTGGCCCTTCATCAAGGTTGGCCCTTGCTTTCAGCCTCGGGCAGAAGGCACTGCGTGGGAGGGGTGCGGGGTGGCACAGGGTGGTGGGCAGCGTAGGAGAGAAGGGTGCTTGCACCGCAGCCAGGCTGCTCTGTGCAGCAGGGTCACCCCAAACTGGTCATCGTGCTCCCCCAACCTTGGAGCACTGGCTACATGGTGCTCAGGCTGTGGGTGATTCTCCGGTACCCCAACCTGTGCACCTCCAAGACTGTCAATCTTTACAGGAATAGAAAGCCTCATCTTTCTCCCGTGGAGTGACTGGTGGTTTCAAACTGCTGACCTTATAGCAGCCCAATACTATGTGCTTTGCCATTATCCTCCATTTTGTGATCTGATATAAGTACAAATGTTCACCTTGATAATGTTAATGAGGCAGGATTAGAGGCAGTTTGGTTAATAAACCAGGATGCAGATCTATGGGATTTACTGTATCTTGAATGAATCTTTTTGGGGTTGTAAAAGAGATTAAATAAGCAATCAGAGATAAGAGGAACCAGCAACTACGATGACAGAAGAGCCAGCAGTGGAGTATATCCATTGGGTCCAGAGTCCCTGTGCTGGGAATCTCCTAGACTCAGGGGAAGATGGATGCCCAGACATCTGGAGATCTCCCAGGGGAGCTGAGATTTGGACTTCTAGCCTCCGAAACTGTGAGAAAATGTTTCTGTTGTTAAAGCCACTGCTTGTGGCATCTCTGTTCAAGCAGCACAAGAGAACTAAGACCCTGTCTGTGGTAGTTACATCATCTGGTGTCAACTTGAGACTATTAAGAGCAAAGGGGGTGGAGTTCAGCCTGTCAATCAGGTCACAGCTTGATGACCTCATCTGGAGGTGCTATGGAGATAAATAGCTCACTGGAGGCCAGACCCACACTCTCTGCTTCATATTCCTGCTGCCAAGCCACATGAAGCTACTCTGAGGAAGCCAGAGCCCTGGAGCTGGAGAAGCCAGGTCATGAGATGCTTCTACTGTCACTGAGTCTGCAAACTTCCCACCCACTGGCCTGTGGTGTGATCATCCTGCATTCGGTGTCATTGCATGTGTTACGTGAGTCTGAAGAGGAATTGATAGACTGGTATCAGATATAGGGGCCAATATCGGATTTATGGACTTGAGCTGGACTGGGCTGGGATGTTTTCTTAATATACAATACTCTTTGATGTAAAGCTCTTTCTTATACACACGAGTGTCTATGAATTTGCTTCTCTAGTCCACCTAGACTAAACATACTGTGCTAAAACCCTTATTGCTGACCCCACCCCAATTTCCAATTCAACAGTTTTGGGTGGGACCTGAAAAACTGCATGTCTAAACAAGTTTCTTAAACCAAACCCAACTGAACCCAGTGCTGTTGAGTCAGACTCAGCCACCCCAGAGGGCAGGATAGAATGGCTCCAAAGGGTTTCCGACGCTGTATGTCTGATAGAAGCAGACCGAGTCTCTCATCTGTCTCCTTTGGATGGCTGGTAAGTTTGAACCACCATCCTTGTGGTTAGCCATCCAATGCTTAACCCACTGCGCCAATCCCCAGGTGAGGCTGATGATGTCAGTTGGAGACCACTGGGTCAGGAGAAATGCCCACCAATGGCATGAAAGCAAGCAGACTAAATCTCTGCCCAGGGGAAGGCGAAGACCCCACCTGAGGACCAATCCTCCCCCACTTGATAGTCATCTCATAGATGAACTCCTTGGCCTTAAACAAGGTTTTGCAAACCCTTCTGTTGTTGCAGACTCCTGATGATTTAATATGACCGAGTGGGCCTGCTCCAAAGGTTTCCTAGGTTGTATCTTGATGAAAGGAGACTGGTGAAGCTGCTGGTGGGCTCGAACCTCTGACCTTCTGGTTAAGGAGCCTAACATTTAACCATTGTGCCGCCTAAGGGAGCTCGTGTTAGTGGATGCTCGGGGTGGACTGGCAGAGGGAGGGCTGGGGAGGAGTGGCATTGGCCCGACTGCCGACTGCCTTCACCTCCAGGGGCTCCGGGGCTGGGGTCAGAGAGCTGAGCTGGGAGCCCTGTGCTGGGGGTCCTCCAATGCAATACTGGGTGCGAACGAGGGGAGCATCTCGGGTAGAATTCTCTTGCTGCCTCTAAGAAGCCTGCGGCTTGTGGGCGGAAGGACCCGCCCTCCTTTGGCACGTTCATTGAAGACTAGGTTTGCTCACTGGGGGATCTCCATGGGTTGGAGGGTTTCCGTGGCTGGAGCTGAGGAGTGGAGGCAGAGGATCTGTGGGAAGCATAGGGGGGATCGGGGAGACAGAAAGTGAGGCATGGGTTCAGGGGTGCACCCAGCTCCTTGCCCCCTCCAGCCCCCACATCTGGGACAGGAGGCTGACCCACTGTGAGCAAAGCCCTGGATGACTCAGAGGTCAGGGACCTGGCAGGGCATTGGTGCCAGGCAGGAGTCAGTACCATTCCCATCGTCGTCCTCTGCCCCTTACCCATTTCCCCCTCTTATGCATGTTCTTAGAGGGATCCCTTGGCAACTCGGAGTTTCTGATTAGTGTATGTGGTTAAAGCCCTTGGCTAACGGAAAGTTTGGGGATTCGAGTTTACTCAGATGTACCTCAGAAGAAAGGCCTGGAGGTCTTCCTTAAAACAAACAAACAAAAACCAAACAAACAAAACCCCCCATCGTTGACAACCTTTTGGAATGCTGTTCTATTCTTTAAAAAAAATTTTTTTAGCTATAATTCACATATCATGCACTTCCATAGTTCAGTCGTATTTAAAGAGTTGCAAATACATCGCCACAATCAGTTCTAGCGCATCCTCCCTACGACTGTATTCATTATTTGCTTCCCAATTCCCTTCAGCCCCACCCTCACCCTGCATCCCCAATAAGCATTACATCAATTATTGTCGCTATACACTCATCCCTTCTGTGTTTTATAAACTGAGAAACATATCAAAAAAAAATCCTCCAAACAAAAAACGGTAAATACGTATTAAACCAAGGAAGAACAGACCACTGGCGTCATTAAAATAAACGAGAGAAGAAACCTCTGTCAGGAAAAAGAAATATTTAAAACTAGAAGAAATTCAGACTGGGCCAAGAGGGAGCTCGAATGGCCAGGGATCATATTATACCGTAGATCCATTTGTCCCAATCAAGTTTACAACAGTCTATCTGATTGGAGAGCTAGTCTTTCTGACACCGGGGGTCCCCACGGTTGCAATCTACTTGGCAAGGAGAATTGCTATTTCTGTATTTTAAACCAGAAGCAGTAACTCCCTCAGGGGTGTGTGGCTTTGGTGGCAGGGGTTTCTGTACGGGCGGGGCAGTGGGAGTGTCCCTTCTATTCAGCCCGGCCACATCCATGGTCCCACAGGCCATACACTCGTGAGGGAAGGCTGGCTGTGAGGTCAGTTTTCTGCTCCTGCGTTAGCTGCCAAGGAGAATGATCACGGCCGCTCCAGGCCTGAGAGTCGTGGGGGTCAGGGACAGGCATAGGCAACTCCCCAGGGCCGCTCCTTGGAGATTTGGCCTGGGTCTTTGGACTCTGGTCTGGTCCCCTGTTGTGCTGTAGTGATATCCCTCTCCTCATTCACTCTCAACAGGAGGCTCAAAGGAGACAATAAGAGGAAGTGCTTCCAAGATGATAAGCTCTTACACTCCATGATGATCCACCGAAGGGCAGACCAACAAGCCAGTCTACACCACAATCTCCCCCTTGAATGAGAGCCCACATGTTAATACAACAGAATCTCCACCACCCTCAGGGGGCAGAGCAGTAGGGAGCAAGCTCACCTTTCACCTGCTGGAGGGTAAGACAGGGGCCTAAGAGACTGGGGCTGGGGACAGGACCCACAAGCTGACTGCCAATGTGGTCAGAGCCTGAGGGTGGACACGTGAGGGTCCCCAAATGGCCACATCTGCCTCACAATGCAGTGGCTGAGCAGACACATGCTGTGACTGCCCCTTTCAGTCGGCCTCAGGGGTGGCCCCTCTGCAGACAGACAGACAGATGCAGACATCAGCCTGCACTCTCCACTCCTTGCCCTGGTGGGGTCTCCTCTCCTGGGACACTGGGGGTCCAGCTCACTCCATTCTCCCCCAGAATGCAACTCCTGACCCGGTGGCTTAGCGCAAGGACTGGCAAACTGTATCCCAAACTGGACCACTGATTGACCTTGCCCTGGAGCAAAGAGTGGTTTCCACATTTTGAAATAATTGAACAACTTCAAAAGAAGCATGATATTTGGTGACAAGAGCATTAGGTGAAATTCGAATCTCAGTGCCCATCAACAATGCTGGGTCCACCAGTTTGCATGGTGTCTAGCTGTCTTGTCGGCCACCGGCGCAGAGCAGAGCAGCTGGGACAGAGACTGTGTGTCCCTCGGAGCCTAAAATATTCACTATCTGACCCTTGACAAAGGAGCCTTGGTGGCGTAATAGGTTATGCACTTTGGGCCACAAATCACAAGGTCAGTAGTTTGAACCCACCAGGTGTGCCGAGGGAGAAGGATGAGGCTTTCTACTCCCGTAAAGAAACGCACCAGGGCAGTTCCACTCTGGCCTATTGGGTCACTAGGAGTCCTGGTGGTGTATTGGTTACATGCTGGGCTGCTAACCGCACCGTCAGCAGTTTGAAACCACCAAGCACTGCTTGGGATGAGGCCTTCTACCCCTGTCAAGAAACCCCCATCTCAGAAACCCAGGGGGCAGTTTTAGGGGCACCAGGAGTTGGAACCAACTCATGAATCAGCGTCAACTTGAGGGTAGTGAGTTTAATTGTCTTTGCCCTCAGATGCAACAAGTTTGGCAACTCTTACTGAGAAATGCCTTCTCCTCAGGAACATTTGCATTTTAATTCATGCTCACACCTTAGTGAAAGAGATAAGAGTGATGTGGAATTGGAGGAACTGACTTCCTTAAGCCAAGACCTTTCTATGGAAGGGTAGAAGGAAAGTCCAGCCAATAACGGAGAAGACCAAACCCAAACCCACTACTGGCGAGTTGATTCTGACTCTTGGGGAACCTCTCCTGGGTACCCATGGCTGCCAATTGTGATGGGAACAGACAGCCTCATTCTTATCTTTCTATTGAGGAGTGGTGGCTGGTGGGTTTGAACCACTGACCTTCCTGTAACAGTCCAACGCTTAGCCCAGAGTTCCCTAACAGAGAGGAGGCAGGGGTAAAATGAAAGGATTGGGGCTGGGCATTAGAAATTCTGCTCTCGCAGCACAGCTTCAATCAACTAATAATTATGTGATCTCGCACAAAAGGTTGTCCACCCCAGATGCCTTCCTGGGCCACTACAGAAGTGCCCTGCTGGCCTCTAGCAGGAAGATGATAGCACTGGCAGTACTGTGCGACCTAGGAAGGGTCACAGCAACGCAAGATCAGCAAGCTCTAGAGCAGCCTAATGAGATTCATTTCTTCCTTCCCGGAGAGGGGCACCAAGGTGGCTGCAGGTATGGCGTGGCTGTGGTCCTCACCCAAGTCCAAACCCTCAGCATCTGTGCTGCTGACAGTCCAGACATTCGATGCCACCACCAAGGTCCCTGCCTGTGTCATATGCGGAGACACCTATCTGAATCCCTCACCGGCTACTGTTAAGCCTAGTGAGTGGTCTAATAGCCTTGTCACTTGGTCTTTCCTTAAGGGTGCAACCGATGAAATGGTCACACACTTCCTGTCTACAAACCCATCGTCCTTGAGTGGCATGTGACTCATTGTGACCCAAAAGGGCCAAGTCAAACTTCCCAAGGCTGTAACTCTTTCCGGAGGCGGGCTGCCACATCTTCCTCGCGGCGGGTTGGAACCTCTGACCCCTCAGTTAGCTTTGCTGCTGGGCACTTCATTCCGTTCCACCAGGGCGCTCTAACTTTGTACCCAAATGCTCTGGGCTCACTGAGATGGTGGCCCTGGAGAAGTTGGGGAGGGACTTGGTATTTGCATGCCATTAGGAGCCAGTGGGACATTTCTAGGCGCTAGCTAGCTTGGCTTTAAGGACAACCCTCTCCCCCCACAGGAAGTGGTTTCCTTAAATGGCAGTCTCAGGTTCCTGTTCCTAGACATGCTGACTCCAGAGGCACCCTGAGCCCCGCAAGTCACCTGAGGGGCCCCAGTCCTGTGAGGGGCGAAGGCCAGGGCGTCCTCAGATGCCAGAGTGGTTGCACTCTGAGCCAGGGAGAGCCCCACCCTGCGGTGGTCCCCTAGGGCACGGGCAGCCTCTCCTTCCGCTGGAAAATGCAACCCCATGCAGCAGAGCCCGGGCCGAAGGCAGCTGCAACAAATTGCATCACCTGGACTTGTTGGGTTTTTTTTAGCACCCTTCCATTTGTTTATAACAGCCAGCCTATGTTGGCAAGGCAAACGGTCTAGTCAGTTCTGCGCTATTAAAAACCCTTTCTGCCGCTTCTCTCCTTCGGTGCCCAGGGACACACAGAGTGGCCCAGAGGGAGGAATTCAATTCACCCCAAGAATGCACTGAGGTCCGGTTCTGAAGCCCTGGGGCAATGTGTGTGCAGGGCCAGGGCCCAGATAAGGAGGACAGAGTCCTTTCTAGGTGTTTCCCCAGAGGTGGGG
>NW_022111300.1:37505737-37507327 GCF_000313985.2 Echinops telfairi
TGACAGCATGGCGTTGAAGAAGTGCCATCTAGTCGATTGACTCAAGAAGTGCATTGCCATCTCTTTCTCCTGTAGAGCTCTCGGAGCACGGACCTTCGCTCGCTCAGCAGCGAGTGCTTAACTACTGTGCCACCAGAGCCCTTCGACTCAGTGCTATGGCTTGGGACCACCGAGCCCTTAGTGTTCCATCTGGTCCGGATCCGACGTACCGCAGCACAAAGGGTGCCTCACCTGGGCCATGCCCAGAATCGCTGCTCTGTTTGAGGCCATTGTGCTTAGTCACAGTGTCAATCCATTCGGTGGAGGCTCAGCCTCGGCAGGTCCAGGAAAAGCCCCCTCCACCCCCCGGACATCGATGTTTCCCTGGGGATTAGGCAGCACGGGTTCAAAGGTATGTTTGCTTTTCAGACTCAGGGCAAGTGGTAGAAAGGTCTGGAGGCCAGCCCTCCCCACTGGCTTCTGATCCCTGTGCTGAGGCGATCTAGTGGCTTCCTTAGGAACCGAGGGATCATTACCGACTCCATCAGGGAGCTACGCTGGATCCAATGGTGTTAGTATCACAGCCCTGGTGGTCTCAGGCCTGGCCCCTCAGAGTGGCCTGAGATACCAGACACAGAAGGCTTTAGGGGGTTGTAAACAAATCATCTCACAGAAGTCAAACATAGGTGTCTCTTTGGACAATGGGCGAGTACAGCAGTCTAAGGATGAGCCTTAGTCAGGGAGTCTCTCAAAGCTACACCCTCCCTTTCCGGGGGCCTCTAGTTCCTTCACGGAACTGGGGTCAACCGAAAACGCCACAGAGAACGAGACCAGATAGAAAAATGCCAGGGAACGGATGCCCCAAATTTTCCAATATGATTTTTCTTGGCATCCATAGAAACAGACCTTTCGCGTCATTCTTCAGCGTTCAGTACACGAAGTATCCTTCTTCTCACATTTCGGGGCAACTTGCAGAGCTGCCGGGATGAAGGACAGCCTGTCCTAGGTGGGACGTGCTGTGCCGGGCACCGGCGGGCATTAGTGCTAACGTAAGCCACTGGGACCGCCACTCGCGGTCTGGCAGCAGAGAGATCTTTATGGAGGGCTTGAACAATGGAGGGACCAGGAGTCTCCACCACACCTACTGCAGTGTCTCATTCAGCATGGAAGCTGCCCAGGGGCAGGGGAGCATCCCGAAGGGGGTGAGACCCCCTGGTAGATCGCCAGGTCTGCCCATCCCCCATATCTGTAAGAGACGGGCTATTACTCTCCCCTCATAGAGGTTAAAGATTAAATGAGTAGGGGGTGGGGGTGGGGTGAGCTTGTGGAGAAACTGAACTAAAAAAAATAAAAATATCCCACAAATTTTTAAAAGCCTCTTTGTATAATAATGCATTCAGTAGCATATTTGACTCGAGTACCTAAGAATCGTTTTTATTTTTTGCTCTTTAAAGCATTTCTCTGTCACTGTCCAAAGTGTCTACTTTCCGGGGCTTGGTGGTGTCTGGCCCTCCAAACGGGAATCCCCAGCAGTGGCTCTCAGGTGGTGGCAGGTTTATCCCCGGGTCCATTTGGTACCGATGGCTGAGACATCCCAAATGGGGCCGGTGT
>NW_022111300.1:37508044-37511919 GCF_000313985.2 Echinops telfairi
ACACACACACACACACACACACACACACACACACACGGGGCGTGCAGTGGTTGTGTGTTGGGCTGTTAACTGCTAAGTCAGCAGTTTGAATCCACTAGCCGCTCCTTGGGAGGAAGATGCTTTCTACTCTTATTGAGTTAGTCTTGGAAACCCACAGGGGCAGTTCTATTCTGGTCTGTCGGGTCACTATGAGTTGGAATCAACTTGATCTCAGTTGAATGTGAGTTTTGAAGGACTTAGTCCAAAGGCTGAATGCATGCACGGGACCAAGGAGAGAGGACACGATTTGAGGACATGATCAGGAGTTGCTTGAGAAGTGCGGCATACAGCTTGGTGAGAAGTTTAAAGTCCTGGAATGCCAACTGATTGGAAGAAAGACAGCAGGCAGGCCGGCCGCCCACAGGTGGTACCATACATTCCCAACTGGGGATTTCACTTCCAGAAGGTGACTACAGACCGAGACTATCAGCACCAACAAAAGAGCAGTTCCCACGACCCTGAACGTGACCGCATCCATGGAAAGTCCTCAGAGACAGTTCTCTGACCCGGCTCTTCAAAGACACAATGGAAATACGGACTCAATTTTGACCAGTCTAGACATTTCACTGGGAGCCCTGGCAGCCTAGGGGGTGACATGTTGGGCCGCTGACCAGAAGGCCAGCAGTTTGAATCAAGAAGCTGCTCGGTGGGAGAGACGAGGCTTTCTACTCCTGTCAACAGTTATAGTTCAGACACCCACAGGGGAACTTCTACCCTGACCTGTAGGGCGACTACCACTGGATGACGAGTTTGGTTTTCGGTTTGACAAGTTTCGTTTGCTGGGCAGTGTACTTGAGTCTGTCAATCAATTTTGAAGAACCGATGACTTTAAGCTGGCTTAAGACCTTTACGGTCACGATACAAATGAAGCCTGCCAATAGAAACCTGACTGGCGGGCCCAGGGGACAGGTGGACGAAGGAAGGTGGTGGGAGAAGGAATGGCCAGAGGATGCTACTCCTGGGGAAGGTTAAAAGAGACAGGGCAAGGTCGGAAGTGTGGTCACTTTAAGAGGGTCAGGAAACTGGGTAAGAACATCCAGAAAGGAACGTCTGCGAGTCGAAAAAGTACACAGAAAGCACCCGTTTCTGTACTATCCTCAACCACAAACACACTCTTTGGCACGAGGGTGTGTTTTTCAAAAAGCGCCAGGAGTTACCTGTTCTGGAAGAGAAAACAAATTCTCACCACCAACTCCTAGTGCAGAGTAAGACCACGTCACTTTCGAGGGGGTTCTAGAAAAAAGCCGCTGCACATTTATGGAGTTTGCTTTCTTTACTTCAAATGAGGCGGCGCTCACAGAGGAGCAGCAGTAACCTTTGCCTGTGTACCGAGAGGCAAAATCTCGGATGACGTGTCTTGTCTCTAGACAGTGGCATCTTCCAGAATTAGACAATACCACCAGGTAGCTTAGGAAACAGGCACTTTCCAAGAAGCACAGATTCAGTACATTCCAGCACAGCGAACCGAAGTTGCTGTGTACTTAATCCAAACACAACCAGAGCCTCCTCAGGCCAAGAGGCAGCAAAGGTCTTCCCTCAAGTCCAGCTTTAAGAGCTGCTTTCAGTCACAGAACTATTCCAGGTTCACGTTCACGTTGTAGTCTCCCTTGCACCAGCCTTCCTCACTCCGATGTAAAAGTCTGGGGAGGTTTCATTTCACAAGCTATTTCTTAACAACAGTGAAAGACAGTTTTCCTTATGAATTCATTATCGATACTTTGTTTTGATCTAGGAATGAGCTCCAAAGGAGCTGTGGTGGTGTAGTGGGTTACCATTGGCAAGGTCAGCAGTTCGAAACCACCACCTGATCCTCGGGATAAAGATGAGGCTTTTCGACCGTCCTTGGAATCCTGCAGGCTCAGTTCTGCTCTGTCCCTCAAGGGTGGCTGTGAGTCAGAAGTGACTCAATGAGTGTTTGGTAATTTACAAAAATCGTTTATTAGCTAAATCCACAGGTATTTTCACACCATCTTTTCTGCAACCTTAAATCTTCACGTTGAGCTTTGAGGTCCAACTGTTTCCATTCTTTAGCACTTCCCATCTATGACTCAAGCACTGAAACCCATTCAGCCCCTGTCTTTGTAATTAATTCTCTTGAAATAGGAGACTAGGTCACGTCCAAAGTTCCATTTTGTGCTTGCTATTTATACTGGGCAGATGTCCTGGAAGATACTGACCCGAGTGCTTTAAAATAGGGGAATACCAACCATTTACTTAGTGGTATTTACATCATTACATCCTTGTAATTCCCGGTCATTTTGAACACAGTGGTTAACTTGCTGATTTGCCCGAGAATATTCTCCTTCGACGGGACCTCCGTCTTGGGGCTCTAGGTCTGAGAGTTCATGTGGGGGTTTTGTGCAGCATTTTAAGATGCTGTGACGAGCTTTTCCCATCTTGATATTCAGGATTAATACGGGAGCTATTACATTATGCACAGCACTGCTCCAGGCTTTGGGTAAAGATGGCAATGTTGCTGGCAGGCATGAAGGAGGGGAGGTTTCTATCTTCTTAACCCTCACTTACTGCCCCCCCTTAAGCTAACTGACTGCCCCCGTTGTGTTGCCTACACAGCTGGAAATGGTGCTCCTGAAGACTTTCCTATGGGATGAGGGGGGCATTTTTGCATCGATCTGAAGCAAGCTCAAAGGAGCAGGCTGTCTGCTTCTCACAATCATCTTAGGCGCCCGGTCAGAACATCCCCATTTCCCATGAGCCTGATACTGAAGGGTCTCCGTCACCCTAACCCTAGACACATGCAGGGGTTTCAAAAAGGTTGTGGGAAAATTCCATCTTTCAATTCCATTTTCTACAATTTTTTTAAAGCTCTCCAGTTCATTCAGGACTTCCCTTTGTTTTTTCTGCCTCAACCCTGAGTCTCCATCTCTGCACGCCCACGATGTACTACTTAATACCTGCTTGTCCTTCCCGCTGAAGCTCTCTAACCCTGGTAGTTCCAATGCTGCCTTTCACAGGCCAGCAGCAGACGCACATGGGGGGCAGCTAGAAAGCCACAAGGGTACAGTAAGTCGGTAGTTTCCACTTTTTCAATTATTTCACATGATCAGCTGACCAAACAATAGGTGCCATTGAGATTTTCAAGTAGGACGGAGTGTCAGTTCCACGAGAGCACCTAATCTTAATCCTTATTAAATGGGATCTCCTTAGAGAGGTTCTTAGTGCCCCTCCCTATTTCATCAGGGCGCCACTGTCCACATGACTTAAATCATTAATAGCACATGGTTTTTAGGAAGAGTGCCTGCAACCCTGAGACGGTGCGTGGGAGTATCCCGGCAGATTCACTAAAGACCAAGTGGAAAAGGGCAAGCAGGACAATGAGGTAAATCCCTGGCCATTTGGCCCAACAGCCTCAGCTTTCGCTATGTACGTTTGGAATGAGAAAAGTTGGAATCCATAGGAGAAAAGGGGGGTTAGCCCGCTGAGAACCAGTGTCTGGTTCTGGCCAAACTTTTAGTCTGTAATAACAATTGTGTGCTTTCCCGTTGATCTGGACTCAGTGACTCTAAGGGACAGGGTAAAACTACCCCCAAGGGTTCCCTCCGCTGAAATCCAGGTCTTTTCTCAGCAGGGTCTCTGAGTGGGTTCGAACCACCGGCCTTTTGGCTATCTAGTGGAGTGCTTAACTACTGTGCCACTAGGGTTCCTTGTAAATAACAAGTATCTGAACCTGGCTTCTAAGCCTAATTTTTCTAGCTTTCTTCACTTGTGCTAAAAACAAAAACTTCTTGGCCAAGGGATTCTTTTGATAAAATCCTTTATGAAAAGGATTACAGAATAACATCACACTAGCCACATCACGGTGTAGCACACTGGCG
>NW_022111300.1:37512020-37523835 GCF_000313985.2 Echinops telfairi
TGCTGTGGCTGTTGTTTCCTGGTGACACTAGCCCACATTCCAGAGTTCAGAAGCTTCTCTCCTTTAGTACTTCGATAAGCAACAAAACAAAACAAACCCCCAAAACAAAACCACCACCTCTGGCAGATGGGAAAAGGCAGACTCAGACTTGGAACTGGGATAAGGGCTTATCAGTTTTGCCAACATTAATCTCAGACAAACGAAGTCTTAGCTTCCTCTGTTGGCGAGGAAAACCAGGCTCCAAAGTAGGTATTTTCAAGGTCCCCTGAAGGATCCTGACCTTACTTTACGTAAATGTTAAGGAATTCATATTCCCTGGTCATACAGTTTAAGCTGGAGTTGTATAAATACTATAATCACCCAAATAATTTAAATTTTATACTTCAGGAGGATGAGTCTACAATTAGCAAACCATTTCTAGGAGGCCTATGATCTTTCTCATCAGTGAACCTATATTCTTCATTCTTCTAGCACAGCGCGACGATTTTGTGCACACCTACAATAAAAAGACTTAACTGACTGCATAGTACTCCAAAGTGTTAAGAACAGAGTCAATGGAACAGAACTGAGAACCTGGAAACCAATCTCTGCCCAGCTATCGGCAGCTGATCTTCAATGAGGAGCTTAAGTTCATTAAATGGGGGAGAGATGGCCTCTATAAACACACTGCCGGCTCTTTAACAAACTGGTCATCCATCTGCAGAGAAAGGAAACAAGATCTGTACCTCACACTATACACAAAAAACGAACTCAAAATGGACTGAGCTAAATGATAAAGTTAAAACAATAATGTTTGTGGAAGAAGACTGAGACAAGGTCTATAGCTAAGTCATGGCAGAGCTCTCACACATAACTAGTAATGATGCATCAACAGCAGATACACCAGGTAACTGGAAAAGAAATACACCGCATATACTCGAGTATAAGCCGACCTGCGAATCCGCCAAGGCACCCAATTTTACCACAAAAACGGCATTAAAAATGTGCTGAAAACTCGGCTTATACATGAGCATATACGGTACTTATGCTCTCTCCTCTTTGTAGCCAAAGAGGAAACGGAGAACCTACAGCTTGGGAAACAATTTTTGGCAAGGATTTATCTGACAAAGGTCTCCAAAATTTATCGAAACCAAAAGACAAACAGTTCAATTAAAAAGTTCAGTAGACATGTGGTAAACTGGGTGACGGGAAACACAATATACAATATGCACAAAGTTACCACAAAACTGACCAAGACAGAGGAGGACATGGAGAGAGGCATGCAAGAATATTTGGGTGCATTCCTTAACACATACAATCCTGCAACGAAGTAATAAACAATAACCCAGTAATCTATGAATGGACACATGGGTAGCTGCGCTAAAAGAATATGAGAAGTCACATGCTCACCCATACGCAGATAGACCCATGTATCCGGAGCATATAAAACATAGTTTTGGGAACTTCTTAGCTATGAAAACACCTTTCAGACTGGGCTATAAAGCTAGAATGCTAAAGACCTTAAAAGTCAACTAGCATATCATTGTTCATAAAGCTAATGTTCTGCACCCTAATGTGGTGGATGCAGGGGGATGTGGGGTCTTGAACACTTTTGAGCAGCCATCTAAGATATAAAACTATTGGTCTTTTCCCATCAGGAGCAAAAGAGAACAAAGAAATCAGAAGATCCAAGAAGCAATTTGTCCAAAGGAGAAATTGGCACCCCTGAGGTGCCAGAGCCTCTTCTGAATCCAGAAAAACCAGATGGTGCCCTGCTATAACTACCACCTGTTCTGATCAAGAACAAGAAAAAACACAAGAGAAAGGGAGCAGTTAGTGAAAGCAAGTAGAAAGTTCAAAGTCAAAGATGAGACTTAGTGGTCCGCCAGAGACTGGAGGAACCCGAGACTACCTGCCATAAGTTACGGTGCTAACTTGGCACTGAAGCCGCTCCCAGATGCCACTCTTCAGCAGACAGCGGCCACCACCACCATCCACGATGACTGTGCTCCTCCGAACAGTCAAATGCAAGAGACCCAAAGGGTCACTAACATCTGCCCCAAAGCAAAGAGAAAGCAGGCAGGCAGTGCTAATTTGTTATGTACAGTTTAACATAAATCACAATAAAAAAAGAAAAAAACACTATGGTTTCTTTCTTCAAAACAGGGGTGGGGAATGTATAAGGCCTACGAAATAATAAATCAATACCAGCTAACATCACCTGCTTCACTAATGAGAAGCTGTTCTAACCGTCACATTCGGGGTGAGTTCATTAAATGCTTGACCAGTATGGGCTGCACCCGATGTTATTAATATCCAAATGGTCCTTGGCAGAAAAAGGTTGCCTACCCCTGCTGTAAACCAACCTTGGAAAGATCTATTTTTGCTGTTTTTAAACAACATGGCAACAAGTTGCTCTAATTAACACCGAATCGATCTAGTTAATGGGGTAATATTTTTGTCAACCACAAAATATTTTGAGTCAAGATTAGGTGATGAAAAGACAAAAAGTATAAGCAAAGAACACAAATCAGGCAGGGTCTTCCTGGTTTGGAGTCAGGATCTTAGCCAGCACCACTGCGTACTCGTCAGGGGCTTTCGTGCCCGCCGCTAGGTCAGGAGTGGTTACTTGTGCCGCCTTCCATAGACAAACATGCCAGTGGACCTCATCTCAACAGACTGGCCCAGGGCTCCACTTTCCTCACACTGAAAGAAGATGCGGATTAGAATAGGAGCATCAGGGACACTTGAAGAGAAAAATCACCAAAATCACCAGAAGGAAAATGAGTAGCTGCCAGGGAGGCACGGGAAACTTGGTCAAGGAAAATCCCAATTCTGGCAAATAGCCGCCAACTGCTTAAACGGTTAATGAGTAGATAAAAAAACACCACGGAGAATACATTCAAGTTAATGGAAACAAGTCTTTATTAAGTAACTTTTAATATCAGAAAAATAAAACTCTTATAATTCTCTTTACAGCAAATATATAATATCAGTGCTTTGGCCATCTTAAGTTAAAGGCCCTTTATCATAAAATATATGGTTTTTAAACTTTACTCAAATTGAATTTATAATCCCTATGACTTCCCTACATATACATAACAAAAGAGTGTAGTAAAATTAGCAAATACTAAACTATATTGATAATTTATCATTCTTAAGTTTGTGGTTTTTAGAAACAGTACACGCACCTAACATATGGCGATTCCTCGGCTGATTAGTTGCAGTGTACAATGCAATAAAATACAAAATACATGCTTGGTGAACATTCGTTCATATCTACAAGACGGCAGCTAAAGATTAGGTTTCAATACTGACATTTAACTATCCTACAAGCAATTAGCATTACATCATAATATGCCATCAAGGCAACTTTGTCTTTATACTGAAAAAATCAAAATAAAAACCGTTATTTGTAAACTTTTATACGAAATGTAACTCTTCAAGTGGAAATAAAAAATAAAATTTGTCTATTTACTATTCAATACACATAGGATTGCAATTTTTTCATTATACTGAGAAAAAAAGCTCTTTTGTGTTGGGAAAAATAACGCTTCAAAAAATAATTAGTAGAAAAACCCACCAGTATAACGTTTTGTCCTTTCAATGCCAGCAAAGATTTGGGAACATACTGCGGATGAAGCCAGAGAGCGAGCCATCCACAGGTGAAATGTACAAGTGTGTTTTTAAAGAAATCTTTCCTTTGATCGCAAACAGTTTTGAAATGAAGTAAACTGATTGGAGGGCGTCACAGTTGCTTTGGTTGAATTATGCTCAGAGCACGGTTTCCCCTAGCTCCCCTCCCTCCCAGCCCACCCTGCCCCTAAATTATTAAAAAAGAAAAATATATCTATAATGTGCAAGACAAACATGGACTGAACAGAAACGTGTTTCACATTTTTAGCTAGTCTAAAAAATTAATAGCTGGATCAGACTAATGAATGGAATGTTCGCATCCTCAGCTATTATAACCAAAAATAGGTATACCCCACAGCCTCTCCCGACTGGGGGATATCACGGGTGGCTGTTCCACCTCGCCCAAGGGAGGTGATGGGTAAAAATTCACAATCGAGACAACTGCCTTCCTGATTCACGGATCCCTGCTACCCTTGGGTGCTCTGGGTGAGATGAAGGTCAATGGAGCAGTGCTTGTCCCCAAATCAGAAACCAGTGATCGAGTTAACTGCCATCAACCCTAATCGGAACCAATTTAGTAATCACAATGCATTTAAAAAGTTACTTGCAATCCTGCAGAATTAGGCATAAGTTGTTGTAAAATAAAAACACAAACAAACCTGTTTTGTCAAAACTGGCAGTGTAAAGAAGGCAGCACTGGAAGTGTCTGGATTGTTTGTAATGCCAAGTACCCTCCACAAACTTTAATGTGGCAAGGCTTTGGGACCCCTCATTTTGAACTCTTCGTTAGAAGCACGCACTGGTCTCATAGGCCCCCACAGCCTATGATGATCTTCACTCAGCCAAGGTGAATGTCAGCTTGAGCACCTTACACAAGCTATGTCTCTGGGTCTACAGGATAGTATGAAGAATTCAAACCGAACTAATAGACAAGAGACCACTTAGGTTTAGTGTCACCATAGCAGCCTTTTATAAGTTTACTAACAACTTTAGCCTAATCCCAATAAAGCCTGATAACAGTCATAAGAATTCATTAGGAAGTTTACTGGGGGGTACCATTATACCCATGCCTTTACGAGTCCATATAGAGATATAGTATTTATGTATATATATATAGTTAAGAGTGAATTTGGATTGCCTGAGTAACAGCTGTCTGGCAAACTGGACATGATGGCGTTCTCTTTCCACAGATCTTGTTGGCACATTCCATGCAGAAGAGGTTGTGGCCGCACGGAACTAGGGCAGCAATAACTTCATTCTCAAAGCAAATCACACAGTCGTGCTTTCTTCTTGATTCTGGAGGTGAGCTGGAGGTGGAACCGCCATTGGAAGAGGAGTAACTGTTGGTACCATTAGAAAAAGCAGGTATGTACATGGGAAGGCCCACATGATTGCCTGTACTTGGCGGGTCGCTCCTAACCCTCCGAGCAAGCGGGTGCTCCATGCTCTCGGGAAATGTAGGAGACAGACGCGGAGTAGATGGCTGGCTTCCTCTGCGCTGAGGCTTCGTGTTACCAGAAGGATCACCCCCAAAGCTGGAGAGGGGGTTAACTGGTTCAAATGGAGTCCAGATGGTTTGAGCGGATGTTGGTAAAGAGTCAAAGGCTGGCGAGTCAACGGCCAGATCTTCGGAGCCCACGGATGGTAGTGTATCACCAAACCAGAAGTTTCCTGTGCTGAATGGGCTTGTGGGGCTGAAGTCGGCGAGCCGACTGCTTCCGAAGTAGGAATCTGTGGACCCACTTCCCAGAGAACTGGAGCTATCGTTGCGGTAGTTGGATATCATTCTCGCACGGCTGGGCGGAACTGGGTTGGAAGAGAGCCACGCAGAGCCAAGAGTGCCGCCTTCAAAGCTGACGTCGGTGCCGTTGTAATGAAAATCATTCTCTTCGTTGAGCTCGATGTAGTTTCCTGTGCGCATGGCAATATGCATTTCTATTTCTTCCCGGGCTCGGTCGACGTTTTCGGGCATCCCTGTCACTTCAAAGACGGGCTCCTTATCTCTGCTCGGAGTCACTATGTACGTGTGGGTCTGCTGCTGAATCCTTTTAATCGTTGCTCCTTTGGGTCCCACCACGAGTCCAACCACACGGTACGGGACTCGGACTTGCACCGTGGTTTGACCCGGCAGGTTCGGGCTGCAGGACAGGCCCCCGAGGGTGGGGCCGTTTTTGTTTCGAGAGGCTCGGATCATGGAGAAGTGCTCCGCAGCTGAGAGGATCTCCCTTTTGGCCATGGCGACATCTTCTTTTCGCCCAGTGACAACGAAAACGGGCTCTTCACCACGAACAGGTGTCTTGATGTACGTGTTTGTCTTGGCCCTCAGTGCTTTAATCTTACAACCTGTGGGGAGAAGAAGCACAGAGAGTAAGACCCGGATCTACTGTTATTTATACAAGCAAACCCTAGAAAGCCCCTTTCAAATGAACTCTGGTGACGGTGGGTCTTTTTACAATTTGTTCTGCAAGGAGTGTCGGGGTGTGATGGTAGTGGTGCTGCTCTTGGCACTAGATGACAGGCGGGCAGTCCCAGCTGCTCGGTGGCAGAGAAGTAATGACTCTGTTAGTGACCATAAAACATTATCACAAGAGGGGGGTGGAGCTCCCCTCATGCCAGCACGCTCCTGTTCCTACATCCCAAGGTGCAACCCTATGGAGGTCCTCCCTTTGAGCAGCGGTGACACGCGAGCGGACACATTCGGCCCCCTCTCAGAAGGCGGTGCATCCTTTCTACACTGTCCTTCGGGGCCTCTGGGACTTCGGACTAGGACTGCTGACACTGGCTTAAGGAAAACAGGGACTCTTGTGAGCCCAGTCTCCGGATACAGTACACGGGGTTGGGTAGAACTGGCATGGTGCCATTTGTCTCCCATTATCCGGAACACTCAGAGCAGGGTTTTTACTTATTTTAAAAACATGGCCAGTTTACGTCATGGGGCTAAAAGGCACATGACCACATACTATGTGGTCCCACTTTCTGAAGGAAAAAGATGCGATAAGGAACTGAACTGCTTCAGTGGAAACAGACGTACAGGAGAGTGGGCAAAAGAGGAGTCGCCTGCTTCCAGTAAAGGAGGCACCTGTAAGGCACTGGGACAGAGGCCTGAGGACCGCCTTGGCAAAGCCTGGGCTATCAAATGGATTCAGGATGGGGAGCATGGAGGGAAGAAGGGCAGAGGTGAGGTCAATGGGAAGACAGACGCTGGTCGTAGCAGGCACGCACTGCAAGCCTTTCTCTTGCAGGTGCAATAGTTCCGGGGGCGGAAAAGATGCAGAGACACCCACCAGGACAGGAGGCTTCCCCGAAGGCCAGCACAATGGCAGAACACGCCTGCTATAACCCACCTGAGGCTCTTCCTCTAGAATGCTCGTGTCCACTTCTTGCTCCTGTGTAATTTCTAAAAGAAGCCTGTCACAGAATGCCGGGTGTTGCCGGTCTTGACTAGAAGGATTGCCAAAATTAAAGTCATTATCCCCAAACCCAAACTCACTGCCATCAGTCAATTCTGTCCAGAATGCTCGTACAGGGCTTCGGGGAGGGTAAATCTTTACAGGGGCAGAAGCCTCATCTTTCTCCCGGGGAGTGGCTGCTGGGTTCAAACTGCCAACTTTGTGGTTAGCAGGCCAATTTGTAATCCACTAAGCCACTCAGGCAGGGCATCACTAAATTATCTATACATATGAGGGAAAGGGGGGTTTCAAAAAGGGTGCAGGAAAAAACTCCACTATTTTCTTTGAATTCCATTTTTCTATAACTTTGTGACATTCCATTGTCCGTGGTCAAATGATTTAAGAAAACACAAACTAAACTACACGTGGACCACAGCCCTAGAACCACCTAGCCTGCATCCGGCCCTCAGCCCTCGCTCTGGCACCCCCCAGGAAAGGGTAGAGAGCCTTTGCCCTCACGGCACCAGTTGGGGAGATGCAAGGCTGTGGAGGGTGTCTGCATGGAGGGCACTGAGCTGCTGCCACTGCATGCCCACCCCTTCAAGACCTACCCCACCCAACATGTAGAAGAAAACCACCAACCACAAACACAAACCTCAAAACCCTAGGTGTGTGCTTACACTCTGGGCTGTCCTCAGGATGCCCCTTTCTGTACAACTCCACCATGGACTGCTTGCCTTAAGGGGGGAAAAGGATCCTGCTTTGAAATCAGGAGGCGTACACATACACACACATACACAAAATGGAGGGGGTGGTAAAGAGAGCATAAAATTCTGTCCCTTAAAAACAACAACAAAACAACTTTATTGGGGCTTCTTCATCTCTTATCATAATCCATACATTCGTCCATGTGTCAAGTGCATTTGCACATATGCTGCCATCATCTTTCTGTCATTTACATTTAAGAAAATTAAAAACCTTTCATATTTTTCCGAAGTGGCCATACCTTCCTTCTTCCTGACATACTGATCCCTAATTCCACTTATAAAATCTGTTATCATCCCCTAAACAGGATCTGTTCCTCTCTGACTCTGCTCAAATATTTCCCAACTAACCTGAAAAATCTCGCCTTGGCTACCTTTCGACTCCCACCCCCTGCCTAGGTAGCAAACATGGCTATTTGGGAAAAATGAAATTGTACATGGGAACGGCTCTACAAATTAAAAAGCAATACAGATACCTGTACAGTAATTATCACAGCTGTATACACATCAAGGCCCAGTTCACAAAGGAAACAATATAAGGAACAGAACCCCCCGACTATCTGAAGGTGTGAGTCCTCATCATTCACTGGCTCGTTGCTGCTAGACCAGACGGTGCACAGGCACTGAGCACCAGGTCCCTTCCAATGCCCATAGTCCTCAATGGAGTCCCTCTGGCTCTCAGGAAACACACCCGCCCCCTTTAACACATCAGATACAATCTACCACCTCATAACCACCACTAAATTCACTTTGTAAACAACAGGTCACTAAGACGGGTCTGTCCTTCATAATGAACTATGGTCAAAATGACTTCTCCCATTTGGTTGTTGCCAGGATTACATGTTACCCTTCTCTTGCTGTGTGGGGTTGATCCCGCACAGGGCAGGGAGAGGGCGGCCCTGTAGGGTTTTCCTGGCTGCACGCTCTAATGGAAGCACACAGCTTGACCTTCCTCCTGCTGAGCTACAGTGGGCTCCCACTGCCAGCCTTGCTGTGAGCAGCCTAGCACCTTTCCATCATGCCTTTACTAATCTATGAAACGTGATCACAATGCCAAGCATGCCAGGAAGTGCTCCATAAAGTGTGTGTGTGTGTGTGTGTGTGTGTGCGTGTGTTTAGTCTTCCTCACTCCTCAGCAAGAGTACTTCAGGAGCCAACCGAGTCAGGATCTGAGAGACTAGATATAGCTCTGAAATATGGAAAATTTGTAAAGAACTTTTCCATTCTTGTAGACATACTCTCAATTACCATAGCAATGGTTTGAGAAGGACCAACCAAGTCCACTGTCAGAGTCCCTCCTACCTCATAGTGGCCCTATTAGACAGAGCACAACTGCTCCTTAGGGTCCCCAAGACTAAATCTTCACAGGAGCAGAAACCCTCATCCTTCTCTGGGGAAGCAGCTAGTGGGGTACCTCTGACCTCGGGGTTAGCAGGCCAACACTTAACTGACAGCACCACCGGAGTTGCTTTTAAGAAGGGCAGGAAAGAACGGAACAGAATTGCTCCAGCTCTCTCAGACGGAAAGTCAGATCTCCAACCCACACTGTCCACATTCCCTTCATGACTCTCAAAGCCTGGTGGTGCAGCGGTTAACGTGCTCAGCTACTCAACTGCAGGTCAGTGTTCGGAGTCATCCACCACCTAGGGAAGATGCAGCAGTCGGCTTCGGAAAGGAACCACAAAGGAGCAGTTCGACTCTGTCCTATCGGCTCTCTTCTATAGTATTTTTCTCTAAATGGACACCACTTCACATAAGCAGAACTAACGGAGAGAGGAGGATAAAAAATAGACTTTTCTTCCTCTTGTGATAGTCAAACACGAGCAAGTCAGTAAGGGTCCCCAATAAAATGATTTATTAAAGAAAAAAAAAAACGATTCAAACCTTACTTTAACTTCAGGATACTGTCATCAAAGACTAGGGTTTATCAGCTAAATCCTTGAAAGTGTTTATATACCCAATTTAATTCAACATTTAAATAAGAATTTAGTTAGTTTAAGAATGCCCTGAGTTAGCAACTTTCCATTCTAGGGTTCAAGAGTCCTTGTAGCTTTTAAGTCAAAATTCTGATTTTTTTTTTTTTTGGTCCAGGAAGACCCAGCTCTTCCCACTTAGGGAAACTGTTTTAGAAGGATCATTGTGCACCGTGTAGCAAGCAGCTTCATACATGTGATTTTTGTTTGAACCATTCTTTGGAGGCGTCCTGGTCGCAGGGACAGGCTCGGTTGGGAGAAATCGGTCCGTGTAGGCACCGGAGCCCAGCAGCAGCGCTCCCTGACTGAACCCTCACATGGGTAGCTGCAGTCCTGCCATCACTGACTGGTTGCACCGTCAAGCCCCAGAAGGGAGTGTGAATTCAGCCCCCATCTACTTTTAGTATCCGGACCATCACTTTTCTGTTCTGAAGTTCTAGAGAAAAGTTTTATACAAAGGTATCTGGGAGGAAGATTGGTAAAGGTGAGCAGGAAGCAGCACTCCAATCTGGATTGTTTTCAGGGATGTAACTTTTTCACAAAGTCAGGGTTGGAAGGAAACTTCCCTCAACTTCACCCTAAATGTACTTGCAATGTGCTACCGGAAATGCTTCCCACTTCCCCATAATGCTTTCCTGCAGGCAGACTCCTCTCACTCTATAACAGTGGTTCTCAAACTGTGGGTTGTGAGCCCTGTGGGTGTCGAACAAACCCTTTCACAGGGGTCGCCCGATTCATAACAGTAGCAAAATGACAGTGATGAAGTAGCAACAAAAATAATTTTATGGTTGGGGGGGGTCACCACAACATGAACTGTGTTGAAGGGTCGTGGCACTAGGAAGGTTGAGAACCACTACAGAAGACATATTGAGCCTAGAAGGGTTAGACTAAAATTAATGAGACTTATTTGATTCTGAATTTAGGAGCAAGGAAAAAACACATAATTTTAGGCTATACTGACAAATCTGAGCAGAGACAAAACTCAACGAAAATATTAAGCATAAGATTTACTAAACACATACCCTCAAGGGCGATGAGCACAAATGGCAGACAATGAAGACGGGCTCTGCTGACTGTAACACACAGACGGGGCAGGACCTGTCCCTCCCTGCACACAGGTACTCATCTGCTGAGCAAGAACTTCTTAGGGTGGCGCTCTGATGACCCTGGGGACAGATGCGCAGGCTCTGCCTCCTTCAAGAACACAAGATTTCTGCCACTTCCACTCGTCAACTAGAAGTCCTCACCCCACAGCTCTGCCCTAAACAGAGTTCTTTCCCACAGAAAGTATTGTGACCTAAAACCTTGAAGAAAGACACAAAGACCCTTAAAAATAGAAACAACTGTGCCAGAATAAACAGCAAAAAAGATACAATAAAGAGACTGAGACTAGAACAGAGCATATGACTGATGACTACTATCAGTAAACGACGAAAGTATGGCATTACTTGCCCGCCAACCTGCTAGATTATTGTTCAAACCCTGTCTTTACTATCATTTCTACAGCCATGCAAGGAAGCCATCTTCAAATAGGAACAACACGTAGTCTTGGCCAGGCAAGTCAAGGATATGAAGTCCAAACACATCAATCCTGCACTGTACGTTAAGCGCAGGCTGCATACACTTGCCTGTCATGCTCTTCATCCGTTACACTGCAGGAGAGAGCAAGGTGTTTCCCACAGGTTGTCTGGCTGACGTCTGGGATGTGGAGTCCTCGAGGAACAGCTTTTTGGTTGACTTTTACAGGATTTATACCTAACTATTTCATTAGGAAAAGGAAAGCATTATAAATGGTTGTTTGGCTGCACACTTTAACCTTGCTAAACTCACTACTAGTTGTATCCATTTGGGAGTAATATTTTGGATTTTCTATGCAGAGAATCAAACCTGAAAATACAAACAAACAAACACAAACCAAAAATCCGCAGAGGCCATCCTTCTTTACCAATCAGAATTCTCATATTCTTTCCTCGTTAGAACTTCTAGTGTGGTATTAGAAGCATTTGCAGGTTTATTAGCTAAATACTCTTATCAGATTTATTCCTAGTTATGGCAATTAAAATTAGAAAAAAAA
>NW_022111300.1:37524005-37530668 GCF_000313985.2 Echinops telfairi
ATATTTTTTGCAGAATGAATCTATATTCACGAGAGGCACTCTGATGGCTCAATGGTTAAAATGCTCAGCTGCAAACAAAGAAAGATTGGTGGGTTCAAACCCACCAGCCACTCTGTGGGAGAAAGATGTGGCTGCCAGCAGCCAGCAATACCCACGCCAAGCCAAACCCACTGCCATCGCGTTCATTCGGACTCACAGCCACCCTACATAGACATTCTGAGGCGGTTCCTCTTTACAGGAGTAGGCGGCCTCATATTTCTCACAAGGAGTGGCCTGTGGGTTTGAACCATCAACTTTACAGTTAGATAGCAACACCAGGGCTTCCAGAGACCAGGGCTTTGGAAACCCTACGTGGTAGTTTAACCCTTTCTATAGTCTTTAAGTCAGAATCAGCTAGATGGCAACAAGTTTAGGTTCAAGATGGACTATTGGTAATCATCTTACATTGCTTTTGTGTGCCTTGGTGTCATGGTAATCCTGCGATCATAAAATGTAATGGAAAGCTTTCTTTTCTACTTGATTGTTTGGATGTCGCTGTAGGACTGGTGTGGTTTCTTCATTAACTGTTTAGTTAAATTCAACAGGGAAGCCACTTGAACCTTTAGACTGCTTTTGAAGGATAACTTCGAGCTCAATTTCTTTCACAATAATCTTTACATACAAGGCTACTCAAGTATCCTTAGGTGTGTTTCAGTGGTATAAAGTAATTGGTTCTATTTCATTTAATCGAACTTATGTGGACATGATTATTTACAGTATTCTTTTAATATCTGTGGGATCACTAGCAATCCCCCTCTGGCTCCTGATGCAGGTAATTCGTGCCTTTTTGGTAGGGGGAGGTGGGATAAACTGGTGAAAAATTTGTCCATTTTATTCATTTTTGTTGTTGAAAAATCAGTTTCCACTGGCTGGTGGCAATTGCTTTCAATTTTATTGATTTGTACCCTAATCAGTATCATGTCCTTTTGTCTGCTTGCTTTAAAGTTTACTTTGCTTTTTCTAGTTTCTTAAGGTAGAAGCAATGGTTGATTTGAGACCTTCTTTTCTAATCTAAGTATTGAATGCTATGGGCTTCCTTCTCAGGCCTGCTTTGGCTGCAACACACACATGTTGATATGCCATCGCCTCAATGGGTTCAAAATGTACTCACTTCTTTGAATCATGGATTATACACCGATAATGTGTTATTTGATTTCTACGGTAAATATGTGGGGATCATTCCAGATACCCATTAAGTTCTTGTTTAACTGCACTTCAGTTAGAGAACATACAGAGTTAAAATCTAGTAAGATTTATTTTGTGACCCAGATGTAGTCTATGTGACTGTTGCGTGTGTACTTGAGAAGAATGTGTATCTTGCATTTGCCTGGTATGCTTTACAAATGTTAATTAGGTCAAATTGGTTAGTGGCCTTGCTAATTAGTCTGTATTCTGATTTTTTTGGTTGGCAGGTTTGACTAGTTGCTGAGAGTGGAATGTTTAAGTGTCAAATTCCAATTGTGGATTGTCTGTTTCTTCTTACTTCTATCAGTTCTTATATCAGTATTTGGAAGTTGTTACTAGGTGCATACCTGTAGTACTATTATAGTCTTCCTTGAAAACCACGTCCAAATTGATCCTAACTTACAGAGACCACACAGGACAGAGTAAAACTGCTCCTATAGGGTTTCTAAGACTGTAAATCTTTGCAGAAGCAATTTATCTTTCTTCCTAGGAGTGACTGGTGGCTTTGAACCACCAATCTGGCAGTTAACTGACCAATGTTTACCATTATGACATCAGGGCTCCCTCTTCTTTGTAAAGTGACCTTTTACATTACTTAGTGCCTCTCTTTACCTCTGGTAATATTCTTTGTTCTGACAACTGCTTTCTCTGATACCAATACAGCCATTTTAGCTTAAAAAAATTATATATAGTTTGCATGGTATTTTTTAATCTATCATTATATTTCCTGTGTTTCTTGCAAACCCATATATAACAAGCTTTATTTTAAAAATCCAATCCGGTAGTCTTTGTCCTTAGCTGGTCTGTTTAGACCACTTACTTTTAATGTGATTTTTGAGATGTTTTGATTCAGGTATACTTTAATCCTTTTTTTTTTGCCTTCTTGCAAGTTAAGTAAGCTTCAGAATTCCATTCTAATGTTGGTTAACTGTTGGGTGATATGTTTTACATAATTCTTAGTGATTGCTCTAGGAATGACACAAAGCTACTGACTCCGGGTGGTTCTCCATATACTTTCTTCCAAGACTACATCTTTGTAGGAGCAGATCAGCGCATGTTTATTCTGAGCAGCAGTTAGTGGGGTTGAACTGATGACCTTGCAATTAGCAAGCTCAACCTATTTTTAATTTTATTTAAAAAATTTATTGTTAATTGGGTTTTAATACGTAGTTCAACTAAGTCAAGCAGAATTGTACAATTGCTACCACAATCAGTTTCCAGACATTCTTTTTCTATACAGACTCGTTGACATTGTCTCCCCTTTACTCCACCACCACCACCACCACCACCACCACCACCACCGAACACCCCGAACCCCAGCCCCTTATTCTACTTGCTGTTCTCTATAGGTCCACCAAGCCTGGGTTTTATACACTGAGCAATGGAAAAGCATGTAACGCAACTTCAAGAGGGTGACCTCCGGTGACATAACACCTCTGAGAGACACTCGAAGATGAACAAACAAAACGATATAAACCAAAAATACAGAAAAATCTGGAAACCAGATCAGGTCAACCAATTTTTTTTAACTTCAAGACTTTTTTGGTACTTGTGTGATATGAATATAGGTAGCTATTCTCCTCCCCAGTCCCCATAACTCCTATAGAAAAACTGTCGTCCCCCCCCCTCACTGAATTGCCTTGCATCTTTGGGGGGGTGGGGTGGGGATGACAACCGATTCTACAATCTCCAGACTTAGGGGCTTTTCACCATCACCACAGGTGTCCTTTCTATGCAGCTACATTACATCTTATATCAGAAGTTTAAAGTCCTCAGATTTCTTGATATACTACATTGGATATTCTAGCTCCTCTACTTTTCCATATACGTTTTATAGTTAGCGTGTCTACATCTAAACATTAATCTCCTGAGATTTGGATTATAGTAAATCTGTAGGTCACTTTTGAAGAACTGCCTCTTAAACTGTCGAGTTCAATTATTTAGGGTTCCCTAATTTTTTTATTTTCTCCTCTTCCTGTTTCAGGATATAAGCTGATCTTAATATGCATTTTGTTAGATGCATACCCAAGCATTTAATTTTGGGGTTATTACTATAAATAGTATTTATTTTTTGGGGGGGAGGATTCCCATTATTCATATGCAGTATATAGAAATACTACTGATTTCCATATGTCTTCAATTATCTTTTAATCTCTTATGTACATTTGCCAAAGAATTCTACTACTTAATCTGGCATGATTGAGGCCAATATGTAAATTCAAAAGAAAACCTAGTCTCAATGCTGAGACATCATCCCATGATTGAGGATCTAACCCAAGCTCCCCCTTGGGTGTAACAGTAAACATTCACATTAAAAAAAAAAATCCTGTACTAAAGAATCAACTTAAATTTAGTCTACCCAAGTATCTCTCAAGTTAATTTGATTACATCCCCTTCCTAATATCTATTAATCAGAATGAAGATCAGAGATGAAATGTTGTGAATTCACACTATTCACATTAAAGTACATGGGCAGTTCTCACTGATCAAAATAAAATGACCTAGAGGTCCTAACTAATTGGCAACCACAGTGGAAACCGACTAATAACCAGGAGAACTCCACAACAAGGACCTCTTCATCAGAGGAAGCACTTTGACATATAAAAAATGGAAACCAACGCAGAAGTTTTAAGGTATCATAAAGCTCAGCTATATAAACCTCAACTTGCTTAGGGACAACTTAGCCAGGAGATATAAAAAGGATCTAAAAAAAATTACAGGAAACACTACTTTAGTTGCTAAGGTGCCCTGATGGCATAGAGGGTACACAGTGGGTGGTTACCCACAATGCCAGCATTTTGAAACCACCAGCCAGCGCTCCCCAGAAGAGTTCCAGACTAGACTGGGAAACCCACAGGGGCAGATTTATCTCACCCCACATCAGTGGTTCTCAACCTTTCTAATGCTGTGACCTTTCTAATACAGTTCCTCATGTTGTGGTGTCCCCCCCAACCATAAAATTATTGTTGTTGCTACTTCATCACGGTCACTTTGCTACTGTTATGAATCGGGCGACCCCTGTGAAAGGGTCATTCAGCCCCCAAAGGGGGCCGCGACCCAGAGGTTGAGTACCTCTGCCCTAGAGGGTTGCTATGAGTCAGCATCAATCCAATGGCAGTGAGAGGTTCCCCCCACCAATTAACAGTTAAGAGGATGACACATTTACTATTTTAATACAACCGTACTACTGAACAGGCTTTAATAAACAGGACCAATAGGAAAGATATTATATAGGTCTAACACTCACCAACCTGATCAATTAAAATCAATCTTAATACATTGTAAGCGTAAAGAAATATAGTGTATTTAGTTAGTGATATACCTTTGGAAAAACTTGTTGCAGTGACCATTTTTGGTTTCTACTTGCATTTGCTTAGATTACAAAAAATAAATAGAAATAAAAGCTTAGCAGTAAAGAAAATTCAAAAATGTTATCTCATATACGAGCATATGCTATCTCTACCCTTTTTTTAAAAAAAAATTTTTTTATTGGGGGCTCGTACAGCTCTTATTACAATCCATACACACATCCACTGTGTCAAGCACTACATATGTTGCCATCATCATTTCGGAAACATTTTGTTTCTACTTGAGCCCTTGGTCAGCGCTAGTGTTCAATGACACAGTGGACTTGTAGTTATGACATACTCTCAAACTTGATCCTCACAACAAATTGCCGAGGGCGGGAGGGAGGACCTGAACTGGGAAGAATTGGTAGACAGGTTTTTTTTCTCTCCACGAGGGAACGGAGGCTCAGAGAAGTGATCTACCCAAGATCACAGCCCACAATAAGTGAAACCACTAACTCTAACTCGTTTTCTACCTCCAAGGTCAATGCCATTTGCTGCAATACCCCAAGGTGTTCTGGTGGGTAGGCAGCAGCTCAGTTCGGCTGAAGGGTAGAGAAGGAGCGAGTGGTGGTGCAAAGAAGGGGCACAGGAACAAAAGATCAGTCCAAAATGCAAGTATTTTCACACTGGTTGGGAAAATTTTCTAGTTGTTTAGAAATCATTCCCTACCTGTTCCCCAGCCACACCATGTTCTAGACTGCCTTTACGTGCATCTTCAATAGGTTTGCAGTTCTCATTAAATAAAGTTGCCTTTCATTTTTCTTTTTAAGACCTAATCTTAATAACTCATGATATACCTTTACTGCTGGGTCAAATACAGTGTAGTCCTTTGTTTATTATGGAAAGCAACAAATCATGCACACTTATCCTTGAATCCCTTAGACTGGCATGAAAAGGGGTCCAACAGTTACATGGGGTAACATAAAATTCTCTAAAACATGGAATAACGATGGCCTTAGGTTATGACAGCATCTGATTTCAGCACCTTATTTAATGGCTTACCTAGCATCAGGTTAATCTGTGAAGATCTCTATATAGTAGCTAATGATAGTTTAAGAAGGATGTTAAAAATGCAAACCTAAAATGGGTGGTATACAAGCTGTGTGGGAAACATTTAGATACCATTTAACAATAACAGCAACACTTTAGAATCATAAAGATCAGTAATCAAATTGCCACTCTTAAAGTAGCAGAAACTTTAAATTATAGATCCTACATGACAGAAAGGGGATTTTCAAGGAGTCTGTAATAAACCCGCGGATTTTGAAGCGGTACTGCGGAAGTCATCCCGGCAGTCCACTGATGCTCTGGCTCCCTCCGGGACTGCACAAGCTTCTTTGGAAGCTAGAGCTCCGCCTGATGACTTGCTTTGGTGGCTAAGTGATACATACAGTCATGCTTCATTTAACATCCACGACATGGTCTGTGATTTAGAGGTTGTACAAACACCATTATTGTATACTGGCAGTTCCGGGATTATGATGAATTGTCTGACTTAATACAACTCATAGTTATGAACCAACTAAGCCTGTGATATTAAAAATGTCAGGAATGGACAAGGGTTCATAGTAATAAACAGGCCCTGCCTTGCAGCCCAATAGTTCTGGGGCTGTATTATATGAAAAGGCAGTTTTAGTGTATCTGGGAGGCTTTCCTTAGTTTTCTAGGCACAGAAAGGCACACTATATACTAAGACACACTGACTTTATCAGGGAACCGAAGAGTTCACGATGGGGGTTGTAAGGACAGAGTTGTAGGTAAGTCAGCAGCCCTTCTGGGGTGGCCTGTATAACCCCGCAGATGTCAGCAATCGCACACTGCCCTACCAGAATGGGTGTACGCTGCAGAGCACGACTGAACTTCCAGGTCTAGCCGTAAAGGGCGGCAGGCGCTGTGCCTCAGAGCTGGTCCCACTCGCACAGGGAAGGGGGGCCAGCACTTAATGGTGGCTGCTTGTGAGTACTCAGGAGCCCCCGTGACGTGAACAAAAAAATAAAGCCTGGTTGCTTCAACATCGAGATTTGGGGGTTTTGTTGTTGTTACCACATCATGATAGAAGATTTTCTTAATTGATAAAAATATCAAGTAT
>NW_022111300.1:37531829-37533149 GCF_000313985.2 Echinops telfairi
GACAGTGGCCTGCTTCCAGCCCTCACCGCCACTGTTGCTGCTGGGAGAAGCCTGGGGGTGGCAAGCAGAGCACAGAGGAGCGAATGAGATGGAGAGCGTACAAGCAGAGTGGGCCTTGCTCACCTGTCTTGGACAAAGCTTGAGAGCCAGGTTCTCTGCCCCTCCAGTCTGTAACTGTACCCTACACCAAGGCCCTGTGCTGCAAGAGTCTGGCCTGGGGGTGTTAAAACCACTAGGGAGAAGTCATAAACAAGAGGAGAGAGCTGCTTTTCTTTAAAAAACAAATAAAGAAAAAACAAAAATCAGCTGGGAAATGGATGGTGGGCACTATACACCTGTACAAACTATTAGCAACTATCTTTAAAGCCTGAGAGAAGCTACAATATTTTAATATTTAAAGCTACTATCGACAGATATTAGTTTTCTAAACAAAGAAATGATAGTAAAATTTTGGCCAAATGAAAACTATCTTAGAACAGTAACAGTGCCATACTAGAAATGAAGTATCCCAACTCAACCTGCCACCCCAAAACTTGACAAAACTTTCATAAACCTCACAATATAGAACTTTTATTTTTGATGCCAAACGGATTGATCTAACATTGAGTATGTTACCTTTCCAAAGGTCGGTTTCTACATCTGTAGAAGGACTACATCTATTAAGTGGCTCTAATAGTTACTAAGATAGTAGCTGGCAAGGAGAAGGCCAACAATCTCTTTCCTCTAAAAAAGAAAAAGTTCCTCTGCTTTAGGGTTATCCTGAAATGGGGCTGCCTCATGGAACGTGAATCCTTCTTGAACTAGGAAATTTTGTCTACCAAGTGGGTGTAATAGCACCACCACTGCCCCCACCCCCGCCCCAAACAAGAGTATACCATACAAGGGGGTGCCAAAAAGTTCACAGGAAAATTCCACCATCTTTTCATTTAATTTCTCGCCAGCTCTTGGAAACCCCACCATATTTCAATTTTGTTAAGAACTTGCAGGTTGTTAATTCCACTTCAAGAATCTGAGAAAAACTGTCAACAAAGATACTTTGAGGACAAATTGAAACAATGTAAGGTATTGTTTAAAAAGCAATAATACACACCTCCACTGGAATCAATGTAGGCAAAGTAAATGAATAAAAGGGTAAAAATTCAACCTATGCTAGCTCAGTGGCAGGCAACAGTGCAATGCAGGGCAAAATCCAGAGTAGGGAAATAAATTAGAACTTATTCCCATTTTTATATTATTGTCTAAACATTTTTATGCATGTCTTATATATAATGTATAAGATGCTGACAACACTTGTGGCTCAAACACACACACACATACACC
>NW_022111300.1:37534176-37535710 GCF_000313985.2 Echinops telfairi
AAAGGCTGGTTCATTTTTAAGGATGGCAATTTATGTCAGGGGAACCAGCAAGTGAATTCTGTGATTTGCTCTCTTCTTCTTATACTTAGGTAAAGGCGCTAGGGACTCTCCCGAGGGAGGGGAAATTACCAGTTAGGAGGATGCCACAAACACCAGAAGTTGTCCACTTCTTCACTGGAGTGAGGAAATGAAAGACTTCACAGGTTTTATTACCCACCCTGCTGGAGTGTGGGGGTGAGGGGTCAACCTCCACTAATTGCATGGTTCAAAACAGGAAAAGGGCAAGACTGGCTGCCCTTCAGATAAGATAGAGATGGTGACAGACTTTTAGCAATAGGGTCAAAGCTAAAAACTATATTACCGGTAAGTACCGGTAAGCAATTATCAGCAATATTCCCATTTTCTTATTAACTAATAAGCACAGCCTAAAAACGTAACCAAACACAAAGATTTCACCTTTTTGCTATTTGTTGGTAGATGGTACAGAACAGACACTGGGGCTGAACTCAGTTTACTTTTAACTAGTGGGTTTATTTAAAGCCAGCCATTTGTGAACACTTCATAATGCTTTAAAACAATGAAACATAATGAATGAGAAAAGTTGGCATTAAGTGAAATCTACAAGACACATGTTTAATTTGCTCCCAGTAAAAGCTAGCCCCTGGTTCTTTTCCTTTGTTCCCCAAACGGGCCACTTGGAAGTAGAATCCTCGCCCACCATTAGGGATCTTCCTGTCTGGCCAAAACACTCCCCACTTCCCACCACTCTCCTTTCAGATCCAAAACACTAACAAAATGCAACACGATTTGCCAATCACACTCAGATTATTCACCACCACCCCTCCAGTGTTTCCCAGCCTTTCTTCCAAGTCTGTCGGTTAAAGTCCTGTCCATTCTCAGATGCCCTCCAAGGTCCACGGTCTCATCTAGGGAGTTTTCTCGGTTGATTACTGTTAAAACCTCTCACTGGGTGATCAGTGTCCTTCCACAGCTTATTAGACTGTTTACCGTGAAAAGTTTGTCTGGGCCAACCCCACATTCCCAACTACCATAAACCCAAATGCTTTGCAAAATTCCAGTGACACTTATTCTTTGATGTCCCCAAATGAATGGCAAACTCACTCTAGACCTACAAACGGAGATGCTTTAATTGCATCCTTTGTAGGTGAAACAGTTACTACCTAATTCAGTGTGCAGGACAGAACTGCTCCATCCTATTAACCAAGACGGTGACCTTTGGGGAGCTGATGATGAGGCCCATCTCCCCAACCTTTCAGTCAGCAGTGGTCCAGGGCTGTGTATGCCACCCGGGGACCCCTTACCCCACACACTAGTCAAAGCAAACTAAAACACACACACAGGACCGTGAGGTTGACTTTCCAATCTACAAGAATAAGCCCCCCTTTCAACGGCATGGCACCATCTGTGAACAATGCCTTTAAATGCCAAATCACCCAGCAGGCTGAAAGAAGCGCTCCCTCTATCCAGATTTCTGAGGGGTTTTTCTGATTAAAATCCTCGAAGGACGGACGGA
>NW_022111300.1:37535932-37537530 GCF_000313985.2 Echinops telfairi
GGGTGATCTCACCCAGCGGCTCTCTTCTATAGACTTCTAAGTGGCTTGTTCAAAACAAAGCTCGTTATTTTTCTCCATTTCACGCATTTTAAGCTTTTACTGCTAGGCTTGATTATTCTCCACTAAGGGCATTGTCCAGTGGAGAGAATATGAGAAGCAATCGAATTTCAAACTTTCGAGTGACCCCTATTTTAAAAAGTAGTAAGAAACAAAATTTTAATGTCGGTTGGTTCCTTCCAGTCGGTTCTGACGCATAATGACCCTGTGTGTAACAACAAACACCACCTGGTCTCGCACCATCCTCACCCTGGTTGCTATGTGGGAACGCATTGCAGCAGTCAGTGTACTAATCCATTGCGTTGAGGGTCTCTCTTTTTCACTGAGCCTCTGCTTTTCCAAGCGTGATGTCCTCCTTCAGGGACTGGTCTTTCCTGATAGCGTGCCGAAAGTATGTGAGGTGCCATCCCACTCTGCTCACTTCTAAGGAGCATTCTGGCGGTACTTCTTCCAAGACAAATTTATTTTTTCTGTCAGTCGATGGTACTTACAAAGCATTGAAAGGGGTGGGGGTTGGGGGGGGGGTGTTTCAATAAACAATTCACATATCCCCCCCAATTAAGCATTTAAACATATAATGGAGATACAATTATTGATGACATATTTTACCTTTTTTTTTTCATTTTTAGAAACCCTGTGTGTATTTTACACTTAGAGTGTATCTTAATTCAGTTTGCTCTAGAATAGCCACAGTTTAAGTACTCAGTAAACACCGAATGCACAACTCCTCTGACCCGACCTTTTACCACGTCGCTGAGGTTTTTGGTAGCAAGCCAGCCTAGTGTTCCACGAATACGGCCGGAGCTCAGAACCCCACCGCACGGAGTGGCATGAGAAACTTAACACCTCTTATCATGCAAAACGAGCGGATCCGCCGGGGTTTTGCAAGGTGACCCATCTCCAGGTCTCCAGGGCTCAGGCTCCTCCCAGAGCCCTGGGTGGTGGACTTCGGGGGACTTGCCCTGTTTGGGCTTTTGCTGGCCCGAGCCCATTTCTTGGGTCTCTCCACCCCCGCCCAGAGCCAAGCCCAGTTTGCCCCTCTTGGCACTCACCCTGGCGACCGACAATCTCGGCGACATGCTCGGAGCTGGGCACCGGGACGCACTCGGTGGTGTTGACGCTCTTCCTCCGGAGCAGGGCCGCCTGCTCCCCGTTCAAGGCGGCCGCCGCCGCCCCGCAGCTGCCGGGGCCGTAGGCGTGGGACAGCATCGCCGCCATCATGCCCTGGGCATCGTCCCCTCCGTAGAGCACCCCCGCCGCCGCAGCCGCCTCCCGGGCATCGAAGGCGGCGGTGGGCAGCAGCACCGAGCCCAGGGACCCGCCTGGGGTCGGCGGGGTCTGAGAGGTGGCGGCCACGGGCGGCGCCAGCAGCAGCAGCGACGGCCGGTCCTCCTCCTCGCCCTCCTCCTCCAGCTCCTCCTCCTCCAGCAGGTCTCCGTCCAGCTCCGCTTCCTCCCCCTCCTCCTCCAGCTCCAGCTCGGCCTCCTCCGCGGCCCCGGGCCTTCCGGGCACAGCGCGCTCTTCTGGAGGCAGCCCCGCCG
>NW_022111300.1:37538732-37563757 GCF_000313985.2 Echinops telfairi
TGTGTATTTTACACTTAGAGTGTATCTTAATTCAGTTTGCTCTAGAATAGCCACAGTTTAAGTACTCAGTAGCTACTGTTAGGTGCTTTGCAGTGGTTACAACTCATAGTAAGTCTATGTCCAACAGTTTGAAACCACCAGCCACTCCACAGGGAAAGATGAGGCTTTCTACTCCCATAAAGAGTTACAGTCCTTTGTACTATTTACTTGTATGATCTGTGAATTGTGTGCCAATAAAAATGGTACAAAAGAGTTCGTCTTGGAAACTTTCCGGGGCAGTTCTGCCCTGTCCCACAGGATCGCTGTGAGTGGGAACAGACAAATCGTAGTGAGTCTGGTTTATGTACACCAGAACAAAACGCTGCCTGGCCCTCCATCTTCATACCTGCAACCACATTTGATTCCATTGTGACAACCCCTGTCTCAATGCATCTCATGGAGTGTCTTCCTCTTTTTCTGAGAATCCCCTGCAAACATGATGTCTTCCAGAGACTGGTCCCTCCTGGTAACATGGCCCAGTGCATGAGACAAAGGGGCTCCATCTTCACTCTCAAGGAACATTCAGGCTGTACTTCTCCCAAGATCTTTGTTCATTCTTCTTGCAGTCCATGCGATAGTCAATAATCTTTACCAGCACCATAATCGAAATGTATCAATTCTTCTCTGGTCTTCTTTCTTTATGGCCCAATTTTCATATGCATGAGATGATTGAAAAGATCTTTGCCATCGAGTAGATGCCAACGCATAGAGACCTTCTATAGCGTTCCCAAGACACTAACTCTTCATGAGAGCAGATAGTCTCGTTCTTGGTCCATAGAGTAAGCAGTGGGTTTGAACCCTTGGCCAACACCTAACTTTAGTGCTACCATTGACCTCTTTGCTTTTGGACACCTTAAACACATTTTCCCAGTACAATGTGTAACCAGATTGTGGATCTGAGTAAAATGAAATCCTTGACACCTTTTCTGCATTTAGCATGATGTCACTTTGGGTCTTGTGGGGAGGATTTTTCTTCCACAATGTGCCCATCTGGCCACTTGCACAAGCAATCCTACGCCAACCCACCTCATCCCTCCAATCCAGGGTCAAGAGAATTTTAGCTAACGGTACCGATGGCTCTTACGGAAGAGTGCTAGGTTTGAGTCCACCCAGGGGTACCTCATGAGAAAGACCTGGTGATTGCTTTTCAAGAATGGACAACACCATGGAGCACAGTTCTCTGAGACACAAGGAGTTACCAGCAGTCAGAACTGACTCCAAGTATCTCGCTGTCTCTTTCCTGTTATTCCAAGGTTTCACACCAAAAGAAGACAGAACCCACTGCCATCAAGTGGATTCAACTTGGAGCAACCCTGTGAGCACCAGTGAAACGGCTCCCCGGGGCTTCCAAGACTGCAAATCTTTCTGGGAGCAGATAGCCTACTTTTCTCCTGGGGAATGAGTGATGGCTTTGAACCATGGACTTTGCAGTTAGCATCCCAAGGGTTAGCCCACAGCACCACTCGGGCTCATCCAGTTTGTCAAGCTCTCCCACAACCTTGTGTGTGGCTCCCCTGATCACTCATTTGGAGTAGTATATCCTAGGCCATGGATTTCACCCTGGTACATCAGAATCAAGGTGTGTTGCCAATATAAACACAGGTTCAGGAAGAGGCAAGCCCTCAGGAGTTGGGTTTCCTAGATCTGGGTTGGAGGCTCTGAGACGTTTTTTTAAAAAAACATAAGATTCTTCTGAAGTTCCATCTAGATCAGTGGTTCTCAACCTACCTAATGATGCGACCCTTTAATACAGTTCCTCATGTTGTGGTGACCAACCACAACGATAAAATTATTTTTGTTGCTACTTAATCACTGTAATTTTGCTGCTGTTATGAATCGGGCAACCCCTGTGAAAGGGTCCTTTGACCCCCAAAGGGGTCACGACCCACAGGTTGAGAACTGCTGATCTAGACTGAGAACACGGATCTAGGACATGATATTTGGGATCCGTCCAGGAAGGAATCTTGCTTGTAACTCTTCCAAAAAGTGATCTCCTCCCCCCCCCCTCTCCAATTTTCACTGATGGACTATATCCTTGCTCACCTTGTGACATGCTCCCACAGCACACTACTTCATAATGTCTTCGTAAAGGCATGACATCTTTTTCAAAGGTACCAGCTTATGTAATTAGACTTCGACGTACAGAATATACAAAATAGCTGGCTGTCTGGTACTTCTGTTTAAATAACCATGGTTTGAAAGGTGGAACTTCTAGTAAGGCAAATCCGATCAAGGAAGAAAGCCAAAGAAAACATGTAGTGAACAGGCCCAGGATGTGTTGGCCCTTTGGAGGAAATGCTTAGAATCACAAATGGAAAGGGAGGGAGGTGGAAGCAAGGGGGAGAGAGGGAGAGGGTGAGTGAAAGAGGGAGAGGGCCAGCGAGGAGACAAGGGGTGGCTGAGAAAAACACAATGGGACCCCACAGAAAGCCTGTCTTCACGCGTTGTCATTTAGTGGCCATCCTTGGTCTTAGGTTCCCTTCCCAGGGACCCAAAGCAAAACTGATAATGGTAGTTCTGTAGCACAGTTTGCTTTTGATCGGGAGAAGAGATTCATATAGATAAGATTCAGAAAGATGATCGATTCAGTTACATTTTTTTTTTTAATGCTAATGGTTTCATTTAAACGGTCATGATATAAAATTGCTTTCTGCTTCCTTCTCACATAATAAATGAGGGTTCATAAACTCCCAGGCACAGATGTATACACTCATGCATTAATTTATATTTGATCAATATTTTGATTTATGAACAAGGCAGGAGATATTGAAGCTCACAAACCTTGCTCGTTGGCTCAAAATTTATTGTCTATTAAATCTTTTTTCGGAAGGAACTTTAAGATTGGCTTTTTGCTCTAAACATTTCCTGGGGTTCCTTCACTTAAGATTTTAGACAACTACACCCCTTCACAGCCACACAGCACACTGATTTTGACCTGAGTAGGGTTTGCCTTTCATTTCTATGCTGCTGCTGATACAAGGGGCCCTGGTGGTGTAGTGGTTACCAGTTGGGCTGCGAACTGCAAAATCAGCAGTTCAAACCACCATTTGTTCCTCACGAGACAGATGAAGCGTTCTGCTCCTGTGAAGAACTACACTCTTAGAGACCCGCAGGGACAGTCCTACCCTATCCAATAGGGTTACTATGTACCAGAATCAACTCTTAGGCGTTTGGTTTTGCTTTGATTTATGGACACACAGTGGTACACTATGCGTCAGGTGTTGGTTTACAGGTCTTAAGGTAACACACACACAATAGGATTGGCCACCCTTCTTTAAATAGCAAGCTGACTACTATCCTTGTACATCTATCCAAATTGCATTGATATTAAGCTTTGGAACAATTTCAAGCTAGGGAAAGTTTAACAAGTTGTTTGTCCTGGTAAGGAAACCAAGATAATTAGACAACAATCAAGAAGGATTGTTGTAAAGACTGCCAAGAAAACACGGGAAGGAGTCTGTCGTCCTATCCCTCATCTTGATGTTCAAGGATCTATCGCCTCTACACCAACACAAAACAAATCTGCTGCTGCTGAGTTGACTCGACTCATGGCGACCCCTGCGTTCCAGAGGACAGACAGCTGCTGCTCCATAGGGTTCCCTTGGCTGTTGTCTTTCCGGAGGCAAAACGCCAGGCCTTTCTTCTGTGATGCAGCTGGGTGGGTTCAAATTGCCAACCTTAAGGCTGGTAGTTGAGCACAACTGTGCCACCCCAGGGATCTTTGCTCATTCCATATGTCCAACCCCAAATACCGTAGTTAATCCCCAGGTTTCTGCCACCAAGTAGACAGTTCCCAGAACTGTACTGCCATTCCTGACCTCTCCACTGCACGCCGGAACCAGATAGTGCACATTTCTGCTGCGATCCCTTGCTGATCTTAGGATAACATCCACATCGCTAAACAACGTACCAGGTCTTCTGTACCTGGGTGCTGCCTCCTTCTTCAGCCTCGTTTCATTCACCTCATCTTGGCCTTGCAGCTCTTCATATATTCTACAGACTCTTAAACCTACAGGTCTAGAAGATGACTCTCCTCCTCTGCCAATCTTAGTTTAGCTAACTCGATGTGTCCAGCTTAGACATGACTTCTTCTGGATGTCCTCCTTAAGGTCCTGGGTGAGGGAAAGTGCCCTTGCTGTAGGCTCCTGGGGCACCCCCATAATTCCCTAGTAAAGTTCATCAGATTTTGTTTGTTCATTAGCCTCAGTCATTATTGTTATAAAGCCAGTGTTTGGCACATCGGAGGGACCAGTATGTACTTGCCGAGTAATTGACTCGCTAAACAGATATTCTTCCAAATCACCTAAGTCTGACATTTTGGGCATCTTTCAACCGCAGAGTGTAGAACACATCCTAACACATCTGTATTGTTGTGTCTCTGCTTGTGCTATTATTATTATTATTTTTTAAATCCAGGTTGCCCTCGCTTCACCTCTAGTCGCTGTCCTCACCTCTACCCATTTGTAAGCCTCAGCTTAAAATTACCAACATGCTTTTCTGCTCAATCCACCTGTGATTCATTCCTCTCCCAGGAAAATGCACACAAAGGAAGCATTTTACACACATTGTTGGAACACTTAAAGGACCCTGTAAAGTCTGCGCACTGATGCCCTTGAGTTCTGTAGCTATGTTCACTGGCCTCCATAGCAATTGGGAGTAGCCATAAAACATAGTCTGGGCCACAAGGATCTCTCATATCTTCTTCACTATGTGCCTTCCCATATGTGATGTGGACAAGCAGGTTGACCTTGAAAGTCATATGTTAAAAATGACAGGGCCACAGGTGAAAGAAGCCTATATTGCCACGTGGAGCAGAAGCAGTCACCAATCAGACAGATACAACCAGTTTTAAACTTTGGGTGAATAAGAAACACATTTGTATTGAGTTTTCGATAGCATATGTTTTTATGTCCATTTGTTAGATCAAGTAGCCTGTCTGGACTAAAACACAGCCCAAGTTAAAAACTCTCATGTGCACATTCATCATATTTTGTTTGTGCTCCTTATATGCTCTATCACCAACTGCCTAATAGAAGAATATGGATAAAGTATTTTCTACTCAATGATATGATTCTTACAGGTAGCGACTCTATTCCATTGTGTAGCACAGAGCCTGATAATATTTACTTAATTAATAATCAACCTACCAAGATGATATATGAATCCCAAATATGTATTCATCAAACAACAGTCCTTCAAGTAAATGAAAAAAGAAAATGGAACAAATAAATTAAGAGGTATATGTCAGTGCTGAAATAAGAAATAGACAAATCCACAATTTTATGAGGGGATTTCAGAAGTTTGTGGAAATGGAATTTTACCCTGAACTTTAAAAAATCTCTTTGTATTTGAGAACTTAAAGGCCCTTCTCTGAGAAATTGATAGACCTATTAGAAAAAAATCAGCACAAAATATAGAGGGAGTGAATAACATGAACAAGTAATGGATTCTACTATTTATATCAATAATAGAAGAAAAATAATCTCTCCAAATGCCCAAGGAACTTCCACATAGGTATACCATACCCTGAGATGTAAAGCAAATTTTTCGATTTAAAATAATTTAAATAATGCAGACTATGTTCTCTGATTCTATTCATTTCTTTGATGCGACCAAAGAGTCAAGGAGCTGAAAATAAAATCTCAAAGGATAGCTTGAGAAGACAAAGTAAAATATTGTAATGAAATGTACAAAGAGTTAGAAAACCAAAAAGGAAGAAAGAACATGTTCAGAATATCTTAAAGAGAAAGAACTCAAGAAAAATAATTCAAGCCTCGAGTTGCAATTTAGAAAGATTCTTGGGGCAAAATATTGAATGGTGCAGGAAGCATCCAAAGAAGATGGAAAGAATATAGTCACTGTACCAAAAAGAACTAGTTGACATTCCACCAATCCAAGCGATAGCATATAAGCAACAACCAATAGTACTGAAGGAAGAAGTCCAAGCTGCACTGAAAGCATTACCCAAACCCAAGGCTCCAGGAATTGATGGAATACCCATGGCATGGTTGAACAAGCGGATGAAACTTACTTGCTTGTCTCTGCCAAGACATTGAGAAGACAGTTACTTAGCCAACTGACTGAAAGAAATCCATATTTGTACCCATTCCCAAGAAAGGTGACCCAACAATGCTCAAATTATAGAACAATATCATTGATATCAAATGCAAGTAAAATTTTGCTGAAGATCATCCAGCAATGGTTGTAGGAGTGCATTGACAGGGAGCTGCTAGAGGTTCAGGCTGAATTCAGAAGAGGACGTGGAACAAGAGATACTATTGCTGATGTCAGATGTATTTTGACTGAAAGTAGAGAATACCAGAAAAGTATTTGTCTCTTATTGACTATGCAAAGGCATTGGACTGTATGGATCATAATAACTGTGGATAGCCTTGAGGAGATTGGAACTCTCAGAAACTCCATTGTGCTCCTGTGGAACTTGTACATGGATCCAAAGGCAATTGTGTGAGCAGAACAAGGGAATACTGCATGGTTTAAAATCAGGAAAGGTGTGCATCAGGGTTGCATCCTCTCACCATACTTATTCAATCTGTATGCTGAGCAAAAAATCAGAGAAGCTGGAATATAAAGAAAAATGTGGCATCAGAATTGGAGGAGGGCTTATTAACAACCAGTGATATATAGATGACACGACCTTGTTTAGTGAAAGCAAAGAATAGAAGCACTTCAGAATGGATTACAACTCAAGGTAATGAAGACCAACAGTCTTACATCTCGACCAATAGGGGATGTCAAGATAAATGGAGAAAGACTGACGTTGTCATGGATTTTGTCTTGCTTGGATGCACAATCAGTGCTCATGCAAACAGCAGTCAAGAGATCAAAAGTTGCATTAGGTAAATCTGCCACACAAGACCTTCAGAGTATTGAAAAGCAAAGATGTTGCTTTGAGGACTAAGGTGTGCCTGACCCAATGGTCTTACATGCATATAATAGTTGGGCATTGAGTAAGGAAGACAGCAGAAGAATTGGTGCATTTGAATTGGGGAGGTGGAGAAGAAAAGACTATTGAAAGTACCATGCACTGCTAAAAGGACAAACCCATCTGTCTTAGAAGAAGTAAAGCCAGAGTGCTCCTTAGAGACAAGGATGGCAAGACTTTGTCTCACATACTTTGGACATGTTGTCAGGAGAGACCAGTTCCTGGAGAAACATCATGTTCAGTAGAGGAGCAACAAAAAAGAGGAAGGCCCTTAAGGAGATGGATTCACACCTTCGCTGCAACAATGGGGTCAAGCATAGGAACAATTGTGAGGATGGCACAATTGTTTTGTTCTGTTATGGGTAGTGTTTTGTTCTGACTGGGTAGTGTTTTGTTCTGTTTCGCGTAAGGTCACTACAGGTCAAGACAGACTCAACGGCACCTAACAACAAGTTCTGTGATCCCAGAGTTATCAAACTAGAATTCATTAACAAAGAAAGCAAGAAAAATCTTTAAATATATGGAAATCAGACAACTCATTTCTAAATAACATATGAGTCACAGAAGTGATTTCAAGGGAGCTAAAATAAAAACACATCAAAATGTGTGGGGTACAGCTTAAGCAGAGCCAAGAGGGACATACATAGCAATAAAGTCTTACATTAGAAATTAAGAAGTGCTTGAAATCTTCATTTCAGTTCCTATTTTAAGAAACTGGACAATAAAGGGCAAAATGAACTCAGAAGTAAGGAAATAATAAAGAGCAGAAATAAAATAAAAAATAAATCAAATAAACATCAAATAAAAATTTGATTTCTGAATTGGAAAGAGAAAAACAGTAGGAAAGAAATGAACGTAACAAGAAGTTAGTTCTTAAAAAACAAACAATAAAATCAGTAAACTTTCAGCAACAATGACAACAATAAGACAAAAAGATGATACAATCACTAATATTAGGATTGAAACAGGAGATATAACCACATATCTTGCAACCATTAAAAGGATAAAAGGGGATTAATATGAGCAACTTTATGCTTATAAATTCAAGAATTTTGGGGTCAACAGAGAAGTTCCTTAAAAGACACAAACTAACTTAACCAAGATGAACAGCACACACTGTACAGTCTTACAACAATAAAGGAAGCAACTGGTCAATCAAATGTCCTGAAAGCTCCAGGCCTAGAGGGTCTCATCAGAAAATTCTACCACAAGAATTAAGACCAATGTTTTATACAATATCTTCCAGAAAATAGAAGAAAAGGGACACTTCCCACCACCAACCTTACGAGGCCTATACAAGTCTTAGGCACCCTCGTGGGGTAGTGGGTAAGCAAAGATGGACAGTTCGAACCCACCTGCCCTCCCAGGTGTGGCGGCAGTCTGTGCTGGTAAAGGCAGCCTTGGACCCTACCGGGCACTTCTACCCTGTACTACAGGGTCCTGATGAATCAGAGCTGACTCTACGGGAATGAGTTTGGATTTTTGGGTTTGGTACAGATACTAAAACCAGACAAAGGCAAGCCAAAAATGAAAAATAAAGCTACCGACCAAAATGTCTCAGGAAGACAGTATAACAAAACAAAGGACCCAAGAAAAATCTCTCATGAACTTAAACACAGAAATGTCAACAAGGTATTATAGAGAAAAGGAGCTTCAAAAAATTCATGGAAAGTTTTCATTATCTTTCAATTTCATATTTCTTTTTTTTAATTGATTGTACATTCCTTTTTTTAAAATCATTTTACTAGGGGCTCATACAACTCTTATCACAATCCATACACACATCAATTGTGTAAAGCGCATTTGTACATTCATTGCCCTCGTCGTTCTCAAAACATTTTCTCTCCAATTAAACCCCCGGCATTAGGTCCTCATTTTCCCCCTCTGTCCCTGCTCCCCCCTCCCTCGTGAGCCCTTGATAGTTTATAAATTGTTGAAGTCCCCTCACATAAATTTGAAATCAAATCCAGCAATGTATAAGAAGAATTATACATACTCTCTGACCAAATGGGATTTATTCCAGATAAGTATGGCTGGTTTAATGTTTAAAAATGAATTGATGGAAGACACGTTCACTCAAAAACTTGTCCAAGAATGTCCATTGATTAATGTCCTGGAATTAGTGGTGATGTTTGCCAAACTGTTCAACGATACTAAAGACCAATGAATTGCTCATTTTTAAACGGTGAATTTTATGCTCTGTGAAGTATATCAATAAAAAAATGACAATGGAACCCACCATATCGAAAACCTAACCCAACCAATGAAACCCACTGCCATTCAGTTGTGTCTAATGCATGGCAATTCTACAGAAGAGAGAAGAACTCTTCGTTAGCATTTCTGAGACTATAGATCTTCATGGGATCAGAGAGCCGCGTCTCTCTCCTGTGGAACGGTTGGTGGATTTGAACGGGCAACTTTGTGGTTAGCAGTCCAATATTTCACCCACTGTACTAAGGAGTTGGCCAAATAGATATCTGGGGGAAGAGACAAAATCTAGAGGGAAGGTCTTCGATGGCAGAGAAGCATGGGATCCTTGATGGGCTCTTTAAAGGACTCTGAAAAGAGAAGCCACTGCTGATTTTAAGCAAAGGAAGGATAGTGAAAAAGCATCGCGGGTGATTGTAGGAGGCAAGAGGAGAAGTAGGGTGCTAAGAAGCAGTAGGATTTGGGGCATATTGGGTTGAAATATCACTAGCTGAATCCAAGGTTTTGGATTGAGCAACTGGAAAGGTGAACGTGGTCATCAGTGGGAATGGCTGAAGAGCGCCCGCGTCTGAGATAAGACTTCTGGGTTTCGTGATTGGCGACCAGGGCTGGGGAGGGTTGCAGTGTGCATCCAAAAAGTCTTGTGTGACTTGGTTGGAAGTCACCATGCTCTCCCTCACTGCTCACCTCCACCCCCTTCTCCTTTGCAACCTTTGAAGTCACTGCTCTAAGGGAGCACTCAAAATTGTACACCTCTTCTCGATATGATTGAACTTTGGCATTGCACATGTGGATCATACTCCAATAAAACTTGAAAACGAACCCACTGCCATGAGTCAATGCAGACTCATTGAGACTACAGGGCAGAGTAGAACAGCCCCTGTGTTTCCGAGACTGCAGCTCCAGCTGAGGAGAGAGTCCGTCTTTTTGGCGAGAGACAGGCGATGTTGGAACTGTTGACCTCGGTCACTGTCATGCCAGGGGAGCAGCGTCCATGTCATTTGTCAGTTACCCTTTCTCTACAGCTTCCACCTCCCTCTTGGTGCTTCCATGTAAATCGCTATGAAAAGTTCTCCCATTGTTGCTGTGGTTCCAAACCTGACCCCACCCCCTTCCCCACCCCAAACACAAAGCTCCTTAACCTTTTGTTTTTCCACCTAAAAGTTCCTCATATTTCATCATAATTTCCCTTTGGGAAGTCAATTTGATGTCATTGTGCTGCCCTAGAGGGCTCATTTCTCTCGGGAGGGCAGACACTGAAGCATTTCTTCCTCCAGTCTTAAACAAAATACTTGAACCTTGGCCGGTGGGGAGAAAGTCAACGGGTGAAACAAAACCCTTTTACGCGTGAACCAGCGGCATGCTTTCCGTGCCCGTCCAATCCCCGGCTCCTTTATTTTGGGTCAAGGGGAGGAGTTGTTGAGTCTTCCGGGGACAGGAGGGAAGGACTTAAAAATATGCCCTGTGTCCACTAGGGACTGGGTTGAGGCCACTGTTTTATCTAGGCCCCTGAGTAATTGTGATCCAGGTGCCGCTCCTCCAGCCAGGTCTGCATTAAAGTCGTTGCAGAGCAAAAGTTCCCACAGCGACACTTTCATGTTTCATTTTCAGACTGCTGGTTCCACAAGAGCAATTAAAAAATGGGTGAATAATGCCCGCTTCCCCCTTGATAAATAACGTGGATGGGCTGCAGTCTGTTTATATTCATGGCGAGGGATTTAACAGGCTATTGTGTTAGTAACAATGTGGATGCAAATTGTAAACATTTATCATCTCCCACGTTTCATGCAATTTTCAAAGCATCAGTGGAAACAGATGCGCTGACCACCCCCAAATAAAACGCCACAGAAATCGTTCTATGATTTCTCAACATTTTCCAAAAATCTTTTGTCCTCTCGTAACATCTACTTATTATATAAGAATCACATAATATATGAAATTACATAAAATAATACATCTACTAGAAAACGAATAGTAAAAGATAAAAGGTCTTCTAAATTGATTTTTTAAATCTCCTTTTGAAAGTGTTTCGAAGTAGCCCCGCTTGGCTGCTAACCAAAAGGTTGCCGACTAGAACCCGCACAGTGGTGCTGGGGGAGAAAGACCTGTTTATCTGCGTCTGTTAAGGTTACACTCAAGCAACCCCGACAGGGGAATCAGAGGCATCTCAAAACAGCAAGGTGCTATGAACTATTACCAGGTAAATCAGATCAAAGCAAAACAACAGCAAAAGAAAGTTGTTGGCAAAATATGGCCAAATAGAGCAGTCAAACCTACATGTGGGAATTCCGGAGTAAATTCACTCCGTTTCATTCGCATGTTTATTCGTTCTCTCCTAGCCACAGCGATGCAGCTGAAAATTTCCCAACCTCAGCCTTGTACAAATACGACTATCTTCACTGATGGAAACCACCGATCCTTCTGGGAAAGCCTAATGACCTGAAAGTCTTAAGTCTTTGATAATTTTACCAAAGGAGGAAAAACTAAGAATTACCAAATCTCGGCTTCCCTCTTAAAAAGGTCTTGTACTAAGATTGTGGGGGAATGGACAGGTCGTTGTGAGAGCACTTCAAGAAGTGCGGGGTGGGGTGGGGGGAATCCCTTCTCTTTTAATTCCATTCACCCACAACCATTTGGAAGCCCCCGTGTGTAAGTCATGTACTTCAAGGGGCGCACATACCCGGTGGCAAGTCGTTAAAAGCATGAGAGTAGAAAGTAATAATCGAATCATTAGAAATGGTCAGCTCGGAGAGCAAATATTTTGAGAATGATGAGGGCAACGAATGTACAAATGCGCTTTACACAATTGATATATGTATGGATTGTGATAAGAGTTGTATGAGCCCCCCAAAAAATGATTAAAAAAGAAAAAGAAATGGTCAGCTGATAAGCATAGGTTAGGCTTTTTGAGAAGATTTAAAAAAATGTATTGAGATCATCAGAAAGGATTAGGGAAGACGTGAAGGTAATTATGTAGGATTCGGGGGAAGTCAACGCCCAGCGGATGAGGAGAGGGAAGGCGGGGTAACGAGGAATAAGCCAAGCATAGGCCAGAAAGCTGGAGTCCCGGTCAGTTACGCGTTGGGCGGTGATCTGCACGTCTGGCAGTTCGAAACCACCGGCCGCTCTGTGAGAAAAAGACAGGGCTTTCTACTTCTGTAAACAGCTGCTGTCACGCACTCCGAGTCAGCATTGACCGGATGGCAGAGAGCTGGTTTTTCGTTTGGAGGGCAGAAGAGATGCTCGCAGGTTGTGGTAGAACTTTGATCTGAGCAGACGAGCTTGATTAAGTGCAACGAGAGGAAGCCGTCTGGAAATTTGCAGAGGGAAAAGGCTTTTGTTTTGGTGAGACTCAACTCTGAGACCTATCTACTGTGAGGAGGGTGGTTTCTGATGTCCAGACTCAGGCGGTATCAAGGTCTAATACTAGTTCCACTAACATGTGATCGAATGTTTCTGAGCCTCAGTTTCCCTTCTGTACAACGGCCAGTATATGGCCAGGCAGGGTTGGGATGCCTGAGCGCAATGTCACCTGTCATTGTGATCTGGTTGAGGGAGCACGGGTCACAATCGCTGTCTTGGCCTCTCTGTGGAAAGGGGCAGGGGGCGTGGGGCATGGGGAGAAGGCAACACCAAGGTCTTTGCAGAGGAAAAGGGGACATGCTTCAAGGGGTGGGTGTGGCGTTTTGGAATATTAATTTTGGGGTGTTGCGCAGAATGAACAGAGGAAGGGAGCCATGTGTTTGTTGGAGGTAAGAGGAACCCACCACATGAGCCGGCCAGACCACACCCCTAGGCCCCGGCCCTGCACTAGCCTTTCTAGAGATGGACAAGCCAGTAGAAATGATGAAGTGACTCTCAGAAGGAAGGAAGACAGGGATTTGGTGACGATAAGCTATTGATAAAAATGAGAAATCCAGAAGAAAAAAATCACACCTGTCAGAAGAACTCTCAAACAGGAGCAAAAGATCCAAAAGGAAAGACCTGTAATGAGCATTTAGGTTCCAGCGGGATGGGTGGGTTCGGTTCTGTTTTGTCTGCTTAGTGCCCCACTCCACTTTTTCTCTTTCTTCCCGCTTTGATGACACGCCTTTTCATCTGCTCGGAGAAATGTTTGGTCTCAACGCTTGGTCTGGAAGTGGGCATATTACTAGACTGGGCTAGTTAGATGCATAGATTCCAGAAGGACAAACAGATCTGTTCTGGAAGAAGAGCAGCCAGAGGGTTCCTTAGAGGCAAGGATGGCGAGACTTCATCGCCCATACCTTGGACATGTTATCAGGAGAGAGCCCTTCCTGGAGAAAGACGTCCTGCTTGGCAAAGTCCGGGGCAGCACACAAGAGGAAGACCTTCAACAAGATGGACGGACCCAGTGGCTGTAACAATGAGCTCAAACAGAACAACTGTGAAGATGGCTCAGGACCTGGAAGCGTTTTGTTCTGTTGTCCACAGGGTCTCTATGAGTCGGAACTGACTGGACAGCACCCAACAACAACAACAACAACAGTTAGACTGCTTGCCCAGGAGCTTTTCAACTTGGAGATGAATCCTCTTGCCTCTCTGGGCACAGAAGTGAGGAGGGTGTCAATCTGGAGAAAGCTGCTGATGGGAGTGCATGGAATGAAATGGACAGCGCAAGAGAGGAAAGGCAGAAAGATGGATGTTGTGGTTGGCAGGTGCCATGGAGCCATCGAGACCCTATGCACAAGAGAATGGAACAGTCCTGCATCCTCACAAGGGTGGCTATGCCTCAGCCCATTGATGCGGCCACGGTCGCAATCCATCTCGTTGAAGTCCTTCCTCTTTTTCATGCCCCCATCCACTTTACCAAAAATTATGTCCTCCTTTAGGGACTTTCCTGACAACAAGTCCAAAGGATGTAAGATGAAGGCTTACCATCCTTGCCTCTAAGGAGCACGCTGGCCTTAGTTCTTCCAAGACAGATGGGTTTGTCCTTTTAGCAGTCCATGGTACTTTTACTATTCTTCTGCAGCACAATTCAAATGCATACATCCTTCTACAGTCATCCTTATTCAATGTCCAACTTTCACATGCATATGGTGCATGGAGAATACCATGGCTTGGGTCAGGTGCACCTTAGTCCTCAAAGTAACATCTTTGATCTTCAATACTCTAAAGAGGTCTTGTGCAGCAGATTTACCGAATGCATCTTTTGATCTCTTGACTGCTGCTTGCATGAACACTGATCGTGAGGCTGGTGAGACAGAATCCCTGGCATCTTCAACCTTTTCCCATTGATCATGATGTTACCCTTTGGTCTAGTTGTGAAGATTTTGGTCTTCCTTACACTGAGTTGTAATGCACACTGAAGGCTGCGGTCCTTGATCTTCATCAGCAAGGGCTTCACGTCCTCCTCACTTTCAGCAAGCAGGGTGTGCCATCTGCATATTTCAGGTTGTTAAAAACCTTCCTTCAATCTGATAACACCTTCTTCATAGAATCCAGCTTCTCTGATGCTCAGCATACGGATTGAACAAGTATGGTGAGAGGATACAACCATGACTCACAGCTTTCCTGATTTTAAACCATGCAGTTCCATGTGCACAACTGCCTCGATGCATGTACAAGCACAATGAAGTGTTCTGGAATTCCCATTCTTCTTGAGGTTATCCACAGTTTACTGTGGTCCACATAGTCAAATGCCTTCGTATATTCAATGAAACACAAGTAAACGTCTGTCTAGTATTCTCTGCTTTGAGCCAAGATTCATCTGACATCAGTAATGCTATCTCTTGTTCCACGTCCTCTTCTAAATCCAGCCTGAACTTCTGGAAGTTCCCTGTCAATGTACTGCTGCAGCCATTGTTGGATGAGCTTAAATAAAATTTTACTTGTGTGAGATGTCAATAATATCATTCTACCGTTCGAGCATTCTGTTGGGTCACCTTTGGAATGGGCACACGTGTAGATCTCTTCCAGTGAGTTGGCCAATTTTCCTGACATAGATGAATGAGTGCTTCCAGTACTTCTTCAGCTTTCTGAAATATTTCAATGGGTATTCCCTCAAGTCCTGGAACCTTGTTTTTGGCTAATCTAGTGGTTCTCAACCTTCCTAATGCTGTGACACTTTAATATAGTTCCTCATGTTGTGGCGACTCCACAAGCATAAAATTATTTTCATTGCTACTTCATAACTGTAATTTTCCTACTGTTATGAATAGGGCGACCCCTGTGAAAGAGATGTTCAACCCACACAGGGTCACGACCCACAGGTTGAGAACCTCTGGGCTAATGCATTGCGTGCAGTTTAAACTTCTTCCTTCAGTACCACGAATTCTTGGTCATATGCTAACACCTGAAATCATGGCATGTCAACTAATTCCTTGTGGTACAGTGACTATTTTTTCCATCTTCTCTTGATACTTCCTGGATCATTCCATATTTTGGCTATAGGATCTTTCAAAATTGCAACTCGAAGCTTGAATTTTTCTTGAGTTCTTTCAGTTTGAGATATGCTGAGGGTGTTCTCCCCTTTGGCTTTCTAATTCTAGGTCCATGTACATTTTGTTATAATATTTGGTTTTCTCAAGCTGCCCTTTGAAAATTTCTATTCAGCTCCTTGATTTCATCCTTTCTTCCATTTGCTTTAGCTTCTCTATGATTAAGAGCAAGTTTCAGAGTCTCTCCTGACATCCACTTTGATCTTGAGCACCTTAGTTATAATGAAATTTGTTTTATTTCCTAAGGCTGTCGAAGATGCCCTGATTTATGGAGGGTTTCTCTTTATAGTGTGATAATCATTATCCTTCCAAAAAAAAATCCTTTTCGACTTCAGCTAGTTATGCAACAATGAGAATCCACAAGACTTCCAAGTTTCTGTAAACCAAAACATAAATGAAACCAAGACAAACACATAGGGTAATATTGGTAACAGACACAACACAATCAAAGGGGTTATGTATTGCACGAAGAGAACTTATCAATCGGTATGGAAAAAAAGTTAACATTCCAATGGAAAATGAGCCGAGGCAATGAGCAGACCACATGCAGAAGAAGCATTACAAAGACCCAATGAATAAATGAAGGGCCAGCCTCCGCCACAGCCAAGGAGCAATACATCCAAGAGCAAGAAAAAAAAAAAAGAAAAGGTAATTATGTTTAGGTGTGATGGGGGACTTGCTCTGCCTATCTCGAGGGCTTTTATCTACTATATGTATCAAAGACCTTACGATTCTCATAACCTTGGGCTGAGTTGTTCAACTTCTGGTGTCCTAAGGATGCATGTAATCAAAGATGTGCCCAAAGAGTCACAGAGGATGGTGCTTATTGCAGGCACCCTTTGATCAACCAAATTGCACATACCTAATTGAGTGATGATTGAATACATAATAATGTACTGGACAAAGGAATGGACAGTCACATGATGAAAAAAATGGATAAGTCTTTCTCCCACAGAGCTGCTGGTGGTTTCAAACTGCTGACCCTGCAGCTAGCAGCCCAACCCATAATCACTATGTCACTAGGGTTCCCGGAGTATCTGTAGGTACTTTGTATTGCCTTCTTTGGATTTTTGCCTCTCGTTTTCCCAATTTTCCAAAATAAGTATGTACACATGCACACAAGTGGGGAGGAAATTTATAAAGAGAACCAGTATCACAATTTTAAAAGGGAAAGTCATGGTATCCTATTTTTGTGTGTACCATTGAGTTGATTCTGACTCATAATGACTCCTATGTGACAGAGTAGAACTTCCTCATAGAATTTCCTAGGCTATAATCTTTTAGATTTTATTACGTATAATTTTGTTGGGAATTGACACAGCACAACACCCACAGTCTCTACATGGACAACTCATCGACGATGATTACATTTGTTAGTTGTGCATCTAGTCTCACCCTCCTAAGTGGTCCCTCCCTCATTACCATAAGCTCGCAGTGCACCCCTCAATTTTCTACCTAATATTTTGTTGCAGTTGTCAATTTGATCCCACATAGATAGTTCTTAAAAGATGATCATGCTCAGGGGTGGGGGGAAAAAAGACTATCATGCTCAATCAAAGACTTTTTTTTTTAATCAGTTAAGCTAAACTATTGTTTGGTTTTAAGAAGACTTCAGGGGTTATTTTTGGTTTAGTGACTAAAGATGATCTCAGGTCAATAATTTTGGGGGACTACTAAACCTCCATGGCTCCAGAAATCTGGAGTCCATGAAAATTTGAAATTCTGTTGTGGATTCTGTGCCCCCGCCTCCCCCCACATTTAATCAAGATCATTCTATAGAATCATTGATCCAATCAGTCAGTGAAGGTAACTAGACTGTCATCTTTATGCCTGTGGAGCCACATGCTGGTGTTTTACTGAAATGCCTTTTATGTCTTTGTCCTCTTCCATTTCCGTGTCACCACCCTAGTGTGGGCTTTACTACCTCTCCCTTGGGAGACTGCAATGTGCTCATCATTGATATTATTTTCCTCCTAGCGACCCCCACACCACTGATGAGTCCACCTTCCTCACTCCTCTTCTGCACTCCCATCTCATCTCTTCTCAATTGCTCCTAAATGACTTTTCAGCTCCAATCAGGCCAATTTCTTCACAGTCTCTTAGACAGGCCCAGTTTAACCTGTTTGGGGCTCGTGTTATCTACAATGCCCAAGTAACCTTCCAGCATATTCAAACTGTAAACACTTCCTGTAGCTTTTCTTGTTTCTCTCCCCTCCCAGAAAGTCTTCCTTAGCTACTTGGCCAAATAAATCTATATTAAGATCAGCATTCACGCAATGGAAAACAAACCATCATTTCCAAGGGGTGGGGGTGGGGAGCAGATACATGTGGAAATTTAACTGACTCAACTAAGACAGCAGAAGAATGCAGCTGGGATAAAGCCGTCGTCAACGCTGTACTGGGAAATAGACCTCCACTGCTTAATTCAAATTGGAGAAGCCTATAACCCATCCCCCTGTGGAAACGTGATAAAATAGCTACAAATCAGAGATGGCAGACCATTTCTAGGATGAGAGAACAAAGGAGTAAACAGGTGGATATCATGTAGGCCAGGGACTGAGACATTTAGAAACCTTCAAGGTCAATTTCGGAGTCAGCCAATGCAAAATTATAGTGAACAAACATGAATAAGTCAAGAACTATTACAACAGAAGGCTAAAACTTTAGACTAGGCGAAGGAGAAGGTGCAGGATTATTCAATGGCCCTGTAGGGACTTGAGGCCTGGTGGAGAAGTGGGCACCCATTGGGCTTCAATCCTCAAGGTCAGCAGTTCCAAACCACCAGGTGTTCCACAGGAGAAAAATGAGGCTTTCTACTCCGGTAAAGAATTACAGACTCAGACACCCACAGGGGCAGTTTTACCCTTTCCTATAGGGTCGCCATGAATTGGACTCAACTTGATGGTATGGGGGGATTTTTCTAGTTTCTAGGAACTTGGCAATCTCCTTCGGTGGAAGCCAGAGACAATTGCCCCTATGTGACCATGACCATGGCCAGAGAAAAATGCAATGCAAATTAGATTACATGCTAATGTTAAAAGACACAGGCTTATCAATAACTGGGATGGGAGAAAATGTATCTAACGACAGACCAGATAAAAATAAAGGTCACCTTAAAGGTCTGGGAGAAAAGTTAGGAGAAGGTGCTTGGACTGCTGGGTTCATGGAAAGTGCAGGTTGGCCACAAAGAAGAATCAAATGTCCAAGTGGCCCTAACTTAGAGCACATAATTGGAATGGGCATATTAGCAAAACATACATACACTAGATAAACCAAGGGCACATGTAGCTTATTTAGCAAAAGCTAAGTAGACAACAGTCAAATTGCCAACGAATTGATCAAAACCACAATATCATCTTAAGGGTAGTATCAAAATAAATTACGAGTAAAATAGCACAAGAATAAGTAATTCATGACATTAATGATTCTAATATTTAACAACCTTATTTGGCCTGTTAGAAAACCTGATGGTTCTTAGAGATTTTAGTAGACTTTAAAATTTGAAACCCCGTCATTCAAGTTAGAAGGGGCATTATCTGATAGAGGCACACTGATCAACCAGGTAACAACTGGGAAAGGGACTGAGCATGAAGGTATAGACGTCAGGGATAGATTTTTGAAGTACCCATAGCCAAAGGTATGTGCAAATATGTGGCAACATTGGCATAGGACGGAAAACAATAGATATTCATCAGATGTCCATGAATGTATATTAATGGTGGGGTTATTGCATATAGTTTCCTGAAACAAGATTTGCATTCCCATAAAACCCCAAACTCACTGCCATTGAGTCAATTTAGACACAGAAGAATCCTATAAGTCAGAACTGGCCTCTAGCATTTTCCAGGACGATAAGCTTTTACACAAGTCAACTGCCACAACTTTCTCCTGTGGAGTAACTGGTGTATTCGAACTGCTGACCCATTGGTTAGCAGCTGAGTGCTTTATCCACTGTGCTGCTGGAGCTTGCAATCACTCCCGACTGCTATCTACACCTATAATGCAGAGATATATTCTTAGGAATTAATTGATCATCAGAGGGCAGGCAAATTTCAAATCTAGTTCTAAGCATCTCCTTGCAAATACAAGCACTAAAACCTAAGAAAGAAGTACATAAATTAATAGGATTATATGGATCTTAGAGGCAACATATTCCACAAATAGAAGTAATCTTAAAATTGATCTATGAAACAAACTTTACAAAAAAGTAGAGATCTTCGTTTAGAAACAGAGCAGCAAAAGGCTTTAGAGGCATTGAAAAAGGCACTTTATAAAATTCATACATTAGCACCAATCACAGGAAAGATGGCAATTTTGGATTAGAATCGTTATAATGGTTAGGCCACGTGGACCAAACACTCTACAGTCCCTACATTTAAACATAGTAGCTTCTGCACGAAGATTTCATTGAGCAGAACATCAATATTCGCCCAGGGAAAAACAACTTGGTGTGTTGTTTAAAGCACGGTGAGCTACAAAACTGCTGACCAAGAGTCGATCTCAAAAAGTAGAACGAGTCAACCTCTGTTGCAATGGAAACAACAAATGCTCAACAAACAGAAAGGAGTTTTGAGGGGTTTGGCCTGGAGATGGTGTATTTCTAAGGAGGAGGCCCAGGCTGAGAGGAAACCTGCATAGTTAATCTGCTGAGCCTCCATTAAACTTGCCAAGCATTCTGACAGGAGAGCTTATCCCAGTTCCCCAGGTGGTCCAATGAGGGCCTCGCTGGTCCTTGTGGTTGAACACCACGTGGTGGTTCACAGATGGAGGAGCAAACAGAACCCCAGGTGGAAGATTTGGGGGGAGGAAGCAGCCATGAGGCTTGTAGACAGGAAAGTGTCAACAGAGCAAGGTGAAGGCAAATCAGCTTAATATGCTGAATTAAAAGCTGTGCCATTGATACTAAAATAAACAAAATTAGAAGGTAAAAACGGAGCTTACATTTTCATAGACTCGGGCTGTACCTAATGGACTAGCACGGCAGTAAGGCCAGGTAGTTGGGGATGGGAGTGGGGTGGTGGCCGTGGCAAGATTGGAAAACTGGTAATAGCGAAATTTGAGGCTAGAACTTGGGGGCAAAAATAGACAAAGCAAAAATCTGTAACTATTAAAGTCACGCATGTTTCAGCACATCAGAAACGGCCAGGAAAGCTCCCAATGTAATAAGGCAACAGATGCACGAAGATCAATACAGAGAAGCACAACACCTCAACATGACGTTACAGGAAAAAGAAACAACCCAACCAACAGGACAAAGCCAAGAACAACACAACTGTTTGCAAATCAAATTGGCAATTACCCTCACGTCAGTGATCCACTGAGGCCCGTGGACACAGGGGACATGGTGAAATACGGGGCACAGGACTCTAGTTACAAAACAGAAACATGCCGAAGAACAGGCAAATACGAAAAACATTAACTAGAAGACGGTTTTAAAACATGAGTAAAACGTTTGGGTGGAAACAGCCAGGTATACAGTCAGATAAACCTAAAGGAGTAGAGTATTTCTAATAATGCAGGTAGATTCTACAGCCATCGGACCACTTCCACTATCTGGTTCCTTTTTCATGCCAATAAGTAAATGTAAATAAAAATGAAACACTAAAGCAATGAATAGCATGGTTTGGAATCCTCAATATAATAAAATCGGGCCAGAGGGGAATCCCCCCCTTTTTTTTAAACAGAAAAAGAAGTGCAAAGATAGGCAGATAATTAAAATATTTCATTTATTATACAGTTCCACAGCTATAAGCTCAATAGATATAATCAACTCACTACCATCGAGTTAATGCTGACTCATCATGACCCCCTGTTGGTTTCTGAGACTGTAACTGTACAGCAGTAGAAAACCCAGTCTTTCTCCCAAGGAGCTGCTGGTGGTTTTGAACTGCTGACTATGTGAATCACAGTCCAACTCGTAACCACTTCGCCACCAGGGCTCCATAGGAATAGTTATAATAGCATGACTCTGTTGCTCATTGTCATGGAATTGGTCTCCAACTCATGGCAACACCACGTGCTACATGCGGAGAGCCCTTCCATTGCGTGTTTAAGGTTGTCATCTTTGGGATCAAACGATGATAAGCTGGGTCCATACATTTAGAAAGGAGCAAGGAATTTTAAGAATAGAGAAAAACCTAGCAAACCTACACCAATTGAAATGATTTTGAACATCTCAACCCCAGCAGTAGTCACACAAAAAACTAACGGTTACAAGAAAATAGAGTATTAGTAAGCTTGATAAGCTACCCAAACAATACAAGTCGTAAAAGAAATTACAGCTCTAGCTACCCCCTCTCCCAGATCATATTGACTAACACGCCCCTGCCCCTTACCAAAGTCTTACAACAATACAACGATTCCTCTCTCTCTCTGTTTTAGATTTGCCCCAGAGTAATGGCAGGGATTTTGACTTTATTACTTATTCTGTGTATCATCTTCATCTGTGTCCTGGTGGGCAGCCAAACCCACTGCCTATCTCCGGCCACAGACGCCATCTTCATGAGCATGTACAATGGAACCGTCTGCAGTATGGCCAAGTTCTTCCGCCTCTTCTAAATCATCCGCGGGACATCGTTCTCGTTTTTGAAAGAATGGAGACACAGCGTCCTTTCGTCCACCGATGCCTCTTCTGACCGTTCTTCATCCAAATTCTTCCACACTTCCCGTTCTCACTATACTTTGAGGGAGAACACCCTGCCCTCCCCAGCTCAACAGGTGCAGGTCTATTGATGTCACTTTACCCACCTTTCCTGATTATGTTCTAGATGAATTTGTTAGAAACAAAGAATCTATGAATGTCTGTTTCACAGCTTCTGCATATGTAGGCAATGAACTTGACAATCATACTTATGAGTGAAAATCAAAAGAAACCTATAAAATCCATACTACATATCACACGGCATGCCACACAGTTGCCATCCATTCTGCTTGGACATGCTCCAAAGCAGAGAGCTGGCTGATGTGCCCAGATTCTTAATGGAATGTGAAAATTAACAATGTTTTCTAGTGCATGCTATACATAGGCCCATTTATACCAGAACTCACACAATTAATGACTTATGTGGTGCTGTAACGACACCTAACAAAAACTCAAATTCAAACCCGTTTCCAGCAAGTTCATTTGGACTTAAAGCAACTCTGCAGGACAGAGTAGAACTGCAGGAGGCCCCGTTTGTCACTATGAGTCAGATTGGAATCAGTGACAGTGAGTTTGAGTGTCTTCCACAGAACAACTGGTGTGCTTGACCGCCTCACCTTGAATTTAGCTGCCAAAGAGTAACCCATGATGCCACCAGGGCTACTGAGTGAAACCCACCAAACAAAAAACCCAAACCACTGCCACTGGGTTGATGTTAACTCATAATGACCCTCCAGGATGGGACAGAACCGTCTCTGTTGAGTTTCCGAGACTGTAACTCTCTACAGAAGCAGAAAGCCTTGTCTTTCTCCTGAGGAGCTACTGGTGGTTTTGAACTGCTGACTTTGCAGTTAGCAGCTCACACCATCAGAGCTGCTGAATGACACCCACAGAAGCACCAAAATCTCACTCATCTTATGTTAAACACACCACAGTCCATACAAGGGTATTAAGATTCCCTAAACTTCATTTTTCCTTCGAGTATTGCAATAATGATGTGCTGCAAACATCCTGAAGCAGAGAGCAAAACAAAACAAAATAAAAACCCCACATCCTCCACCATCAAAAGTAGAGCTGTAGACAGTATTGAGTGATATTCTTAAGAGAATGTCCCTAACCTAAGGAATTGACCCAACACCACTCGCATGTTAAGAAAGTATTGAGACCACTGACACTTATTGGAAAATTCAATAAAACAGAAAATAATAAATGCTGGAGAGGATATGGAGAGATGGAATACTTTTATATTTCACTATGAATTAGTATGGTGCCTTCTTAACCAAATGCAAATACTAGTACTTTATGATCCAGCAATCTCTCTGCTGTGTACATGCCTAAAGTAATAAGAAATACAACATGAACAGACATATGTACACCTATGTTTATTGCACCAATTTCCATAATAGCAAAAACATGGAAACGACAAAAACCTTGATTACAGAGGACTGGATAAACAAATGCTGGTACATCCCTACAACGGAATATTATGCATCAATAAAGAACAAAGACAACTCTCAGACGCTGCAAGATATGGACAAAACCAGAGAACATGCTTAGCAAACTCAGTCAATCTTACAATGATAAGCATTTAATGACACCATTATTATAAGGAAAAGCCAAGAAAAAGAAACATGGTTTGTACACCAAAAGAGCAGGCTTTGATGGTGTGTTAGTCCAGATAGACTAGAGAAACAAATCCATAGAAACTCATATGTGTACAAGACAGAGTTTTACATAAAGGGTAATTGTACATTAAGAAAGCATCCTACCCCAGTCCAATCCAAGCCCATAAGTTCAATATTAGCCCATATATCCGATACCAATCTATAAAGTCTTCTTCAGACGCATGAAACACATGCAATGACACCGAATGCAGAAAGATCACAGTCCAGTGGGTAGAAAGTCTTTGGATCCAGTGGCGTTGTAAGCATCTCAGTGCTGGCAGGGGTCTCTATGTGGCTTCTCTGCTTCAGAGGTCTGGTTGCATCAGGGTAAGTCCACGTGGCTTCTCCATCTCCAGGCACTAGCGTAGTTCCATGTGTCTTGTCAGCTGCAATGTCTCCCAGGGAGTGAGCAGAGAGAAAAGATGTCTCCTGCCTCCAAGGAGGAAATACCAGATTTCCCAGAATTCTCAGAAGAAGACCATGCCCACACAGAGGCCTCATTGGTTATGACCCGATGGACAGACTAGACTCCACCCCTTCACTCTTAATCCTCTCCAGTCCCAATTTGACACCAGATTATGTAACTACCACACCATACAGACCAGTTGTTTCATGAAGGCCACTAAAGAATACCTTTATAGTTATTTAAGGCAAGATTATAAAGTGGATTAATGGAGTCTTTGCTACTTAACATGGGAGGAAGATGAGGCTTTCTACTCCCATAAAGAGTCACAGTTTTGGAAATCCACAGGGGCAGTTCGACCCTGCCCTATGGGTCGCTTTCAGTTGACAACAACTTGATGGCAGGGAGTTTTTTTGGTTTTGCTACTTAAGGCCTAATTGATGATTTAAGAATGAAATCAGCAAATTATATATATAGGTATATATATATAGGTATATATATATACCTATATATATAATATATATATAGGTATATATATATATACCTATATATACCTATATATCACATTGATATCTCAATGGCACTCAAACACAGATTTCTGAAATATACAACATTACTCAAGGCATTAATGATAGCATTGCTAATATAACTAGGGGTATGGACATTC
>NW_022111300.1:37565260-37567563 GCF_000313985.2 Echinops telfairi
CAGGGGTAGTGTTAGCCTATGTCTCACCCAACACAAGGTGTGTGTATGTAGCAGACCAGCGTTCCCTTGGCGCAGGAGGGGTTTAGAGCTGCAGCTACGGCCACACCAACGTGGCGGGAGCCGGTGATGTGACAGCAGCAATAAGGAAAGCAGGGCCTTTGGGGAAAGATGAAAGACTGGATGGAGGACCGCCAGCGGGTACGGAGAGCGTCTGAATGGGATCCCACAGCACCAGAAGGAGAAGATCAATGGGGACCGGGGCCGAGATCTCGATGAAGGATTCTGACCTAATTTACCCAAGTGTTGTTCTTGTCACAGTCTTTTGATTGTGTCTTGGGAAAACTTGGCTACTTTGATATTTTCCTTGATGCTTCGTATAGTGTCATGTAGCCTCAGCAAATGTTGACAGACTGAGCAAATCAGCCTCAACAAAGTAGCATTCTTATACAATGAAACTAAGCAAATAGAATCAAACCAAGACAGAAAGAGAAAAGTATTATGGGCTGTGAGACGGAGAACATGCTGTGTAGATTTGGAAGCTGACTTAAGCCTTTGTTTCACTATTGTAGCCATCAGCGCTGCCTAATCTCCCTTAGCCTGCAGATGAGCGCAGTAGACTTATGAAGATAAAGCAGACTTCGCTGTGATAAAATGTGCTTGAAGGTCTTCAAAAGTGGTCTGCCGTGGCCCACCAGCATTATTCACAGCCACCAAAAGGTTCTAACAAATGTCCCTCAGCAGATGAATAGACACACAAATATGGCACATGAACACAATGGAATATGATCCTGCTGTAAAGAGAAGCGAGCTTCTGATCCACGCTACAACATGCGTGAAGCTTGGAGACGGTATACGGAGTGAACTAAGTCAGACACACAGGACAGATACTGCCCGAGTCTCACTGTCATGGGAATGCCTCATCGTGGCCCCGTAGGACAGGGTAGAGCTGCCACTGTGGGTGCCAAGGCTTTGACACTTGCCTGGAGTAGAAAGCCTTTGTCTTGCTTCTGTGGAGAAGCTAGTGGTGGTTTCGCACGGCTGAGCAGCCCAATGTGTAACTACTGCCCTGCCAGGGCTAAGTACATGAAATATACAGAAGAGGCAAACTTAGGGACAAAACTTTACTCCTAGGTGTCAGGTGTCTGAGGGAGGAGGGAATGGGAATGCTTGCTGAACGAAACTGGGTTTCTATTTGGAGTGATGCAAAATTTTGGAAAAGGATAATGGTGATAAGAGTATAATATAATGAATCTAGTTAATGGCCCTGGGTTGTGCACTTAAAATGGTTAAAAATGGCAAAATTATTGTGATATATATGTATACATATGTGTGTGTATACTGTATATATATATATAAAACAAAATTGACTGCCTTTAAGTCTGTGCTGACTCATAGCAACCCCCTGTGGGTTTCCAAGACTGTAAGTGTGTATGGGAGTAGAAAGTCCAATCTTACTCCTGAGGAGCTGCTGGTGGTTTTGAACTGCTAACCATGGGAATTCCAGCTCAACACATAACCACTATACCACCCACACTAAAATTAAAATTTTTAAAAAGTGGACCATCCGGGTCTGAGTCTCGTGTTGGGTGAGAAATGTGGAGGATAAGTTGACAGCAAAACCTTGGTGGTGGGAGTATAGGGATGAATTTTTGATCGGGGGACAAGGTGTTTTCTAGTTCTTGACGCCTGTAGTCAGAAGGGATCCTCCCAGGATTTGGAAATGGAACATGATTCTAGAAGTTGGCCTTCTGCCAAGAAAAATTCAGCCAACATGCCACATAGTGGCCCATGAAGAAGGGAAGGGAGGACTGCCCTAATGTATACAATAGACAAAATGTAGCAACCAAAGACCTTTATAATGCTAAAGTTCCTTAATCTTGAAAAATGCCCATTCCTCATCTGTTCTATCTAATATACATTTATTCAGCTCCCATTACATGCCATGAATATGCTCAGCCCTTGGGAGGCAACGGGGCAGGTTTCTGAGGGAGAAGGGACTTAGATGATCATTCATTTTCTGATTCCTGGGAGGTCTCTTGGTTGCCAACCTTCAGTGCTGGTTTCCCCCAGGGCTCCATTTCCTTGACTCCTTTTATCCACAAGCACTTTGGGCCAGATCACACACTGTCCACTGTCCTATGTGGTCAGATCACACACTGTCTTATGTGGTCAGATCACACACTCTCCTACGTGGTCAGAGCACACACACTCCTACGTGGTCAGAGCACACACTCTCCTACGTGGTCAGAGCACACACTCTCCTACGTGGTCAGAGCACACACTCTCCTACGTGGTCAGAGCAC
>NW_022111300.1:37568892-37570899 GCF_000313985.2 Echinops telfairi
TCCTACGTGGTCAGAGCACACACTATCCTACGTGGTCAGAGCACACACTCTCCTACGTGGTCAGAGCACACACTCTCCTACGTGGTCAGAGCACACACTGTCCTACGTGGTCAGAGCACACACTGTCCTACGTGGTCAGAGCACACACTATCCTACGTGGTTGATGGCGTCAGTACCTCCAGCTCCCACTTCTCCTCTGCAGGTTAGCAATCTGGTATGCATGTTTCTACTTGGATGTCTTCAAGTCCATCTAGTCTGTAGAAGGCACCTATAACCAGAATAATGACCTCCCCCAAAGATGTTCACAGCCCGAACCACAGATTCCTTTACTATTACAGCTACAGAGCATACGCTATTGGGAGAAAGACCGGGCTACTGTAACTCCGCTCATAAATATTTAGTCTTGGAAATCTACAGGGGCAGTTCTACTCTGCCTGTATTGTCAGTATGGGTCAGCGTTGACCATGGCAGTGGATATATGTACTCTCTTATTGCATGCATTTCAATCTATACTAATATGACAGCATCTTTGGAAGGGCTTCAAACCATTCCTGGAAAAAGTGGAATTAAAAGTTGACAGATTTTTTGCAGTCCCCCCATATCATTACATGACAAAAAGGAACTTTGAGGGTATGATTAATTTAAGGCGCCTCGAGCGGGGGATTGTTCTGAATGATCCTGAAATGTAATGACACAGGGCAAGGAAGGGTCAGAGAGGTGATGACGAAAGAGAAGGACTAAGAGCAGCCAGCCGGCTGGCTCTGAAGCTGGAGGAGAGGCCAGGAGCCAAGGCATGCACGCGGCTCCTAGAAGCTAGAAAAGGCAAAGAAGTAGATTCTCCCCTAGAATCTGCAGCAGCCCTGTTGAAACCTTGATTTTAGGACTTCTTAATAGTCCCAGAGTCCACCAGTACTGTAAGACAGGAAGTTTGGTTTATTTTAAGGCACCAGATTTCTGGTAACTAGTTGCAACAGCAATAGGAAACTCATATCGCGACCTTTGTTTGCTGTCAGCCCTGAATCCTTCCCCACTCCTTCCGGTAGGCACTCTTCTTTGCCCTCCCAACCACTCCCTTCCACTGCGTGATGTTCTGGAAGTGTACCACCGGGGAACTCATCGCCTCCCCTGCATTTGGGGTGAGATTGTGGTCCCAACTGGCTTCATCAGAGCCCCTTTCCAGAGTCTATTCAAAGTGGGAGTCGAGGGTGTAGCTCTCTCTCCTGATCTTCTAGAACTGCTCAAAGTTTTGGCAGCAGCCAAGTGGAAAGGTAGCGTGATAAAGTGGAAAGGAAGAGTCAAAGAGTCAGACAGCGAGTCCTGGTGTGTTATAACTTTATCCTAAAGCCGCCTGTATCCTGACTTCCCTCGTTTGGTTTTATAAACCCATCATGTCACCTAAGGTATTTGTGATGGGCTTTCCTGAATTGCTGTCAAAGAGTCCTGATTTACATAATGAACCATCATATCCCTGTCCCAAGTCTGCTCCTCCTCCTCTGTCCTGCCCTTCTCTCTACTGGGCTCTGCCTGGTCAGAAACCCGAGAGTCAGTCTAGACCAGTGGTTGTCCGCCTTCCTCATGCCGCGACCCTTTCATCCAGTTCCTCATGTGGTGGGGACCCCAACCACAAAATTATTTTTGTTGCGACTTCATCACTGTCATGAATCGGGCGACCCCTGTGAAAGGGTCGTTCAACCCCCAAAGGGGTCTCGACCCACAGGTTGAGAACCGCTGCTCTAGAATCTTGCCTCCTCACCACCTTACTGCCAGAGCCCATCGCCTTAGCAACCCTGTAAGACAGGGTAGAAGCGCTCCTTCCAGTGTCTGAGAGCGCACATCTTTTCATCTAACAGCATCCTTCCCATCTGCGCAGTTCTGCACACACATCTTTTACATTCCACGGCCTTCACTTCCTCCTGTCCTGTCAGTTCCCAGCCTCAACACAATCCAGACTGCGCCCATGTCTTGTGCCTCAGGGTTCTCAAGGGTTGGACCACTCTTTTTTTTTTT
>NW_022111300.1:37572515-37580069 GCF_000313985.2 Echinops telfairi
AAAAAAAAAAAGCCTGGTGACTTCTGAAAATACCAGTCATGGAAAACTCAATGGAGCACACTTTACCTGGGACATCTATGAGGTGGAATCAACTCAATGATAACTGTTTTTGGTTTACTTTAAAATCATGTATTGTAAATGTACTCTTGAGTATATCTTACCTCTACTACAAGTACCTTATCTCTGAGAGGGCAAGGACCATGCCCTAAGCCTCTGGTTGTGCTCCGCACTCTGCCTCGCTTGTGGCTCTCTTGTGTGGGAGCCATTCTTATCGTGTGAATCAAGGCAGCAGTACATCTTGGTGAGTGTCTTTATAAATGGGGGCAGAGATGTCAAGGCCAGTATATTTTGTCTTTCAAGCTTAAAAGTTATTCAAGGTCAAATTCCCCAAGTGCTACAGAGGGGAATAATCATTTTTGTGAGGTGCCTAGCAACAAGCTTAGGTTCTACTGAACAAGTTCCATGAGTCTGTAACTTCTGTGTCAATGAAAATTATAATTACTGAGTACAATTACAGTGCTGTGGAAATCATGAATATTACAATTTGGGGCTCATGAAAAATACGAGCTCAAGACAAAGGAGAACATGACCATCTTGGAATAAGCTTCTGGTCACAATGAAGACGTGATTTAGAGGCAGTCTGGGCTGTCCTTTTTTTACAGTCTTTACATCTCTTCCTGCTTCTTTCCGAGGGGTTCGCCTGAAATTGGAGCTCATGAACATAGAAGCCCTTCTGGTGGTTTTATTTTATTTTTCTACTCTTAAGATTCTTTCTTACCTGTTTCTGATGGGGTGTTATGACTATGATGAGAACTTGAGTCAACACCCTGATCATCTTGTGACATTTGTCTTGGAAAGACCTTAGAAATCGATCACATCTCATTTCTAAATGTCATATTCTTTCCATTGTAAGTGACAACATACTTGACTGGCAAAGAAAGGCAATCGTTTGTCTCCTTTAAGCTGAAAGTCTATGGTTAGATGACACTTCAGGTAAAACTGGAGTCAGAGATCAAAAGGTAACATAAATAAGTGGTGTCTCGCTATATTTCCCTTCTGCTTCCAAGTAGATCAGTTAGTTCTAGGTATTGTGTGTCATCAAGATGGTCCAGCAGCCACAGCCCTTTCATTCCTTCAAGTCTCCAGGGAGACAGAGGGACATCCTCCTTCCGAGAAGTCCCAGCCAATACATTTCATTAGCTCTCACTGGCTATGTGTCCTTCCCCAAGCCAACCACCATGGCCATGTCTGACTCGAACATGGGAGGAGCTTGATCAATTCAGTATGACTGCACTGGTTGATTCCGGATCTTGAAGACATCTACTTTACCAACCCTCAGGACCAATCAGCCATTTTGACCATGTTGGTTTCAGGTGCCCTTAAATTGGTTCTGATTCATAGTGACCTCGTGCACAACAGAACAAAACACTCCCCATCCTGTGCCATCCCCATAATTATTATGCTTGAATCCTGTGTTATTCTGGGTTGACTAAAGAATCAAATTCATAGACACTCATATGTGTATAAGAAAGAGCTTTATATAAAAGAACAATTGTATATTAAGAAAACATCCCATCCCAGGTCAGATCAAGTCCATAAGTCCAATATTAGCCCTGTGTTAGCATTGTCCAGAGAAAGAAACCCAGGGTACTTTTGAATATAAATAGTTATAGTTATATATGTGTGGATATCTATATATAAATGGATAGTATATTAAAATATATATGGATATCTATCTATCTATCAACCTATGGATAAATATATACAGCACGAAGGAATATAACAGATAATTTTAGTCCACTCAGCAGTACAGAGGGCTCAGTTCAACTCACTTCCATGGAACAGTTAATATACTGGAAGTCCTTCAATTGCTGGGTCCAAGATCAAGGAATCAGACAGCTGATCTTCCCTCAGGCAGAGTCTGTCCACAGGCAGCAAATCACAGGGTGGATCACCAACAGTCAGCAGCTCAGGAGATTAGTGAAGCAAGCCAGGATGGGATGTCAAACTCAAGTACTGTAAGCTGACAGGATCTGACAGTCCAAACTCAAGCGATATACACACCAGCAGCATGGCAAAGCAGGTCACGAAGGAACCTCAAGCTCTAGCGAAATGATCCACAGGTTGGCAGTCCCACAGGTAGTGTAGCTCGCAAGTTGAGGCAGAGAACTAGCAGCCGCAAGCTGGTCTGATCACCAGAGAGCAAGAGAGAGGGGCGAGGCGTGTTGAGCCATTTATCTTTTTGCTCTCCAATCAGACAGCGACCTTATTAATCCCACATGAAATCCTTGACAACTGCAATCTTTCCTCCATTTACCAAGATGTTACCTACTGGTCCATTTGTGAAGATTTTATTTTCATTGAGTTGTAATCCATACCAAAGGCTGCAATCCTTGATCTTCATCAGCAAATGTTTCAAGCCCTCCTCACTTTCAGCAAGCAAGTTGTAAATAAATCTTCTGCAAATCGCAAGTTGTAAATAAACCTTCCTCCAACCTTGATGCCACATTCTTCATATAATTTAGCTTCTCATTATTTTCTTCACTTACAGATTAAATAAGTATGGTGTGAGGACACGACTCTGACACACACCTTTCCTGATTTTAAACCATGCAGTATTCCTTTTTTGGGGCGGGGTGGGGGTGGGGCCTCACACAACTGCCTCTTGAAACATGATGTACAGGTTCTGGGTGAGTACAATTAAGTGCTCTGGAATTTCCTTCTCCTCAGGGTTATCCCTAGTTTGTTATGATCCACACAGTCTAATACCTTTGCATAGTCAATGAAAAACAAGTAAACATCTTTCTGGTGTTTTCTACTTTCAGCCAAGATCTATCCTACATCAGCAATATTGTCCCGTGTTCCACATCCTCTTCTGAATCTTGCCTAGACTTCTGGCAATACCCTGCCAATGTACTGCTGCAACAATTGGTGGATGAGCTTCAGCAAAATTTTACTCGTATACTATATGAATGATCTTGTTCCATAATGTGGGCCTTCTGTTGGGTCACCTTTCTTGGGAATGGGTACATCTATAGATCTCTTCCAGCCAGTCTGCCAAATAGTTGTCTTCTGAATTTATTTTTCTTTAAAAAAATGTTTAATGAATCATTTTATTGGGGGCTCTTACAGTTCTTAGAACAACCCATACATCAATTGTATCAAGCGAATTTATACCTATGTTTCCATCATCCTTTTCAAAACACTTTCTTTCTACTTGAGCCCTTGGTATCAGCTCCTCTTTTTTCCCTCCCTCCCCCACCCTCTCACCCTTGTGAACCCTTGATGAATTATAAATTATTATTATGTTCATATCCTACACCATCCTCTGTCTCCCTTCACCCGTGTTTCTGTTGTTCATACCCCTGAAAGGGAGGGGGGGGCGGGTATACGTTGATCATTTTGATCAGCTCCCCTTTTCTCTCCCTAACTTCCCCCTGCCTTCATGGTATTGATACTCCCATTACTGTTCCTGAGGGGGTTATCTGCCCTGGATTCCGTGTTTTAAGAGCTCTCATCTGTACCAGTGTACATGCTCCAGTCTAGCTGGATTTGTAAGGTAGAATTGGGGTCATGATAGTGGGGAGCGGGTGGAGAGGAAGCATTAAAGAACTAGAGGAATGTTGTGAATTATGTTGGAGCTATATTGCACCCTGGTTGACTCATTCCTTCCTTTGGACCCTTATGTGAGGGAATGTCCAATTGTCTACAGATAGGCTTTGGGTCTCCATTCTGACCCCCTTGCTTGCATTGATATGATTTTTTTGGGTCTTCTGATGTCTGATACCTGATCCTGCCAACACCTCTTGATAACACAGGCTGGTGTGCTTCTTCCACGTGGGTTTTGTTGCTTCCCTGATTTTTATATTTTCAAGCCTTTAAGACTTCAGACACAATATCTTGTACTAGCCAGGTACCATTGGCTCTCTTCACCACATTTGCTATGCATCCACTTTGTCTTCAGCGATCATGTTGGGAAGGTGAGCATCACCAAATGCCAGGTTATTAGACTAAAGTGTTCTTGTATTGAGGGAGAACTTGAGTAGAAGCCCAGTGTTTGTCTGCTACCTTAATAGTTAACATATAAATATATGCACATAGACCTATATCCCTACCATTATATATTAATATACTTACGTATATACAAGCCTATATTTATACTCCTATAAATGTCTTTTGTTTCCTAGTTCTTTCCTCTATTACCTTTTACTTTCTTCCTGTTCCACTGTCATGTTCAACTTCATTTGGCTCTGAGTAATTCCTCCCAGCTACATTGCACGTGATCAGACCCCACCACACCCTCTATGCCCCCCCTTGCCATAAATTTTAGGTCTCTTGTTGTTCCCTTGTCCCTGGGTTTATTGGCTCCCACCTCCCTTTCCCCCACCTCCTCCTCTCCCATGTTCCCCCACAACCGTTGTTCCCGGTGTTTTCTCCTCTGGGATGTAAACAATCCTGCCTATCAGACATGAAAAAGAAAAACAACAACACACCTATAAATAGTTCCAGGTCTTTCTGCTGACCCTTATGAATGTTTTCCAATCCGGTCTGAGGAGGTGCCAAGACCTGCCCCTGAGTCAAAAGTCTGTTTTTTGGATTCTTTGTGAACGTCATTACTTTGCTCCCCTTGCTGCTCTGTTGCACGCCCTGTATGTTCCGCCCATGTGGGGTCAGACAGGGCACAATTCCTGCACTGTGTCTCCAGTGCTGTCCCCTGTAGTGCTGTGGGTCAGGGAGGGGACGTCGTGTCTCATGGTGGGGCCGGCCCTACAGTCCTTTCTGTGCATTGGTTTCTCCAGCAGAAATGTCATCCTTGAGGCCCGGTTCTCTCTCTCTCCTACTTTACTACCATGTGGTCTGGGCCATCTCAACACTCTCACTTGGCAATATCTTGAGTGCTGTCTTCTGTGGAGCAAATAAGTGCTTTCAGCGCTTCATCAGATGGCTGAACCATTTCAACTGGTATTCCATCAATTCCTGGAGCCCAGTGCAGCTTGGACATCTCCCTTCAGTACCATTAGTTCTTGCACATATGCTACCTCTTGAAATAGTTGAATGTTGACTACTTCTTTTTAGTACAGTGACTCTGTATTTTTCCCCATCTTCTTTGGATGCTTCCTACATCATTCACTATTTTGCCTGTAGAGTCGTTCAGCATTGAAACTCTAGGCTTGAATTGCACGCCCCCCCCTCCCACCACCCTGAGTTCTTTCCATTTAAGATATGCCGCATGTGTTTTTCCTTATACATTTCATTAAAGTGTTTTCTGGAACTACCATTTGAAATTTTCTTTGTCTTGCTTTTTAAAATCATTTTATTGGGGGCTCATACAACTCTTATCACAATCTATCCATCCATCTATTGTGTCAAGCACATTTGTACATTTGTTGCCATCATCATTCTCAAAACATCTTCTTTCTACTTGAGTCCTTGGTATCAACTCCTCCTTTCTTCCCCTCCCTCTCCCACCTTCCCTCACTCCCTCACCCTTGATAATTTATGAATTATTATTATTTTGTCATGTCTTACACTGTCCGATGTCTCCCTTCACCTACTTTCTGATGTCTGTCCCCCAGGGAGGGGGCAATATTCTGTTCAGCTCTTTCTCTCTTTTTTTCTCAGTAGGATGATTAATTGGAATGTTATTAAGTTGGTATTTACAAATTGTGACAATTTACTTTTCTCCTCTTTTTTATTAGTTGGGATTTAATACATGTAGCATATCATTCCATATTTCAATCACATCAAGTAGAATGTACAATTGATACCACAATCAGCTTCCAAATATTCTTTTCTACATGGACTCCTTAACATTGTCTCCCTTTACCTCCCTACTACCACAGCCTCCCACCCCCAAACCCCTTATTCTACTTGTTTTCTCTGTAGGTTCATCAATCCTGGGTTTCATATAAACCCCTCCAGAAAATCATATAACATAATTTCAAGAGGGTGACCTCCATTGACATAACAGAGACACACTCTAATATGAACAAACAACAAAAACAAAAACAGAAGAAAACAATACTTACCCAAAATACAGAAATTTTGGAAACCTGATCAGGTCCAGCCACATCATAGTGGGGTGGGAGATCTATCGACAAATTGGTAACTGCTCAGGTCAGATTTAAGCCTTTGGTCTTCTATGCTCCTCTCTCCCAAGCTTTCTGTTTAGTGACCACTTTCCTTCCATCCCTCAGTTTTAGATGGGGGGTGGCGGGGAGGGAGTTCTCCGGAGGCCTGTTTTCTTTGTAGTTCCACAGATGAATCTTGGGCCCCACTGTCATCACAGTCTTCTGCGCACCGGATTCTTCCAATTTATGCTCTGATACCGACACCTCCTTTGACTTCAGATGATATCGATTCCAATCCATTGGTGACTGGTGGTGGTGGGCTTCTTCCATGCACTGGCAGGGGGTCTCTCTGTGGCTTCTCCGGCTTCCGAGGTCTGGTTGCGTCCACGTGGCTTGTCTTCTGCAATGTCTCCCAGGGAGTACCAGAGAGAGAGAGATGTCTCCCGCCTCCAAGAGGGAAGTACCAGATTTCCCAGAATTCTCAGGAGTAGGCCATACTCACAGAAGTCTTATTGGCTAACTCCAGACTGACAGCCTAGACTCCACCCCTACACTCTTAATCCTTAAACTGACATCAGATTAGGTGGCTACCACAGGAGGCAAGCCTTTGAACCCCAGACACTCTCTTCTCTGGTAGCCAGGCACCATCTAATGTCTTCCCCACATTTTCTATAGCCCCCCGTATCTTCTGTGGTCCCTTCCTAGCTCTGTGACGTCATCATTTCTTCCATTTGCCTTAGCTACTCTATGATCAAGAGCAAGTTGCTGAGTTTCTTCTGACATCCACTTTGATCTTTCCTGTCTTTTTAGTGACTTTTGCTTTCTTCATGTATGTCATCCCACACTCCTCGGGTCTTCTGTCATTAGTGCTAATGCATCCAGTCTGTTAATGAGGTGCTCTCCAAACGTGAGTGGGATATACTCAAGGGCATATTTTGGCTCTCATGGACGAGGTTGAATGTTCCTGAACTTACACATGAGCAATCGATGACCCATTACCCAGTCAGCCCCAGGCCTGGTGTCAGGTGCTAATCTGGAGCTTCTTTGTTCTCTCCTCCCACAGAGAAAGTCGATTGATTTCTGTGTATTGCTTTGGGCTAAATCCTTTGTACTGTTGAAGAAAGATATTTTCGAGGAAAAAGTTTTGGGTCTTGCCAAATTTTATAACGTGATCCTCAATTTCATTTCTAGCACCAATGTCATATTTTCTTTCGCTTTGTTTCCAACTTTTGCATTCCAGGCACCCTAAATTATCAATGAATCTTGATGTCATGTTTGGTCAATTTCAGCATCACTAGTTTTGGTGGCTGATTTATAAATTTAAATGACAGTTGTATTCATTGGATTTCCTTGTACGCAGATAGACATTGTCCTGTCACGGACAGTATTGTCCTTCAAGATAGAGCTTGAAATGTCTCTTTCTTTTTTTTTTTTTTTTAACATTTTATTAGGGGCTCATACAACTGTTATCCCAATCCATACA
>NW_022111300.1:37582162-37600015 GCF_000313985.2 Echinops telfairi
TTGATTCTCCTCCTGTCCCACTATCATGCTCAGTCCCCACCAGGATTTCAGCACTTCCTCTTTGTTACGTTCCCCTTGATCCTGCCCTACCAGGAAATGTCCCTTTCTAAAGATGAATGTCATGCCATTCCTCTGGATTTTGTCTATCTCTTCATAGTAAATAATATAATTTCCTGATGGAAAATGGCCAATACCAGTCTATTTCAGCTCACTAATGCTTAGAATATCAATCTTTATGCATTCCATTTACTTTTTGATAACTTCCAATTTTGCTGGATTCACACTTCATACATTCTTAGTGCCAGTTATTAATTTATTTTTCAGCTGTTTCTGCTCATCTTGAGGCATGACCCATCAGCAAATGAAAGTCCTGAGCCTTTACTTCACAGTCTTCGTTCCATCTGCATCATTGGTTGACTCCGCTTGGAGAAGGCAGCTCTTCCTCCGTCAGACTTCGGTGCCTTCTGACTTCAGGGCCTCGTCTTCTGACGCTATCTCTGATAATGCTCTGGTTCTATTCATTGGGTTTTTCAGTAACTGACAATGTTTTGATGTTATCCATGGGGTTTTCTGTTGCTAATTCCTTTGAAGTGGACAGTCTACTTCTTTGTAGTCGGTTCTTAGTTTGGAAACTGCTGAAATGTGTTAACTTTGGGTGGCCCTGCAGGTCTTTGAAACACCAGTGATGTAACTTGCAGTGTCACAGCAACACACAAGCCACCTCAAGATGACAAACTGACAGACAAGTGGGGGTTCACACATCTAGTTGAGGGTTTTCCTCTTTTTTCATTCATTCATTCTCTACTTTACCTTGTGTCCTTTTCCAGGTACCCGTCTCTTTTTATAACATGTCCAAAGTACATGAGAGGCAGTCTTGCCATCCTCACTTCTAAGGAGCATTCTGTCTGTACTTCTTCTAGGACACATTTGTTCATTCTTGTGGAATTCTATGACATAGTCAATCGTTTTGCCAACACTGGCATTCAAATTTAACAATTATTCTTCAGTCTTCCTTATTCACTGTCTATCTTCAAATGTGTGTGAGGCTATGGAAAATACCATGGCATGGGTAAGGCACACATTATTCTGCAAAGTGACATCTTAACTCTTTCACACTTTAAATCAGTCTTTTGTAGATCTGTCCACTGTCAAACATCATTTGATTGCTGCTACCATAAGCATTGATTGTGGATTCAAGTAAAATGAAATATTGATCATATCCTCCTTCAATAATAATGTCCTTGTCATTTGTAACCCCTCAGACTATTAGTTTATCTTTTATCTGGTCATTAAATGTGCAAATCCCTCAAGACTATAGCCAAGGAACTCTTCAAATGGGGTTGTCTCCCCGTGAAGCCATGCATACTCTAGGCTTTCATGGCCACATAAATAACCATGACTCTCAAATCTTTTCTTCAACTGAGACAATACTCTACACACCATGCATCTATCTCGATCTGCCCATTTCATTTTCCACTTGGTCCTCTGAAAGTCACTTCAAACCCAATATGCTGGAAACTACATCCCTTGCTGCCCCCAAACCTCAGTACAATGTTTCCTGTTGCACTGAGTTATACTACAGCTCAGGAAGTCAGATATCCAAATGTCATCTTTGACATATCGCATGCTGTTACGTCCTATTGCTAAAACGATTTATCACCAAGGTCTATGAAGTTTGCTAACTGACTAGCTCTCACATCTCCTTATCTTTAAACAAATTCCTTAATCTGAGCCATTATCCTCAATCATCTATGCGACTACCATACAGTTCCTCAATTCTTTTTCTTCATGATGTTTTTGCCTTATTCCAATCCAATGTTCATTTTGAAATGAGAGTACAGTTTTTTTCCAAAAACAGTTCAATGGCTTCCCATGACTCTGAAGCTGCAACACAAAATCCCCACCACAGCCTACAGTGAGCTACCTCGCCATCACCGTAACTCTTCATATTCTCCCCTCCCCTTTGTACACCACCAGAGTGGTCTGTATTTCAATTTCTTGACACATTGTGCTAGAAAGATTAACATCCCTCAAAGATTATAGGACATTTGATTGTGCTCATGTGGAACTTGTATCCAAAGGTAGTTGTTTGAACAGTCGAACGGGATGCTGCCTGATTTAAAATCAGAAAAGGTGTGTGCTAGGGTCATGTTCTTTCACCATATTTATTCAATCTGGATGCTGAGCCGATAATCCGAGAAGCTGAACTATATGAAGAAGAATGCAGCACCGGGATTAGAGGAAGACTAATTATAAACCTATGGTGTGTACCTGACACAACTCTGCCTGCTAACAGTGAAGAAGACCAGCAGATGGTACAGATGAAGATCAGAGACTACAGCCTTCGGTAGGGATTGTTCCTCAACATGGAGGGAAAATAATCTCACAATTAGGTCAATAAACAATATCGTGATAAATGGAGAAAAGATCGAAGTTGTCAAGGATTTCATTCTACTTGAACCCATAAACTATACTCAGCAGTCAAGACATCAGGTGATGCAGTGCATTGAGCAAATCTATTTCAAAAGATCTCTTTAAAGTGTTTAAAAGTCACAGTGTCACTTTGAGGACTGAGGTGCACCTGAGCCAAATCATGGCAGCTTCACTCACCTCACATGCTTGTAATAACTGGACCGTGCATGAGGAAGACCAAAGAATATTGATGCCTTTGAGTTATAACACTGGTGAAGAATTATGAACTACCAGGAGGACAAACAGATCTGTCTTTGGAGGACAGTCAGAATGCTCTTTGGAAATGAGGATGGCAAGACTTAGCCTCATCTAGTTTGGCTATGTTATCAAGAGGGACCTGTCCCTCCATTGTCCTAGAGAAAGGTAGAAGGCCAGTGGAAAAGAGGAAGACCCTCAACAAGAGGACGGACACGATGGCTGCAACAGTGAGCTCAAACACAGCAACGATTGTGAGAAGCTCCTAGACTAGGGTGTGATAGGCTTTATGTCAGCTTGGCAGGGCCAGGATTTTTAGTGACTTGGCAGTTAAAGACCTAACAATCTCCCACAATATGATTGAACACAATGCTCTCCACTCCCTAAAAGGATCAGTTATGAGCACCAGGGAGTTGTCAGAAGATTAAGGTGCGATGCAACCCCCTTTTTCAGAGCACAGCCCTGATCCAATCAATCACAGGAGGCTTCCTTGGGGGTGTGGCCTGCTTGCACACTGTGGAAAAGCGTACTTTGCTTTTTTCTGGATCTGGATCCTGCATCTGGTTCACCAACTGCTGGTGCTTTGGATGTGAGCCAATGGCCCACCTTACTTCCTGCAGACCATGCAGAAGGGACGTCACTGGGAGCCTTCCGTCTGACCTGCCAACCTCATGTTCACTTGCTTCTGAAGTCACAAGCCTAGCACCTCCCTGCGAATCTAGGCTCGTCAGCTCTGTAGCTACAGGAGTTGGGAGAAGCCTCTAGCCCAGTGGTTCTCAACCTGTGGGTCATGACCCCTTTGGGGGTCAAGCGACCCTTTCACAGGGGTTGCCAGATTCATAACAGTTGCAAAATGACAGTGATGAAGTAGCAACTAAAATAATTTTATGGTTGGGGGGTCACTACAACATGAGGAACTGTATTAAAGGGTCGTGGCATTTCATACAGAGAGCTGGAACTTGCTGGACTTGAACTTGTCCACTTCGACAACTGTGTGAACCATTTTCTTGATATAAATTTATCTCTAAATATAAATGTAGACGCTTCAATGGCTTTGTGTCTCTAGAGAATGCAGTCTCAGGCAACAGGGCTGATATGAGACAGAAATGACTCAATTACACTGCTGTTTGCAAACTCGGGGTCTGGGATGTCTTTCACTCTTCTATCCCAAGACAAACACCAGGTGGATTTGAAAAATTCTAAGTTCATTCCTGAAAGCACCAATCGAAGAAAACTGGGGTTTTTTACCTCCACATGGTTTCAAGATTTAGTGAAAATCCAACAAGTGATAAAACGTGTATACTCAAGTCTAAGCCAACCCAGATATGAGCCGAGGCACCTAATACTACCACAAAAACTGCATTAAAAATGTACTGAAAAACTCGGTTTATACACAAGTATATACAGAAACTTTGTGGCTGGTTGGGTGGGGGTGCACATAATAATTAAGAAGTTTTGCAACAGGCCCAAGAGATCATTAACAAGTTTTACAATGATCAGAGGACCTTCAATCAATGAGACAAAGGTAGGACATAATTTATATTTCCTCAACAGATTTTCAAACCACCAGTTGATACCTTCATTACTCCAAGGGCAGTCAGACTGGTACCCCCTAAAATTTCAGCCTCCATGCTGATCTAAATGGTCCTGTTTCCCCTTTCCAGAGTAGAGCATCCTTATAGGTGTGACTTCAAAGAAAATTTTTATGACAAGGGAGGAGGCTGTTTCATCCTGGGTCCTTTTTTAAAGCCAACGAAATCTCAACAGACCCAATCCCCAACTGTGTGACATTTCCTGTGCTTGATTGGCAGCAGGTTGGCCCTTTCACCCCTCTACCAGTACTAGCCAACAACAGCAGCCACGACACCTCCGTTGTAATCCCTCACACGTGGGACTAGGCGACCCTCCACGGCAAATGGGGCCTTGTAAATATGATGAAGTTGTCTGAGACAATCAAGGGGAAGTTATCCTGGGCTATCCAGATGGGTCCATTGCGATCATAAGGTGTAATCATGCTATCATAGAAAGGCAGGAGGGCCCAAAGAAGCAAAGAGATGTGATAGTAAATGCAGAAATTGGAGTGATACCGAGAGGGGGCTGGAGCCGAAGAATCATCCAAGTAGTGTCTAGAAGCTGGAAGAGGCCTGGAACCATCTCCTTCCTTAGAGCTTCCAGAAAAGAACGCAACGCCTTGATTATAGGACTTTGGAATCGGAGGATGACAACAAAATTTAAAGCCACAGAGTTAGCGACAATTCGTTACAGCAGCACTAAGAACCTAGTACTATGCCATTGGGCTGAATGGTTTCAGTTTGTCCCTCCAAGCCTACTCTCCATCCTTCTTCGCTCTGCTCAATGTTTTGAAGCTGACCTGCATTTTCTGCATCAAGGGGCTACCTGAGCTTCTGCTTTCTGGTTGGGCTTGGTCCGTGAGAGACAGATGCAGGAGAAGAGAGGGCAGAAGGGCGGTGAGGATGTTCCACATATTTCTCCTACTCTGACCCTGCACTCTTCTACTGAGGGCCATAGCTCCTTTCAGATGGTCCCTACTGCATAACTCCTTTAAAGAATGGGCTTGTCCCTTCCCTCCTATAAGCTGGGGTGGTCAGGAGGCTGGGGTAGTTGTTGGGATGGTTAATGGCACCCAGCTGTTGTAGCCTAGGGAACTGCACTATTGTATCCTGGGTTCTCTCTAACTGAGCCTCTTCTGGTTAAATAAAATTGCCCCGTTGAAAGGGGCCCACGGGTTCCCAAAGGATGCTGATGAGTGCAGACCGCATTATATTCCTTTCTGCCTCAGGACCTTTGAAAGTGCTAGTTGCTTTGCCAGGAAAGCCCATTGACCCCTCTGTGCTCGCTTCCTAGAAAAAATGTCAGCATTCTTAAATGGCACTCCCTCAAGGAAGTTTTTCTTTTACCCAACCCCACAGACAAAAAAGCAAACGAACCCGTTGTTGACTCCAACCTCCTGCCTTACAGAAAAGCGCTGCCCCACAGGGTGGTCATGGCTGTCATCTGCACCAGCGCTGCTGGGTGAACGGACGGCCTTGAGAGATGCGCACCACAGCCTCAGACCACCAGGGTCCATGCCGCTGGACACCATCACTTCTCCCGGCCACAGCTTCATCATCGGTTATGAGCTAATACACCACATTCTGGTTGAATGCCTATTTAATAATAAAAAAATGCCTGGCTCTTTATAAAAAAAAAGATTCTCCACTGCACTGGTCATGTGAACCACAGGCGCTCATTAACTACCTGTGGACAGTGGCAACTTGGTAAAATCCGGGAAAAAGAGGAAGAGCCTCAACTAGGCGATGGACAGAGAGCCTGCAATAATGGGCTTGCACATAGAAATGAATGGGGTTAGGGTGCAGGAAAGGGCGGAGCTTTGTTCTGGTTTTGTAAAAGGGTCAGTATGAGTCTTAACTGACTGCATGGTGCCTAACAACAACAACAGCAACAACAACAACAACAACGCTTTCCTTGGGGTCCTGGAGAGGTGCCAAAGGTTAACATGTTTGGCTCTTCTTGGAAAGGTTGGAAGTCTGAGACCACCCAGAGTGTCTCTTTATCTATCCTGGAAACCCCAAATCAGCCATTGGAAGTCCTAGGGCCCCAATTCTGCACGAAGTTCTACACATGGGATCACAGAGGTGGCCGTTGACTTGAGGGCAACTGGTAGACCTCTCATGAGCGGATGCATTGTTCAAAGGGAGATGTGGTTGGATTGAGAAATGGCTTTTTGTTGTTGCCAACTTTGCTAATGACACTTCTGCCCTTCAGTTCCCACACCTGCACCTTTTTAGCATCACATACCTTTTTTTAAAAAACAGGTTTTGTTGGCAGTTCATCCACATGCCATATAAGGCCGAGCAGAGTTGGACAATCGTCACCACAACCAGTTCTAGAACTACTTCTTCTTCCTTGTCACATACCTATTTTCAACTCATCCTTGCATGTAGCTGACGTCTTGTCTGCTGGTGCGCCCTCGCTGTGAGACATCACTTACAGACTCAGTGCCTTCCGGGCTTTGCTTTGAAGGCTCCTGGAGCCTTCACGGGAGCCCTGGTTGTGTAGTGGGTTTTGTGTTGGGCTGCTAACCCTAAGACCAGCAGTTCAGACCCAGCAGCTGCTCTGCAGGAGAAAGAGTTACTGTCTCAGCAACCCGAGGGAGCAATTCTACTCTGTCCTATAAGTCTCTAAGTCAGAATCAACTCGATGGCAGTGTTTTTTTGTGTAGCTACCTCTGCCCATCTACCTAGTGCTGCTGTCAGGTCTGGATTATTAGAAGACTCACTGGGGGATTTCCTTCTCCGGCCCAGCCCTGCCCCTCTGCTCCTCTCCTCGCGGTTTCCCCAGATCTCACACAGGCCAAGTCCGGCAGCTTATTTCCATTCATTCCATTTTTACACTATCTCGAGTGCAATGACCTACTTAAGTTAAAGGGAAATACAAACCCCTAAGGAAATTGCTGACAGCTGTTTCCTGGGTAGAATTAGGTTGGGCATGTGTGAGAGAGACGCTTTAAGTGGTAAGAATCCTTTTGGCTCAGGATGGAAGTGAAAAAGAAAGGGCAGAAGGTTAAAAAAAAAAGTGTCAGGCGACAAATTTCCTAGGGAGGTGGCAGGGAAGATGGGGTGAGAAGTTGTTCCTCAGAGGTGGGGACAGACAGCAGCGAGGTTTTTTGTTTAGTCTTCGTCTTCACTTTCCGGCTCGGAAGAATATTGTTGTTCAGTAGCACCGAGTAGGCTGCAATTCCTAGCCACCTGTGAGGGTTATTTGTGTCAACCGGGCTGGGTTAGGATTCTCAGTGGTTTGGCAGTTGAGGCCTGGTGATCCCACCTGATGCCGCTTAACACAAGGCAGCCAACTCCACAATGGGATCTACTGGGAGCAGCCACTTTTCATCGGGAGATTGGGGTGCAGTGCAACCCTCTTACCCAGGTCATATCCCCAGTGCTATTGACAGGACATTTCCTTGGGGCGTGTGGCCTACTTCCTCTAAAACAGTGGTTCTCAACTTTCCTAATGCTGCGACCCTTTAATATGGTTCCTCAGGTGTGGAACCAAGCATAACATTATTTTCATTGCTACTTCATCACTGTAATTTTGCTAGTGTTAAGAATTGAACAACCCCTATGAAAGATTCATTTGGCTCTCAAAGGGGTTGCAACCCACAGGTTGAGAACCGCTGCTCTATAAGGAGGCTATAGGAAGGCTTGCTTGCTTTTCTGCTGGCTCTGGATCCCACTTCTGATTCTTTGAGATGTGCTGTTCCTGCCATGGTGGATGCCTCAGACCCTGAAGCTACATGAGTCAGCAGAGCCTCCAGCCTCATATCTGAACCCACAAATCATGAAGATGGACAGGACTTACCTGCTTCTACAACAGCTTCTACAATATGTGAGGCGTTAATTTTCTTGATCTATATCTATAGATATACATACAAATAGGTATATATCAACTAGATTCCATTAAATTCATTATCTTTTAATCCCATTTACTCGATAATCAGATATGCATTTATAATATTAGATACACCATAATATTATATTATTACGTATGCTATTAATATATAATACATATTATATATATTATTATAAAGGTAATATATAATATTACATAATATAGAAAAGAAAATGTTTTCTATTTTATTTATATTGTAATATACTTGTATTATACTATAGAGTGTAGATTATATATTAGAAAACAATATGTAATATATTGCAAAACCAAAACCAAACTCACTGCCACAGAGTCAATGCTGACTCAGTGATCCCCTGCGGGTTTCTGAGGCTGTAACTTGAGTAGAAAAGTCCAGTCTCTCTCCTGAGGAGCTGCTGGTGGTTTTGAACTATTGACCATGTGAACCACAGTCCAACGCATAACCACTACACCCTCAGGGCTCCTATATACTATGTATAATATTTAATTGTGTCGTGTTATATAATGTATCATGTATCATGTTATACAAACGACAACAGGTAGAAACAGCTCCAGACAGGATTGAACACTGGACTTTGTATCTTGAACTGACCAAGAGCTGGCTGTGTGCCTTCAGCATGCCACTTGACACCTCATTTTTCTTATGTGCACACTGTATGCTTCAGATGATGGCTAAGTCCCTTTTAGGCTTAAATTCCAGGAAATGCATGCAATTAGTTACCAGCTTCTCAGCTAGCGAATCATTACGATGATTGGATATTGCCAACCAGTAGATTGATTTGTCTGTCTCCTATTATGGTAGAGATATTTTGCAGGACAGGGCCCAGATCAATGATAAAGATCTAAATAGGCCCTAAACTAGACAACTGACTCTCCTGAGCCTCTGAGTCATGAGCAGTTACAGGCTTTGGACCGTGGGATTCCCTTGGGCACACTCTGGTACGCATCCTTCGCCTCCTCGTCTTAGGCAGAACCTCCTGAGAAGTGATCTATATGAATAGTGCGTTGGAAGATTGACCGCCTCCATGACTGAGCCCAGAAACTCCTGGCTGAGCCCTACCAAGTACTTTTGATGCAGTCTTGACTCAATTGTCGTGGTGTGACTGCAGTGGGTGCTGAATAATAGTGGGTGCTGAAGTACACAATAAGCTATCTGGATTTTATTAGAGGAACCGCCCTTGTCTGTCAGTTTGTCAAACTGCGGTGGCTTGCATCTTGCTGTGATGCTGCAGGCTATGTCACCAGCCTTTCAAATACCAACAGGGTCACCCGAGGTGAGTAGATTTCAGTGGAGCTTTGAGACCAAGAAGAGACAACGACAAACAAATAGGCAGTTCACTTCTATGGTCAGAAAACCTTATGAATAGCAGTGGGACATTGTCAGATAGGGTGCCAGAAGAGACAAAATTTAAAAGGCACACAAAGGCTTGCAGTAAATGTTAGTCTCCTAGCTGTTGTGGTCTCTAACAACCTAGATCTCGTCCCTGTTTATCAATTAAGAATTCATTTGACAAGTGTGAGGTAAGGATCCAGCCATGTGTTTTCAGATGGCTTTTTAGTTAATTTACTAGCTGGCAAAGAACATTTCCTTGATTTGTCCTTGTGCGCTGGCATTTTCTCATTGATTCTTACTCGTTTTTTCTTTTGTATAAACTTGAGACACCAGCTTGCTCGTGAAAAACAATTGTGTTGCTCTCAGTCATTAAGTCTGTGAGTACTGTCTTCAAAGCTTGTGAGTAGCAACCTCACCTACAAATACTGGCCTCTACTTACCTGGAGAAGAAGACAAAGAAAGAAACCGACGACTCCAGACACCGGTCTATTGCATAACTAATCTTACATGAACCATGACCTCATCTACCCTGAGACCAGCAGGACTAGAGGGTGTCTGGCTACCACCAGTACTTGTCCTTATCAGTCCTAACTAACGGACTAACCGACAGCCATTGAGTTGAACCTACAGGACAGGAAGAACTGCCCAGGGGGGTTTCTGAGACTGTCACTCTTTACAGGAGTAGAAAGCCTCATCTTTCTCCCAAGTAAGCCCATAGTAGATGACTTGATAGATTGGGAGAAAAATGTTGAACAGAACCTCAAATCCCTAATTAAAATACAAACAAATGAAAAGACAAACAGACCTGTTGGGTTGGTGGAAAAAAGAGGACTCCCCAATGATGGTTTACAGACACTGCTCAACCCTTGAATCCATACTAACCTCTGAGGTCACCTTGAAGCTAAATAATGAATTGCCTAAAAAAAAAAAGATTATGATCCATAAGTGTTGTTGTGTTAGTCTGGGTAGATTAGAGAAACTAGAGAAATTTCATAGACACTCATATGTGTGTAAGAAAGAACTTTATATACAAGAGCAATTGAATATTGAGAAAACGTCCCAGCCCAGTCCAGACAAGTCCATAAGTCCAATATTACCTCATATGTCGATACTAGTCCATAAATTCTTCTTCAGACTCACACAACCATACAATGACTCCAAGTGCAGGAAGATCAAAGGCCAGTGGGTGGAAAGTATTATGGATCCAATGGTGGTAGAAGCCTCTCAGCACTCATGTGGGTCTCCACGTGGCTCCTCCAGCTCCCAGGGCCCTGGCTGCACCAGGATAGCTCCATGTGGCCTCTCAACAAGCATGTCTCACAGGGAGCAGGTGTCCCGCCTCCAGGGAGCTATTTAGCTCCTTAGTGCCTCCAAATGAGGTCATCAAGCTGTGACCTGATTGACAGGCTGAACTCCACCCCTTCACGCGAAAGTCTCAAACTGACAACAGATTACGTAACTTCCACAGCTGTACTCCTTAATAAAACATCAGCTCTGAGATCAAATAGTCAACAATTATTTTAAAACAAAGATGAGCACATAAGGAGGCAGGGAAGCTAGAAGAATGGAACCAGAAGAGAACCAGAAGAGAAATAATGAGAGTGTTCCCACATTGTGACGGATGTCACTGAACAACTTGTGCAGAAATTACTGATGAGAATCTAAACTGCCGCGTAAATCTTCACTGGGAACACACTACATTATTGTTTTGAAATTCTGTTGATATTTTTAGTGGGCTCATATTAAATGTATAGATAGATTTAGGGAGAAGAGGCAGTGTTATGAAATCTACTGGGGCACTTCAGGAGGTACTTTGCCTTCTGATAATGTGAAATATGGTAGGAGATGCTGTCCTTTCTGCCTCAGGAAGAGGTTGTGTGAAAGCGTGGTGTGTGACAACCATCCTATAATACAAAAGGACACGCTTTAGGAAAAAATCCAATACATGAAGGATGGCAAAGTAGACGGCTTTTTCTTCCAAGTATGGTTATTTATAAAATTGCATGATGTAGTCTCAGGTCTGCAAATTTTCTGTACTGTTGTAGTTATAAAAATAGCCACATTATCTTCCATTTACACATTCAGAAATAAGTTAGAGTTAATGATCCCAGGAAGTTATCAAGGATAAATCAATCTACACCATACACTCTTCTTCTTAAAACTTTTTGGAAATTGGGTGAAAGTTGAGAGAGCACATCAGCTTCCCTTTCAACAATTCATACACATTTTGTCTCATCTCAGTGATTGTAGTGCATATGATAAAACATAACAGCCCACTTCTCTCCTGGGCTTCATGTTTTCGTCCTTCCCGACCCCAACCCTTCTAAACTTTCTCCTTGGGCAAATGTTGCCCCTTTGATTATTCTAAGATGTGTGTACCTCACTAATGTTATTAGTCCCCTTGTAGAGCCTCATGGTGTTTGCCTGAAAATTGAGGCATGGGGGTGAGTTCCCTTCCAGACCAGAAGCATGACCAGGGACCATAGTCTTGGGCATCCATCCACCAGTCGTATCCGACCAGGAAGGCTGGTCTTTTCTTATGGTTTGGAGTTTTGTTCCATATTTTCTCCCACTATATCTAGGACCTTCTAATGTGATCCCTTTCTGAGTGGTTGGGTACCATCTAGTTCTTCTGGTCTCAGCGTTGTAGAGACTAGCATTTGCCACACCATATATTCTTTTACACCACCCTTCAGGGAATGTGACAGTATAGGTAATTTGCTATGACTCCTTTTCTTCCTTTGATAAAAGAGAGCATTGCCCATATTTTAGGGAGAAGAGGCAGTGTTATGAAATCTACTGGGGCACTTCAGGAGGTACTTTGCCTTCTGATAATGTGAAATATGGTAGGAGAAGCTGTCCTTTCTGCCTCAGGAAGAGGTTGTGTGAAAGTGTGGTGTGTGACAACCATCCTATAATACAAAAGGAGACACTTTAGGAAAAAATCCAATACATGAAAATCCATTACATATACCAAAAAGATACATTAAACATACCCCCAAACTATGTATCTTTTCTTCTCAAATGCTCATAAAAGTTTAAAATGGCAAATTCCTTGCCTTTAAGATAATAAAAGAGAGGCAAGGGAAGTTCAAACGCTCTCCCCACTTTCACTTTTACAGGAGAATCACAAGAAGATGCCAGGTCTCCAGTATCCAGTCCTCGACCCCACTGCCTTTCATCAGTTTTCTCTTGTTCTCCATTTCCCTCCATGTCTTTCCCTCTGCAAATGATCAATATAAAGCACGTGCCCATCCCTGTCTGAGGTGTTAGGAGAAGCAGTGTTTGTTTTTTAGAAACTTAGTGAGGGACGCAGACGTGTCAAGCAATCATTACCACACAGTGCAAAGATGATAGCTCTACACAGTGGTTGAGGCAAACAGGAGGAGGAGAGGCCACTACATGCGGCCAGAAGCTCAGCACATGTCCGACAGAGTCTTGGGCTCGGGCAAGGAGGGCTCTGCTCCTAGTTCCTAGTCAGTGAGCTCGAATTTTCTACCCACACCCATCCATCTCTAAGAACACCCTCCTTCCAGGAAAGTACTGCTGACATGACAGCCTTGTAGTTAGTCTCTACTTTCTCGGCAGTACAGAAAAGAAGGTGTTTATTTTTGTGTTTAAGATGAGGGATGTCTAGCAGTTGGTCAAATCTTGTTCACGTAGTACTCTGAGGCTCATACTATCCATCTATCCAGTCTAAAGATTAAAAAACATTTTTAAAAATCATCTGTCCACAAACATATTTATTTAAGACTTTGTGAGGGCCCACTGCATGCTTATCTCTGGACAGGATATTGGGGAGCACACAAAGAGTCGGAAGACATGCTGCATATAATCTAGCGGAGGAGACAAGTGCAGATGAGAGATAAACTGACCGCAAGGTAGGGAGTGATCCCTCCGAAAGGCACCAGTTTTCACTTGCCCCAGAGTTTCCAGCTTCCAGCCCCCTAGTCCTTATCCTTCAGGCTCTTTCTCCCTGTACCTTAGGTAATCAGACCTGTCTGCTTTCTATGGATCTTCCTCGTCATTCATGTTTTCATTCTTGAAAGTGTGTTAGCTGTTGATTAGACCATCGGCTTCTAAACGTATTTGGCCTCTGTTAGTCTGCGTAGACTAGAGAAACAAATCCATAGAAACTCATATGTGTATAAGAGAGAGTTTCATATAAAGGATAATTGTACATTAAGAAAGCATCCTAACCCAGTCCTGTCCAAGGCCATAAGTCCGATATTAGTCCATATGTCCAACACCAATCTATAAAGTCCTCTACAGACTCATGAAACACATGCAATGATGCCGAATGCAGGAAGATCACAGGCCAGTGGGTGGGAAGTCTTGTAGATCCAGTGGTGTTATAAGCATCTCAGCACGGGCAGGGCTCTCCACGTGGCTTCTCCAGGTCCAGGGTTCTGGCTGCATCAGGGTAGGTCCATGTGGCTTTTCCTGAAGGATGTCTTGCAGGGAGTGAGACTTGTCAGGAGAGAGTCTCCAAGGAAGTGAGCTGAAAGAGAGAAGAGTCTGTCTCCTGCCTCCAAGGAGGAAGACAGGAGTTCCCAGAGCTCTCAGGAGAAGGCCACGCCCACACAGAGGCTTCATTGGCTATGACCTGATTGACAGACTAGACTCCACCCCTACATACCCAATCCTCAAATTGACACTAGATTATGTAACTACCAGCCTCCTTCCCCCTTTTCAGGAAAAATAAAAATAAAAATTATTCAGTGCCCTGGCAATGAACAATGTTTTTGTTATAGTTTGTGATCCAGGATAAAGTGTACGCAAATCCACTGCCATTGCATTGATTCTGACTCATAGCGACCCTGTAGGATAGAGTAGAACTGCCACTGTGGGTTTCTGAGACTACATTTTTATAGGAGTAGAAAGCCTCATCTTTCTCCTGCAGAGTGGCTGGCGGTTTCGAACTACTGACCATGTGGTTAGCAGCCTAATGTGTAAACCACTATATCACCAAATCCTCCTTCCCCCACCCCCAGGATTGTTCTAGAGCCCCACAAGGGGAGGTATTGCCCACTTCGGGAAACACTGTTGTGTTAATCTGGGTAAAAATCCACAGAAATTCATCCACAGAAACAAATCCACAGAAACTCATGTATAAGAGAGAGTTTTATATAAAGGTTAAGTGCACATCAAGAAAACATCCCAACCCAGGGCTGCCCAAGCCCACAAGTCCAACATTAGCCCATATGTCTAACACCAATCCACAAAGTCCTCCTCTATCTCACAAAACACTTGCAGTGATGCCTACTGCAAGAGGAAAGCCGAATCAGTGAATGTGTAAGAATCTCAGTGCTGGCAGGGGTCTCCACAAGGCTGGTCCAGCACCCAGGGCTGCATCGGGGTCTCCTCAGGGATGTCTTGCAGGAAGTGAGCCTTGCAAGCTGAAGCAGGAACTGGCTAAGGCAGCTGCACCCTGGTCAAACCATCACAAAGCAAGAGACCCGAGAACTAGAAAGGCGAGGCTCACTGAGCCATTTATCCCTCCACCCTTCAATTAACCCCACATGTGTTTATCGGCCAGGTTGGCACAATAAACTATCTCAATTGTATTAGACAGTATGGTGAGTTAACAAAGCAGGTTTTGAAACCAGGTGATCGGGGTTCATTTCATCTTCTAGAATGAGCCTCAGTTTTCTCATCTGTAACACAGAGGAAATCATAATATCACCACTGAGAATTAATCTGATTGTCTCCCTGTTTCTTGCTACTTTGGTCCTATTTGATAGTAAGGAGGACTTTGGCTAGACTCCCTCCCTCCCTCCTGTTCACATGACCTACATGTCCACAGATGCACCCCATTTTCTTGATTCTTAGCCACTGTCTTTCAGATGTGGGTCTTTCTCATATCTTATCAGTATTTCTCTCTCTCACACATCATACTAACCACATCTTCTACAGTTTTGAACATTGAAACTTGGTCTTCAGGGTATAGCAACACAATGGAAGAGAGGGCATTGAAGAAAGCAGAAAGCCCAGTTTGTCTAGTTTTTAAATATGAGAAAGACCATTAAAATGGATTAAAAATTTTATATCAACCATAGTGCTATTGGCATTTAGGACTGGAAAATTCTTGGTTGAACATACTCTGCCTAGCATATGGGCTGTGTGAGTCCGGGTAGACTAGAGAAACAAATTCATGGATACTCATGTGTATAAGAATGAGCTTTATATAAAAGAGTAATTGTATATTGAGAAAACATCCCAGCCCAGTTCAGATCAAGTCCATAAGTCCAATATTAACCCATATGTTGGAGACCAGTCTTTAAATTCCTCTTTAGACTCACGAAACACATGCAATAGATCACAGGCCAGTGGTTGGAAACTCTTGTGGATCCAGTGGTGGTAGAAGCATCTTGCCACTGGTGTGGGTCTCCACATCACTCTTCCAGCTCTAGGGCTCTGACTCAATCAATCAGCAAAGTGCCATGTGGCATGTCAGCAGGAAGAGGAAGCAGAGAGTATGGGTTCGCCCTCCAGTGAGCTGTTTATTTCTGTAGCGCATCCAAATGAGGTCATCAAGCTGCGACCTGATTCACAGGCTAAACTCCACCCCATTCACTCTCAATAGTCTCAAATTGACGTCAGATTATGTAACAACCACATGGGCCCAGCCCTTCTCCTTCCTTTAGGTTGCTGATCTGTATGGAGAGACCTCTGGCCCTTCCTGTAGTATCTCCTCTCCATCCTCCACTTCTCTCCCCATCCAACAGCCCAGAGTTGGCACTGCAGACCAAGAGGGAGACGAGGGACTCTCCACCTGTGGATGCAAAGAGGGTTAGAAGACAGTGTGTGCCGTGTGTGTCTGGGAGATGGGGTGGGGTGGGGTTCTGTCCTTTTACACCCAGCCCTCTCTTGTGGGCTTCACTCTCCCCTATTGTCTCGGTCTCTCGGTAACTTGTAAGAACTACTTGTCTGACTCCTTATCTTTGGCTGTAGCTTCCCTCTTCTTAACATGCACGTCACCGCTCCCACCTTGTGTCCATTCTAGTTGTCCTTTCAAGCTTCACTCATCTTCCCCGGGAGCCTTCCTGCTGTCCTGGGCTGAGTTAGGAGTTCTCACAGAGCAGCTCCTGGAAAAGGACATCGTGCTGGGTAAAAGGGAAGGGCACGGAAAAGAGGAAGATGCTCACAAGATGGACGGGCACAGTGACTGCAACGGTGGGTCCAAACAGAACAATTGTGAGGACGGTGCCCATGGGACCAGGCAGTGTGTCTGTGACATGGAGGGTTGCTAGGAGGCGGAACTGACTTGAAGACACCTAACGCACACACGCATGCACACACACGCATGCATGCACATGGACACGCACGCACATACGCACATGCACGCATACACACACAAATGCATGCACATGCACAGGCACGCACACATATATGCACACACACACGCACACCCCACACACATGCACACACATGTACACACACATGCCCCTCCCCCCTCTCCCGCACATGCACATACATGCATACACTTCTTATGGGTCAAAACAAACATTTCATCTCTCTGGTCAGGATTTGGCCCATCGGAACCCCTGGTTGCGGCTGCGGGCCTCTGACGCTCAGTGGCCCCACTTGTCAGCAGAGCTGTGCGCCTTTGGTTTTCAGTGGTTGCTTTTAAAAATCATTTTCTTGGGAGCTCTTACCGGTGTTGTAACCATTCCCAATTCAATTAGATCAAGCATGCTTATACAATTGTTGCCACCCTCAGTTTCAAAACATTTTCATTCTTCTTGAACTCCTTTATTTCAGTCGCCCTTTAGCCCCTCCTTCCCCCACCTTCCCCCCAGGAGCCCTTAGGGTTATGTTCTATATGTTCTAAGTTATTATTATTATTATCCACCTCTTACACCATCCACTGTCTCCATTCACCTATGATTCTGTTATTTGTTCCCCTCGAGAAGGATGATACATCATTGGCGGCTGCTTTGTTAAAAGCACATCACCAGACGCTGTCCCCAGGTGGACGCAAATCTCCAGCCTCTGGTCAGGAATCAATCATGCTAAAGAGTTGTCCCACTGGTAGCTTACAGGAGTCCTGAATAAATATTGGTTGAACAAGTGACTAAAGAGAATTTAGGGGGCTCATTAGAGCCTCCAAACATATAATGGCAGCCTCAACCCCAGAGATACATATTTACTATGCCTTGCCTGGGGGCCACTGCTCTGTCTTTTGAAAATGTCCGTTAAGATTGGAGGCTCACGCATGGCAAAGGACCACCCCATAAAATGGGGTCTATTCTTCTTGTGGCTCTGAGACTGGCCCAAGGTCACCCAGATTTGAGTTTAGCATTCAGAAATCCTTCCCCTCCCTGCAGGGTCTCCACTTCCCCATTCCGAAGAAACACAGCGAGGTGTGGGGTTGAAGAGACTTGACGAGAGACAGGCAACAA
>NW_022111300.1:37600535-37602015 GCF_000313985.2 Echinops telfairi
GGAAGCAGGTTGCCAGGCCTCTCATCTGCGGTGCTTCTGGGTGTGTTCAAATGCCGTCTTTTGGCCAAGAGGTAGAGAAGAGCCAATACTGCACCGGGAGGGCTGGTTTTACCCAATATACTTCAAAATCCAACCAAAAAAACCAAACCCACTGCCATGGAGTCAATTGCAGCCCATACTGATGAGATAGCGCAGAGTAGAATTACACCCCAAAGCTTCTGAGGCTCTCAGTCTTGATGGGAGCAGACAGCCTCAGCTTTTTTGGGTAGAGCAGGTGGTGCGGTTGAACTTCTGGCCTTGTAGTTAGTAGCCCAATATATAGCCCATTACACTACCAGGGGTCTACTTAATACACTCCCAACCACTGCTATCAATGCTCCTCTGACTCATGGTGATCCTATGTAGTGATTCTGAAGCTGTAACTTTGTACAGGAGCAGGTAACCTCACGCTTCTCCCAGGGAGCAACAGGAAGATTTGAACAGTGGACTTTGAGGTCAGCAGTTCAATGCTTATCTGACAGTACCACTAGGGCTCCTTACCCTATATATTCAAACCAAACCAAACTCACTATTAAGGTGATGTCAACTCATAGGACAGGGTAGAACTGCCCCTGTGAGTTTCCAAGATTGTAACTGTTCACAAGAGGAGAAAAACTCATCTTTCTCCCATTTCCTATGCATTGGTTATTATTGAAAAGTCAAGTGACATCCTCCTAGCTTGTGGGATAGTCTAGTGATTCCATGAAGAGGTCTCCAAGTGTCCCAAAGCAGCCTAATCCAGGCCCCAACCTGAGCTGGCCAATTCCTCTCAAACATTTTCCTACCTTTGCCTCCAGAGTTAGTCTCTAATCCCAGTAATGGCCAGTCCCTCCCTCCCCATCACAACTTATCCTGGTTCCCGATGGTTAGAAAATAAAGCTCATACTCTTCGGTCAGGTCAGAAGTCTAGACATGTCTTCTGACAGCATCTCCTCCCCTCCTCCACTGGGCAGCAGGCACTGTTGCTTGACTGTCCACACCGACTCCTGACCCTCTTTTCCTGTCTGGCAGAGGCCACCATCATTTAGAGGGGTGCAAGTGTCAGCGCGTCACCCGCCCAGCCCCCTCGCTTCGAGGGCACAGGCTTGCGAGCCAAGGCTGGTTGGCGGTATGAAGCCTTTGGAAGTCTGTCTTACGGGGTGAATGCTTGCTCTGGTGAATAGTTTTCTCCTTTTAAAACACTGAAAGGGAGTCCTAGGAGGTATTGTATCCTGCTGCTCCCGGAAAGGCTGCTAACGGATCCATTCAGTCCCCTCAGAAGCAAGGCCTGGCTGTGGAATTCTGAAAGATCAGACATTCAGAGCCTCATGAAAAACAATTTTACTAAGGTCGAGGTGTTAACAACCCAGGGACAAGGGAACAACAAGTGATCCAAATTGGTGGGGAGGAGGGTGTGGGAGGCCTGGCAAGGCATGATCAAGGGCAATGTAACAAAGAGGAA
>NW_022111300.1:37603347-37604207 GCF_000313985.2 Echinops telfairi
CTATGTTCAGGCATGAGGGGGATGTCCCCAAAAGTATCCCCCAAAGCAGACCCAGGGCCCAGAAGACCCTGAAACAACTCAATCAGCTTTGGAACTTTCCACATCTGAATTTATTTTCAGAGAGATACAAAGATATTTTGTAACAATGTTTCTAGTAATGAGTCCCTGAACAATAGACTTAAGACGCTACACTGATTGGATAGTCCATTCGTTGCCTCTTCGCTGATACATCCTGATGGATACAATTAGCTGGCTGTGATCAAACCAAGCCTGGGGGAGACAACAGCTCCCTCCATCAGCTGACTTCCTAAGAAATGAAGGGGAGAGATTAACCTTCAAAATCACTCATCTTCCCATCTTGCCCCCATTCTTTCTCCTCGTGCCTGCTGTTTTTTAAGTGCCTACAGCAGTCATTTCTGTTTCCACAGGGCCATTGGATATCCCCCCACAAGAAGCCCCTCAGTGTCCCTTGGATTGTTGATGACCCACACGTCACAACTCATTCTGTCCAACTGGACATCCATGCAGTCAGTGACTGCACTTCCTACTCTGCTTTCTCTCCACCGAGCATTTTGAGTTTGACTTTGTTCCACAGGAATCATGAATCCATAAGCTATTCGGCCTTCCCACCCCAATAGGCCCTTCTAGGACCACCTTCCCAGGGTCACTCTGTTTAGGGACTCTCACTTGCTTTGCCCATGCGCTTTAGGGTAGCAGGTGGACATCATCACCTTTCGCCTCTGTCTCAGCCCGGAGGGACACATTCTTTCCACCATTCAAACCAGTACTCAGGCATGTCTTGGGGAATCCACTTGCTCTTCTACTTGCCATAGTTTTCTCCACTTGGGATGCTCCTTCAC
>NW_022111300.1:37605519-37616493 GCF_000313985.2 Echinops telfairi
ACCCTTTAATACAGTTCCTCATGTTGTGGTGACCTCCAACCATAAAATTATTTTAGTTGCTACTTCATCACTGTCATTTTGCTACTGTTATGAATCAGATGACCCCTGTGAAAGGGTCGTTCAACCCCCAAAGGGGTCGCGACCCACAGGTTGAGAACCACTGCGATGCACAGATGAGTACTATGAATTTGCTCCTCTAGTCCACCCAGACTAACAACCCTTTAGGAGTCACAGTCTCAGAAACCCATAGGGACAGTTCTGCCCTGTCCCCCAGAGTCACTCTGACCAGTGAATAGCCCCAAACACCTCAACAAACACACACAGACCAGCCACGAGTCGCTGTGGGCGCGGACCGAGGGGGATGGCATGGCTGGAGAAAAAGGGGAGAGTTGACGGTTGAGTGTGTATGTCAATACAGGAAGCTACAGGAGTGAACACGTGTGTGTGTGTGTGTGTGTGTGTGTGTGTGTGTGTGTGTGTGTGTGTGGTGAGGCGAGGGACTTGGAGGAGGTTTGTGGAGAAGCATGATTCAAATAATGAGCTCCATGCACAGTGCTTTCCATTGTTGACGTGTAGCTTAGCAACATTGAGATGTTCTTTATTTAAGAGCCAACATTTCTTGAGTGTCCGGCTACGCTATCTCCTAGATGATGCCCCAGGTATGCGCTGTTCCCTCAAAGTTAACTCCCTTCAGCCACACCGATGCTTCCTAACATGAAATTTGATTTTACTCTCCACAGATAAGGAAATAGTTTTTCTCCTCCATTTGGGTCAAAAGCAATTTTGGCAGCAGTGCAAACACTGCTCGGGGCACCAAGAAGAACGAGAAGCTTATCTTTGTGAATGTCCTCTTTTGATCGGTTTCTTTTTATCTGCTACCCCCCACCCCAAGTTCTTTGAGGTCTCCCTTTCTCTCTCTCCCTTGTGCCCACCCTGCGCCCCTGCTGGAGCGTTCATTGGTTTTCCTTCTCATCTGTCCTCTGTGGCACGACCCCCGGTCTCCTTGCCTCGGTCTCCTTCCATTTTTTGCCGGAACCCTGGGCACATTTCAACAACGCATATCCCCGAGTGGCCAGAGTTGGTGCCACAGGTGACAGGAAAGCCACTCTGTAACGCAGAAGGAGCCTGAGACCAGGGTGCAGGAGGTCTCGGCTTCTCTGCAGGTTTGCCACAGACTCAGGGTTGGCCAATTTCCAGTCACAGTTTCTTGGCGTGCCAGAGCCCTGATCTCCAAGAAGAAGGATCTGACCAGTGCGACCTTGAGGCACTGGCATTTGGGGGCTTTTACCAAACAAGCAAACAAACACATCCAACAACACACCAGCTTTATATGAGAAGATTTGCCCTTGTGTTTGAAAAGACGGGTCTTTGGCATGATGAATACACTGGATTTGAAAGTCACTTTTTCATCCCGTAACTTTGTGATTACTTGAATTTTATAAACGAGGGCTGGGATTTGGGGCCAGGCGTCCCCAGGTTGTCATCAATCAAACGTTGGATACTTTCCCTGGATAGGAGCCAACCGTGGAGGGACTGAACAGCGAGAGCAGCCACAGTCCTTGGCACGTGTTCTACACGAGCGGGTTGTCTGAGCTGGACATAAGCAGAATCGATGTGAATGTCTTTCTGGTTCCACAAGCCGGGATGCCGTGTCTGCTGGTTCAGGGCCCCCTCCCCGAGGCATGCCTTCTTTGGTCAAAAGGTGCTAGCGTGTCCTCATGCCGAAGGATGACTCACTTCCCTTTGGACGATGGTGCTCCAATGTTGCCTGCGCAGGTTTCCTATGAGTGCTTCCCGAAGAGAACACCTTAGCAAAACGGGACTGCATGCGGACGTTGTGACCTGCTGACCATCCACCGCCCTGTCCCTGTCTGGTCACCTTCTTACAGGGCCACTTCTCCGCCACGTGCCCTGTGGTGCGCTGGTGATCTGGGCCAGTGTTTCAGGGAAGCATCATGTTCTGAAGTTCAGTATTCCATTCAGAAGTTTCCTAGGTCCCACCCGCATGAGAGGCAAAACTCAGAGAAGGGGGATCCTGACACCAAGAACCAAAGAGAATCACTGCGAAGGGACTTTCTTTCCCACCGAACAACAACGGTGATGTAGCGGGAAGTTGGCCAGAATAGCTTGTTCTAGCAATAAAGGCCCATTTCTTGAAGGCCCGCACATCCTTTAATGGTTTCATGGTTGCCAGAAACACACACAGAGCTCCACCCAAGCCACGTCTGAAGCACTCTGTTTGCTATAGCCAGCCGCACATTAGGCCGGGGGTCGTTCCCAGCGTGGAGATAAAGGGCTACGGCTCTCACGGGCTGTGCATTTCACGTGGAGCCGAGAGAAGAGGCCTTCTGCCCTTCTGCTCATGCAGTGGGCCTGCTAATAACATCACCTGAGCATCGGTCACCTCAATCCTTCCCAAACCATCCACCCCCAGAGGACTTGGTGGAAAGCAAGTGGCAGGAAGAGAAGCTGCTTAAATCTAACAGGAACAGAAAAAGAAATCCTATATAGTCCTAGGCTGAAGGGCCAGCAGGGATAGGCACATTGCATGATCACATCAAATCGACATCATGCCTCACAGCAAATCTGTGAAAAGGCATAGGAAGGGTCCTCTAATCCAAGTTCCACCTTCAACTGTCAGATAATTCCCCCCAATCCTACCACGCATGAGGGGCATTGGAATGGCCATACTCACCACGTGCTTTTCTGGTATCTTCTTGGCATCCCTGAGGATGTTATCTCAACAGTTTTATGGGCACATAATTTACACAATGTTGAATGGCTTAATTGTTTAGTCCTGTTGAGGGGAATTGTACAATCACCACCCATCTATCTCAGAACATGACCCCACTTCTCACGAAGATTGGGAGTCTTCCGGGGAGTAGAAAGCCTTGGGTTTCTCCCAAGGAGCTTCTGAACTACTGACCTGTGGATCACACAGTCCAACTGCGACACCACCAGGGTCTAGGGTTCCTGGAGAGGCTATCCACATGCAAACCCTTTGACTTCTGCATACCTGGGGGCTCAACACCATGGGGCTCTGCAGTCATCGGTCCGTGAAGTTACACTTGTGAATAACTTGTGTGTGCGTGCGTGCGTGCGTGCATGCATGTGTGTGTGTGTGTGTGTCCTCACCTGAATTGTGTTTGGCCTTTCATACAGGAGCCCATATTTTGTAATTCCCGTGATCAAAGGCTAGGTGGGGATTTCACATGATGCCCCTAGCCCTCAAGCTTTTCCTTGTCCACAGCACGGCCTCATGGCACAATTCCCGGGGGCACCATGCACTTGTGTTGTGTGCAAATGGCACCTCCCAGAGGGCGCAGAGCAGCCAAGGCTTCCTTGTGAGTAGGGAGGCCCTGGAGTCTCTCCAGACGTGACGTGTCACTCATCTCCTGGTCAATTTACGCATGTTTTGCATGGACGGTGGAAAAGCCTTAAGAAAGATCCAGGATAGAACCCTGGCCCCTGCATTTCCAATGAGCAAGGTGATCTTTGGTGTTTAGAAAAAAGATTTTCACAGTGATTGGCTAAAGAGGGAACCTAGGGAGATAAATATCACCAGGAAGCTTTCAAAGCTAATGATACCCTAATTTTCTGTGGCAGCCTTTCCTCTGTTGACTTCTAAATGAGATGCCAATTTAGGAAGCTGTACACACCATCCCCTCTCACCTGGAATACTCTTCCCCTTCTGCTGCCTGTTTAATCTCTGTGCATGTGTCCTTGAAATTCCAGCTCTGGTCCCACCTCCTCCTTGAAGTCTTCCCTGAATACTTCTGTCCACCACCACCGACCTCCTTTGTGTTTTAAATTTCATTGAGCTGTCATGGACATATACAATTCAATAGTTCAGTCATATCAAGAAGGGCTGTGCAGTCATGGCCACAACTAACTTTGGAACCTCCTTTCTGGTACCTACTGATGTTGACTCCCCTTCCCCACCCCCACCCCCACCTCCTGTGCCCCAAGCAATCATCATTGCAGCTCCCGTCTTCCTAATTCCACCCATCCTGCTTTCCCCCATGCAGGTAAACATACAAAACAAGGAGCAACAGCAAACAAGGGTGGGGCAACAATGACCCTATCCAACAGGTAAAGACCTCAATCTAAGAGAAAACAGAGAATATGAACAATTTAGCATAAATTCACATTGGGTCCACAGGAAGGTCAAATTACAAGGTCTCTGCTACCTTTCAGCTTAAGAACAGCGGCTAAACTCCAGTGGACCATGCTCTTTGTGTGACGTTAGGGCGGTTAATAGTTGCAAGCCTATGTGCCATGGAGACGCACCAGGACTCCAGCCACACGGGGACCCTGCAATTTGAATTCAGCATCACCGAGTCTACACTAGTCTTTCCCAAAGTGAGTGATATCCGATACCTGTGTGGTGCTGGAGAGCCGGCAGCGCAATGGTTATACATTTGGTTGCTAACTTCAAGGTCAGCAGGTCAAAACCACCGTCCAGCTCTGAGAGGGAAAGATGAGGCTTTCTACTCCTGTAAAGAATTCCTGTCTCAGAAACTCACAGGGGTAGTTCTATCCTGACCTTTAGGGTAACTATGAGTCAGAATTGACTTGATGGCAATGAGTTTTGTTTTTTTTTCTTTAAGGGGTGGGGGAGCACTGGAATTAATGGTGGGGAGGACTGCAAAAGCAGGGACCTACACTTTACTCTGGACTATGGGCTATAGCACCACTGTGTTTAATTGACAGGGGTTGCTGAGTTAAAAATTTTTTTCTTTTGAAAAGCAGTAGGCCAAATAAGTTTGGGAACCTCTGGTCTTCTCGTCATTCCCGGCACCCATCTGACCTGGCTCTATACCATCAGCGTTCTTTTTAGGCATATGGACTGGGGCAATAGTTTGACCGCTCTCTGATGTCATTGTCATTGTTGGTCATTTGGGCCGCAACACAGTGCATCTGTTTGAGGCCAAGGCAGCTCCTGCTGACTCCGGGAATACAGCTCAAGAGTAGAGGCTGGCTCCAGCTCCAAGACAGGCTCTCAAAAAGCTTGTGGGGAAAATTCCATTCTCTCCCCATTCAATCTTTCTGTGAACTTTTGGTAGCCCTCGTGCCCATTTCGGAGACAACACTTGTGCTGTTTTCAGGTGCCGGGGTCTTGCATGCAGAGCCAGCTTTGTGGGTCTGTTGTGAGCCAAAGCCGGGGGCTCGAGCTTGGCATTGATCATCATGCACGTAAGAGGGAACTCGGCAGGATGGGTTACAAGGTCACATTGGCATCATGCAAGAAGGCAAGAAGAACCCTTCCTGGCTAAGAGTGGGGCTTGGGAGAGCCAGGGAAGTCAGAGGACTTTGACTGGTCTGCCTGGTGGGGGGCAGCCTGGGGGAGATGGGGGAACAGATGCTTCTTTCAGCCGTACTTGACCTGAGTACCAAACAGATACTTGCCCTTTGTACTGCCTGGACAGCCTGGAGAAGACACCTCCCAGCCACTCACACACCAATTGTCCACAGAGCTTGCTGGGTCGCAAGCAAAGAGCATTCTTCATTCCGGCACCAGAATAACTGAGTGGAATGATTTGCATGCCCATTATTATGCTCCGTGATCGCCAGGAGTCTGTCCACACTGATGGCACCAGAGGCCAGTTACACCTTTGCTATCTTTCTTGGTTAGTTGTCTAATCTCTGGATGAGGCTAGCTGAAGGCTAGCTCTCACATTTAATCACACCTGATGATGTCTTTCTTGCTCAAACCCCAGCCTCACATCACTTAACAGATTAGACTCCACGACCTCTTGGCCTAACACTGTATCTCCTCCTCCTCCTCCTCTTATACATTCCGTGTTGTTCGCTGCTGCTGATTTGACTTGACTTATGAGGACTCCGTGTGTGCAGAATAGAGCTGCTACCCTCTGCTAAACAGGGCCTGGAAGTTCTTTCCTGACAACACGATTCCATCTCGGCACTGTTCACTGGACTATTGCTTCTCTCTCGCCTGCTTTTCTCCCATCTCCGTTTGGCTTACATTTCACTCCCTCAGTTTTCCAGACTGGAGGTTGACTGGCCTTGGCACGATGTCGTGACTTCTCTAACAGGATTTTGCAACATTTCGTGGAAAGACCAGACTCTCTACTCCCGTCCAGAGTTACAGTCGTGGAAACCCACAGGGCAGTTCTACCCTGTCCTATGGGGTTGCTGTGAGTCAGCTCGATGGCAGGGAGTTTGGTTGGGTTTTTGTCATTTGGTGGTGGTGTGGATTACCATTGGGCTGCTAACCACTTGGCCATCAGTTTGAAACCACCAGCCTCTCCTTGGGAGAAAGATGAGGCTTTCTACTCCTGTAAAGATCCACAGTTTCAGAAACCCACCGGGGCAGTTCTGCGCTGTCCCGGAGGGCTAGAAGGGAGAATGGACTTTGATGGCAATGCGGTTTTGAGTCAGTTGTTTGGCGTTACTGTCTGGATACAGGTCATCTTCTGTACTTGAAAGTAAGGATGTCTTGGTTTCCCTCGGCCTAGCATAACAAAATGCCACGAAAGGGGTGCTGTAAAGAACAGGCATTTATTTAATTAAAAAAAATTCTGGAGACTAGTAGTCAAAGTAAGGCTGTGTGGATTTTTCTGAAGGCTCTGAGAGAACTATTCCTTGATTTCCCCTTAGCCTCTGGTGGAAGAGAGGCGCCAACAGATGCCTGCTGTGGAAATCGCCCGGACGTGAGTTGACAGGATTTCCTTCAGGGGACTTTGGGGACCGGCTTTCTCCCTCTTACTATCTGTGGGTCTGTAGGAAGGACAGGAGGCAGCCTCGCTAGAGTTTTCTTCTTCCAGGCTCGTCATAACAGAGGCATGAGGGGTACTTGCAGTAATTGGGTACGTGTAAGAGTTAAATTTGGTTTATGAGTTATAAGTTTATAACTTTTCATTTTTCAGAATAGAGCTGGGGATCTCTGGATGATAAACACACACACACACACACACACACACACACACGAACAACTCAAACTCACTTGTACTCTGACATGCTTCCTGCCTGGGAGGCTGTCAGTCTGCTGAGAATCCAGGGTGGCCAGCAGTGAGACATCACCAGCCGCTCGGCAAGAGACAGCTGAGGCTCTGTACTCCCGCCAAGAGTTACCGTCTCGGACACCCCACAAGGGCAGTTCGACCCTGGTCTATGGGGTTGCTGTGAGTCAGAATTGACTCGATGGTGGTGAGTTTGGTTTTTGTTGTTGTTGTTGTTGCCAGTTTTAAGATCCGCACAATATAGTGAACTATTCTCTCAATGTGCCCATCAGGATTAAATGACTCTCAAATGTTCATAATGCTCAGGAAAACAAAGTTGGCAGGACTACTTGGGGTCGTGTCCAAGTCAGGCTCTGTCGATGGGAATGCCTTAGGTCCTAGTTCCCTTCGTCCAGCGCATCGCGACCCCATAGATCAGGAGAGAACTGGCCCTGTGGGTTTCTGAGGCTGTGCTTCTTTACAGGAACAGAAAGCCCATCTTCCCAGGAGTGGCTTCAAACTGCTGGCCTTGTGCTTGGCAGCCCAATGGGGAACCCGCTACATCACCAACCAGGGCGACAGGGCCCTTGTGAGTCAGAAGGGACTCGGTGGTAGTGAGGTTTTTTGGGTTTTTTTTGGTTGATCCCTTCACCAGAGGGTGGTGTGGACAAGGCACAGCTCTGAGAATTTGCACCGAAACCCCTGAGATGGGCGGAGGTACGTGAGACACACCGGATGCTCGTCGGAGTGAGTGCAGGGGCAGAGTCAGGGAAGAGACCGGGTTTCCTGTCCCTGGCAGGTGCCTCCACCCTGGAGGTCTTTGGGCCGTGCTCTCCAGAACCGTCCCTACGGTAAACACAGAACAAACCCACACGAAACCCCAACTCACACCATCGCGCTGATTCTGAGTCCTGTGGCCCTACAAGACAGGGTAGAACTGCCCTGTGGGTTTCAGAGACGGTCACTCTTTAAGCAGAAAGCTCATACTTCTCCCACGGTGCAGTGGGGGTGGGGTTTGAACTGCTGACCTAAAGGGTCACTCGGAGCTGGAAGGGACTCAGCGGCAGTGGTAGTTGAGTGTAACTCTGCTCTCTGCCAGAGAGGGAGACTCCAGAGACTGATTATGAATTGTTTATAGGTTGTGGGTGGGACTGGTCCCCAGTACTGGAAAGGATTCTGGTCAGCGGAACCACACAAGACGCCGTGAATACCAGGGCTTCTGGGGACAAGGTGGTCATCCTTAATTTGGGTCCTTCACGGTGCGGTTTGGGGGAGCATTTGTCAGCAAGAACCTTCCCTCCAGGCAATCTGGTGGTTGCCATAGCTCACTGCTCAGCACTCTGGAGGTAAACAGGAGTCCTGCTTCTTCGACAGCTGAATCCCTTTGCTGTTTTCCTTTGTCCTGTCCTGACCTCCCCGGAGCCCAGGTAGTGCAGTGCTTAAGTTGGGCTGCGATCCGCATGGTTGGCGGTTCGAAACCACCAGCAGCTCCGTGGGAGAAAGACCGGGTGTTCTATTTCTGTAAACACGTACAGTCTCCCAAACTCATACAGGGCACTGTGATGAGTCAGCATTGACTCAAATGGCAGTGAGTGTGGTTTGGTTTGGACCTGATGTCCTAAAACCCTGTGAAGCTTTAAAGAAGGTTTATTGTTTTCCAGACACAATAGAAGATTATTTTATTACTATGATTCAGTAAAAAAGAGGGACTTAATTTTTTAAGAGCAGTTTTAGGTCTACAGAAGGAATGGACAGGAGGCTCAGAGATCATGGGCACTCTTTCCCTGCTGCCCACTATTCAGCCTCTTACGCTGGAGAGAAAAAGTTGTTAAAACCGGAGAACCGGTATGGGGAAATCATGTGGAACTCAAGTCCACAATTTTCCTTAAGTTTCATTTTGTATTGTGTGGTTCTATGGGCATAATGCATCTGAGGAAGTAACAAAACAAAAAAAAACCGGAAAAAAAATTTCAAAACTATGTATTTTATTTTTATTTTTTACAAAACAACCTTATCAGCTGCAAATTACTCTCCATTACACTTAATACATTGAGACACTTAATGCAAATCTGAGATTTTATTCTTGGAAACCTTTTTCAAACTCTTCTGTTTGGATGGCTGGCAGCACCTCCCTCGTTTTTTTCTTCACTCTTCTACATCATCAACCTGCTGTCCTTTTATGTCCCTCTGCATTCACAGAAACAAAAAGAAGTCCCACTGAGTAAGGTCAGGTGAGTAAGGTGTGTGGGACAAGAGAGGCATGCTATTTTTTGCTCAAAACTGGTGCACTGAGATGGCTGTGTGAGCAGGTGCCTTGTTGTGGTGGCAAAATCAGTCCCTGCCTGCCAGAAATCAGGCCTTTTTTGGCACACACTGTTATGCAATCTTTTAAGAACCCTTGAAAAGAAAGCTTGATTAACAGTCTGACCTGGTGGCATGAACTCCAAATGCACCATGAGTTGACAGTTTCGTCAGTTCAGGAAGTTGAGGGATGTTCAGACCAATGTTTGTCATCAATCAACAAGCTAGAAAATGGGAAAACCCCTCACGCACTTGAGTTTCCCCATCGCGCTGTCCTTGTAAGCGGTGTTCAACATCACAAGTTTCTGTGGCATTCCCCCCCAGCAGGAAACACAATTTCACAGCCGCATGCTGTTCTCCTAAATTGGCCATCACAAAAAACAAGGTTCGAGCGAAAGTGCTTTTACAAAAAAATTCACTGTGACCCGAGAGAACCTTCCCAGGCGAAGCCACTGGGTGCACTAACTCAGAGCGAGTTGCTCTGTGCTTGCCTAGTGGGGAAAATGCCCAGTATGAAAGCTGTGTTCCACCCAGCACAATTCCATTGTTTTCTTGTTTGTTTTTTGGTATCCCCTGTAGATCTACCCTTACAGACCAGACAGCATCCATCCACTGCCCTTAACATGCCCTGTGCGCCCCTGCTCTCCTTTCCCCTTTGCTGCACCCCTAGCAACCACCGATTATTGACCACTTTCTTTATGGTTTTGCCTTTTTCAGGATGGCATATACATACTTGTATTTATATATGAGAGTGCTTCAAAAAGTTTGTCGAAGTAACTCTGAGACCAGGGCAACTAGATGGTGCCCAGCTACCACTGTCAACTGCTCGACAAGAGATCACCGTAGTACATTCTGGATAGGCGGGGAGAAAAATGTGGGACAGAACTGAACATCATCAAAAAGACCAGGTTTGCTAGTTGGATGCAGACTGATGGAACCCCCCAAGTCCATGGCTATTAGTCACCCTTTAGGTCTGGGAGGGAACTCACTCCTGTGCCTCCATTCTGAACCAAACAATAGACAGGTACATTAGGGGCACCATAGAACTAGTGAGGTATGCACACCTTAAAATAACCCACTATTTGTGATCGAAAGGGCAGCATATACTCCGAGATAAAGTTTGGAAGGATTCGGAGCTAAGGAGGAAAGGAAACAGGAAACACAGGGCAGAAGTGGGACATGAGATGGTCCATTGAGAGGCTGGCCTTGAATGAGATGAAACAAAATGTCTAGGACATGTCAAAGGTCAACGAATGATCTGCTCTGTATATGCTCACCCAGGTCACAATAAAAGTTTTTTTAAGTTTGTGGAAAGATTCCGCTATACTTTGATTTGATTTATCCATGACTGGTTTGAAGCTCTCTTGTGTGCTGAAATCTTTTCAGCTGACTTCTTTCAACAAACAGTATGCATGTGAGCGCCTGTTACATTTTTTTCTTGGCTAGATAGTGTATTTCTTTTTATCACTGAAGACTACTCCCTTCTGCGGGTGTCTCACTTTATCTATCTGTTCGTCTATTGAAAGTCATCTTGGTTGCTTCCTGTTTGGGGCAATTATAAATAAATAATTATAAATCAATTGCATGTTTTCATGTGGACATATGTTTTCAACTAGTTTACACACAGCTGGGCTGTATGGTAGGATTTATTTAGCTTCATGAGAACACCAGACTGCCTTCCAAAGCAGCCACACCGTTTTGCATTTCCACC
>NW_022111300.1:37617904-37622375 GCF_000313985.2 Echinops telfairi
GATGACAGGGTCCGACAGTCCTCAGCTCAAGAGATGTATATTCCAGTAGCGTGGTGAAGCAGGTCTTGAAGGAACCTCAAATTACAGTGACACAGTCCATGGGTTGGGTGTCCCACAGGTAGTGTAGCTTGCAAATGGAGGCACAAAACAAGCAAGGTAGCTGCACACTGGTCCAATGATCAAAGAGCAAGAGACAAGAAAGGGGAGGCTCGCTGAGCCATTTATCTCCCCGCCCTTCAATGAATCCCACATGTGTTCATTGGCCGTGTTGGCACAATAAACTTACCTATCACAGCTCATCTTCCCAATCTTGCCCTCCCTCCCTTGGGAACCTCCAGTCTGTTCCTTTTGGTATGCCAACGTTTTGTCTTGATGCTTATCCATAAAGTACTACTCTCATACAATATTTGTCCTTTTGTGATTGACTAACTTTGCTCAGCATAAGGTTCTCTGGGCCTATCTATGTTGTAAGGTGTTTTGTGGTTTCACCATTGTTTTTCAGCCACACATAGTATTCTATTGTGTGTATGCACCAAAGTTTCCTTAGCCATTCTTTTACTGATGGGCTTTTGGGCTGTTTCCAACTTCTTGCTCTTGTGAACAGTGCTGGGTAAACTTGGAAGTGTGGGTCTCTTCCTCTGTGTCTCTGACTCCTTTAGGGTATATACCTAGTAAAGGTATTGCTGGATTATGTGGGATTTCTGTTTCTGGTTGGTTTAGGTAGTACCATATCACTAGGATTTGTGAGGTTAAACTGGGGCCATGATAGTGGGGGAGGAAGCATTAAAGAACTCGAGGAATGTTGTGTTTCCCATCGATGCTACACTGCACCCTGGATGAATCCTCCTGTGTGTCCCTTTGTGAGGGAGTTTCCAATTACCAACAGATGGGCCTTGGGTCTCTACTCTGACCCCTCCCCTTCACAACAGTATTGTTGTTTCTGATCTTCTGAGAGCTGATCCAATCAACACCTTATGATTGCATGGGCTGGTATGCTTCTTCCATGTGGACTTTGTTGCTTCCCTGCTAGATGACCACTTGTTTATTTCCAAGCCTTTAAGACCCCAGATGCTATATTTTTTAATAGTCAGGCTCCATCAGCTTTCTTTACCACATTTGCTCATGCACCCATTTTGTCTTCAGTGATTTTGTCAGGTAGGTGAGTGTCACAGAATGCCAGGTTATTAGAACAAAGTGTTTTTGTGTTGAGAGAAGACTTAAGTAGAGGCCCAAAGTCCATTTGCTACTTTAGTACTTACCATATGAATATATATACATAGCCGAATACCCCTCTCTTTATATATTAATATATTTACATATATCTATACTTATATCTCTCTATATAGCTTTTACCTCCTAGTTCTTTCCTCTATTTCCTTTTATTTTCCTCTGGCCGCACCATCATGTTCACCCTTCATTTGACTGTCAGTAATTCCTCTGAGCTACATTAGACTTGTTCAAACACTACCAGGACATCTACACACCCTTCTTGCCATTGATTATCGATCCCTTGATAGTCCCCTGCCCCTGAATTTGTTGGCTCACTGCTGCCCGCCCCCGCCTCCTCTCTCCCATGCTCCCTGTCCCCCACCCTCACTGGACACATGGGTCCATTGTCTTCTTCTTGGGATGGTTTGTCCTGCCTAGCTCAGATAGACAGACGTATTAGGTTTGACCATTTCTATACAGATTACTTAGCTACGGTTTTCACAAAATGTCAACATTCTCTTTAATTGCCTTCTAGTTGTCTTTTCCCTTGATGCCCGCTTTAGAGTCAGTTGTTTGTTTTGTTGTTATTGGGTTTTAGGGGTTTAGGATATTTTACTGTACAAGTCCCTTATCAGCTATGTGCTTTGTAAATATTTTCTTTCAGGCTGTGGTTTGCCATTTCATTCTCTTAATAGCATCTCTCACAGTGCAGGCATTTTAAATGAAGCCTAACATAGCCGTTTTTCTTTCATGACTTGTGCTATGGTTTGGATCTAAAAGCTCATCAGCAAACTCAGTACCACCGAGTTTTCTCCTGCGTCACCCCAGGGAGTTTCTTCGTTTTGCACATTGAAGTTAGGTTTATGGATCCACTTAAATTAATTTTTGTGAAATGCATACCATTGTCAGTGTCTAGATCGATTTTTTTTTTTTGTATCTGGAGTTCAGGTGTTCCAGCGCTATTTGTTGTAAAGACAAGTTAACTCTCTTAGTGTAGGCCCGGTTTTCGACTCTTTATTCTGTTCTATCTATTCTTCATTGAGACCACACTGTTTTGATCACTGTTGCTTTCAAACAAGTCTTCATTATTGTTATTAACTTTGCATTGCAAACTGCGTGATAGGTTCCAGAGCAGATTAATTTTTCATCGAACAACTCAAAACACATCTTGTTTCACATCCTCGATTGCAAGCCTCAAAATGTAACATCACTTATCTCACCTGCCTCCATTTCCATTCTAACTTCTTTCCTAACTCACCTGAACTTTGTCCTCTGTTAAGCATGGCCTTTTGGATCTCAAATGGCTCATTATTCTGAGGTGTACACACCTTCCTAGTATTTTTGTTCCCCAGATTAAACCCATTATTTGGTTGAAAACTGAGGCATGGGGAAAATTCATTTCGATACCTGAAGGGTGACCCAGGTCTGTATCTGAGCAGTAAGACTTTTATGTGGTGGGTTTTGCCCTGCACTTTTGTTCCAGTCTCCCCAGGACCTTCTAGTTATTCTGGTTTCAGGGTTGTGGAAACTGATGGTCCATTAGTCCATTGAACGAATCGTTTGCATGTATCTTCAATTTTCTCCACTCTTCTCCCCTCTGGACAAGGAGAGACCAATAGTTGAACCTTGGAAGGCTACTCATGACCTTAATTGGCCCTATTCACTACTCATTCTAAAGTTGAATATAGAACGCTGTCTTTGTGGGCTCTGTACAAATAAGTCTTAGAGTTGGATGGTGTAGTCTTCCAGCTCTTCTCTTCTTTGGTGTGATGTTGGCAATTCTGGTTTTTTTTTCTCGTTGTTGCTGTTGCTTTTGCCATTTCATACACTGAAACTTGAATCAGTCTGTTGGTTCCACAAGATAACTTGCTGAGATTTCAGTTGAGCTTGTGTTGAATCAACAGTTCCAGATGGAAAGGATGACCATCTTCATAATATTAAGCCTTATTCACGAACATGGAACAGTTTTCTATTGCTTATTTCTTCTTTGACTTCTTTGAGTAGAACTTTGTGGTTTTCCTCCTGTACCGCCTATACATTCACCTCAGTATTTTAGGTGATGCTCTAAGTGGTGGTGTGTTTTTGTTGTCAGTGCTGCTGTGAGTTGCCATTGAGCCCATTTTAACTCATGGCGACCTCAGGTGGAAGTATTCCATAGAGTTATCAAGGCTGTGACCTTTTGGAACCAAATCACTAGGCCTGTTTCCATGGTGATTTGAACCGCGAAACTTTCATCTAGTCTAGCACTTAACCTTTTTAACCAAACACATCCACTCTTGGTATACGTACACCTGAAAAACCAAAACCAAGCTCACTGCCATCAAGTCAATCCCGACTCAGAGCAACCTGATAGAACAGGGGAGAAGTGCCCCTGTGGGTTTCTGAGACTGTAACTCTTCATGGGAGTAGAAAGTCTGGGTATAGTAGTTACACATTGGGTTGCTAACTTCCAAGGTCAGCAGTTTGAAACCACTGGCTGCTTCTTGGAAGAGAGGTGAGATGTTTGACTCCCATAATGAGCTACAGACACACGAGGGGGCTTCAGAAAGTTCACGTGAAAAAATAACTAAAAGATAAAGAAAACTCTGCAAGAACTTGTTGAAGAAAATCTTGGGAACTATCCATCAAGCAAGTCATCTGCTAACAACACAAACACACCGGTGTCTTTCATCTTTCTCCACCTGCATGCCTTGTAGCTGCTTTTCCTCCCTGAATTGCACTAACAAAGACTCACAGCATGGCGTTGAGCAGGGGTGGCTGGAGGGGCCATCATTTGTCCTTGCCCTCATGGAAAGCATCTGGTTTCTCACTGTGATAGTTACATAATCTCATATCAACTTGAGGATATTGAGAGTGAAGGGGTGGAGTCTAGCCTGATGGTGGATCCACAAGACTTTTCACCCACTAGCCTGTGATCTGCCTGTATTCGGCATCATTGCATGTGCTGTGTGATTCTGAAGGGGAATTTATGGAATAGTATCGGACCTATGGGCTAATATGAAACGTATGGACCTGATGTGGACTGGGCTGTGATGTTTCTTTAATATACAATAACTCGTAGATATAAAACTCTTTCTTATACACTTATGAGTATCTTTGGATTTGTTTCTCTAGTCAAGCTGGACTAACACACTCGGCATTAAACATGATATTGGTTGTAGAGCTGTTTAAATGTGCTCTTTATCAAGCAGAGGAAGTCCCTTCTATTTCTGGTTTGCTGAAAAATTTTCCCCCTCGTGAATGGGTGTTGGATTACTTAAAG
>NW_022111300.1:37622475-37652115 GCF_000313985.2 Echinops telfairi
CCCCCCCGCATTCCTTGATAGGATCACATGGATTTTCTTCATTAACCTATTTGTGTGATGAATTGCATTAATTTATTTTAAAATGTCAAACTAGCCTTGTATACCTAGCCTGAGTTCTACTTAGTTGTAGTGTGTAACTCTCTTTCTACATGGTTTGATTCAATTTGCTAATACTATGTTGAGGATATTTGCATCTATGTTCATGAGATGTATCGGTCTGTTATTTCCCTTCCTTCTAGTGCCTTTACATGGTTTTGGTATTAGGGAAATGCTGGCCTCATATAATGAATTAGATAGTGTCTCCTCTTATTCCACTTTCTAAAAGTACTTGTTGAGAATTGGTATCATTTCTGCTTTCAATAGTTGATACAATTCTCCAGTGAAACCATCTGGTCACAGTGCTTTCTGTTTTGGGAGGTTGTTAATTGTTGATTTAATATCTTTAATAGATACGTGGTTATTTCATATTTGATTTTGTGTGAGTTCTGGTAGATGGTGTCAATTTCATCTAAATGATCAGATTCATGGGCACAGCATTAGTGTTCATAACATTTCTTTGTTAATTTTAAATGTCTCAGGTTAATTGTGATGTCCCTTTCTCATTTATATTTTTAGTAATTTTGGTCCTACTTTTTTCCCTTTATTAACCTGGCTGGAGGTTTATTGATATTTTCTGTTTTAATTTTCATTGATTTCTGCTCAAATGTTTACTACTTACTTTCTTTTGCTTCCTTTGGATTTTACTTGCTCTTTTGTTTTTCTTTCCAAGTTTTTGAAAGTGGAAGCTGAGGTGATTGAGTTTAGATCTTCTTTTCTAATATCCACATTGGACGCTGTCCACTTGCCTCTAAGCACTGTTTGCATGCATCTCACACTTTTTGAGAGGTTCTATTTAATTTTCATTTAGTTGAAACTATTTTACATTTTCTGTTGCAACGTCTTCTTTGTGCTATGTAGAAGTGTGTTGCTTAATCTTTAGACATTTTGGGATTTCCCAGCTCTTTTTCTGTTTTTAAAAAATTTTATTTCAAGTTTAATTCCACTGTGGTCTGATAGTCTGGGGATGTTAGAATGTGATAAGCCAGTAGTTGGAATTGGAATTGCCTGCAAAGGAGAATTGAGTTTATTTTTATTTTTTAAGCCATGATCTGATCTCAAAAGTGGGTTGAGACTGCACTTGTAAAATATTAGACTCTAGCCCAGCTGGCAGGAGCCTGGATGATAGGAGTCAGTCTTCTGGTAGTCTGATGTTGACCCCTTCATCTGTACAATCCTTCTCACTTCGACAACTTTGAAAACTTGTCTCCTGACTGCTCCTGTAGCCCATCCTCCCGCTCCCCCATGAAAGTAGGACCCTTGTCTTCAGACAGGATGTTGATCAACCATAAGGTCCTTGTGGGGCCAACCTCCATGGGGTCTGGCAGCACCTCACCTGCTTCCCTTTTCTCTTCTGCTTCCTTACTTGGGAATCTGAGACACCATCAATGAGAACAATTGTTAGGTGCTGTCCAGTTGATGCCAACTCATAGTGACCTGATGTTCAGCTGAATGAAACGCTCCCTGGATCGGTGCCACCCTCACCCTTGCTGTTATGTCTGAGCCCGTTGTAGCCACTGTGTCAGTCCCTCTCAGGGAAGGTCTTCCTCTTTATCTCTGCTCCCTGTTTGTCACCCTAACATCCCTGCACGCAGAGGGGTGTGCTGCTGTGAGGAGAATTCCTCACCATGGACTGGCTTCCAGGAAAGTTGGTGTTTGCTTCTCCATGTTGTGTTTCTGACTCATCCAGTATAATTACATCTGACAGTTTATAGCAGATCCCCATCGTGTTCAATCCAATGGAGATCGTGTTTTTCTCATGTACAACACAGTCTGCAGCCCTGGTGGTGCCGTGGGTAATGTGCTGGAAATCCTGGGGCCCTTTCTTCTCTCCCCTTTAGGGCTACAATGGTCGACTCAATACCACTGAGGGAGTCGGTACAGAGGAAGCTGCCGACAGGCAGTCTCGAACCGGTCCGTGGCATCCACAAGGTGACTAGGGACCCACACATCCCTCTTTTCTCTGCTTTGCCATCCAGTGTGTGACTTTGTCCTGGTGATCACAATCCGATGTCTGCTTCAGGAACCACATGGTGCTCCAGGTCGGAAGAAGAAGAAGAAGAAGATGCAGACGAAGAAGAAGAGGAGGAAGAAAAAAGAAGGCGAACGAAAAGGTTAGCACTCCTCTGTCCCCTTCTTTCTAAAATAAAGAAACAATGACATTTTCCCAGACAGTCTCTCCTAGGGCCTCTCTCTTATCCTCGTCACCAGAACTGGATTATGCCACCATCTCTGCCTGAGAGACGTGAAGAGAATCTGCGGTGGGGGGTAACACACCAGTCCATCCGTGTTCTCTGTAAGGAAGAGGGAGGCATTCTGGGGGAGTGGGATCATGCCTTGAGGTGCTAGCTGCAAGGTCAGTGGCTCAAATTCACCATTTGCTCTTAAGGAGACAGAGGAGGCTTTCTGCTCCCATACAGATGTATAGTCTTGGAAACACAAAGAAGCCCGTTGTACTCTGCTGTATGGGGTTGTAATCTACTTCATGCAGTGGAGGTTCCTTCTTGGCTTGTTTCAGTGAGGACGAAAGGAGAGTAGCTATTGTCCACATTCTCACAAGGCACCTAGTCTGCACGGATGCCTGCAATGCACCCTGCTCCCCAGAGTTCAGGCACAGGTATTGCAGAATATTGGCTGCCTAGAAGGGCAAGTATTCCCTTGTGCCCTCTGCCTGCTTTCCCTCTGTTCTCCCCTCCCCCCTTTCTAGCTCCTTCCCTCCCGTCCTGCTACAAATACCACATGAGTCCCTTATCTAGGCACCAAGGGGCAATGACAGTCACTATTCCCTCCTGCTCCCACCTCAGTGGAGCAAGATGCTGCTTGGCTCTCCATGCCAGCTAAGAATGGCCTTGATGATGAGCACCCTGGGCTCGGCAGTAGCCAGGGAAGAAGTTCATGCTTGTGTCTCACACGGAGTCCAGGGGACTTCTGGGGACTGTGTGTGAGGAGCAGTGTGCAATCGAGTTGAAAGGTTGCGCCAGGCAGAGAGCCAAGACCCTGCATCGCCCAGAAGGACAGGCCCCATCTCCAGTGCTCCATCTGCTCACTTCACGTGTGTGGGATGCTGCGTTCCCATTGCAGATGGCTGGGCAAGTCAAGTCACCCTGGTACAGCTGGGCATCAGCCTGCCCCCTGCTCCCATGCCATCCGTCAGGAATCTGGCTGGTGAGAGATGAAGGGAGTGAGCCAGCTGGGAAGGCGAGGCCCATCGAGATCGAGGGCAGGACGGCCACACATCCATGTCTGTGCTGCAGGTCACCTGCAGACAAGAAAGATGGGCATGCTGTTATTCAATTACACGTGCAAGGGAGAGGGGATCTGTTGAGGAAACTCTGAATCAATCAGGATAACTATGAACATTTCATATGATTAATAACAACTTACCTATGTCGAACGAGTTACACTTCCCACCATGCTAAATAGACTTACTTGGTCTCATTTGGTTTCTAAAAAAAAAAATTTTTTTTTTACTGTAGAATTCATTTCATACTATACATTTAAACATTTACAACTCTTTGCCCCCTTGACAGCCCGGTGAGTTGTGTATTGTGATGACCATTATTACCCAAGGCCAGACATTTAAAAGAAGCAAGGCAGACACGAGCTCAGGTCTTCTGATGCCCAACTGTGCCCTTTCAGCCACTCACGAAAACCTCTCTATGTGATACGATGTTCAAATAGAAGTTTCCATACAGATATCCAATTATGACACGTATTCTATTCCTAAACCACCCCGTATACAATTTACCAAGAAAGATGTCCCCGAACTGGTCCAAGGTCACTTGAACCTCGCACCCACTCTGGCATTCTTTTTCTGGGGTGGATAAAGGGAGAGGAACGGAGGCCCAAAGAGTACATTTCCTTGGGAAAAAAATCAGCAGCACTATGTAAATTCTCACTCCTCTGAAGTCCAGGGGAGGGGGGAAGGTGGCTTAATGAGCATCACTCAGGGGGGTTGTCTAGCCCCTGCAGCTAGGGCCAGAGATGATGCGTGCCTGAGGAAATGTCAGACTCCTGCCTGAGCAGGCTTTAGAGGTCTGGGAATAGCAGCAGGATAAATGGCCTCCCAGGGACGTGGGAGCTGTAGATACACGAGGGCTTCCTGGGGATCAGAGGTTGGTGTCATGGGCTTCAGAAACGAGCCGTCGCCATTTTTCATTCAGTCCTGCTCTATTGAAGTGGAGGTGGTTCTCCACAGGCATAAAACTGGTGATATATATGTCACTGCGAAAGAGAGAAAGTGTGACGGCCAAGTCCCAAATCTATGAGTCAGGCGGAAGGCTGAAGGCGTCTCTTGATTTATGTAGTTTCAGGAGTTGATAAACTCAAAACCAACAGGTCAGACAGCAGGCTGCTGGCTCATGGGACTGCATAGGCTGAACAATTCGAAAATCTACATGCCAAGTGACAGGCTGGTGCTGTAAGTGTCAAGAATTGCAGGTGAGAGAATGATGAGTTAGATGTAAGATGCAGACTCAGACTGCACCTTACAGGAACATCCGCTTATATACATACATTAGAGACAGGGCACACCTCCAAGGACACGCCCCTTTCAACTGATGGGTTGCTCATATCAGTTCTCATCATGAAGGTGTTTACATTACACACCTACTCCTCACTTATTGCCTATCTTGTTATCCGACATTCCAACTTAGGACATTAGTGAACAATCTACTGTTGGACTATTTGGGGTATTTACCTGCTGCTCCTGGCCTACAGAGCTATCCACATCTGTCAGGCTTTCATCTGAAGCAGCCAGCTCTCCAGATGGCCTCTTGTCAGTTCCTTCCCCGCCAATGGAGCCATCATTGCAGCACTTTGTGTAGAAGGGAAAGCTGAGTGAGCCTTTCTCACAGCGGCCTGCAAGTGGCTGAGAAGCTTAGGAGGTGGGCGTGGGGAGGCTACTGCTGCTGTTCCTCTAGATTCAAACACTCCGGGGGCTCAAGTCCTGTATTAAGAAGGGTGCTGGCCCTAATTTGGGGCCTGAGGGCTGCACCAGAAGCTGTCTGCTTTCTCCTCTTCCATGGCTCAGGCTCCTGAGCTCTCTGTCAAGCAACTGCTCATCCCCAGGCTTTTGACCCGGAATCCCAAGCCCTCCAAGACCAGCATGGCTGCTCATTTCCCTAGGCTCCTCTCCAGCCTGCAGGACAGCAGAGGCAGCTAGGGCTACAACAGGCAGTAACTCCCACCAACCGACTGGCCCTGACCTCACAAGTTTCTGCCTGAGCCTAAGAGCCACTAACTGTGCTTCTAGACCCGCTACAGAACCTCAGGTCCACTAGAGTGCAAGTGTGAAAAACAGGGCTGCAGGGTCCAGAGCATGCTAGAGGCACAGCAGTTCAGATGGCCAAGCTCTGGGGCTGCCTCTGAGTTATCCTCCTTGCTTTATGCTGATTTGATACAACCAGTTGATGTTTGAAACCTAACCATGTCAAGTGGGTGTATCACATTATGAAAGCAATCAGGCCGATGTTTGCCAAACTACTGAGAATCAAAGCCTAGCCAAGTTGACACATAACTAATCATCACAGTCCAACCCTTGTCAGCTTGCCACTTAGTACCCATCTCCTTAAACCATCCATAATATCGACATAAAGACAATTGTTAAGTCATACTCACACCTAACACATACTTACACCTAACATGACACATCTAATACATCAAAATGCACTAGCCCTACTTAAGCTTGTTTTATAAGTAACAGGATAAAGGAGGGAAGAAAACAAAAATATGTACTATATATGAGGAAGCTTCAAAAAAGTTCATGGAAAAATTCTTTTATCATTTAATTTCATTTTCATGAACTTCTGAAGAAATCCCCTTGTATGTGTACGTGGATATATATAAATTCAAACCCAAATCATTGGCATCAAGTTGATACTGATACATAGTGACCTTTTAAGATGGTGTAGAAAGTAACTAAACAAACAAGTAAATAAAAATAAGAGGCATAAACACAAATGGAGACACACACAGATATATACATAGATGAAAACAAACAAATGAAATGTAAGTATTTCCTGCATCATTTTTTCATCAGTTATACTTAACTCATTGCCTTGAGTCAATGCTGACTCATAGTGACCCATAGGACAGAGTAGAACTGTCCCTGTGAGTTTCTAAGACTGGAACTCTTTGTGGGAGGAGAAAGCTCTGTCTTTCTCTTGTGGTTTTGAACTGCTGACCTTGCAGGTAGCAGCCCAACACATAACCACTATGCCACCCCAGCTCCTATCATTAGTTACAGATACTATAACAAATCATAAAGAAAGAAAGAAAGAAACACACACATATGTATTTAATTTAAGGGAACAACTCCAACAGTTGTTGAGGCTGGCAGGTCCCAAATCAACAGACCAGGAATCAAGCCGGAGGCTTCTCTTGATGTCCATGGGTGTAGGGGCTGACCAACTCAACATCCACAGGACAGAAGACAGGCTGCTGCCTTACAAGGCTATGGCAGGCGGCATGCCCCCAGATATACGAGTAAGGCAACGAGCTGCTGGCTCGTATTCCCCAAACCAAAAGTCAGATGATGATGAGAGAGATGCTGTATCCGCGGTGGTGATGGAGAGTGTTGCCACAATATCCATTTGTATACTGGAGGCAAGCAACCCTCCCCAGGGAACTCTCCTTTCATCTGGTTGACTGAAGCCTAGCTCATTACAAAAGCGATTCTGTTACATTAGATCAGATCTCATCATGGAAGTAATTACATCATTATATATTAGGGAAGAGCAATCTATCCAATGTCTGCCGAACTACTGAGGATTCTCAGTTACGTTGACATATAACATGACCCTCACAGAAGGGGCGAGAGAAGGGGCTCTGAGAACAAGGGTCTATGTGAAGTGGATTGTAGGCTGGTGGGTAGGGACGCCTTGAGATTCAGCATGTAGGGGCCATAGCCTAGAAGACTGGCCAGAGAGTCCACCTCCAGTGAGTCAAGGTAGTACCTTTGGGGAGGGGAAGGCATCCGCTCTGAAAATCTTGCCAGCTGAAGCTGTCCGCCACAAAGACACGTACTTCTTTGTCCCTCCTGATCCACTCTTCCCTCTGTCCGCTGATTCAGTCCCTGAAGGACGTCAGGCCACCCTCAAGGAGCCCAGAAAGGCTGGGGAGAAGCCTATCTTTCAAGGTAGATTGCCATTTATTTTCTAACTTGGAATTCTGTTGCCTAAGTACAAAAGCCCTACGTCTCTACCTTATTTTCATCCGGAGAGGGATGGAATTGGCTCCTACGTCTTAAAGGGAAAGTGGGAAACAAAATACATTGTGCTTTAATTGTGTCACGAGCTATTCTTGCTCACACAAATTACATTTTTCAGCTATAAAGTGTCATACAAACGTTAGTTACCATGAGCCATAAATCTCACCTCCATCTCTTCCTTTCCTGAACACTAAGAAGGTGCTTCTCAAACGGGAGGAGGCATGAAGCTCCCTGGAAAGTGTGTTTCAACACAGCTCACCAGGTCTTACCCTATCAGATCTTATTCAGTGGGTGGGATGGTGGTTAATAATTTGAATATCTGCTACTTCCCAGGTGAGGGTGATCTGAGGGGTTCTCAGCACCACACTTGCAGAACCATCACTCTACAATGCTGGTTGTCAACCTTTGCTGTGCATTGAAATCACCTGGGGAGATTGAACACCTCCTGAAGCTTGGATTTTTCCCCCGGAGTCGTGATTTAATTGGAATGGGCTCTGCATCATGGATTAAAAGCTCGCCAGGGAATTAGGTAGGACACACTTATATTTATTTTTACAGCCCAGGGCTCACCTAATTGAGGGTGGAGACTTTGACTTTCTGCTTCAAATATTTTAGTCCTATTTGATTGTTTAACACTTGCCAGGGTCATTTCATAATTGACAAGCAAACATGAGACTTTATTATTCCATGAGCTGTGCACATTTTAATATGCACTTGAACTCTGAAATCTCAAAGGCTGTGTGAAGCTTTACTTTTCCATCAATCCAATTTCTTTTGTTTTCTTTTTTTAAAGATCATTTTGTTGGGGACTCTTACAGCTCTTATAATAATCCATATATCAATTGTAGTACGCATATTTCTATATATGTTGCCATCATTATTTTCTAAACATTTACCTTCTTTTAACATTTACTTTCTATTTGAGCCCTTCGTTCAATCCAACTTCTGATTATTCTTTAAATTCCTTGTTGGTCTAATAAAATTTAGCGTATCCCAAACTCTGTCACCTTTTTTTATATACTAAGGAGTTAATTTCATCTTTTACTATGAAATGTAGACAATGACTTTCTCCTACACATCATAATTCCTAGTATCTCACAACCAGAATGTTCTACCATGTATGTTCCAGGCACATGTATGCAAAGAAATGATCTTTATCCATGTGCTTTTGTAAATTGTAGAAACTCTTACTGAAGCCTTATAACTGCCAAGCTCTGTGATCATCCGCACCAAGGCTTCGAGGGTGTCCAATCCATACTAAAATGTTATGTAGCTGCAGTGAAGTGAACTGACTTGCCTATCTTGAGTTTTTATAATTCCCTTCAAATGACTGGGTGGGAGCATGCAAAATAAAGTGTAGAGAACTCTAACTCAGAGATTGGTCAGTTTTGCCATTCTTCTGGGCATAAAGCGAGTCATCTTGGAAGCAATGGCTCTCACAGCCAATGAGAAAGAAACACCACAATTAGAGCATTTAAGTAGAGGATCTCTGGGAGAGGAAATGGGGTCAGCACGGAGCACCAGACAGCATGAGGTGGAGCAGTGGACTTTGTGGTTCACAGAACAAGTAAAGCAGAGTACCTTAAGTCTGACTTGCAGAGTGGGATGCCCTTTGGGCATCTATCAGTGCTGAATGGCCTTTGTAACACTTGCCAAGGGACCTTGTGGCTGAATGACCAAGGACCAGAGGGAGACTTGACTGTGGGCATGACTAAGAATTGTTTAGGTCAAAAAGCACTGCACCGTTCAATATTTCTGATTCTAACCTCTCACCTGTTCGCTTCCTACTAACTCCCCATAGTTGTGAGTATGATTTATGAGTTCTGAGTGGCCACTGCAATGGATTATGTAATCCAGAAGGGAATTAGAGTGCTGTGGGAGGGGCAACTTGGGCCCGAATAGGAGAAAAAAGGTTGGAGACGGAGTATGTCTGATCACTGCCTGGGAGGAGCCGACCTTGGGCTTGTGTTGGTTTTGATCTGCCCTGCCTCGTGTCCCCAGAGGGAAGCAGACAGGGCCTCCAGGCCATTTCCTTCATAACCTTATAGATTATTTTTCTTCCCAAATATGTTGATCATCTTCTACTAATAAAGATTTCAATTTCTGATCTGACTGGTAGCCTAAATCTTCATTAATTCTTTATTGGTCATCCCAACCCTTTTCTATTCATATCCTATTTACAATCAGTTGATTGCTGATGACTTCCCACATGTCCGCCTTTTTGAAAAAGACACAACTAAAATATTCTGAGATGAGAGGAAGATTATTTTTTGGAGGCAGTTACAAAGTTTGTTATTCCCAAGTCCCCATTCCCATTTAACAATTTAAATATACATCTGGCAACAGGGACTTTCTTTCATTTAAACATCCCCATTTTGTATATTAAACAAAATCCCATTTGCACATGATTCCCTTTTCCCATTATTGGCTGGTGGGAAGACCCTGAAACCTCCTCCCTTTATGGCAACACCATTCTCTCTTGGCGCGAAGCTTTACATCTTGTGCTGGAATCACACGCACTTGCTTCTCTCTGGGGCCACACCAACTGTGACTTTATGTTTGTCATTTGACTACTTTTATGTGTTTTTAAATTGTGCTTTCCTTACGTAGATGTCATTTTATCAGGATCTGCAAAATCTCCCTCAATCCCCTCTCCTTCTTGTTCTTTCCCAATCCTTGTCCTTCCAAGATTGAGGTACCGCTTAGCACCCAAGCTTCTTGTTTTCTCTTCCTATTTTCTCTGTTGCCTTCTTTCCCTTTTCTCCCGATTAAGTCAGGCACTGTTGACGGTTTCCTTGCCTTTCCACAAGTTAGCTTTTCTTCCCCATAAGATTTTATCAGACTATGTCCTCCAGTACAACACAACTCTATGGAATGTCCTAGTGAATATCTCTATGCCCATCGCCCAGACTCCACCTGCTCACATCACTAGACGTAACTGCATCACCCATCCATCCACCTGCCCATCCTTCTCCCTCCATGCCAGCCATCAAGTTGCCTTCTTTTGGGATAGGTTTCAGATTCAATGACAGAAATAATTAACCACCACCCCTGAGCACTCCCCCTGCAGACTGTTGATTAGAGTTCAATACTTGTAATGGCTCTTTTTTCTCCTTTTCAGGTAAAACTCACTTATCCTGAAAAGCACCAATTATAAATGTGCCGTTTGATATATTTTGACAAACACATGCACTAGTATAGCAAAACCCCTTATCGAGATGTAGAACATTACCTCACAAGTTCTCTTATGCACCTTCCCCCAAAGCTTAGTGTCTCCACTCTTCCCAAAGGCAACCGCTGTTTGGAATTGTCTTCACTAATGTGGATATTAGCTCAGACATGCGGGAGGAAGTATGCACTTTTCTGCATACGAAGTATGCGCTTCTTTGACTCAGTCTCCTGAGGCTGAGACACACGTTGTTACAAGCGTCAGGAGTTTGTGTCTTTTAATTGTGAATTTCTAGTGCCTTGTGAGGATGCCACTACTGACATGCCCATCCATTTCCCTATTGTTGGTCACCTGACCTATTTCCGGTTTCTGACTATTCACCACAATATGGTTGAACCTACCTTGTACATTCTTGTAGAATTATTTCTGTGCACGTATGTCATCAGTTTCTGTGGCAAAACACATCAGCGTGTATTTCTGGGTCACCCTGAGGCCTTTCTGATAGCTTACTTTCTACATCACCTTTCATTACTTTTTCTGGTACATTTTCATGATCCTTTAGCTTCTATCACTCCTGGAAATCCAGAGGCATATCTAGGGAATGGCAGGTATGGCGCATGCCCTGGGCATCACTTGAGAGGAGGTGCCCATGGGCAGTTACTATTTGCCATTGCTGTTTCCATAGCCAGTTGTGAGAGACCATTTGGCAACCTCAAAGTACTGCCACATAGGCGCTATTTCCCACAGACATACCTCTGCTGAAATTGACTGTCTTCCCAACTCCCATCCCTAAACTCATCTTGAATTCCCAGAATGCTTCTAGCCTTCACAGGGGTCACATGTTCCAGCCCTGTGCTTTCTCCATCCTTGTATTGCTGGCTCCTTGCAGTGGTCACAGTAGCTGCTGTTCTGGTATGATGCTATGTCCAAGGTCAGAGTATGAGTTAACTATTTTCACAACGATGTTGGTTCACCAAGCATCCCTAACACACAGATGATCTATTCTGGCTCACCAGCTGGTGGGGTGGCTGAGGCAATTCTGCTCCAGAAGTGTATATTCTGGTGCTAAGGCTGAAGAGGCAGAAGGACCTTCTTACAGCGATGGCAGCCATGCAAGACAGAAAGTGGAGCATGATGTCTCTCTCCTAAGACTTCCACTCAGAACTGTCATGCTGTCCTTCCTAGCCAGCCTCTATTGATCAAAGGAATTCGCTTGATCAATCCCAACCTCAGTGGGGTAGAAAAATAGAATCTACCTCTGTCACAGATCCTTTGTGTAACCTGACTCCTCATCCACAGTAAGATACATCGTATGCATGTACCGATGACACATTCTTCTTTCATGAGAGGCTTGGCCTTGCTCAGAACTCTTTCTGATGGCATCTTTCATTCGAATATTAATATCCTGGTTCTTCTCTCTTGGCTTGTACGGAGTAGGGTGAGACGAGAGGAATATTGGGTGGCAAAACTCTACTGTGAGGAGAGATGGGACACCACTGAAACAGCCACAGAGCCCGGCTACACAGACTGGGGACATTGTTCAGGGCACACAGTGGCTTTCCAGGCCAACAGAAAAGTTAAAATATCTAAGAGCGAATGCAATGGAAATGTACAAATCCCACACGAGAAGTTCGAAGAAATTCGGCAAACATGATATGTGGATGGAGAGGCATGTCTTATTATTGATTAATAAGGAAAAATAAACACATGACAGTCTAAATCCCCCAAGTCAGTCAATTTTTAAATGACTGCAATTCCAATAGAATGACCACTTGGATATTTGTTTAGAGCAATTGTTCCCCAAACGGGTAATCTACCCTCCTCCGGAGGATGCTGGAATGATCCAAACTCACTCATTCACTGCCATTGAGTCGATCCAGACTCATAGGGACCCTATAGGACAGGGTAGAACTGCCCCTGTAGGTTTCCAAGACTGTAACTCTTTACGGAGTAGGTAGGCCCATCTTTCTCCCACAGAGTGGTGGGTGGTTTCAAACTGCTGTCCTAGCAGCCCCACAGGTCACACCACTATACCACCAGAGGGCACTGTAAAAGCAGATACCTGCATTTTATTCTGGATTATGGGCAAAAAGTTTTCATGGTCCAAAAATTTTCATTGCAAAAAGGATTCTGGGTAAATTTTTTTCTTCCTAAAAATGAGGCTGGGGGTGGTGGGCCAAATAAGTTTGGGAATCTATGGTTTATGGGGTGGTAGTGGAGAACTATATAAGTGCATCTAAGAATAGAGATAAACAAGAATAGCCAAGAAAAATCTGAAGAAGAAGAAGGAGGGAAAGCTGTTCAACCAGATCTTAAACCATAAAAAGCCTCAACTGTGAAAATCACATCTGATTAACACATGAGTAGATAACATGGATTTGGAGAGTAAGTTGTGTTGGGTACCTCAGTAACGTTACGGAAAAAGTTAAAACCCTTCTCCACCTCATTCTTCATGACAAATTCCAAATGCCCTGGACCATGTATTCCACAAGAGAAAATGAAAGAAGTACGGACAGAAAGGGCGATGAGCACAAGGACACTCAGGTAAGTTCATGTGCCATGTGGAAGCAGCCCAGGTGTTCTCTTTATGGCTCCTAATTGTCCAAAAGACCTGTCCAAAAGACCTTACACATCCACTGACATAAAAATACTAAGAATGAACCTCTTTGGGATGGCCAAATACCCTTCACGGCTGACAGCAGAACAAAGTCTAAACACAAAGCACGGACCAGAGAAAAGAATGGGCAGTTCTGTTGTGTTCAAGGGCATCGTATCTTTCATATAGAAAGCACGTCACAGAATCGCCTCTAGGAGACTGACAAAGTCATCTACCTCCTGGGGGAAGAGCCTTCCAGGCTCAGGGAGTGCCGGTTCCAAGTCCTAAGCGAGGAGCCGCCTGGTGCGGTCAAGGAGCAGTGGGGCAGTCAGTGTGTCTGGGGCAGAGGGAGTGAGAGGGAATGAGAGATGGAGGTCACAGAAGTAATGGGGGTGCGGGAAGCTGCAGATAAAGTAGGACCTGATGTTCTCCTGCGCCGCTGTTACTACCACTGCAGCTTTTGCGATTATTGCTCTTGCTCCCACTGGTACTAGAGCTGCTGCTGCTGCTGCGTCTGTTGCTGCTACTGCGTGTGTTCCTGTCATCACTGCTCCTCCTCCTGCTGCTGCCACTACAGCGGCTGCTCTTGTTATTACTGCTGCTGCGTCTAGAGCAGTGTATCAATGCTGCTGCTATTGCTACAACTCCTGTTACTATGATCACTGCCGCTGTTACTACTATTGCTGCTGCTGTGTGTCAGGCCGGCTAGACTGGAGACACTCATAGGTGTATAAGAGAGATTTATATACAAGAGCAATGGAACATTGAGGAAACATCCCGGTCCAGTCCAGATCAAGTCCCTAAGTCCGATATTAGCCCATATGTCCAATATCATTCTATAAAGTCCTCTTCAGACTCATGAAACACATGCAATGACGCCGAATGTAGAAGATCACAGGCCAGTGGGTAGAAAGTCCCTGGGTCCAGTGTCATTGGAAACATCTCAGCGCTGGCAGGGGTCTCTGCATCAGGGTGGGTCCATGTGTCTTGTCAGCTGCTTTGTCTCCCAGGGTGTGAGCAGAGTCTCCCACCTCCAAGGAGGAAATACCAGATTTCCCAGAATTCTCAGGAGAAGGCCATGCCCACACAGAGGCCTCATCGGCTATGATCTGATAGACAAGCTAGACACCACCCCTACACTCTTAATCCTCAAACTGACAAACGATTATATATCTACCACATGCTGCTACTGCTGCTGTTGCTACTACTATTGCTACCATCATTATTACTGCTGTCACTGCTATTACTACTGCAATTATTATTACTGCTGCTGCTACTACTAGTGCTATTGCTGTGATTACTGCTACTGTTACTCATACTGCTGCTGCGGCTGCTACTATTACTATTGTCACTCTTGCTGCTGCTACTACTACTGCAATAATTATTGTCGCTGCTGATACTATTATTGCTATTGCTATACTGCTCCTTCAGAGGCAGGCCAATTAGACAAGAGTCATTGTGGCGATGACTCTTCTCTGAACATATTATGTTCCTCCTTGAAAAATCCCTTTCAGCTTCTGCTGAACTTACCGCAATTGTTCTGGCAACATTTTTAGCTCTTTGAACACGTTTAGGAATTGCACAATTCTCTCATAACATCTTGTGAGAATTTGGGACATCACACAAAGCTGAAACGAGTGACAGCATGCCACCCTCTGGCTGTTCGTCACCTTTTCTCTTTATGCTATCTCTTTACTGAAGTAACAAATGCAAGGAATAAAAACGTAGTCTTTCGTCAAAAGTATAACCAGTTTTATGAAAGGGGTAAATAAATGTTACAAGCATAGTTCTGTCTAGTTTTTTACACCTTTGGATGGCATGAATGAACAGTGTTCAGAGCATGCTGTTGTGCAGATTATCATTAAAGAAGAGTAAGGAATGTAAATTTGTGATTTCCACATTGGATGGCTGCTCACCCACCCACCTGATAGATAATCCTGTTATCAAGTGTCATTTTAACCACCAGTTTGTCAAACTCAACAACAACAAAATCAGATATCCGTTCTGCTGAACTGGTGCGCACCAGCTGAATCCCACTACCGCCCTTCCCCCACTGCCTGAGTTCTTTTCTCACTCTTACGCTCTACTCTCATCCATGTCACCCGGGTGAGCACCCGTCAGCAGGCTCTTCCATGGCTTTCTCTTCCCTGCTGGGCCCGCCCCTCCTGCCCCCACCTGGGTGTACCACTTTAGCAGGTCCCGTGTGATCGGAGTGGCTCTAACGGTGCAGTGAGTTCAGTCTGGAACTGCTAACCCTAAGGTTTGTGTGCACTAGCCCCATCCCAGAAGAACGAGGTGGCTCTTTGGTAACGATTGGCACCCTCGGGCACCCGAAGGGCGGTTCTAGTCTGGCCTATGGGGCGGTTATGACTGCGATTCCATGGTAGTGGATTTGTTTTGGGTTTTGGTGTCATTGGAATCCAAAAGATCGAAACCGAATCTTGGTTTTTGAATTAAAAACCAACCAACCAACCAATCAACCAACCAACCAACCAACCAAACAAACAAGCAAACAAACCAACCCCATCATCTTGTTGAAGTTAAAACACAATAAGCAGAGCTAGCTAGGACATGATCAGAGCACAATGCACTATCAAGCTCTGTGTTATGGATCAATGCAGGAGGTGGGAGGAGCTTGAAAATGGATGGTCAGGGGGCATTTCTGGGAGGAGGCAGGCCTGGAGCGCACCTTAAAATGTGAGTAGGAAAGAAGCAGGGATTCCAGGTAAGGGGGACGAAAGTGCCATCCAATGCTAGAGATGGCAGTGAGCATGGCGTGGAGTGGAGACAAGGCTACACAAGTTAGGCTAGGGGGACTTTGAGAGCTAAACAGAGATGCTGCAGGGTAAAAGATTCCTCTCCCAGGAGGGATGGGAGACCTGCAGCTATACTGTATAAACCTGGACGGAGAAGAGACTGACGGGAGCCTACCTAGCTGTGCCGCCAGTGAACGTCCCGTTGGGAATCTGCTTAGTACAACATCCTGCTGATAGGAGCTCCCTAAGGTTTGATCCCAGCCAAAAGCCCCATTTTCTATCCAGGCTGTCAACGATTTCATGAATGCATCTAAAACAAGTGCAAGATGAGGATTCCAGAAATGGCAGCGGGAAGGCGGTACTTACCCTGTTTTCAGCATATCGAGGGAGATTGGGGTGACAAGAAAATGTGTGGTTGAAGTTGGGGAGCAGGGAGGAGAATTAGGCTGCCACACCCACACTCTTCCCCCACCTTGAACTCAGAGACGGGCGTCAGGCAGAACCTTCACGCTCATCTTCACACCTCCCTGATTCCTGCAGCCCAGAGACTTCTTTCTCCTTGGACACAAGGATCCAATTTCCACTCCCACTGCGTCCAGAGCCCGGTGGGGTGCGGGGTGGGGGCCACGTCTCTACAGCTTCCCATCTGCTTCAAAGTCTGATCCTTAATCTTTCTGGAAACCCAACCAGAGGAACAAAGATGATCATTGTAGGGACGTGTCAAGGTTACTACCATTATGATCATCTGTCTCCTTCTGTCAAAGCCTGGCTCCTGACGGCCTGCTCCACCTCCTGCGATTGCTCATCTCATCTTTCAGCCACAAGCCTCTTGACTGGCAGGGTGTCCGGGGACATTTGCTGCTGTTGTTGCTCGGTGCTGTGGAATCCTCTCAACGCCTCGGACTCCAGGTGCAACTGCACAAAGCACTACCAGTCCCGTGCCATCCTGGGCACTGTTACGTGAGCCCATTGATGCAGCCACTATGTCAGTCCATCTCACCGGAGCGTCTTCCTCTGTTTCACTGACTCTTTGCCGCATTACGGGTGGAGTAGTGATTATGCTTGGGGCTGTGATCCTCAAGGCGGGCAGTTCGAATCCACCAGCCACTCCATGAGAGAAAGACTGGGCTTCCGGTGCCAGAGAAGAACCCGCAGCCTGCACACCTCATAGCCGGCGCTCTCAACGGTGTCTTCTTCCCAAGACTCCTTGCACCTCTTCAGCTCAAAGCAAGGGCCAACCTGACTTAAGCTTTCTCGAGATGACCAAGCAGCCCATGACCTGGAGACCATGGAGAACAAAGCAGAATCCACCCTCGCCAACTTTACCAAGTACCTCCCAGCCCTCCAAGGTTTCAGGAAGGCCCTGCACCTGGCCATGAAGGTGGAAGAACAAGCCAGCAGACAAATCAGCAAGAAATAGCCCCAGTGATGCCTGCAAATAAATTGGAAAATAATGGAAGTTTCCCACAAATTTTTGAAGCCCTTTTGACTATCTACCCCACAACTTTTGTCTGTTCAGTTATTTACAGGTTTAAGTCTTATTGACAGCAATTACAAGAATCTGTTTGCAAGTGTACCATTCCATGATCTACATAGTTTTTCCATCACCCCGATCCTCCACCCACCACTTCCTGTATACTGACCCTAGTAACCTCTAATAAACTTTGATATCTATAAAAAAGAGAAAAAGACTGGACAATGATGCCGAATGCAGGAAGATCACAGGCCGATGGGTGGAAACCCTTGTGGATCCAGTGGCAGTGGAAGCATCACAGGGCTGTCCCACAGGTCGACACCGCATGGCTTGCTCAGGTCTCAGCACAGCTCCACATGGCTTGTCCTCAGGAAGACAAGGCAGAGAGAGAGTGTGGCCCACCTTTAGGGAGAAAGAGAGGAGGTTCCCAGAATCCTCCTGAGAAGGCCACGCCCACATGGAGGCAACATCAGGCTGTGACCTGATTGACAGCCTAGACTCCACCCCTTCATTCTTAATATCCTCACACTGACGTGAGATTGTGTAACTACCAAAGCATGGTGGCTCTTCTTCCAGACAGATCTGTTTTGGCAGTCCACGGAACTTTCAGTGTTCTTCGCCAGACCATAATTTAAAGGCATCAGTTCTTCCGTGGTGCTCCCTATTCCTTGTTCAGGTTTCACACGCAGATGGGATTGTGGCAGCTACATAATCTCCTGTCACTTTGAGCGAAGGGGTGGAGTCTAGCCTGTCAATCAGGTCATAGCCAATGAGGCCTCTGTGTGTGCATGGCCTTCCCCTGAGGATTCTGGGAACTTCTGCCTTCCTCCCTGGAGGCGGGCCACACACTCTCTCTGCTTCACCTTCCTGTGGGCAAGCTAGATGGGGCTATCCTGATGGAGCCAGACTAACACCGGCATGAGTGAAAATACCGTGGCTTGGGTCCAACTGTACTTTAGTCCTCAACCTAACATCCTTGCTCTTTCATACTTTAAAGAGTCCTTGTGCAACAGATTGGCCCACTGCAATATGTCATTTGATTTCTTGGCAGCTGCTTCCATGAGTGATGGCTGTGGATCCAAGCAAGATGAAATCCCTGACAACTTCAATCTTTTCTCCATTTCTCATGTTGTTGTCTATCGGTCCAGTTGTGAGAATGTTTTCCTCTTCTTTCTTACACTGAGTTGCAACATCACTGGTGGTCATCAGGGAGCGCGTCCAGGATGCCGGCTTCCAGCCAGCAAGGTTATGCCATCTGCCTAGTGCAGGGTGTTCAGGGCCTTCCTCCAATCCTGATCCCACATTCGTCTTCATGGAATCTAGCTTCTCGGGTTACTTGCTGAGCGTACAGGTTCTGTGCGTTTGGTGCAAGGAGACAGCCCTGTCACACACCTTACTCACACTTATCCTTCGGCTCCTGCTCCAGGCCACCTTGCCATATTCAGCTCCCTTTTCTTTTTCGACTGAAGGGTTTTGCCCGGCCTAGCTGTGAAGGGTCACTTAAGACACTTGCTTACAAAGAAGAAAAAGAAAAAGCCAATATCCAACCTCCTCCTCAGAGATTTTGATTGTATTGGCCCAGGCGTTAGTATTTTCAGGGAGTTGCCTCCATTGGTGCTTTTTAAGTTTTAGGAGCCCTGGCGGTGCAATGGTGAAGTGCTCAACTGCTAAGTGAAAAGCCAAGGCTTTAAACCCACCTGCTACTCCACGGCAGAAAGATCAGGCAGTTTGCTTCTGGAAAGATCTGCAGCATTGGGCACCCCGTCGGGGCAGTGCTACTCGGGCGGACAGCCTTGCTGTGGGTTGAAATTGACCCTAGGATAAAGGTGTTTGCTTTTGATTCTCAAGTTTGACTGTGTGCCAGAGTCATCTGGGCATCTTGTAAAAAGGCATGTTGGGATCCAGCAGATCTTAGGGAGACTGGGATTCTGCATTTCTAACAAGTTCCCTGGGTGTGCAAATGGGTAAGGCACTCAACTGTTAACTGAGCCTCAGAAGAAAAGCCTGGCACTCTACTTTGGAAAAATCAGTGACATATCTATTCTGTCACACACAGATGACCTTAGGCCAGGGCCAACCTTATTAGTGGCTGTTGTTTAACAAGCTCCCCACTGGTCCTGATGCTGGTGTTCTTGGGACCGGAGTTTGAGGAGGGAAGGTCAGGAATAGATGATTCTGGAAGCTCCTATTCTCCAAGACCCTTCAGGCCTCTCCGCCATAGGTCTGCTCCCACTGCCCATCCTTCCTGACTCCCACCCTATGGACTCGCTGTTCCCGATACCCTGACATCACTCATCACAATGAGACCTCCTCTCATTTTCTACACATCTACTGGGGATAACACAAGGGGCCCCTGCATGAGGTAACAAGTCCCCTGTGCCCCTTTACTAAGCCACAAAGATACCATTGCTCTTTAAAACGCTTTTGAGTCGATTAGTAAGACATCAAAGAACGATATTTTTCTCACAGGAGCCAAAGGGGATGGTTCATTTGCGTCAGAAATAGAACATGTTGTTATATTTGAAGTATTTGAAGGAAGCATGTACAGGTATGAAAAGAACTACCCAAGAATTAAAATATAAAAATAACGCTGATCTGGAAAACCGAGTCCACTGCCATGGGGTGGATTTCAACTTAGAATGACTCTGTGTAGGGTTTCTGAGGCCGTAAATCTTTCCCAGCACAGTCAGCCTCCTCTTTCTCCCTCAGAGCAGCTGGTGGGTTTGAACCACTAACTTTATGATCAGCAGCCCAATGTCTAACCCACTGAGCCACCCCCTCCTCACCCCCCAAAACCTCACCGCCCTGGAGCTGATTCTGACTCATAGCAACCCTGCAGGACCGAATGGAGCTGCCCCTGTCCCACTTTACATGAGCAGAACTCCTCGTCGGTCTCCCTCAGAGCAGCTGGTGGGTTTGAACTGCTGACCTTGCTGGGTTTGCAGTCCAAAGCGTAACCCACACCACCACATGACCAAGGGTTCCAAACACTGTATACTGGGATGTAATAACTCAGTCCTAAATTTTGCTATGAGGGTCGAGGTTGATGTAAGGTGCCGTTGAGACAGCTCCCATTCAAAGCAACCTCATGCTTCATGTCAGGAACCGCGGCCCGGTCATGCACCAGTCTCACGATGGTAGCTAATCCTGGGCCTTTTCCTGCAGCCCCTGTGTCAATCCATCTCACTGAGGGGCTTCGTTATGAGCTGAAATTGTCTAGATGGCACCTCACCACAACCTCTACGAGGTGATTACTACCAATCAACCCCATTTTACAAGTGAAAAACGGAGGCATTGAAATGATAACCAACTTAACCACGGTGATATAGTGGATTATGCATTGAGCTGCTAACTGCCAGGTCAGTGGTTCAAACCCACCAGTCCCTCCTCACAAATATTTACCGTCTCAGAAACCCAAAGAGGCCATTTCATTCTATCCTATAGGGTGGCTGTGTTAGGCTAGGTTGACTAGCGAAGCAAATCCAAGGACACTTATAGATGTATGAGAAAGAGCTTTATATCAAGAAGTCATTGAGCATCAAGAAAACATCCCAGCCCAGTCCAACTCAAGTCCATAAGTCTGATTCTGGTTCCGAAGTCCCTCTTCAGACTCATGAAGCCACATGCAATGGTGCAGAAGGCAGGACCCACAGGCTGGCGAGAGCCAAGTCTTGCGGATGCAATGGTGGTGGACGCATCTCCAGGGCTCTGGCAGCCATCGGGGTCAGGAAGCCGGAAGGTAGAGGCAGAAATAGGGAGCGGTTCCCAGGACCTTCCTTATGAGAATGTCATGCCCACAAGGAGGCACCATCAGGCTGTGACAGGTTAGACTCCACCCTGCACTTTTATATCTTCAAATTGACATGAAATGATGTCAAAAAAACCCAAACTTTTGAGGCAAATGAGTCAATAGTACAAAAGACTTAGAAGACTGAGGGCCATCCAGTTATTTTTATTTTATCTTTGTCATTTGTCCTCCGAGAAAGTGGAAACAGAAACTGGAAGGGCTCACGGACTTGCTCTTCCCAGTATTTACATGCTTTGAACATCAAATTGACAAAGAAATTTTCTTTTGAGAAATATGACCCCTAATTTTGGTTGTGGAGCCCAGGTGTCGTAGTGGGTCATGCGCTGCGCTGCTAACCCCAGAGTTAGCAGTTTGAAACCACCAGCCATTCCTCGGTAGAAAGATGGGACTTTCTACTCCTGTTCACAGTTACGGTCTCAGAAAGCCACAGGGGGCAGTTCTACCTTGTCCATTAGGGTCACTGTGAGTTGACGCTGACTGAATTTGTTTCGGAGTTTAGAATGCAGTTTCAAGATCCTAAAAGCAAGTGGAAAATGCGTCCTCTGTCTCCAGGACGACGTCATCTGTTGTCTCATCTTTATTGGATTCTTACTTTAAGAAACGTCAGCCAGTCTATCCCACGCTGAACATTCCTCCCAAAGGAACATTTCCAAAATTACTTTTCCACTAAGTGCTTCTTTCGAATACTTAATGTTTAGAGAAACCACATACTTGAAGCTGTGGATAGCACACCCACATGCGTTCTATATCATATACCACAGTCTATGTGTCCGCCTGTGTGTGTGTGGTTGTTGTTCGAGGCGGTCACCTTGTGGGTGGCAGATTGCCAGCGCTTTCCGCCACAAGCAGCTGGCGGACTTGCATTGGGTGGTTGGAGCTGCTGAACACTTCAACCAGTGCGCCACCAACGGTCCTGTAGGAGGGAGTTCAAAAGGACGGCTATAAAACCGCCGAGCCCTTTATTAAGTAAACCCACCAAACCGCGAAGCAATTGTTTCTTGACGTATCTGCCGTCTAGGTCAACTTACTTCTGAAGGTGGGATTGCCACCCCACTCAATGATATTCAGGAATTACTGTTGGCGAGTAACATTAGATTTTAAAAAGTGACTAAGGTACAGTTCTTGTACCATTGTACAATACAATTCTGTGTGGTCTGCGATGGGAGGGTGTGCGTGTGTGTGTGTGTGTGTGTGTGTGTGTGACACCATGAGTTATCTCACCGTGTGCTACCAACTCTAGTGACATTACGGTCCTCAAGGGCCAGGCCTTATGCGATGGCTTTCTCTGTCTTGGTGCACAGTGCCTGGAGTAAAAGGGTCTATTGGCCCAAATGAGGATCAAGAGCTAATGCCTAGTGAGTGCTTTCCCCGTCCCTCCCCTGTGTGAACTGCTTTTGCTGGGACTCTCTCACTAAAATCCTCCCACAAAGCCTTGCACTAGGCGTGTACACTCAGTCCCTCTGCCAGGCCATCCTTCTGCTGGTTACATTTTCGTGCTTCTCCGTGTCTGTGGTGTGGCTTAGGCTGCCGGGAGGCCACGCCCTTCCAAGCTGTGCGGCACGTGCTTGTCTGACTGGTCTCAGCTGTCCATGAGTCTCTTCCTGGCCTCCTGACCCACCCAAGAACCAACACTGCCTTCCGGTCACATTCTGAGATGCTCACTGAATCTTCAATCAGATACGTTTTTTTAAAATGTGAGTTTTAAATGAATGATTAAGCTGCCATCACCTGCTAAGATTTTCTTGGATTCCTAATTCAGAAAATTCCCCCAACCCCAATTTTAAGACGATCAATACTACTAAAGTGTACCATATTTAGATTCAATATTTAAGTAGAAAAAAAATCCCACTAACACAAAGCCCAGGATCCTGGCTCATAGTGACCATTTTTAGAGTTTCTGAGACAGGAAGTCTTTCCTGTAGCAGATAGCCTCCTCTTTCTCCTAGGGAATGGCTGGTGGGCTTGAACCACCGATCTTGTGGTGAGCACTCCAACACTTACTGCCACCACCACCACCAGGGTCTTAAATGTGGATTCCCTTGAATGATCAAAAAGCCTTCTGACTTAGATAGTTTCTCTGTTTTACCGGGGGGAAAACTGAGCCTGGTGGCTCCTCCAAGAGGGTCACTCCAGTTGGGAAGGATTTGGCAGTGGCTGGGCTGCAATCTGACTGCTCTTTTCTGGACCTCACAGTCCCCCCACATCCACAGTCGTGTGTGGGAGCAAGCGTGTCTTCTCAGTTCTTCTGTTTCACAGCCCCCTCGTGAGGGAAGAGCGGTCCCCACCACATGCTGCTCAGACGTATTTGTCTGTGACCTGCAGGATCCAGGAAGTCACTTCTGACCTGCTGACAAAGCTCTGGAGTCACAGAAATGTGTGAAGTCGGACAGACAAGGACCGTTTTCCCTGTCGTGTCTTTCGACTAAGGCCTTCAGGTGACTTGGCACACTTCAGCTATGATGTTCAGAACTGTTCTCCCCACGGCAGACTCCGAGACTGGGAGAGAAAGAGGAAGGCAGTGGCGCACGGCTTCACAAGCCTTCTCTGGACTTCCTGGTCCGTCTTCCCTGGCCCCATTGCTATGTTTTCTACATGGGAAAACCGAGTCCTGGAGGGTGGAGCTGACTTGTCTTTAGAGGTTTGAGTACTGCTGTAGACACCTTTGTTTGACACAGCATACGAGCCAGAGGCAGTCAGGCAGTGGTGTCTTTATTCAGGGGGACTGTGTCAGTGCGGGTGGACTAGAGAAACATATCCAGAGACACTCATGTGTATAAGAAAGAGCTTTCTATAAAAAGTAATGGCAGATTAAGAAAATATCCCAGCCTAGTCCTTGTCAAGTTCCTAAGTCTGATATTAGCCCATATGTCTGATACCAGTCTGTAAATTCTTCTTCTGATTCATGCAACTCATGCAATGATGCAGAATGCAGAAAGATCACTGGCCAATGGTGGATCCAGTGGTAGTGGAAACATTTCCACTCACTATGGATCCAGTGGTGGTGGAAACATTTCCACATGGCTCCTCCAGCTCCAGGACTCTGGCTCTATCAGCCTCTTTCCATGTGGCTTGTGAACAAGAATGTCTTGCAGGGTGAGAGTGTATCTGACCTCCAGTGAGCTATTTTTCTCCATTGAGGTCATCTAAATGAGGTCATCAAGCCGCGATCTGATTGACAGGTTAAACTCCACCCTTTCACTATTAATAGTCTCAAGTTGACACCAGATTATGCCACTACCACAAGGACCTTGCTATCTCCTTCTCATCTGCTATCTCTTGCTATATTCTTCAGGCCATTGGTATGGTCTAGAACTTACAACAGCTTCCTATAAACTCTTCTTCTGATAATTTGTCACCCCATGGTCTGGTCCCACCCTACTCATCTGTCTGTGATGTCCTGTGCTTCTCAAAGACGCAGGACCACGCAAACACACTGGTTTCAGCCCTGCCTTCCCACGTGCTGTGCCTCAGTAAATTCAAGTGAGACGCCTTCCCTCTTTACCACCGAACCACATCTTCCACAGCCTTTAAGATTTTCCTTAGCTCAAGTCCCAAATTCCCCATAATGCCTTCCCAGCTAATTAATTCCATCCATTTCTCTCTCCTGTGAAATAGCACTTAAATAGCTAGCATCTTGTGATGATTTACTATTATTTCATGAGCACGGTTCTAATCTACATTCTTAATAATAATAAGAGTGTAATATAATAGTAATAACCAGTAGCATTTTGAGCATGTCTTCCATGCTAGGTTCTCTTCTAAGTGCTTTTCATTTATTGACCTGTTTGATTCCCACACTAATGCTATGAGAGAGGGACTAAGAGTACCCACTCACTATAGACTAGAGAACTCAGGGATTACAGAGTTAATTACTTGCTCATGGAAGCCTGGCGCTAGGGCCCACCCTGAACTACCTACTAAACAGCTCACTTCAAAATGTAGGCATCTTCGACCAGGGCCATGTCTTCTTCTTTCCTCTCTCCAATCTATCACTTGGACTCTCAGATGCGAAGACTTCATTTGTCCAGGGGCACCTTCCTTGGAGGGGAGGTTTGGATGGGGTGCTAGGCTAGAGTAGTGCCTGGCACACACTGGATATAACATATGCACAGAACAGGACTTAGGGACTCTTCATTTCCAGCTGCTGTGGGGTTAAGAAAAACCCAGCTGTCCTTAGGCAAAAATGCACACCTCTAAATTCTATGCCATCTCCATCAATCAACATGGTGAAAATAAACAGATTTACTTCAAGGGGAAAATCTAGACGCTTAGTTCACCTACCACAATGAGCAAAAGCCAATGCTCTAGGTGCAATTCATTTGAGACACACGATAGCGTTAAAATCGGAGTCAGCTCATCATCGGGATGGGCCCTGCCCAGACAGGTAATCTGCAGTGATGGAGATGCCGGCACTCACAAATGTAGTGACACGAGTTCCCAGTAGAAAAGTGGCAAGGCTTGGTTTCAGGTAATTTAGCAAAAATAATTTCCTAGCAAAATGAGGTAGGATAATGACCAATGTAGGTATATTTAGGATGCTTTCTTTCATGGAAACTACTCTCCCTGACTAATAGGCCCAGTGGAAGAAGGGATGGATCTGAGGGCCTTGTTTGTGTATGACCCTCTACCCATCCAGGCACGGATGACTGATGTGACGGACGCCTGATCAAAGGCCAGCTAATTAGCTGGCTGGCCAGCAGCCGATTCTCTTTTTGGAAAATTTGAATAAGGACACAGAGAGTGGAGCAGTCCAAAAATGTCTAGTCGACATAGAGCTTGTGGCTAGAATTCAGAGAGAAATGCAGAGAGAGACGGCGTTGGGAAGGAACATATTGTCCCCGAGAGACAGAAAGTCTGTTTCCCATGTGGGGATTTCTGTGCATCCTTACAAGTCTTTTTTCCTTTTTTTTTTTTGCTTGAGGTAATTGGAGTAGACTTTTGTTTATTAAAACTCATTGTTCCTTGGGATAATAAGTTTAACCATATGACGATGTCTGGTTGTTGAGAGTATGTGTTGGCTTATACTAAGCATGCTAATGGATGTGAATGACATGTAATTTAGAGATTGTGTTAGGATATGTCCTGGAGAGAAGCAAAACCAGGGACACGTGTGTGTGTGTGTGTGTGTGTGTGTGTGTGTGTGTGTAGACACATTTATATCAAGAAAAAGGCTCATAGAGTTGTTGAAGTGGTTGGGTCCAGTCCAGTTCAAGTCTGAGGTCAGATTTCTTTCCCTCGTACTCATTGTGATTCATGTCATTTTTTTTAATGTTGGCACAAATAGGTTGTCCCAAACAATACATTCGCCAATCCAACAACTCTTACATGTATATTTCCGTGCCATTGATAAGACTCTTTGTGTTGTACAACCATTGTGGGTCAGATCTTAAGTTGGAGGCTGTTCCTGATTCACATAATTGCTGGGGGCTGATGAACCAGGAAGCAGGAAGTTCATGGCTGGTGGATGTACAGGTGAATAAATCCAAGATCCGTAGGTCAGAAAACAGACTCTGATGACTCCCAGGGTTGGCAGGCGATGTGGTGGGTCATTGACCCAAGTCCAGAGAACCAGAGGTGGATGAGCCAGATGCAGGATCCAGACCAGCAAGAAGTAGCCTCCACAGCGTTTATTTATGTAGATAGAGTAGGACACACCCCTGAGGCCATATCATCAGGGCTGTGACCTCAGTAAGGAGTTGCACTCCACCCTAATCTTCCCGTGGCTGCATGGCTGCTCATAGCAGATCCCATCACGGAGTTGACGTTATGTTAGGTCACATCGTGGGAGAGAACTCAACTGCCTGACTCTCGAGAATCCTGGCACATCCAGGTTGACACAAAACCTACGTATCATAAAGATTTTGAATATTTTGTTGTTGTTGTCGTCAAAGTACAGTTGTGTGCTTCTTGACAAGATCGCCAGCGTAGAATCACAAATTCCTGTTCAACAACTATTTGAGGGGCTCCCTAGGGAATCGTATGGTCGGACCCATCAGCTTTACCTGCAGATAGGGTTCCATCATTCTTTCTGTGTGGCTAAGTTACGGCAAATGTAGTCATGATAACCCCTCTTCTGAATGGATAGTTCTTAGCTCCTGGTTTCCTGCCCTGCCTGCATTTTCCAAGTTCACTGCTCTAGGTTCGTAGTCCTCAGGCCACTGGATGGAACAGAGGGGACGCAATGGGGAAAAACAATAAGCACACGACACTTGCTCCATGGGTTGAGTTGTAGTTACAAGTTTGGTGGTGGCCATGTTTATTTAAGAAGAACTTTGCTCCGAATCCTTGCTCACTTCTCCCTTAGAACCCCTATTCTGTAGGGGCAGCAGATTGTGCCTGGATGGATCCTGGCACGAGATCCGTGTCCTCCTTAGCCCTGGCTTTACTGATGAGGTCAGCTGAGTAAGTATACAGCTCACCACCAGGCCTCTGTGTCCCCATCTGTGAAAAAGAGGGCCAGGGAGGCGGCCCTATTCAACTCCCAGGGTGGCTGGATGATCAAATGAGAACTAGATAAAAAGAGGCTGTCAGGCCATAAAGATGAAAGAACTCGAGGGGGATCATTAGCGAGACGGTGATGTGGTGGGGAAAGGCCATGTCTGAACTGCACCAGTCCCAGCCCGCCCTGACTTGCAGCTATGCCAAGAGTCCAGCCTTCTGCCTTCGCTGCCACCCTCTTCTACCCCGCCCCCAACCCTGACTTCCTCAGGCTTCTTTGCCTCTGACCCTTTCTCTTCTGTCACTCCTTCTAGCAGAGGCAGAAAGGCTGCCCATGGGGGCAACGGGGTATAGAAAGCCACCTTCCCTTTGGAATCCTTCGTCCAGCATTTCTGTTGGGGATCCTGGCTCAATGGTGCATCTCATCTATGTATTTTTGTCAGCTTGGGTGAAGGTGGTTGAACTCTCTTCCTCAACAGGCTTGTGTAGAGCAAGGTTGGGAGGGGCCTCGTGCCGACCCATCCCTCCAAGTCCCAGGGGTTCCGCTGTAAATAGTCTGGGGTGGCCTGGGTGTCCGTGTTAGAAGGTCCTCAGCACATTCTAATGCCCATGCACAGTGAGCACCTACCAGATCTTATCCAGACCCTCAGTTCACAGACGGAGGCTCCGATTTCTCCGAAATGACAGCCTTCCACCCTACCCTCCTTTTAGCCCCGTTGGCATGGGCAGCCAGCGCTGAAATCTCAGAGGTTCTAAAATGGAAAAAAGCGTTCCTTTCCAACCAGCTTACACATGTCACGTCCCTCCCGTCCCTCTCCCCAGCGCCTTCCTGGAAACCTCAGGCACCTTTCATACTGGCCTCACCCCAAGGTGAACTCAGGCACTGAGAGGAAGTGTCTTTGGACGTGATTCTTGCTCCAGTCCAGTGCTTTCCTTCCCCACTGCTCTCGTGCTAACTCAAGGAGTTTTGGGGGTGCTTCCAGGTCAGCATTGGGTTGCTAACCAGAAGGTCAGAGGTTCTAAGCGACCAGACGCCCCACAGGAGAAAGATGAGGTGGTGATCTGCCCTGTAAAATTCCTGTAAAAAGTCACTATGGGTTGGAATTGACTGGAGGTCAGTGGGCTTGGTTGTGGGCTATGAACTCCTGCCTTATTCATTAGCTCATGGTGACCCTACAGGTTCTTAGCCCCCCCAAGCTGATCTCCTGGACTCTGCACTCTTACTTGGCTCGACTCAATTGGGCAGTGCTGTCTCCTGCCTGTGCTGCAGAAGAAGGCTACATTGCCATGAATGTATGATTGTAATCCAGAAAGCAAACTTTCTTTCTTTTTTTTTCATTCTCTCCTACCTCGCCCCTCCAGAAGGCCAACTTTCTTAAGGGGCAGAATTGGAAGGGACTCCATACCTCTGGCCATCTGCACCCTATACATTTTCAAGAAGCTCATTCCCAAATAGCCCATCTTTAAAAAATCCATTTTCCTCGGACTTTCGTCTCCTCAGGAACATCTCTTTGCAAATTTCGGGGGAAATAAAGAATAAGAAAAAGGTTCAATAATTCTTGTGAGTCCAACCCAATGCCATTCAGTTGCTTCTGGGGCTGTGACTCTTTTTTTGTTACTTTGATTGTGAATTGGGTGAAGTTTGCAGAACAGGCCATCCATTTTCCATTTGAGAAGCAGCTCACGCCCGCTTTACTGAATCTCATTCCCTGCCACCAGCTCCAGTTAGCACCGGTGATCCCACTTTGTCCCTGTCTTTCCTGCTTCCACTTCTCCTTCCTTCCGAACCTTGCTGAACGTGGTCCTCGGGGACAGGCTTCCCTTTTGATCTCCAATGGTGGATTACTGTTACGTGTCCCTGCCTCGTGCACTGGCGTTGTTCTTCACATAGACCTGCCACCTCTTTGGCTGAAAATCGAGGCCTGAAGGTCAGCTCAGTTCCAGACTTGAAAGGTGACCCATGGCCGTAGTCTCAGGGGTCCCTCCAGTCCTTATCCAATCAGTAGGTCTGTTCTCTTGGCTGATTTCGAGTTTTCCACAGTTTTCTTCCATCCTATCCAGGACCATCTACAGTGATCCGTTTGTGAGCAGTT
>NW_022111300.1:37653572-37661890 GCF_000313985.2 Echinops telfairi
ACACACACACACACACACACACACACACACACACACACACACACACCATCTTTCCTATTCCTGAGAATGTGGACTTCTCAAACCATTCATTATCTTAAGAAATGGACTCTTGTTAGATGAAGCTTATAAAAGCACTTGTTTGACCTTGTCGGAGTGGGTGCAGAGAGTGGAGCGTGTCGGGAAGCCTCCCTGTGTGTTCCCGGATGTCCCTGGCTGCCCCTCAGGTCCTTGTCTCACTGTGGACAGAAAGGCTTCTGGTTATAGAGGAAGTGCTTGGGCCCTGTGATGGTGGGCAGTCTCCATGAGTCAAGAACGTGGTGTTGGATAGAGAAATGGGACGGAGATGTGGAAAGATGGGAGCCTGGATTTTGGAGATAGTATTTTGGGGCCCACTCTACCCTGGAAGGCTTTGGCTTTAGAGATTTCAGAGGCATCAGCCCTAGTTACTCAACCATCTTGTGGAAATGAAGCCCCAGGGCAAGGACTTCCAGGGCCAAGAAACAGAGAGCAGTGGGCACATAGCACTGAAACCCAATTGTGTCTCAGGCTGCTAGGCTGGCCAACACTAACCAGTCAACCTCCATTCATCTATCACCCAAGGGAATGGAATCCTATCCATTCTTTTCCGACTGACTTTGCTTCGGATTGGACATTATAGATGTATACATCTTCTGTCTTCTCTTGTGGGCTCCAGCGTCCATGGCGATTGATTGGCTGTGATTGAGAAATACTGATTCAATGACTAAATCTTCCCAAACAAGGAGAAACTTGACTGAGGCAACTGATAAAATGCCTAATTAAACAGACACATCGATGTTTACTTTGGGTCTAAGTAAATGGACTTCTTAGCTTGGTGGGCTACGAGGTTAATTAGAAAGCAGGGGATGTGAGTGCCCCTGCTGCTCCCTGATGAATGCTGGGCCTGGCACGCCCACGTGGGCAGGTGGGGCTGTTTCCCTCAGCATCCAATGCAGTGCTTGGACACAGTTAGCAGGGCACTGGTGAGGGTGTTTGTTTCCTATGACTGAAGATAAAGCACACACACACGGGACTGAGGAGAAGGCCAGGACCCTTGGGGGGTGTTGTTGTCTGTCTGTGACAGTGATCTGAGGTTGGTCATGTGAGCTGGGCTCAGTCTCATTTTGCATTAGGGTTCTGTCACGTTGGCTACAGAAACAAACTCAGTGACATTCCTACATGTTCAAGAAAGACATCTCTATCAGAAGGAAATGTATATCAAGACGGCATCTTCGCCCAGCCCAAATCAAGTCCATACGTCTGATGCTAGGCCATAAGCCCCTCCTGAGACTCACATAGCCTTGTTCTGGTGATGCGGAATGGTGAATTGGGAACAGGAAGAGCACAGGCCGGTGGGTGCGGCGTCTAGTGGATCCCAGGTTGGTGGAAACATGGCAGGGCACTGGCAGCTGTCAGTGGTGCGTGGCTCACACGGGAGTTCCAGCCTGCAGGAAGGCACTGGGGCAGAAAGAAAGAGAGACACATCTGTTCACCTTCCTCTTCTACAAAAGGCTTATGACATCATGAAGGTGTCATCAGGCTGCGACTTATTGAGATTTAACTCCACCCCTAGCCAGGAATGTCTAGTTGACATACTCCCTCATTAGAACAACATTATCCTGGGGTTAACGCTAATATCTCTCCTCTTCCCAGCTGCAGCCGGCCTACAATAATTTATTGAGCCCTTCCTTGTGGTCTGTGCTTTTTTATTTTTTAAATTAAATACTTTTATTGGGGGCTCTTACATCTCTTATCACAATGCATACATTCCTCCAGTGTGTCAAGCACATTTGCACATATGCCACCATCATTTTCAAAGCATTTTCTTCCCACTTGAGCCCCTTATATCAGCCCCCCATTTCTTCCCTCTACTTACCCCTCCCTCCCTCCCTCACAAGCTCTTAATAAATCATAGAATTTCCATAGCGTATATTGTCCTCCGTCACCCCTCACCCACTTTTCCATTGTTCATCCCCCTGAGAGGGAGTTATAGGTTGATCCTTGTGATCAATTCCCCCTTCCTCCCCCAACCCTCCCCTAATCCTCCTGGTATCTTTACTCTCATTGTTGGCCCTGGGGCATTTATCTATCCTGGATTCCCTGTGTTTCGGGCTCGTATCTGTAGCAGTGTGCATGCTCTGGTCTAATCCGATTTGTAAGGTAGAATTGAGGTCATGATAGTGGGGGAAGGAAGCACCAAAGAACTAGAGGAAAGTTGTGTGTTACATCAATGCTATACTGCATCCTGACTGGCTCATTTCTTCCCTGTGACACCTCTGTAGGGATGTCCAATTGTCTACAGATGAGCAGTGGGTCTCCACTCCATGACCCCCTCCCCCCAATTCACTTTGGGTATGATTTTGTTCTGGGTCTTAGATGCCTGATACCTGATCCCATCGACACCTCATGATCACACAGGCTGGTATGCTTCTTCCATGTGGGCTTTGTTGCTTCTCAGCTAGATGACTGCTTGTTTATCTTCAAGCCTTTAAGACCCTTGATACTATATCTTTTGGTAGCCAGGCACCATAAGTTTTCTTCACCACATTTACTTATGCACCCTTTTGTCTTCAGTGATCGTGTTGGGAAAGTGAGCATCACAGGATGCCTGATTGTTAGAACAAAGTGTTCTTGTGTTGAGGGGGTACTTGAGTCAAAGTTCAATGTCCATCTGCAACCTTAATTCTTAACATATAGATATAAGTACATAGTTCTATTCCCTTCTATATATATATAGATTTATATATGTACATGCCTGCATTTAGACCTCTATAAATGTCCTTTGACTCCTGGTTCTTTCCTCTATTTCCTTTTACTTTCCTCTTGTCCCACCAACATGTTCAGCCTTCATTTGGGTTTAGTAATTCCTCGCTGCTACATTGCTCTTGATAAAGCCCCACTAGGCATCCTATGCCCTTCTCTCCATTGATTTTAGTTCACTTGTTGTTCCGTTGTCCCTGGGTTGGTTCCCCCCCCCCTCCCTTTCCCCCACCTCCCATTCTCCTGTATCCACCCCCTGGAACCATTGGTCCTGTTCTTTTCATCTCTGAATTATTTAGCCCACCTATCTTATCTAGATAGATATGCAGATACATTAATAAGTGCAAAAACCCAGCAAAACCAAATAAAGCAACAAAGGAAGTCAAGGTGGACTGCACTTTCTTAGGTTGGCATATAGTTTACAATCTAGGCAGGAAGAAGACAAAGAAGATGCTTAAGCAACAGAACAATGCTTTTGCTAAATTTATTATTATAGTCAATAAAGGTTAGAAGAGTGCTCTTATCTTCTTCTTTGTTCCCCACATCCCCATTAAGAACATAACAAAACTCAAAGCACTCACACTTTGCAGACTCAGCCTGATATATGTACATGATACAGGACACATTCAAGTCACACAACTCTCAGCTTATTTCATTCAACCCAATTGATCAAATATTTATTACATTGTGGTTTCACTAGCGCTGTGCTCAGTGCTCTGGAAAATGAAAATGAAAAAGTTAAGAGATTATCTCTGATCTGGAAATATATATAGAGAAATTCTTATTGGTGAGAAGGAGTCAGAGAACCATATGTGGTCAGTATATAAAAAAACCAAACTCACTGCCAACGAGTCAATTCCGACCTATAGTGACCAGGGTAGGACTGCCCCTGTGGGTTTCTGAGACTGTAACTCTTTATGGGGAGAGAGAGCCTCAGCTTTCTTCTGAGGAGCTGTGGATGGTCTCACCTGCTGACCTTGTGGTTAGCAACCCAACAGCTCTGCCACCAGGGCTCTCTGGTCAGTGTATATTCAGTGGTTAAATCACATTTAGTCTAGTGATCACTCAATCTACTGGGATCATCTGTTGAATGTTGTAGAGAATTAGAACTCCTTCTTCTTGGTCTAGATCAGGGGTGCGGAACCTTTTTTTTTTTTTTTCTTGGCAAGGGCCATTTGGATATTTATAATATCACCTTAAAAATTATCCTGCTTTATTTGGTCAAATACATAATCCACTCACCCCTAATGTCATGACTGGAACCGCATCTGTTTCATGATGCTAGCTGGTATTGATGAGTTTTTTGGCTTTATGTGCCCTAAAAACTGGACATTCCCTACCTCTGGTTTAGATGGTTATAAAAGGTGGGCCAGGGAGGAGACACTGGCTGGGGACAGCAGAGAGGAAGTTGAGAACATTTAGTTGGGGGAGGGTGAGGGAGGGGGAAAAGGACGTAGGAAATGCACATTCTGTTCTCTGCACAGTAGCAGAGAGAACCCTGTGCCGACTGACCAGCTCAGTTTGCTACCCACCTGGACTGGGAGTTCTGAAAGCATATCTGTGGTCACCGGGTTCACACCCAGACCTTGGGATCTGCCTCGTCTTCTCTCAGATACTTTCCCTGCCCTCTTTGCACTTATACTCAGAGAGGCCGAGTTTCGGAGACTTATCCCTGGAAAAACAGCCCTTTCAGGACATTCTTTCCTCCTAGAGACTGGGAGTCCGGGCCTCTCTCAGGAACCCTCTCCTCACATCCAGTCCTTGAACGTCACCGGGTGAAAGGCAGGCAGGCTCACAGAGAGGCATATGGGCGCCCAAGTGATCCCATGGCTTGCTTTAAAATTCAGACCATGTGACTCCCTTGCTCTATCTTGGTGGAAAATTATTTAATCAAAATTTACAAGTACGAGCCCTGAGGAATGCTCTTTGTGGTGGTTGGCGGGGGAGCGAGGGAGAAACCAAGAGATGGAAGTACCTTCTTTTAAGATGACAAACCTCCTCATCTTTATTTATTGTTCAAAATGCTCTTTTTGGGGGCGTGGCATCTTGCTAGAGATTTGAAAGAGAAGAACAACTCTTCATCGGAAATGGAGTCTAATGGGTTGTATGCCCATTTCTAGACATCTTCAAAGGCTGCAGGCATTTGGCCCACTCTATACTATTATTTAGGAGCCCTGGTGGTGTAGTGGGTTACGCTTGCTGGGCTGATAACTGCAAGGTCAGCAGTTCAAACCCACCAGCTGCTCCTTCGAAGAAAGATGCAACTTTCTACCCCCACAAGTAGTTATAATCTTATAAACTCCCAGGGGCAATTCTACCCTGTCCTAGAGGGTCTCTGTGAGTCAGCATTGATGGCGATGGGTGAGTGTGCGTGAGATACTGTTGTTTAAGGAGGGCTGGTGGTGCAGTGGTTAAGCACCTGGGTGCTAACTGGAAGGCTGGTGGTTTGAAGCTTCCTTTGGTTCTGAGGGAGAAAGGTGTGGCCCTCTGCTTCCATAAAGATGGGCAGTCTTGGAAGCCCTGTCGGGCAGCGCTTCTTTCTCTGTCCTCTAGGGTGCTGTGGATCTGAATGGACTTCACCACAGGGGTATTGGTTTCAGGCTATCCTGTTGTTTGCTGCCGACAAGTGGATTCTGATCCCCCGCGACCCATGTGTGCAGATCAGAACTGCCCCACAGGATTCTCAAGGCTGTGGTTCAGAGCAGATTATCAGAGGCACCTCTCGGTGGGCTTGAACCACCAGCCTTTGGCTCCTAGTTGAGCCCTCAGTCATTTGTGTCATTACCAAAAAAACCAAGCTGCCCCCCCAACAACAAAAACAAAACAAAACTTCAGTGCCATCGAGTCAATATTGACTTAAAATGACGCTATAGGACAGTGTAGAATTGCCCCTATGAATTTCCAAGGCTGTAACTCTTTACACGAGTCGAAAGCCTCCTCTTTCTCTCATGGAGTGGTTGGTGACTTCGAACTGTTGACCTTGCAGTTGGCAGCCCAATGTGTAAACACTACTCTACCAAGGATCCTCGACCAGGACCAGCTGAACATCAATGTTGGATCCAAAAGGAGAAAGGGCTTCCTTGTGGTTCTGATTCTCTTTCCAGTCCCCAGGGTCCCATCCCAGTAACTCAGACCAAACCAATCTGATCCTGACCCCGTGGTAAGTTCAGAACTTAGGGGTGAGACCACTGCTCGCTTTGCTCGGCTTCCTTCTCAAAGGTTTTCTTTTGAAAGGCAGCCCAAGGTCAACAGTGGATAATTGGCCACCAGTTGCTCTGAGCGGCTCTTTCCAAAGGCTGTTTTCTCAAGGTGTGCCGTGGAGGCTGGATGATGATACCGCTTGATCTTTGAGAGCAATCGTCCCTTCTATCAAGGGGCGCCTAACACCCTTCCTGGGTTAATGAATGTAGCTACAAAATGGAAATAAGGAATGACAGCAGAGGAGCCGGGAAGAGCAGCTCTGAATTGTAAGCAAAGGAGAAAAGAAACCCAAACACCTCTTTTCTTCCAAAGGCACGCCTGACAAAGCTAGTCATCCCGGACGCTACGCAGGCTGTGTTGGGGCCAATTTAGAGAACTAATAAAAGGCCGAAAGAAGATGCATCTGTTACCCCAGTGTTCAGGTCTCTTCTGGTGTCACAGTGCCAACATAATGATGATGCTCTTAGGGCAGCGAGCAGCACAGAGCGCTTGCTGCCTATGCACCCAGGCTCTGGGTCACCTGCGAGGGTTTCTCAACCTTCGCACTACTGACTCACAGGACTGGAGTGTTCTTTCTCAAGGCCCCTGGTGGCACAGTGACTAAGGGCATGGCTGCTAACCAGAAGGTTGGCAGTTCAAACTCATGCAGCCCCTCTGCGGGAGGACGATGTGGCAATAGACATCCTTAAAAGCCACCCTCCAAAAACCATTCTGTTCTGTCACGTGGAGTTGCTCAGTAGCAAAATCTACTGGATGGCCCCCACCACCACCAAAAACAACAACAATTCTGTATCATGGGGGTTGTCTTGTGTATTTCTGGATGGGCATCTGGAGTCCTCAGCTTCTACTCTCTAGATCCCAGTAGCCACTTCTTGCCTCTTCACCTCCTCCAGTTTCTCGAAACAAAATCTGTCTCCCAGACCTTGTCAAAAGACCTGCTAAGAGGCAGACCCTCTGCTATACATGGTTATCTCATTGAACTCCCCCAACTCGGTTCGAGAGGTACGACTGTTATCTCCATGATTCTGTGCAGAAAGCTGAGAGATGGAGAGGTTAGGTGGTTAGTTCAAGGTCATGGGATACAAGACTTTAGGCAGTGGGGGCCTATCTTGGTCTCCTAGGGCTGCCATGGCAAAAGACCACAGGTCAATGAAATTGATTTTCTCGCCCTTCTAGTGACTAGAGGCAGAATGCACGATGTCCTCAGGGCCAGATTCTCTCTGTGCACTCAAGGGGAAGATTTTTACTGATTTCTTTCAGCTTCCGGTAGACTGGGTGGTTTCTTGGAGTTCCATGGCCTACAGGTGGATCCTCACCTGAGATCTTTCCCCGTGCATGCCATTGCCTCCCTGTCTGTTCTATTCGTTCACATATAGGAGATTAGGGTTAGGACCCACCCTACTTCAGTGTGAAGTTAATGTAACTGATAACATCTACTTTGGACTTGCTTTATTGAGGAACATCGAAAGAACCATGACTGGTGAAAGAACAAACAAATCTGTCTCCGGAGAAGTGCAGCCAGAATACTGCTGAGAGGCAAGGGTGGTGAGCCTTCATCTCCTGGACTTTGGACATGTCAGAAAAGACCAGCCCCTTGAGAAGGACGTCGCACTTGGTAAAGTGGAGGGGCATCCAAAAGAGCAAGGTCCTCCCTCGACCAGATGGATGTACACAGTGGCTGCAACAGCGGGCTCAGCATCCCAACAAGCGTGAGGCTGGCGCTGGACCGGCTTGTTTTGTTCTGTTGTGTATCGGGTTGCTCTGAGTTGGAACTGAGTTGATGCCACCTAACAACAACAACAACAACAACAACAACAAGCAAATGCCCTAATTCCCCAAACAAGTTCCTATTCACTAATACAGGAACTAAGACTTCAACATATCTTTTTAGGAACATAACCGAAGCCATAAGAGGGTTTTAGATTTCAGTCCTTGTGAAGAAATAGCCATTCTTCACAGTGGCTCCCTTTGCAACCAAATCCTAACCATTGATGATAATTTTTCATGTCTTCGCTACCCCACAAACATTATTATTTGAGGCAGGACACATCTTCAAACTTTTCCTGATTCATATTCTCTTTTTGTCTACAAAAGATATTTCAGATATGTCAAGGCATATCATGAATAATATAATAAACACCAATACACACCACAAGGTTTAACTTTTAACATTTGCTTCATTGAGGCTCTATAATTATAAAAGAAAGTATTTTGTCCAGTTCCTGTTTCACAAATGACTTTGTCCAGTTCCTGTTTCACAAATGAATTTTCTATATAAAATATCACGTTATGCTGGTCTCTCCTTTTATTGTCCTTTTGCCTCTTTTCTTGCTTTGTGT
>NW_022111300.1:37663550-37678988 GCF_000313985.2 Echinops telfairi
CCTCTGGGTCACCCAAGCCCCTCTGGGTCATTCCAGCCCCTCTGGGTGGATGGAGGTGGGGGGAGGCATAGTATCACCCCCTTTGGAAAACAGAGCATGAGAACGTCATCTCCTCCGAGAAATGCCTTGATTTCCTCTGAATATTCTTTCTTCATTGTAAGTCAGAATTGTATTCCTGAGTATGTCCCAGTCTTTCAGAACCATCCTGTCCTTCGGAATCTCTTCCTGTGGAATCAAACTCATCCCCCTTTAACTCTTGGAATTTGACACTCTAGGACATGGATCTGATGATGCCCAAAGTTTCTTTGTTGGCTCTAAAAGAACAGGGTGCCTATTTTTTTTAATCAAAGGCATCACACATTTCTCCTGCCAATTGGTTTCTTTCCTTGGAATAGAATTAGGGGCAGGACAGCCGTTTCTTTACCAGCTCCATCATCCTTTAGGGGATAAAATATGAAGCTCATCAGATGCTTTTTGTTTCAAATTTTCTTTCCTGAAGAGGATTTCTCCCTTCCAAATAGCTGAACTCTCCTGTGACTACTGCCTATTTTCTTTATGGCGGAATTCAGGACTGTATCATCTGCTTTACCATCTAATCAGGTAGGGCAGTTGGAAATTTTGAGAGGGGCAATTTGCAACTGCTTGAGAAAGTTCACATCCACTAGCAAAATGATGCACAACTATTTCACGTAGAAGGAGTCAGGAGGGAAGAGAGAGCATTGCTTATTTCTGCCGACCTCCATCTCTGTGGCACTCCCCTCCACCCCTCAGGAAAGCGCATGGCCTGTCCTGCCTTAGCTACACTTGACTCTGAGGTTTGGGGCTCAGATAAGCTGGGATGCACATTTTGAGCTGATTGTGAGCAAGGATGAAGTATGCGTGTGCCAAAAAGATTTTTTCAGGGTGAACACAGTTGGCCATTTTCTAGGACCTGGGTTCTCTCTGGTTCTATGATTGGTTGGTGACGACATCCTTTTATCCAGTAGCTGTTCTCCTCTGTCAGTTCCTTGGGAGACTACAGCTTCAGTTACTGAATTAATATTTGGACCCGGTTGCTGTGACATCTTTCTCAGTGGGCCTTGCCTCACTTTCCCCGCCTCACCCGCAAATTGAGGGCATTCAGCAAAAGTAGGAGTCGTAGTCAGGGTCTTCCACTCCCTTTAAAGGAAAACATGTTGCTTTAGGCTTTCTGAGCCTCGGCACCATGGGCGTTTTGAAACAGGCAGTTCTCTGTTGCGAGGGGCGGCTCTGGTTATTGAAGGATGCTCAGCACCGTTCCTGGTCTTCACCTACAAGACTCCAGCACTCATCTTGCTGAATCCCAGCCCCGCACCCCACCCCTCAACCTCCCTGCTGTCCACCCCACATCCTGACAACAAAGAATGTGTCTCCGGCTAGTACCAAATATCCCCTGGGTGGCTGAATCGCCTCCCATGGAGAACCACTCTCCAAATTTTGGAAATCTGAAAGGTGAGTGCCTGTGATCCAACACGGGCAGGTTTGCCCCAGATGCATGAGCAGATGTATGAGAAGGAAGCTTGCTGGCGTCATGGCTGGTCACTTGATGGGTCACTGAAGGTGGCTCTGAGGAAGAAAGGCCGGGGTGTCTGTTCCCATAAAAGTGACAGCCTAGAAAACTCTCAGGGGCAATTCTACTCTGTCACATGGGGTCGCTATGAACCGATGGCACCTAGCAAAAGCAGCAGGAGGACATTGGAGTGCTGGACTAATTGATTAGTGTGTGTAAAGGACTTTGAGATCCAGAGTTGAGAGTAATTACAAAGCACAAAATATGCTGCAGCGATTGACTTGCATCCCGTTACTTACTGTTGTGAGGTGGTAGCAGTTATGCAATTTACTATCCTAAGGTGAAGGAGAGATCCCTGCATGCCAAGATGAAAATGTACAGTAGATACAGTAATATATCTATTACACATATTGTAATAGGGAGCTGCCTGCTTGCATTTATCACCTGTGTTATGGAAAGGTGAGTTATGAGGCTTCACACACAAAAAGGCATCTCTTTTTATGCACCCATAATTCAGAAATAGTGGCTGAGTGGATTTTGGAGACGTCGTCCTCAAAATCATAATCGTAAAACAGAGCCCCATAGGACTCAAGTGAGCTCCGGGATGTAAATGCCCAGAGCAGTTTCACTGTGTAGGGAATTTTGAAGAGAACTAATCAGAGGGTTATGCAAAGAAGGGAATGCAGTAACTTTTGTCTGTGTTGCTCTGAGCTAGCATTGACAGTCCAGGAGTCCCAGAGGAACATGACTGTTTGGAGGTGCCATGCTACTTGAAAGGAAAAGTCAGTGTGTGTGTGTGTGTGTGTGTGTGTGTGTGTGTGTGTGTGTGTGATTCCTTCATTAGTCTCATTTTATAGATTGAAAAACCTACCTAGAGGGAGATTATTCATTTGATACCTGAGCTAGAAATCATGTTGACACCAGTCACCTCAGCCTGAATGATTAGGAATAATAACCATGGGCATTTGGAGATTATTGACCTTGGAAATTACACAGTTCAGAGCCTGGTGGATAGTAGCCATGTTTTTGCAGTGTTGCACAGTCTACTAAGGGCTTTATGCAGATCACTCCATTTGTCCCCCACAACAACCCTAATCAGTGGTAGGATCAGCTTGATTAAAAGTAGCAATCCCATTATTATAATGTTCCCCAATAAAATTATAGTGATATCTCTGACATAGTCCAGGATCCCTAGATAGATGAACGGATTTTGAGCTTGCACCTAATTATAAGATTTAATCTAAGAACAATTAGTTCTCATGAAGTGGCTCTACTTGATAATTGTCCTCATGAAGAGACCACTGAAGATATGGGTGCTATATTGAAGTGTGATGATGAAATTAGATGGTGTCCATCTATCAGAAAGAATAATGTATGGCGTCTTAAAGGCTTGTCTTAGAACAAGCAGTCATTGAAGTGAGTTGTCAGTTAAGCCCACACAAAGAAGCATGCCATCCTGTGTGATCCAAGGATTGTCAATAATAAAATCTAAGACTATGGGAAATGTATTAGAGCTTAAATTCTGAACACTTGATTTGCAGACGGCTATGAAGGACAATGAAAGCCTCAAATCCATTTGTAGAGCTCCCACGGTGGATTAAGCCTCTGGAGAATCCTCTCTGACCATTGACCTGGGATATAAATAGCCTTACTATCAAATAGAATGCATCCGAAGTAGATGAATGCAGATGGGGTTAGGTTAAAATGTAACACCTTATGATTTGTTCTCCCTTTTGACCAATTTAAAATTTGTCTTAGTTTTTATTGTTTTCTACTATCTTCAAGATTGAGGTTTTCCTGTGTTTTATTTTGTTATGTTGTTAGTTGTTTGGTTTTGTTTCTGGTCTTTTTTTCTTTCTATGAAGCCCAGGATAAGTAAATCTATGGAGACAGTAACTGAATTAATTTTTTAGGGGCAGTTGGGGAGCTAATAATATTGAGGACAATCATGAAGACAATGATCCAAAAGTGATTGTAGTGATGATTGCCCCACTCTTTCAAATATGTTTAAACCAGTGAATTTCATAGTATGTGTCAGCAACATGTCAATAAAACTGTCAAGAAGCTGCAATCCCAGCTGCTCTCAAGCCAACGTTGACCCTCGGAGACCCCGTGTGCCAGTAGAACTGCTCTCCCAGCCTTTGCAATGACTGGTTTCTCCGAAGCAGAACTTGCCAGCCCTTTCTACTAAGGTGCTTCTGAGTGGGCTCCAACCTCTAGCCTTTTGGGTCACAGAGAAGCTTGTTAGCCATGTCTACCGAGGGACTCGAGTTCCGTTTGGGAAATGTAGGGACAAGGCACAGGGAGCTTAAATGAGCTAGTGATAGATCAGAGGCAAACCTGGCTCCATCTGATTCTAAGGCCTGTGTAGCAAACCACGGACATCAGCCTTCAGGTGCTTGCGGGGAGTGAGTGCTTAACAGGTGCCCAGTTAGACATCAGGACAGAATTCACACAGTGAATACATGTGAAATACACGCCTGGTTGCAAAGACTTTGAGAAAAGGAAAGTAAAATTTCTCATTCTCAAAAACAAAACAACAACCCCCCCCACCAAACAAATAGAAAATGAAAACTCATTAAGTCGATGCTGACTCATAGCAACCCTATAGGGCAGATGTGTTAGTCTGGGTAAACTAGGGAAACAAATCCACAGAAACTCATATGTGGATAAGAAAGAGTTTTATATGAAGGGTAAGTGTACATTAAGAAAGCATCCCAACCCAGTGCTGTCCTAGCCCACAAGTCTGACATTAGCCCATATGTCTGACACCGATCTACAAAGTCCTCCTCCATCTCACAAAACACACGCAATGATGCTGACTGCAGGAGGAAAACCGAATCAGTGAGTGTGTAAGCGTCTCAGCGCTGGCAGGGGTCTCCACATGGCTGCTCCAACACCCAGGGCTGCACCAGGGTAGGTCCATGTGGCTTCTCTTCAGGGATGTCTCACAGGGAGTGAGCCTTGCCAGTTGAATCAGGGAACTGGCTACGGCAGCTGCACCTTGGTCAGACCATCAGAGAGCAAGAGACCTGAGAACTAGAAGGGCAAGGCTCGCCAAGCCATTTATCTCTCTGCCCTTCAATTAATCCCACCTGTGTTTATTGGCCAGGTCGGCACAATAAACGTTAACTATCTCAATCCACCTCTTGCTAACTTGGCCCCTGTACACAATTCTTTAGCCTAACAATTGCAGTTAAGTAACACCTACACCTTAATCCTATAATCCTATGAATATATTCCCCCACCTATGAAAGTTTGTAAGCCAACCACTTCATGCCTTTATCCCCCAATTTTGGGTATCCAATTTCTATACTGCCCACTTGCATCAACCCAGTGCTCTGAGGAAACAATCATATTTTTCAACATGAAGAATCTTCATTCCAGTTAGAACCTTGTGAAGGACGCATCTATAAGCAAAGATAAATCAGGACAGGCCATCCATAAAGTCAGCAACAACATGCACCAGTTCACAGGCTCAAAAATCACTCCATCTGGTCGGGTTCTGGTCAACTCAAGGTGGGCTGCCTCTCTTAGCTTCCCCGGGGTGCCTGTTGGTCACCTTACTTTTAGACCATGGACTCTCACCAATACTCAACAAGCCTAGCCCCCTCATGCTGGGTCATGAACTTTAGACCAGTCAACCTGCTCTTGTCTTCTCCTTTTTTCCCCTGTAAACCAAGTCCACAGGTGTCAGTGGCCAAACTCAACATGTCTCTTTATAACAAGCTACACTACCTGTGGGGCATGTAACCCGTGGACTGTGTCACTATAATTTGAGGTTCCTTCAAGACCTGCTTTGCCATGCTGCTGGAGTAAACATCTCTTGAGCTGGGGACTGTTGGACCCTGTCATCTGACTGGCTGTTGGTGACTGTCTTGCTGTTTGCTGCCTGTGGCCGTACTGCCTATATTGCTCTACAGAAGACTACCTGGTGGCCCTCAAGACTTGAAGGACTTCCACTATATTAGCTGTCTCACATAGCAGAGTAGAACTGTCCCTGTGCGCTTCCGACACTGTAACTCTCCACAGAAGTAGAAAACCTCATCTTTCTGTCAAGGAGCGGCTGGCTGGTGGTTTTGAACTACTGACCTTGCAGTGAGCAGCTGAATGCATAACTACCATGTCACCCATATTTGATTACATGTTAAACTGATCATTTTTTGATCAATTGGGTTAAGTGAGAGTTAATATGACAATTATTCTCACCCGATTCTTTTTAATTCTTTGAAAATGTGGCTCCTAGAACGTGGGAAACACGGGCTCTCCGTGCGTTTCGGTTGGGTCTCACTGCGAGAGCTGCTGGGATAGCCCCTTGGACTCCTCAGCACAGCTCTGTGTGCATGGTGGTGCTCGGTGCGGGCAGACTCACCCAGGCTCCAGGTGGACAATAGTCAGACACAGAAAGGAGGAAGAATGGAGCAGAAAAAAGCAACAATGATGCAGTGAATTGCCAAGAGAGACCTGTTGCAATGAGAAGGCGCTTGCTTAAAAAGCATGAAGACAGTGGAAGTTTCTGGGGCCCAGAGCCCCCTTATTCTTTCGTCCATACCTCTGTCCATCAACAAACAAGCTTGGTACACTTAATGTATGCTAGGTGCCCTGGTGGTCTAACAGGTTATGTGTTGGGGTGTTAACCGTAAGATCAGCAATTCTGAATTATCTTTAAACTTTTATTTGATTTTGTTGTTGAAAGGAAACAGCAGACCATATGCCAACTCGACACTTTCCACATTGACAGTTCTGGTTCAAGGTTAAATATTATCTCCAGAGAATCCAAAGGTTTATTTATTCAGCCCCAATGGCTCCAGGAAGACTGGATTCCTTGACAATTTGAAACCCAATTCTACATCCCCCCCTGACCCCTTCAATCAGGAGTTTTCTATAAAATGCTCCATAAACACATCTTCAGAACTGATTTTTAATTGGGGGAAAACTCACTCATGCTTCAGAACCATCTCAGCCCCAGGATTACGGAATGTTATTAATAAACGTTCACGTAGTCCCTCTCCATTGTGTCTCCCTTTCAGGGTGTTTCCCTGGGGTTTATAGTCTTGTCTCCTAACTCAAGCATATGAAGAAAGCTGTCTTGTGTCCTTTGCCACATTCCACTTTCATATTGAGAACTCTCATTTCTATAAACCATTTCATATGACATGTTCCCAAATACTTTTCTGTAAATTTTTCTCTAGTTTTTAAAGATTTGACTGAAATACAGTCTCAAGAACTCAGCAAAAGATGTTTTCAGGAGGAGTAATGGGGCAAGGACATCCCTAGTTTCATACATTGCACACTGATTTATTTAGCCCAGAGTTCCATGATCATGATTATAAACCATGTGATTGTATATACCGATCAGTAATATATGTTCTTGAAACTATCAACTAGCAACAACGAGACCCAGCATCCATTTCTCAGCTCTCTAATGCTCCAGTGTGGCTTGCACTTCTCAATCAAGTGATCTAATCAGGTCTCAGGGCTCTGTCCTGCCGAGCTGCCTGGAACTGCTCCATCGGCCAAGCAGAGCCAAGCAGAGGCGGGCACCCAGAAGCAGCTGACGATGCAGGCTGCTTGACCACTTCCGAATGACACCAGGGAGCCGGTCCTACCAGATCACTTTCACTTGGTCTGCCTGGCCTTCAGAGCCAGGAGAGCAACAGTTGACATTGCAGGGTGACAGAAATACTTCTAGGCATGACACCAGTGGCCATCAAGTCATTGCTGCCTCCTGCTGACTCCCTGTGTGCGTCCGAGCAGAATGGAGCTCCGTAGGGTTTTCAGCAACTGATTTGCAGAAGTAGCTCATCAAGCCTTTTACCCATCATGCTTCTGGTTTAACTTGTACCTTACACCTTCTGGTGGGCAGTGAGCCCACGAACCATTTGCACTCCCAGTGGTTCTCATCTGGGGATATTAGAAAGCAAGCCACAGACCAAAGCAAGGTGTTCCTCTGCGCGCGAGTGCATAGATGTGGAACAAAGGCAGGGCATGGAAATAAGCACAGGGCAGGAGATCTAAGGTGTAAGACGTAAGCCCAGAGGTAAGATTCAATCAGTCAAACAAAGACCTAGTAGGCCATTGCTGACCGCTCCAGCACTGGCCACTGAATTCTGTTCCTCACTCTTATTTCTACAGAGATTAGTCCCCACACGACTGTCTCCTGCAGAGACAGAGAAGCAATGGCAGTAAGTCTGCACCTATGAAGGAGCTTCTTAGGACACGGGCCAATCCAAAGGGCACATTCAGTAGAGCCTCTTACTGCGAGTTTTCTCACAGACAGGGTTGATGGGATGGCAAGCGTGCCTGTCGGGTTCGTGAGTGACACTGTGGACATCATTCACGAGCCCGCAAATTATTAACCAGCAATGCAGACAGGGTGCCTAGGCTTAATCATTTGTTCTCCCACCTCTGGACGCACCTGGTAGCACCACTGCCCTCAACTCTGCCACCCAGAGCTGCTCTGAAAGGCAAAGTCTGACTTTAGCAGGAACAGAAGAGCCATAGTAATGGTCTCCTTTCTCTCTTTTTGAGTAATGATATGCCCGTTTCCCAATAAATTGCACAAAGGCGAGGAAGAAAAATAAGTCTTTGACCTTTCTCGTTTATAACCACACTTAGATATTTCTCCTCATATCTATGCTGGCCACAGAGATTTGCATAGCAGAGATTTAATTTCCTGCTGCTGCAGGCATTAAGATGGATAGGTTCTCCTCCCTGTCGCCCCTGTAACCTGCAGCCTTCACAAAGCCTGTCACTCAAGGCATGAAGAACGTGAGTAAGCGAGGGACGTTTGCCAGTAGAATCCTTTCCAGGTGCATCGTGCCCACCTCAGACAGCAAACCGGGGCCCGACAGGAAGCTTTGGCCAGTCTGAGCATGTGGACAGGATGGCCAGCCACATCTTCTGGGTGATGGATATCTTACATCCCGATAAATGGACTTATCATCTGTTAGGTTAGTGATTGCAGCTATGTGCAGTCTTGAGCCAGTAATTCATTTCTCCACAAATTGAGGCCTTCAACTATTCTGTGGGAGAACTCATTCCTCATTCTGGTTTTGAACATTTCCCTGAAACGTATTTCCAGAGCTCAGCTGGGCGCCACTAGCAACTCTAGGCCATGCCTCTGGGCGAGTTGTCATCTGCAAACATCTCCTTGGAGCGGCTCCTGGGGTTCTAGGCCTGAAGCACACATTTCTGGCCAGCAATGACCTTCTTCCATCTCCTCTTTGAAATGGGCCAGGGCTGGCATCCTTTCTAAACCATCAGGAGCCTTTGTTCCAGAAGAGAGCCAAGGTGCTCCTTCTCATCCCAGGTCAGTTTCAACTCTCCAAAGGAGGCGTCTGGTGAGGACACACAAGCCCCTACGCATCCCTGCCTCATCCCAAGGACTGGGAACTGAACGGTTAAAAGCGTGCTTTTGTCAAAGATGTGCCGTTTCCTCCTTACGTTCTCATGCCTGTGCATTTACTCTGCTTTCCAAATGCCTTTCTTTCTTCTCAAGGGATTGCTGGTTGAGCTGGTGTTCTGTTCATAGGCGATCTCGGCTAAATGGTGTCGCTCTGCTTTGCAAGCAGAACAGTAGCTGATATTCATAATGATATTCCGGGAGGCGCGGCAAGATCCTGAGGAGAGGGGAAGGGTCTCACAAATTCTCAAAAGTTATTGGCTTCTGTGTAGTGAAGTTTTAGTGTCAGGTCGATTATACGGGTCTCTGGTTCACTGCGAACTGGATCCCCACGCAAGGGAAAGAGCTTGCTGTCTACTAGAGTGTGGATTGACCCCATGCTCCATTGGAGAGACGGGGAGCAGCGCTGCTTTACACAATTTGGAAACTCTAGGTGGGTGGCCAGCAGTCAAGGCTAATCCTTCTTTTATCTCTGGTTGCATTTAATAGATGCTTCTTAGTTGCCATTGAGGTAACCCTGACGCATGACCACCCCATGGGGGTCCTGGTAGAACAGTCCTTCCCAGGGTGTTAGGGGGTCCAATGGCTGATTATTTGGAAATAGATGGCCACATCTTTCTTCCAAGGTGCCTCTGAGTGGATTTGAACGTCCAACCTTTGGGTTGGCACCACCTAAGGACTACCACCAGATGCTCCAAGGATACTTATTGGATACCTGGGTGACACAGGGCCATGGGTGGCTTGAGGCTTGACAAGGTTCCAGCCCTGACTGAATGAGAGGCCTGGGCACCCTGGTTAAAATTGCAAGATGCAAAAGAGGATCAGAAGAGGCCTGATTGTCAGCCAACAGGAGTCATTCATTAACGCTTCCTTAATGGGTTGTTAAGGACCCCTGGTGGTGTAGTGGTTACGTGTTGGGCTATGATTCACATGGTCAGCAGTTTGAAACTGGAAGAAAGACTGGTCTTTCTAGTGACAGAAAGAGGAAGTCTGGGAAACCCACAGGGGGTCACTATGAGTCAGCATTGACTTGATGGCAGTGAGGTGCTTCTTTCTCTTCGTTATGGGTTGTTTGGGAAGATGGGTGAGAACGATCCACATATCACATTTAAGGCTGGCTCATGAATGGCTGTACAGCTTCAGCTTTGAGGATCTCCTCTCATGGGTAGAGAAATGTCGTCGGGAATATGCAATTCTGGGCAAGAGAGTCTTTCTGTGGATTGGATATTAATGAAGATGAAATAAATTGGTGCATATAAATGTATTAGAACAGTGCCCCGGGCATGGGCAGCATTTAGTAAATTTATGCTACTATTCTCTGAGCCCTGGTGGTAGAGTGGTGATGAGTTGGGCTGTGATCTATAAGGTCAGCAATTCAAAGCCTACAGCCTCTTCTTGGGAAAAAGATGGGGCCTTTTCCTTCTATAAAGAGTTCCAGTCTCAGAAACCCGCAGGGGCAGAGGGTGACGATGATGAGTCGGCGTGGGCTGGATGGCAGACCATGAGTCGGCATGAGCTGCATGGCAGACCATGAGTCGGCATGAGCTGCATGGCAGACAATGAGTCGGCGTGGGCTGGATGGCATGGGTGCATTTGGAGAGGCCACTGGAATGATTGTTGCTGTTGAAGGGCAAGACCCCCTAAAAAGAGAGCATCCTCCAAGATTAAGTGCACTCTACCTGGTTACGAACAACCTTTCTCCTGTATTTGTTATTATTATCATTTACTTTCGTGTAGTAGCATCTTAGAAATGTTCATGGTTGTCTTCGGCTGCGTTCTCTATAGCAGTAAAACCAGTGAAGTTGAATATACAGGGAAATCTAGGGAACAGATAGATACTGAGAAGTGTCTTTCAAGAAAATGGCTCTCATAGTTGTAAAGGCAAGCAAGCTCCAAGTTCTTGGGCCAAATGTTAGACTGAAGGTTTCTTCTGACTCCTGTAGCTATGGGGGCAGATGAACTCAAGGGAGATGGCAGGTTTCTGGCTGTAGAGGAGAATGAACAAGAGGTTTATAGGTAAGATGGCAGGCTGCTAACAGTTCCTAGGATTGGCAGGCAATAATCATTTGCTCAAGTTAAAGAACCAGAGATCCAATAATAGCCAGATTCATGGTCCAGACTCAGCAAAAAGCAAGCACATTTTCCACAGTGTTCACACACATGGGTCACACCCGAGGAAACTTCCTTTCAGTTGCTTGGCTGTTCAGAGCACATGACACCATGGAAGGGATTACCTTAGACCTCACATGGGGCTTACTACTTCGTAACTGTCAAACCACTGCGAATCCTGGCCCAGCCAAGTTGACACAAAATCTCAACTCTTACAGAAGTCATTTGCATTTTACAAAAATAAATCAAAGCTAAGTCTAGCAAAGTGACTTGACCACGGTTTAGTAGCTAGTTAGAGAACTCGCTTACACCAGATCTCAAGAAGCGTCGAATGTTTCACCTAGGATGATTTTAAAATTAAGAACTGGGACTTGCAGCTTTAGTTGGTAGGCCTAACGCATTTAAATAACAAGTTCAGTTTTTACATATCCATCATGTGCATTGGAGGAGAGTCACATAAAATGGAAAATACTCCTATAGAAGATGCATAAAAGGATGGAAAACAGACAGAGCTCGCATCAGGATTGAAGGAAGGCTCATGAACACCCTCTGATATGCAGAAAACACAATGTTGCTTGTTGAAAGTAAAAAGGATTTGAATGAAGTATTTTCTGATTGAGATAAAAGACTACAACTCAATGTAAAGAAAACAAAACCCCTCACATCTAGATCAATATGAGGAGGTTACCCCTCCCCCCCAAAAAAAAGCCCCTAGAATTGCATTGGGTGGATTGTAGCTTGTGTAGTATGCATTTTCCTCACTAGGCAACCATTGAGCAACTTGCTCTGAGTTAGTGCACCCAGTGGCGTTGCCTGGGAAGGTTCTCTCTGATCACAGTGAATTTTTTCATAAAAGCAGTTTTGCTCAAACCTGGTTTTTCCTGATGGCTGATTTAAGAGAACAGTGTGCAGCTGTGAAATTTCGTTCCCTGTTCCGGAAAAATGCAGCAGAAATTGTTATGATGTAGAACACAGCTTACAGGGATGGCACTATGGGAAAAACTCAAGTGTACAAGTGGTTTTCTCATTTCTAAAAAGATGAAAGATTTATTGATGACAAACCTCATTCTGGACGTCTGTCAACTTTCCAAATGGAAGAAAATGTCCACAAAATCCACGCAGCTGTGCTTGAAGACCGACAAACCTTTGAAGAGATGGAGAAATTATCCGGACTATCTTTGAGCTTGGTTCAGCAAATTTTAATGGAAGCTTTGGTAATGAGAAGGGTCGCTGAAAAATTTGTGCCTTGGCTTCTGACTGACTAGGAAAAAGAGTGTCAAGTAAACACATGCCTCCCTTCAAAAGAACAGCTCCAAAGTGACCCAGACTTTTCCCCTAAAGTTATTACTGATGACAAAACATGGTGCTATTCTTAGGGCCCCAAAACCAAACATCAATCCAGCCAGTGGAAGAGGCCATTGTCACTCTGCCCCCCACACTCCCCCACAAAGTTCATCAAGTGAAATCAAAGATCAAGATGATGAGATGATGGTCATTTTTTTTAATGGGAGGGGTGATAGTGCATTTAGAGTTTATTCCACCAGGTCAGACTGTTAAGCTTTTTATTTAGAGGTTCTGAAAAGATTGTGTAACAGTGCACGACAAAAAAGGTCTGATTCATGGCAGATGGGGGATTGGTTTTGCCACCACGACAATGCACCTGCTCATGAAGCCATCTCAGTGTGCCAGCTTTTGGCAAAAACGGCATGCCTCTCTTGCCCCATGCACCTGACTCACCTGACTTTGCTCCATGTGACTTCTTTTTGCTTCCATGAATGCAGAGGGACATGAAAGGAGAGTGATTTGAGACATAGAAGAGGTGAAGAAAAGAGCAAGGGAGGTGCTGTCAGCCATCCAAAGAGATGAGTTTGAAAAATGTTTCCAAGAGTGGAATAGCAGATTTGGCAAATGTACTAAGTGTAATGGAGAGTACTTTGAAGATGACAAGGTTGGTTTGTAAAAACACACACACAAACAAAAAACAAACTAAATATATAGCTTTGGGTGAAAAATCTGTTGTTTTGGTTACCTACTCATATTCTACTTTATAATAAATAAAGAAGATATTGAAGTTGTCAGGATTTCGTTTTAGTTGGATCCACAATCAATGCTCATGGAAGCAGTGGTCAAGAAAAATGACATATTTCACTGGGCCAATCTGTTGCAAAAGACATCTCGAACATGTTAAAGAGCAAAGATGTCACTTTAAGGACTCAGGTGTGCCTGGCCCAAGCCATAGAGGGCATTTCCAGCCACTTCATTTGCATAGGAAAGCCGGAGAATAAATAAGGAAGACCCGAGGAGAACAGATGCATTTGAGTTTTGGTGTTGGCCAAGAATGTTGTAGTCATTAGTCTCTGGCCTATATTTTAAGGTGCAAAAGAGAACTCAAATCTCAAATATAATTTGAGGAGAACATTTATTAAACCTTAAACAGGAAAAGACATGACGAAGACAAGGACACATCATCTGGATGTGGGAGGTGATCAGCACAAGGTCATGATGGTGTCTGTGGTAGATATCTCATCTGTGCCAATTTGAGGCTATTTAGAGTGAAAGGGTGGAGTTTAGCCTGTCAGTCATGTTGCAGCTTTAGACCTCATGTGGAGGCTCCTAAGGAGATAAATAGCTTGATAGAGGCGAGATACTCACTTAGTCCCCACGGGACATTCCTGTTGACAAGACACATGGCCATCCTAGAGTCTGGAGCTGGAAGAGCCACATGGAGACCCCTGCCAACGCTGAGATGCTCCCACTGTCACTGGATCCACAAGACTTCCCACCCACTGGCCTGTGATCTTCCTGCATTTGGCATCACTGCATGTGTTTCGTGAGTCTGAAGAGGACTTTATAGATTGGAACCAAACTTATGGGCTAATATCGGACTTGTGCACTTGATCTGGATTGGGCTGGGATGTTTTTTCAATATTCCATGACTCTTGTATATAAATGTCTTTCTCATACACATATATGTGTTTGTGAATTTGTGTCTCTAGTCTCCCCAGACTAACACAGAGTCCACGGGTTTGCAGAAATTTCAAGACTTAAAAAGGACAAAGGAGGGCAAAGGAAACTGTCACCAAAGCAGGATCGGCAGATTGAACCACGGAATCAGGAACAAGACCATGACTGGGACATGCACATTAAGTTCGACTTTACAAGATTTGTTCAGGCCTTTCCAGCCAAGACGTGACCCTAGCACAGCAATCTTCCTTACGGGACCACCCGGTTGAGTTCCTGCACTCATTCCTCCCACCCTGGCTAGGGGACGGACGGACAGCAATCCACTTTCTTAATGCACTCTGCCTGAGGGCAAAGCTATTCACGCTGCCAGTTAATGATCAGATGGAATCCCAAAGAGGCTGAATTTATGTGGAGCCTCATAAATGGATTTAGGGCATCCACTGAGAACCATAGCCTTTTGTAAACTCGGTGCTCACAAACAGAGGCCAGAAGAACAAACATCTGTCTTGGAAGAAGCATGGCCCTTGCAAGTGAGGATGGCAAGACTTTGTCTCTTGCACTTAGGCTACATTATCAGGAGAGGCCATTCCCCAGGAGAGTAGCGTGCCTGGTAAAGGCGAGGAGCAGTGAGAAGAGGGAAGACCTTGCATGAGAGGGATTGACACAGTGGCTGCAACGATGGCCTTACACGTGGGAACGTTTGTGATCGCTGGGTGCCCGGGCACATGCCAACAACCACGACAGCATATCCATATATGTAAGTCTCCAAAGTCTAGCTTTTCTAGAGGACCCAGCCTAAGACAGAACCCAATGCTTAACCCATTGCTCCGTCAAGGCTCCTTATAAAGCCAGTTAAAATTCTACAAGATTAGCTGCTAGATTTCCAGGAGCCTCGCTAGTGAGCAGTCCTCTGATACAGGTACAACCGTTACATGGTGCAAACATTCTCTCAAGATGCTGTGGATCAACATTGCCGAGAAAACAGTTGTTCACAAACTGCATCTGTGCCTCTTTCCTTGGTTGTTGAGCAGGGTTACAAGTCCATGATTTGTTTTTTAAAAAAATTATTCATTTATTTTTTAATAGTTTTTATTAGGGGCTCATACAACTCTTATCATGATCCATGATTTGTTAAAGCTTTCCTAATTCTTCTCCAAAAGTTACTTACCTAGCAGAGCAGAGTGGAACCTCACAGACAGGGCAAGCTGCATTCTCAAGCGAAAAATTGAGTCTGACTTTTGCCAAGAACAAAGCTCTTTTTTTCAAAAAATCATTTTTTTATTGGGGCTCATACAACTCTTTTTTAAAAAACATTTTATTAGGGGATCATACAAGTGTTATCGCAATCCATACACACATCAATTGTGTAAAGCGCATTTGTACATCATTCTCAAAACATTTTCTCTCCACTTAAACCCCCGACATTAGGTCC
>NW_022111300.1:37679869-37695991 GCF_000313985.2 Echinops telfairi
CATCAGCTTTCTTCACCACATTTGCTTATTCACCCGCTTTGTCTTCAGCGGTTGTGTCAGGAAGGTGGGGGCTCATACAACTCTTATCACAATCCACACATACATCAATTGTGTAAAGCACACTTATACATTCGTTGCCCTCATCATTCTAAAAACTCTCGCTTTATGCTTGGGCTCCTGGAATCAGCTACTCATTTTCCTTCCCTGGCCCCCACCCCAACAAAGCTCTTTCCTTATCAAAATCAAAATCACCACACTGAGTTGATTCTGACACACAGCGGCCCTGTAGGTTGGACATGGCAGAACTGCCTTGGTGGGCTTTTGAGGATGTAAATCTTTAGGGGAGAAGGAAAAAAACCCTCAAACAAACACACTGCCATCGAGGATGTAGCGACCTGTGATTTTCCCCGGAATATAACTATTTCCAGGAGTCGTTTCTAATGGTCGACCTCCAGGGTCACAGACCAACACATAGCCACCATGCCACCAGGGCCCCTTTGCATGGGGGAAGAAAGTCCCATCTGTCTTCCTGGGAGAGGCTTCCTGGGAACTGCTGATACTGGCATTAGCAGTCCGGTGTGTGACCCACTACATCACCAAGCCTTCTCCTTAACATCTAGGAGCTTTAAGTATTCATTTCAGGTGCTCTTATTCAATAGGACCCAGTAACAAAGGTTCTTCCTTTCCCTCTTTGACTTTTGGAATCCTCCCATCTCCCTCCACCTCCACCCTTCTCTGATCACCTTGACTGATCTTCTCTTTCATCCTGTGCTCTGGTCTTCACACCAGGATTGCTGGACCCCTGGGGCCTCCCTGGGGAGGTGTTCTTGAGGGTAAAACCACTGTGCTCATTGCAATGATAAATTTGAAAATAACATCAACCAACGTTGGCATCTCAATGTACTTGCTCGAGCTGCATTTGAAGATTCCGTTACTGGCATGACACCAATTGAAGGCCAAATAAAAGCTTCCACAAGCCATGCAGACAAAGGATTCCAAGTCGTGTGAGCAGAGCCTTATGGAGGAAAAACAGCTATCAGAGGGCATGAGATGGAATTCACAGCTTGTGGGGAGGGGGCGGGGGCTGTTGAGCTTGTGAGAAGAGTTATGTGGGTTCTTTCTTTTCTCAAGAACAGTAAACTGAGTTGTAAAGAGGCCATCAAAGGTTTTTTTCTTTCAGATTTGTATTTTTGGTTAACTTGATTAGTGGTTAGAAGTAAGTTCATTGAAATAAAGCACAGAGGTGTCAAAAGTGCATGACACAACTCAAGTGATGCTCCAACGTGTGCAAAATCCAAAAAACTCTCCCTGGTGACTAAAATCTAAAATGTGCAAACGCATTGACCTGATCTTCTGTCTAAGAGTATCGGTCAAACTGGAGCAAAATACGACGAGCAACCACATTAACGCTACTCCGTTACTGGTTTTGTAGTTTTACCTAGGCTTAATCTAAAAATTGTTTTGATTTTACAGGAAGGGCTTTAAATATAAGGAGTGTGTAACTAATTGCAAGCTTGCAAAAATTTAAGTAACTTTATAATAAAAATAGCCTCTTGCAACACTGGAGTTCTGTAAAAACTATGCGTATTTGGGGGTGTCTACATGTTTTCTTATTTGGAGGAGCACTGACTTGCAATATGCATGTTGATAGATTTTGGGAGTCTGACTCATCCGTGTGAGTGTCTGCAAACCTCTGAAGGGGATGGGGGTTCTCGCAGGATGACTGCCGTTAGAGTTGATGCTGATTCATAGTGACCCCATAGGACAGGGTAGAACTGTCCCTGTGAGGTTCTAAGACTGTCACTGTTTATGGGACTGGAGAGCCCCGTCTTTCTCCCAAGGAGCGACTGGTGGTTTTGAACTGCTGGCCTTGTGGATCGCAGCTAAACTGATGAGCACTCTGCCACCAGGGCTCTCTCAGGGTGAGGACCATGCTTGCTAGCTATCTGAGGCCCCCCAGGCCTACAGCAGGTGCCTAATACAAATATTTGGGGAGGGGGGATAAGTGAATAATCATATTGTTCTATATTCAATAGACAAAAATGTTGCTGCGCACCTGTTGGGCAAACATTGGACTGCTCTCCCCAAGGTCTGAGGTTCAAACCCAGCTGCTCCTCCGGAGAACGACAAGGCTGTCTGCTCCCAGAAAGATTCGCAGCCTCAGAAATCCGATATGGGCCCACGAGGAGTTGGAATGGATTTGAGGGCAGTGGGTTATTTTCAGATTACTTTTGGTTCAGGCACGTGATACATTCTTGAGGGGATAGAACCTTACCCACCTCATCCCGGACTCTATGCAAGTGTTGCTATTTACCCGGCATCAGGGAGAAAATCGCTGTTAGCGGTGTGTCTTTGTCTAGTTCCACATACGCTCCTTCAGGGTGTTTTCGGGCACAAAAGAGGCCTCATCATGAATATAATTTAAGGAGAACGTGTAGTAAGTCTTAAAAGAGACAAAGACACAGACACGTCATCTGGATGAGGGCGGCCACCAACAGGCGGTTACATGGCATCTGAGGAGTCACAGTTGAGATTACGGGGGAGGGGAGGGGTTAAGGGAAACTGCCACAAAAGCATGATTGGTGGCAGATCAATACATCATAGTCAGAAGCAAGACGGGGCCATGACTGGGATATTGACATGGTTAGATAGAGAGGTTTACAAGATTGGTCCAGGGCCTTCTTATCTGGCAGTCAAGGTCAAACTTACGGGGTCTGACTCAGAATGATGTGACACCCTGTATGTCCCTAGTACGGTGATCATCAAAGACACAGGTAGGCAAGCCCCTAAGAGAGTTGGCCAGGGAAGGGTGGAGGCAATCCACACTCCAAGGCACTCTGCCCGAGGGCAACATTATCTACAACCTCGGTTAAGGATGCGAGCATTCAACGGAGGTTTCCTCGATGTGGGGACTCTGCCCATGGATTTTGGGCTGTTACTGCCACCCATAACCTTTTGCAAAGCAGGGTGCTTAGAATTTAAGGAGCAGGATTGAGTCAATGACCACAAGCAAGTTTTTTTTTAATTGATTAGCTAATTTTATAGCTATAGTTATAGATACATTCGCACAAAACAAATTACCCTAGACGTTCATTTTGCGCCTTGATCCTGAGTAGGTTTTGGCTAGTTCACCTCTCGCCTCAATTTAACATTGGCGTTGCATCCCAAACGCTCCACAGCAATCACCCAAACTAACCACGCTGTCGTCAGATGCCCCACAGAGTCTCAGAGGCTGTGGATGTTATAGGAGCAGACCGAGGGTGCCTCTTTCCACCTCCCAGTGACCAGTGGTAGACCAAGCGCCTAGCCCTCTGCACCGCCAGGGCTTCTTGAGTGAATTCCAATTCCATGCAGGCCCCTTCCCTCTCCTTAGGGAGCTACTCCGCTCACTCTCTCTGGTACTCTCAGCTCTCAGGATTCAGCTCCAGTCCCACCTCCCCCTAGAACAGTGGTTCTCAACCTGTGGGTCACGACCCCTTTGGGGGTCAAACGACCCTTTCACAAGGGTCTCCTAAGACCATCGGAAAGCACCTATCTCCAATGGTCTCAGGAATGGAAATACAGCTTCTCTATCCATCTCCAGGCGGGTCCGTCCACATGCAGATATGCATGCCCACATGCAGATACACCCACCTGGCACGAAGACTGTGACCCATGCTACACCATGCTTCAAGACAAAATTTCATTGATTTGTCATTAGAAATAAATATTTCACAATATATAATTACATATTGTTTATGTGATGAATCACTATGCTTTAATTATGTTCAATTTGTAACAATGAAAATACATCCTGCCTATCAGATATTTACATGACGATTCATAACAGTAGTAAAATGACAGTGATGAAGTAGCAATGGAAATAATTTTATGGTTGGGGGTCACCACCACATGAGGAACAGTGTGGAAGGGTCGTGGCATTAGGCAGGTTGAGAACCGCTGCCCCTAGAAGGTAGCCGGATCTCTCCAGTGCCTGGGGTTCTCCCTCCTTTGAGCTCTTCAGGCCCACCTCCAGCCCCCAGTGCTGTTTGTTTACCTCACTGCAGGGTTCTAGCAAGCCTGTGCTGAGCACCAAATACGCTCCCTCTCCCTCCCAACCTCAGCTTCCTTTCCTGGCTGGGCTACTTCCTCCCATTAGGGCACGTCTTTGAAAGCTGGACCTGCCCAGTGGAAACACGACTTGCACAGTCAACAGTTTCTGATTGGTTTTCATGAAAAAAACCCTCTCATGTTGAAACCGTGCCCCCAGTCTCCTCTGGTCACTGATCATGCATTTTGTAATTCTACGTTCAGATTTCCAGATTTTCCTGGAACTACAGGGGAGAGAGGTTTGCGAGTGTATTTGCCAAAAAGGAAGAGTCACTCACGGCCATCTGACTTCTCCTGAGCCACGGCATCCATCTCCTCCCAGTCGTTTCTCCGAGTCTTCACCACACTAACAACGCGGACTCAGCTGTCCTCCCACCTCCCCTGACCTTTTCTGCCGTTTACAGGGAAAGTGTTCCCGGACAGGCGCCGAGGATGCCAAATGGACGATTCTGTAAAATCGCCCTCAGGAAACGCTGACCACAGCACTGACTGATCGAACCAGCCATTCTGGCTCGGAAACCTCCAGGTCTGCTTGCCATGCGACTGAATTCACATTTCTTCTAAACTATTCTTACATGACACTTTTTTTCTTTCTTTTTAGAGATGGGATGATTGTGGATTCATAGGCAGTTGTAAGAAGTTGTACAGAAAGATCTCTTGTACCCTTTACCATATTCCACCCCCCACCTCAGCGGTAGCATCTTGCAAAACTATATCATATATAGGTATATGTAGATTACATATTTACATACACACATACAGATGCACACATGTATCTATACATGTAGTAGACACGCATATACACAAATGTATAGTATATCTACATATCATTTATATCTCATTCGCTGCCATGGAGTCAGTGCTGACTCACCATGACCCCCCTGTAGGTTTCCAAGACTGTAACTGTTTACAGGAAAAGAGAACCCAGTCTTTCTCCGGCTGAGCTATTGGTAGCTTTGAACTGCCAACCATGTGGATTGCAGCCCAACATGTAACCACTAGGCCACCAGGGCTATCACTATAACATACAGTACAAGACCACAAGCAGGGCACAGCTTTCGAGAGAGCAGCTCTCTCTTTTTCCATCCCATGTGAACTTCAGGCCACGCCTATTGCAGCAGGTTGCAGCGTTTGTTGGCCACAGTTGGAGCCATTGAAACAGCTTCTGTGGGCTGTCTCAACCACCTGTTCAACCATCACGCAGACGACAGAGAGGAACATTTCCAGCACCCAGCAGGGTCTCCCAGGACCTTTTCCATGGACACACTGCCCTCTAAAAGCAGCGGTTCTCAACCTGAGGGTCGCGACCTCTTTGAGGGTTGAACGACCCTTTCACAGGGGTCGCCCAATTCATAACTGTAGCAAAATGACAGTGATGAAGTAGCAACAAAAATAACTTTATCGTTGAGGGTGTTCACCACCACCTGAGGAACCACATTAAAGGGTTGCAGCATTAGGAAGGTTGAGAACCACTGCGCTAGAGGAATTTTGATTCTGATTTCTATCTCTGTGGGTGCTGGTGCGGGTTAGCTGCCATGGAGACCGACTTAGAAGAAACACCTGTGTAACATACAGGGTAGAGCGGCTCCATAGGAGTTGCTTGGCTCTGGTCTTTAGGGAAGTAGCTCACTAGGTCTTGGCTTCCACTCCTACTAAGCACTGGATAGGTTCAAACCACCATTCTTTTTGTTAGCAGTCAATCTCAAACCACGTGCACTACTTAAGCTTCTAGCTTCTAGCCATAGATTAGTTTTGCCTATTACTGAATCCAATAAAGGAAATGATACAGTATGGAAGATCCTCTTGTACTTGGCTCTTTTTGCTCAACAGTTTGCATGTGATATTCATCTACGTTTTTGTGTGCTGCAGGTTTTCCCTTTTCATTGCTGTGTAGTATTCCATTGTGGACAATAAAGCAAACATTCTTATGTCTGATGTCTTGAATCTATATATGTGTATGTATATATGTACATATATATATCATACACTTTCTTATCAAATAGAGGACATGGAACATAATTTAACTTCTCACAATACTGTTTTATAGCTTTCCTGGTATAAGTCTCTTATGTCCCCAAGGAGATTTAGCTCTGTGTTTTTTTTCCTTCTGGTGGCTGTTGTCATTGGTATTGCTTCCTGGATTTCCTCATAGGAGTTAAATTTACGTTCTTTTGGTGACTCAGGGCCATCATTGCCGTTATTGTCTCTGTATCCCTCACCCATTCAGTGGACACAGGTTGAGTGGACATCCACTTATTGGCAGGCACTGTGGGCAAAGCAGAGAAGGAACCCTAACTGTGCATCACCGATGGTCATGCTCATCAGTGGACCTTCACATTGCACCTACTATGTGCTGGTGACAGACCCTCTTGGGGTCTGACTTCTTTGGTAGATAGATGGCTTTTACAGAGGAAACAGTTCATTCACTTGTGAACTAACAAACTCCCCCGAAGCCAATCTTTAAGATAATCTATATTAGGGGGCTTCAAAAATTTGTGGGAACACTCCATGATTTTTTATTTTATTTTTTTCACAAACTTTTTGAGGCTCCCTCATGTGTACTGTTTTCTCTCCTGCCTTGGAGGAAGAAACAATCTTTCGGCTTCTCGCATGAGAAACTCCCTCCTCCATTATAATGCAGATCTTCTACCTGTTGTGGACACACCTCTTTTGACCCCCCCACTCAGGACTCAGCCTTGCACTCCCTTCTCTTTGACTCAAAAGTTGGCTATTTACTGATTCCTCCTCTTCGACGAAAGGAGCCCTCTTGGCACAGAGCTGACCTCCTAACTGGAAGGTTGGTGGTTTAAGGCGCTCATTGGGATGTTGCAGTCTTGGAAGTCCAGGGGAGCCATTTTACCCTGCCCAATAGGGTCACTCGGGTGGTGTAGTGGTTACACATGGGGCTGCTGACCACAAGGTGAGTAGTTTGAAACTAGCAGCCACTCTGCAGGAGAAAGACAAGGCTTTCTATTGCTGTAAAAAGTTGTAAAAAATAGGGGACAGAAATCAGGTATTGGCAGTTTTTCATTTTCATTTGCCTGTGAATTTTTAATATAATGCGGGGACATAAAGCATTAATGCAAGTCAAAATGTTTCAGTGAACACGTTTCAACAGTTCAACTTTATAACAACGATAAATAAACCTGTTAACTTTTTCTGGACAATGTCAGTTCAGCATTTGGATTTTTTTTTAAAACAAGTAAATTTCTTATTGATGGCAACTAAATGGTGTTTGTAGCAGTTTTATCATACAGTAGATTCCATCCATTCACTATGTTGTCCTACATTCGCAAGTACATGTTTTTAATGTTGTCTGTCTTGTGTGCTGTTCCTGTGAGTTTGCTATTAAAATGCATTAAACTATATATAGATAAAAGTGACCATCTGAGGACCTAGAGGGGCAGTTCTACCTTGTCCTCTAGGGCGGCTCTGAGTCAGCATGGGCTCAGTGGCAGGCAGATTTTTGCTCAGTCATTTGGAAGACCGTACTGTCCATCTATTTCTCTTTGCCCTCTCTTACTCTCCTCTTCTCTTTCTCTGAATCTTCTCTGTACCTGCATCTCCCCTTCTTGATTCCCTTGGGGCTGACAGCCACACCCACCATTGATTTCAGCCCTGTTGGTGCTTCCCAAGTTCTAGCCTTGAACTTACACAAAGGGCCCCAGACCATCTCTTGCTTTTCACAACGTATTTCCCCCATGGGTCGAAACTTCTCTTCTAGGAATTAACAATCATTTCTGGCCAGGGGAAGAGGCCTTCAACGGATGCAGTCTCCATGTTGTTGGATTTAAAACTTTTTTTTAATTAGCTTTGTGTGCAACCTTGTCAACTGATTAACCTTTAGGCCTCAAGAAAAAAAAAAAGGGGGTGGTTGGGAGGGAGGGAGACTATCAAAGCAGCAATATTTTCAGCTGTTTCCTCTGAAGGCTGCATCAATCATAACAATGTCGTTGACTCCTGCTTGGTTACTGCAGCAACAATCGAGGATAACTTTCTGAGTTAGAGGGAGATAATGGTTTCTCGGGGTAATAAAGCTGTCAGGAGGAGGGGAACTTTCATCTAACTCCATAAAGAATGTGGCAGGATTGGGGAGCGGCACAAGGACATTGAGGAGACGCAACATCTGGAGCATCTAGCGACCTAAACGCTCTTGTAATTTACGGGCTGGGAGAGGAGACGTGCGCTGGGCTGGGAGCCTGGACACCTGGCTTTGATTCTCATCCCACCCCCCTTGACTGCCCGAGTGACCTTGGGCAAGTTTCCTGACCACGCCTTCTTCTTTTATTCCTCACGTAGACAAGGCAGATCATAATCCTGCTATCCACCCATTTGTTACCCAATGAGACTCTGTGTTTCTCTAATTTTCCCATAAAAAGGAGACACCCTCTCTGAAGCCGTTGCATACATTCAAGGTCTGATTCTCCTTAAACTTTGCTTATCCCCCGCCCCCCTCACCCCGAAGAGTTTAATTTATTTTATTAGGAATTCATCAATCTTGGGATGCCAAGAAGTTTAATATTCAGGCCATGGCAATTTCAAAAGAGGAAGAAGAAGATGTGGTTCCGAGCAAGGAGTCCTTGCAGAATCAGGATATAGAGGTCCTCTCAGTCACCTCGTGTCCTCCTGTTTAATGACAGACTCACAGGGCACGGGAGAGACTCTTGCAAATAAACCCAAGAAGACTGAGAATGCACCACTTGGCATTAGTTATTAGAAAAGGGCGTGCACTCAGTGCAGAAAGAGCAGTGGTGTCTCCACAGTCCTACTGGGTGTCCTAGGGCAAAGCCAGGGCTCACATCAGGCTCCTCTTTGCTCACGGGGCTCCGGCTGGGGCTGGGTTCTCCCGAGAAGCCCAACCTGGGAGGCTTATGTATGCAGAGAGAGCAGGGCTGGGGAACCTTTTTTCTGCCAAGGGCCATTTGGATATTTATAACTTCATTCTCTGGGCCATACAAAGCTATCGACTTGATGATTAGCCTGCTATATTGGCCAAACATTTAATGAACTCACCCCTTACTGCCACGGCTGGACCGGCTTCTCTTTGGTGAGACATGTGATGTTGGCTGGCCCTGAAGATTGGTCAGATGCTCCCCCACCCATGTCGTCGATGGAGAAGTTTCTACAACAAAACGACTCACACAGAAACCATCATGCTCTCCCACGTTCCTTCCTCTTTCCTGACCCATTCAAAGCTTAGCCAAGTTCTTCTTCAGAAATCACCATCGCAGCAATTCTGACTCAAGGTGACCTCCTATGCATAGCGTAGGACTCTATTCCCTCTGTTCCCACAGCCCGAAGGGTAACCCTCCTGCCTGTACTTGCTACCTCTATTGACCCTTAGTGCTATCTCTTTGTTAAGAAAACAACAAAAAAGCAGAGCATGCTTTTTGTCTCCATGGGGCTTCCAATAACTAATTTTCCAGAAGCAGATCTGAGGTGCCTCTGGGGGGACTGGAACTTCCCATCTTTTGATTAGCAACAGCGCCTCCTTTGGAGAAACGATCTTATTAAGGTCTACAGTCTTTGTCTTCTCTGGCTCTCAATTCATTCACTCGTAGGCCTTAGGTATGGTGGGTCAGTAAGTGACTTTCAGATCATCAGCAATAATTGTAATATAAGAGAGGGGAGAGCTCTTTGTTGAAAAGATAATGCAGAAACTGTAAAGACCAGCAAGAACTGGGGCCGCCAACCTCCTGGTCTGCAAATGCACACAGCTCTCCCTCTGAGTCCTCCAAGTTTCCCTGGCTCCTCAACTTGCCTTTAATGAGTTGTTTTCCTCAAACTTCAGCATTTGAGATGATGAAAAAAGCGATTTCTTATTCAACTGGATTGCTTTCCTGGGCTGTTTCATTACCAGTTTTGAAACATGCTGCTTTCTACTATTTTTCATTGCAAATGTGCAGAATTTCAATTATGGTACAATCCCTTCCAACCCTGGAATTCAATACTTTTATATTATAGAACAAATAGACCTTTTGAGGAATGACTTAAGAATTTAACCATAGTTGTTAACAAATTTTTTTGGTGGGGGTGGGGTGGGTGTCTCTATGGGGAAATCTTCCTTGAGTCTTAAATTTTAACCAAAACTTTATAAATACATATTCAGAATATAATTCTTTTGTAAATGGGATCATCTAGATTATAATTGCCATAGGTACTCAACTGTTTCCCATATGACCATCTCTTCCCAAATGCCCATCACAATGCTTTACACAGGAGAGATGCTCCATAGATTTTAATGGAAAGATCAGAGGGGGAGATTCCATAGCTTTTCTGAGCCATTCACTTTGGTGGTTTATAGCTTCTGTCTGTTTCAGGAGCAGCTGAAATCCATTTCTACTTTCTTTGTCCTTTGTGAAGCTAGAAACAGCTGATCGCCATTTTATTTTAAATGCAACTAGTTAAAAAAAATAAAATGCTAATCTTACAGAAAACTAGGGAGAACGCTATACCACATATCCACCATGGAGGCTGAACAGATAACAGATAATAACATTTTGCAACACAGGTTTCAGGTACATTTTCTACCCCCATAAGAATAAAATGGCACAGGTAAAATCTCTCTTTAATCTTATTCCATCATTTTCTCCCTTATCAGCGAGAACCAACATCCTGAAATGAATTTGTCTCATTTGCATGCATAATTTTATGTTGCACAACATTGGACATGTTATCAGAAAGGGCCATTTCTCAGGGGCGGATGTGGTAGTTACATAATCTGGTGTCAACTTGGGACTATTAAGAGTAAAGGAGTGGAGTTTAGCCTGTCAAGCAGGTCGCAGCTTGATGACCTCATTTGGAGGCCTTACACAGTTAATAGCTCACCGGAGGCCAGATGCTTTCTCTCCCTAAGAGACATTCCTGTCGACAAGCCACATGGAGCTGTGCCAACGAATGTGAGGATGGTTCAAGAATGGGCAACATTTTGTTGTTATAGATACAGTTGCTATGAGTTGGAACTGACTCTATAGCATCTCACAATAGCGCATATAAAAACTCACTGCCATCGAGTCAATGTGACTGATAGCGGTCCTATAGGACAGGGTAGAACTGCTCTGTTGAGTGTCTGAGACTGTAACTCTTTACAGGAGTAGAAAACTCCATCTTTCTCTTGAGGAGTGGCTGGTGGTTTGAACTACTAACCTTGCTGATTACAGTCCAACATGTAACCACTACGGCTCCAGGGTTCCCCAACCATATACATATATGTATCAACATATGACACAGATTTCTTTTGCATCAAAAGAGATATTAATAGTAGAATATTATATGTATCCTTTCACAATTTTATAGTTAACATCAATTTGGAAATATATCCACGCTGATACATAAACATTTAGTTCAGATGTATGAACTTTTATATAAAATTTTTATATGAATAAAATGGTTTATTTTTCCATGCTTCCTTGATGGACAGGGTTCTCCAGGAAGCAGGGCATCAGACCGTCTGTGGAGCTTCCTACTCATGTTACGGAGAGGCCAGCGACCAGGACTTCTTTTGAATGGAAACTAATTAACCTGATAAACTAGCTCCTGAGCATGAACCAACCAATGGAGCACTCTGGATAATGGGAGTGACCTTGTTGACATTCCACGGAAGGTGTGGGGAGGGACACTGGGGTAGGAGGGCCTTGTGGTGCCTCCTAAATCACACTAAATTAGGATACAACTGGGGGTCGTCATGATTCATGTGTTTCTACATGTCTAAGAACTCTTCTGAGGGAGTCCTGGTGGCAGAGTGGGTAATGTAATAGGACGCACACCTCGAGATCGGCAGTTTAAAACCACCAGCCGCTCTGTGGAGAAAGAGGAGACGTTCTACGTGTGTTAGTCTCAGAAACGCCCCCGGGGCAGCTCTATCCTGTTTTGTCGGGTTGCTCTGAGTCAGCATTGAGTCCATGGTCCCGAGCTTGGTTTTATGGACGAGTTCTTCGGTCTATCACCTGTAATGTGCGCCACACAGGGGGTCAGCAGCTCCCTCTGCCATCAAACCGATTCCAACTCATTGCCACCCTAAAGGGCAGGGTAGAGCTGCCCCTGTGGGTTTCTGAGATGATAGCGCTTTACAGGAGTAGAAAGCCTCATCTTTCTCCCACAGAGCAGCTGGTGGTTTCAAACTGCTCATCTTGCCTTTAACAGCCCAGCGTGGAACCACTCTGCCACCTGGGCTCCCGAGAGAGTTAGTAGACGGACACTAAAATGAATGTCTTTATGAGATTGATCGATTATAGTTATCTCTGTTCTGGGGTGTGTGTGTGTGTGTGTTTCAGAAAAAGGCAGCAAGTCAAGAGGAATATAGGCCAATAGGGAAGATTTTCTCAGAAGTTAATTAGAAACCCCCCTCCCCACCAGTCCCCGGAGAAGGACATCATCCTCGGTAAAGTGGAGGGGCAGTGAAGGAGAGGAAGCCCTCCAGGAGAGGGATGGACACCAGGGCTGCCACAATGGGCTCAAGCACAGGAACAGCTGTCTGGGCGGCACTAGACGGTGCTCAGCGATTGCTTCTGTCGCCCATCGGGTCACTGTGGGTGGGGATCGACTCAACGGCCCCTAACCACCCGAGAGAGCCTCACTGCATCAGTACTGAGTGAGCACCATCTCACACAGTTCCCCCTCTCCCTTTTCCTACAACTTGTGAGTGAGCCCCTGGCCCATGCAATGATACCACCAGTGTCAGCCACCTGGATCGACTATGAGATCCATGGTATCGATTCTACTCCCATCAACTCCCAGGCCAGAAAAGAGCGAGACCCAGGAAAGTTAACTTCTGGAGGGTCACTTCGCTCGTGAGGGACTGAGGGTTTTGATGTCAGTGGCCCAAGGATGCCACTGACTCGCGGGCTCCTGGTTCCTGCGCCGGATGAAGGAGGAGCGCACGCGGAGAGGAAACCGGGTCTTCACTCAGGTTTTCCTGCTCTCCACAGGCCACGGTGAAATGTACGAAAGTGGACTCAGATGTTTTGCGACTTCACGGACGAGGGAGGGCTGTTCAGAGCGAGCTTCCCCTTAACTAGAAAATTCAATTAACTAGAACACTCCATTCCCAACGCGCTCCTATTAATTGCCGTTTAACCGTGCCACAGGGAACGAGCGAGGGGCTGGCGCAGAAAGGAGAATGAGCAGTGAAAAGGCTGGGTCTCCCAAGGGTTCGGAGGATAAATGATCTGATTAAGATTGGGACTCGCTGGCCTGGCTTAAGGTTTTTATTGACTGTGAACTGAAAGCAAATGTGTCACATGCATTCTGCACATCACAGAAACGGGTTGAGAAGGGCCTCGGGTGACTTGCAAGCCCGGCTCGGCAGATTTCCTTCACATCACTGGGCCGGTCTGCGCTCTCCTCCATCTCCTCCAGACCTGCTAGGGCCGAACGTCTGCCGGTCCTGCCCTTCACCTTGTGTCATCACGACCTCATTGTTCGAACAGTCAGTCTGCTTCAGAAATGGAAAGACGGGATACGAACGTCCACCCATGTGTTTTGTGATCTTGTGATTACTTTGAAACAGGACTTTCCGAGGGACACGGCTGAAGAGGTCCTTTTTCTTTGCTTTCGTAACTCGTCATATTGCGAATTGTTGACACACAGCAAGTGAGTTTCCTGGTCAACAATGACTATGTGAGTTGTCTCATGTCACTGTTTGCAGTCAGTCCCCACGAGGTCACATCGCCTATCGCCTCATGCTTCCCGTATCCATGGCTCCTTCTCACCTGCCGTCTGAAATGCGTCTTTGGGCAAAGGACTGTCATTTTGATCTTAAATGAATGACTCTTTTAAGGAGCACATAGCTCCTTAGTTGTGGTAGTTATATAACCTGGTGTCAATTTGAGGATTAAGAGTGAATATGTGGAATCTAGCCTGTCAATCAGGTCCCAGCTTGATGACCTCATTTGGAGACACTAAGGAGATACATAGTTCACTGGAGGCAGGACAAACACTCACTCCCTGCGAGACATCCCTGTCGAGAAGACACATGGAGCTACGCTAGTGCCCTGAGCCGGAGGAGCCAGGTAGGGCCCCCTGTCAGCGCTGAGATGCTTACAACCCACTGGATCCACAAGACTTCCCACCCACTGGCCTGTGATCTTCCTGCATTAGGCATCATTGCATATGTTGAGTGAGTCTGAAGAGGCCTTTATAGATTGATATCAGACATATGGGCTAATATCAGACTTATGGACTAGATCTGGACTGGGTTGGGATGTTTTCTTAATATACAATTACTCTTGTATATAAAGCTTTCTTTCTTTCTTTTAAATAAAGCTCTTTCTTATACACATTTGAATGTCTGTGAATTTGTTTCTGTAGTCTACCCAGACTAGCACTTTAGTGTTATTGTTTAACTAACAGACCTGTCTATGCTTTGACTGAATAGTGAATCTCAGGGGGAGAGTCTCCTTCCAGGACTGACCAGTGACTAACGGCCATAGTCTTGAGGCATTTCACCAGTCTCTCCAAGACCAATGGGCAGGATACTTTAAAACAATTTTTCATTTTCTTTGACATTTTCCTTCCACTTTCTCCAGGACTGTGGGAAGCAGATAATGGGAAGAGAGTGTATACGGATGACTCCTTTATTCTCATATATTAAGGAGCCTAGAAGCCTGGGTTTCTGGGGTGGAGGGAGGCCTTCCCCCTGGTGAGTTGGAGGTGAGTCCCAATCACATTCTCATAATTGATATTGTTGCCCACTATATCCTCCCAACACAGTGCTACCTCAAAGTTACCTCTGACAAGTACACGGCTGATTGCTATCTAGACCTGCAGCATTAACTATAGGAGCAGACATATGCTATTGCTCTCTAGGCTCTGAAGACAGCCACTCCTTACCTGCCAAGGGCACTAGTATTAGGTTACTCCTCCTATGTACTCAGGGACCCTTAGGGTTAGGGTACAGCCCACTTTGTTTGTGGTTACCTGTAATTAGGGGGGCTTGCATGCCCCCTGAGTGTATATAAGCCTTGGTTGAAAATATATTCTCTTTCTCTGTGCAGACCTGGCTCCTGAAGTCATGGCGGTCCTGGAGGTGAGCACTTGCATGCTTTATCTTGTCTGATGTCTCTTTAGTTTTACCCCTCGATTACACAACCGCCCCTTGGACCCATTCGATTGTGGGGGCTGGTACCCCACACAGGACCTGCTATTGTGATCCCTTTCAGAGCAACCAGCTGAACAGCATCTATGACTCTGGGACTCAGGGCCACGCAGGCTGAGATGGTCCACTCACTTCTTCAATGGCCTTCATCACGCTTTGACCTGGTCAAGGAGAGAGCCATAGTCGCACCTGGAGGACCAGAAGGACTTTAGTAAGTGCTGTATCTCCACACTCACCACCCTGGTGATGAGAAGTGCTTTTACTATCTGCAACATCTTTTTTGATTTAAATGATCTCCTGTGATTGTTTTAAAACCTCTGAGTCTGGCTAGTTCTTGTCTAAGAGAGTTAACAGTGGAGAGTAATAGGTTAACTTCAGATGAAGGATCCTACTTGTAGGAGACACTAGCTGTGTGCTAAGTCTGGTCCACACCCTCAGCAAATGTCCGTTCTGTCTTTCCCGAACACCACCAGGAGAAGCGTGGGGCTCCAGATAAGAGAAAGGGCTCCCGTGTGTACCTGGACGTTTCTGGCCAGCATATACAAGTGGGGTGCGTGTAGGGGTTACCACGGGAGCTGCCATTTCACATGATGATGTTGCTAATCTTAACAAGTCCCTGATGGCCTTGAAGACGGAGCTTCCAAGGAAAAATGTGGGTCATCAGAGTCTCTGGAAAGAGCCATGGTGGCACAGTGGTGAAGGGCCCTGATGACTGAAAGGCCAGTATTTGGAACCCACCAGTAGCCCAGGGGGTAAGGTGTGACCCACCTCTGCTTCTGTCAAGATTTCTAACCTTGCAAACCCTCTGGGGCAGTTCTGCTCTATCCTACAGGGTCAATAGAAGTCTGGACCAATTCCATGGTAGCTTATTTGGTTCAAGAGTTCCTAGAGAGCCTCTGTGCAAGTCCCGTAGGAGCTGCAGTGTGCCTCTCATCAGA
>NW_022111300.1:37696948-37699132 GCF_000313985.2 Echinops telfairi
TACCTTCAAGCCTTTAAGACCCCAGACACTATATCTTTTGGTAGCTGGGTACCATCAGCTTTCTTCACCACATTAGCTAATGCACCCACTTTGTCTACAATGATTGTGTCAGGAAGGTGAGCCAGTTTATTAGAAAAAAGTATTCTTGCATTTAGGGAGTACTTCAGTGGAGGCCCAATGTCCATCTGCTACCTTAATACTAAACCTATAAATATATGCACGTGGATCTATTTTCCCATCCTCATATATAAATATATTTACATATGTACATGTCATTATTTAGACCTCTATAAGTGCCCTTTGCCTCCAAGTTCTTCCCTCTATTTCCTTTAACTTTCCTCTGGTCCCACTATCATGTTCAACCTTCATTTGGGTTTCAGTAATTCCTCTCGTTACATTGTCCTTGATCAAGCCCTACCAGACCTCCTACACCCTCCTTACCATCAATTTTAGATCACTTGTTGTTCCCTTGTCCTTGGGTTTGTTAACACCCACTTCCTTTCCCCCACCTCTCCTTCTCCCATGTCCCTCTGGAACTGTCGGTCCATTGTTTTCTCCTTCAACTTGTCTTATCTAGATAGACATTAAAAATAATAATATGCACAAACACAAGCCCAAGCAAAACAAAGCAACAATAGAAAATAAAACAATCACTCCAACAACAACAAAAGCCAACGATGGAAAAAAGGAAAGCCTATAAACAGTTCAAGATGTATTTGTTGACCTTTACTAGTGTTTTCCAGTCGAGTCTGATGGGGTGCCACGCCGTGACCCCACAGTCTATTTTTGGTGTTCCCTGGGGACTTCCTTGCTCTGCTCCCCTTGCTGTTCTGTCGCATACCCTTAGTGTTTTGCCTTGGTGTGGTGGGGTCAGATCAGGCACAATTCCCACAGTGTCTCCAGTGTTGTCCATCGTAGTGCTATAGATCAGTGAGGGATGTCATATCTCATGGTGGGGCTGGCCCTATGGTCCTCTCTGTGCACTGGCTGCTCTGAGCAGAAATATCTTCCTCAGGGTTTGGTGGGCCAGAATGTGCTTCACTCTTTTTCCCTCCCCCTTTGTTTGCTACTATGTGCTCTGTTCAGACATGTCCCTCTCCCTGAGCTGTAGCTTCAGTGCTGTCCTCTGAAGCAAATTCTTCTGTGGGATGGAGAGGCTGTCCATGCAGTTGGTAATGGGGCTGGCCCCTCAGGCCTCTCTATTGGTCCCCCGCTTCATGTCAGTGTGTTGCATTCTCCTCTTGGAGCACCAGGTTGAAGTCTGGTCCCTCTTTCCCTGTGGAGATATAAGAACACCCTCCCCTTGGGTGGGTCAGTGTCCTGTTCCTCCAGCTACCCATGTCTTTCCCATGCCCCCTCCTTTTTAGTTGGCTACCATGTGTATCCCTGGGTTTAGTCTGACCCCTGCCATATGACCTGGACCTCATCCCAGGAATGTATGTATACAGTAGCTTTTGCCCTATGCCCCTTTTGCATTTTTGAGCTTTCTTCAGCTGACTCATGTTGTACCCTGTCCTTTTGTGCTTGGCTTACTTCACTTAGCATAATTTCCTTTAGTTATTTCCTTGCGGTGATGTGCTACATGCGTTCATCACTGCTTTTTAGGGATGCATAATACTCCATTGAATGCATGTACCACAGTTTTTAAATCCATTCGTCTGTTGATGGAAATTTGGGTTGTTTCCAACTCCTAGCAATTGTGAACTGCGCCACGATGAACATTGGGGCACGGATGTCTGGCTGTGGTTTGTTTCTTGTCTTTTCTGGGTATATGCCCAGTAGGGGGATTGCTGGGTAAAATGGTAGCTCAATTTCCATCCATTTTAGATATTGCCAAATTGGTTTCCATAATAGCTGTACGTACCTATAGGTACACCAGCAGTGGATGAGAGTTCCTATCTCACTATAGCCCCTCCAACCCTTGTTACTTTCTGACTTTTTGATTGGGCTATCTTTGAGGGTATTAGGTAGTATCTCATAGTTGTTTTAATTTGTATTTCTCTTGTTGCTAGGGATCTGGGACATTTTCTCATGTATTTATTGGCCATTTGGATTTCTGCCCATTTGAAACTTCTGTTCAGGTCCTTTGCCCACCTCCTCAGTGGACAATTTTTTTTTTTTTTTTCTTTTTATAAGTTAGCAGAGTATTGTAGATTTTAGTAATAAGGCCTTTGTCTGATGTGT
>NW_022111300.1:37699232-37701174 GCF_000313985.2 Echinops telfairi
ATTGCTAAAGATGTTTTCCCATTCTATGGTCTCTCTTATTATCCTCTTGGCGAATTCTTTTGATGTACACAAGTGTTTTATCTTTAGTATGTCCCACTTGTCAATTTGTGCCTCCTCTGTGCTTGTGTCCTTTTCTATTTCTGAGAGCCTATGTATTCCCTGAGTCAAAGTTCTCAGATTTGTTCCAATCCCCTCATTGATAGTCGTAATAGTTTGGGGTTTTTACCTCTAGGTCTGTGAGCCACCTTGAGCTTATTCTTGTGCAGGCAATGAGGGAAGGATCTTGCTTCATTTTTCTGCAGATATATATCCATTTTTTCCAGCACCACTTGTTGAGGAGGGCATCCGCTTCCCATTTGATTTTTTTGGGGACCTTATCGAAGATCAGTTATCTGTATACTGATGATTTTATTTCTGGATTTTCAATCCTTTTCCATTGGTCTGAATACCTATCATTATACCAATTCCACACTATTTTGACCACTGTGGCTGTATAGTAGGTGCTAAAGTCGGGTAAAGCAAGCCCTCCAACTTTCTCCTTCTTTTTGAAGAGTTCTCTGCTAATTCTTGGTTTCTTCCCTCTGCATATGAAGTTGGTAATCAGTTTTTCCATTTCTTTGAAGAAAGATGAGGGTAATTGGATCAGGATAGCATTGAACTTGTGTAGTGCCTTGGGCAGAACTGACATCTTTACTATATTGAGTCTTCCAATCCATGAGTATGGGATATCCTTCCATTTGTTGAGGTCACTCTTGGCTTCTTATAATAGTGTTTTGTAATTTTCCTCATACAGATCTTACGTTTTTTTTAGTCAAGTATATCCTTAGACATTTCAATTTGTGCTTGGATATCGTGAAGGGCACCACCCTCTTGATCCCCTCTTCTGTGGAGTGGGGACAAGGGACATCCTTGTCTGGTCCACTCTTTCAGAAGGATTGATCTCGTCTTTTCTCCATCAACTACCACATTGACTGTTGGTTTTTCATATATAGCCTGTATTATATTGAGGAATAATCCTTCCATTCCTATCTTCTTGAGTGTCTTAAACAGGAATTGGTGTTGGATGTTGTTGAATGCTTTTTTTGCATCTATCGATATTATCATGTGGTTCTTATAATTTTTCATTTTAATGTGGCAAATAATACTAATGGTCTTTCATATGTTGAACCATCCCTGCATTTCTGGTCTGAATCCCACTTGGTCATGGTGAATTATTTGTTTTATATACTTTTGTATTCTGTTAGCCAGTATATTGTTAAGGATTTTTACATGGATGTTCTTTAGGGAAATTGGTCTGTAGTTCTCGATTCTTGTGGGATCCTTGTCCAGTTTAGGTATCAGAGTTATATTAGCTTCATAGAAAGAGTCTGGAAGTTTGCCATCTTTTTCTGTGTTCTGGAAGAATTTGTGTAGGATTGGTGTCAGTTCTTCCCTGAATGCTTGGTAGAATTCTCCTGTAAAGCCATCTGGTTCAGGGGATTTTTTTTTTGTTGGCAATCACTTGATAACCTTGTCTTCTATTGATATGGGTCTGTTGAGATTCTTGATGTCCATCGGCGATAGTCTAGGGAGGGATTGTTTTTCCAAGTATTTGTCCATTCCCTCCAAGTTGTTTAATTCATTGGAGTACAGTCCTTTGTAGTACTGTGTAATTATTCTTTTGATTTCATTAGGGTCTGTTGTAATGTTCCCCTTTATATTCCTCATCCTTGCTATTGAAATTTGTTCCCCCCCTTTCTTTGGTCAACTTATCTTTTTTCCCCTTCGTCCCCAACCCTCCCACCTTTGTGAACCTTTTCTGTGGGTTGTGCCTCTGTGTTTGTGGTTCATTCTTGCCTTCTTTCCATCATTGAGGCAATGTTATCATGGAGGCTGTTTTCCTTTTGATGGTCTCTGGGTGGAGTTGTTTTGTGTGGCGGTCTCTTGTATGTGCTTGGTGAGT
>NW_022111300.1:37701527-37719839 GCF_000313985.2 Echinops telfairi
GAGAACTATGATGGCAACAAATGTAAAAATGTGCTTGACACAATGGATGTATGTATGGATTGCAATAACAAAGTGGGTGCATAAGCAAATGTGGTGAAGGAAGCTGGTGGTTCCCTGCTATCAAAAGATATAGTGTCTGGGGTCTTAAAGGCTTGAAGATAAACAAGCAGCTGTCTAGCTGAGAAACAACAAAGCCCACATGGAAGAAGCACACTAGTCTCTGTGATCATGAGGTGTCGATGGGATCAGGTATCAGGCATCAAAGACCCAGAGCAAAAAATCATAATGTGAATGAGGGGGCAGTGCAGAGTGGAGGACCAAAGCCAATCTGTAAGCAATTGGACATCCTCTTACAGAGGGGCTTGGGGAGAAGATGAGCCAGTCAGGGTGCAGTGTAGCACCAAAGAAACATACAGCTTTCCTCTGGTTCTTTAATGCTTCCTCCTCCCCACTACATGACCTTAATACTACCTTACAAATCTAGCTAGACCAGAGCATGTACATGGGTACAGATAAGAGTTGGAAACACAGGGAATATAGGACAGATAAACTCCTTGGGACCAATATTGAGAGTAGCCATACCAGGAGGTTAAGGGTAAGGTGTGGGGAGAAAGGGGGATGGACAACAGGCAAGGGAGTGGGCGGAGACATCAGACAGTGCAAGACATGAAAAAAAAATTTATGAATTATTGGGGGTTCATTGGGGAGGGAGGAAAAGGGAGGAGGAACAATGAGGAGCTGGTACCGGGAGCTCAAGTAGAGAGAAAATGCTTTGGAAACGATGATGGCAACATATGTACAAATGTGCTTGAGACAATGGATGTATATATAGATTGTGATAAGAGTTTATAAGCCCCCAATAAAATGATTTTTTAAAAAGAAAAGAAAAAAAGAAACCCTACCTGGGAATTGCTTTAATTGGAATAGACTCCATGACCTTGAGTGAGTGTGATAAACCACAGCCTTCTGAAAACTCAGTGCTCAAATTTTAAGCTCTCACAGAGAATATAACCCACAGTTGTTGAATTGATTCTGACTCACAGCAACTTCTCTATAGAATTTTGGAGGCTGTAAATTTTTATGGAGGCAGAAAGCCTCATCTTGCTCCTGTGGAGTAGCAGGTGGGTGACCTTATGGTTAGTAGCCCTACTTGTAGCCCATTAGGTCAACAGAGGTTTTATTACTGGGTATACTAAAATAAAAAGGGGGAAAAAAGATATAGATCTCGTGTTCTTTCACAAACGGATATTCTTACAAGCATTCTCTTTATTTTATTATTTATAGTTTTCTCTAGAAGGAGTACTTTAAAGTAAGGCATGTAGATGAAAAAAATGTCCACTGTGAACTTCACCTTAATCAGCCTCCCTAGTCTGAAGGGTGGTGAAATTGAAGAAGGTCTTTACTGATGAAGATCAAAACTTTCAATAGGGACTACATGGCCTTTGATATGAATTCCATAGCCTTCAGTATGGATTACACTTCAATTCTCACAGCTGGATGAGTAAATAGTATTATGACAAATGGAGAAAAAATGGATGTTGTCAAGGATTTTGTTTGATTTGTATCCACAATTCATACCCATAGCAGCTAAAGAACTCGGGAGGCAGATTGCATTGGGCAAATCGGCTACCCAAGACTCCTTAAAAGTTTTAAAGAGCAAAGACGTCACGCAGAAGACTAAGATTCACTTACCTCATCCATGACATTGCCAATGATCTCAAATGCATGCAAAGGCCAGAGTATGGATATGGAAGACTGGACAAGAATGGATGCACTTGCATTGTAGGGTTGGTGTGTTCGTCTGGGTACATCAGAGAAACAAATCCACAGAAGCTCATATGTATAAGAGAGAGTTGTATATAAAGGGTAAAGTGCACATCAAGAAAACATCCCAACTCAGTGCTCCCCAAGCCCACAAGTCCAACATTAGCCCATATGTCCGCCACCAATCCACAAAGTCCTCCTCCATCTCACAAAACACACACAATGATGCTGCCTGTAGGACGAAAGCTGAATCAGTGAATGTGTAAGCATCTCAGCACTGGCAGGGGTCTCCACATGGCTGCTCCAGCACCCAGGGCTGCATCGAGGTAGGTCCATGCGGCTTCTCCACAGGGATGTCTTGCAGGAAGTGAGCCTTGCAAGCTGAAGTAGGAAACTGGCTAAGGCAGCTGCAGCCTGGTCCGACCATCAGAAAGCAAGAGACCTGAGAACTAGAAAGGCAAGGCTCACCAAGCCATTTATCTCTCCACCCTTCAATTAACCCCACATGTGTTTATTGGCCAGGTTGGCACAATAAACTCTAACTATATCAGTTGCTGAGGAATTTCAAAAGTACCATAAACTTCCAGGAGAATCCACACATTTTTAAGTACAGCCAGAGTACTCCTTAGAAGTCAGGTTGAGGCTTTGTATCACCTACTTTGGACATCGATCAAGGGCACCAGCTCCTGGTAAAGGACATGGTGCTTGGTAAAGTAGAACACCAGCAAGAAAAAGGAACAACTTCAAGATGGACTGACTGTGGCTGCAACATTGGGCTACAACACAACTCGTAGGACATTCTCAATTGTGAGGACAGTGCAGGGCTGGGTGATGTTCCCTTCTGTTGTGCATAGGGTCTGAACCAGGAATCTGAACCAACTCATTGGCACCTAACAACAACAACAACAACAACAACAACAACAAGTCTGAGGTGTGGGGCAATGGGAATTTTTGATTAGTATATTCCTTGGTCTAAGAGTTAAGTTAGCTCATTTCTCAGCTAACCCTGTGCTAGAACATGTAGGAGTTCAAATAAAAACCAAGCCCAGGCAAAACAAAGTAGAAATTGTTCGTTTACAAGTTCTATTTTTTCTTAAAGATTATATACATAATTCATATTTTTGTTAAAATATTAGAAAGTGAAAATAGCAAACAAACAAAAAAGCAAATCAAAGTCATTGCCACAGAGTCGATTCTGATGCACAGTGCCCCTCGATAGGGTTCTGAGATGATATCTTTATTGAAGCAGATAGCATCGTCTTTCTCTGATAGAGTGGCTGGTGAGTTTGAACCACTGGCCTTGTGGTTATCACCCCAATGTCTACCTCACAGCATCATCAGGACTCCCTGAAAAAAAAAAAAAAGCAGGAGCAAAACGTGGTGTGATTTGTTCCCCTCCCTTAATTTCTCTGTGTGTGTGTGTGTGTGTGTGTGTGTGTGTGTTTAACAGTGGGGTTGATACTCTGACCTCCTCTAATTTCACAAAGGGAAAGGAGAAGCAAGATCAATAGGCCAATACTGATGAATACAAGGTAGAAGTCAGACACACTTCCTGGCACCAACATTGTTTCCATTTTCCGTTAACCGATTTTGACCCCTGTTGTCCCTCCTGACAGCATGTGCTGCTGCTCCGGTGGATTTGATAATTCATTGCCCTGGCCACACAGAAATCACTGTCCACACTCACAGCTGGCAGGGTTTATTAGAAAAGTAACAGACTAGGATTCAGAATCAGGGGCGACTCAGACCTAACAGGAACCGGTACTTCATTCAGATGGCTTTTCCTTGCTCCTTGCTGATTTGCCCTTTCAGGGCCTTTTTGTACCAGGGTTACAACTCTTAGCTTTGTTGAAGGCCTTCACTTCCTCTCCACTTTCCCAAGCACGATGTCTTTCTCAAGGGACTGATCTCTCCGGATACTATGAGGGGGTACCGAAAAACTCCGGAATTTTATTTTCAAAGCTATGCATTTAGTTTTTATTTTTTAAAAAAAAAAAAAATCCTTATCACCTTCAAAGTACTCTCCATTACACTTAATACAGTTGTCAAATATGCTATTCCATTCTTGGAAACATTTTCCAAACTCATCTGTTTGGGTGACTGACAGAACCTCCCTTGTTTCCTTCTTCACCTTTTTGACATCTCAAATCGCTGTCCTTTCATGTCCATCTGTTCTCAGAAACAAAAAGAAGTTACATGGAGCGAGGTCAAGTGAGTTCGGTGCATGGGGCAAGAGAGGCATGCTGTTTTTCACCCAAAACGGGTGCACTGAGATGGCTGCATGAGCAGGTGCATTGGATGGCAACACCAGTCTCCCGTCTGCCACAAATCAGGCCTTTTTTGCCGCACACTGTTATGCAAGCTTCTCAGAACCTCTAAATAGAAAACTTGATTAACACTCTGACCTGGTGGAATGAACTCCACATGTACAAGAGCAAAACCAAATGAGCATCGTCTTGATCTTTGATGAGCCTTTTTTTAGGGTGAGGTGACAATAGTGTCTTCCACTGGCTTGACTCATGTTTGCTCTCAGGGTTGTTAGAAGAGCACTATGTCTTGTCACCAGCAATGACCTCGGAAAAAAAGTCGGGGCCACTTTGGAGCTCTTCTTTCAAAGCACGGCATGTTTCTACTTGGCAGTCTTTTTCCTAGTCAGTCAGAACCCGAGGCACAAATTTCACAGTGACCCTTCTTGTTATTAAATCTTCTGTTACTCCAAGATATTCTAGATAAGTTCTCCATCGCTTCGAGCACATGTGCATGAATTGTATGGACATTTTCAACTGTTCAGGAAGTTGATGGATGTCCAGAATGAAGTTAGTCATCCATCGACATTTCACCCTTTTTGAAATGAGAAAACCACTTGGACACTTGAGTTTTTCCCATAGTCCTGTCCTTGTAAACTGTGTTCCACATCACAACAGTTTCTGCCACATTTTTCCGGAGCAGGAAACAAAATTTCACAGCTGCACACTCTTCTCTTAAATCAGCCATTACAAAGAAGGAGGTTTGAGCGAAACTGCTTTTATGAAAAAACTCACTGTGGCCAGAGAGAACCTTCCCAGGTGACGCACAGGGTGCATGAACTCAGAGTAAGTTGCTCGATGCTTGCCGAGCATGAAAAAATGCATACTATGAAAGCTCCACCCAGCGGAGCTTCTTTCCATTTTTTTTTTTTTTGTGGTATCCCCGGGTATGTCCAAAGTATGTAAGATAAATCAAGTCTGGATGTTCTTGCCTCTAAGGATTAATTCTTTACAAGTCAATAATCCATGTATTGCACTTCTGCATTTGTTACACTTGGTAGTTTGTCTACACTTGCTAAATTTCCCTTTGTCGAGAGTGTTTTAAAATTATTACCATGCTATGCGGGAGAGGGGGAGCGGGGAGGGAGGGGAAAAATGAGGACCTAATGTCGGGGGTTTAAATGGAGAGAAAATGTTTTGAGAAACGATGTACAAATGCGCTTTACACAATTGATGTGTGTATGGATTGGGATAACAGTTGTATGAACCCCTAATAAAATGTTTAAAAAAAATTATTACCATGCTAATCAATGACACTAGAAGCAGAAGGTCCTTATGCTCCAGGTAGATGATCAATAAGATTCTCTACCATAAAAATAACAAAGATGTCTCTAAGATGAGCCAGAGGCAGATAAAAAACATAGACTCAATAAGAGATGTGGGGTTCACACTTAATCCAAGAACAATTAGTTTCTACAACCTGGCCCTCCTTGAAACTTACCCTCTTGAAGGAAACATGGAAGATGTGGGCGCTATAGCAACGTGTGATGAAGAAATTATATGGTTCCTGGCTATCAGAAAGAACAATCTGGGGTCTTAATGGCTCATTTTCAAACAAGCAGCCACCTAAGTGAGACATCAACTAAGCCCACGAGGAAGAAGCATGCCAACATCCGTGATCCAAGGATTGTAAATTATATAATCCAAATCTGAAGAAGGGAAGAGTATCAGAGTTTATATTGTGAGATTCAGGTGTGCAGAAGGATATGGATGACAGTGGAAGCCCAAAATACATTCGCAGGATCTATACAGAGAATAAGCGTACATTGATTTCCCTCTGTCCATAATTGAGGAATGGCAGTAACCTGATGATCAGACAGAAAGTACTGGCGAGATGACTATAGTAGATTAAAATGGTGAATCTACTTTGAACGTTTAAAACCTTGTCATTTGATTTCCTTCTTGATACACTTTGTGCTTGATCTCGCTATATATACATATATATATACATATGTATAGATAATGTTCATATTGGGGTTTATCTCTGTTGTATTTTACCATTGTTGGTAGCCTTTCTGACTCCCTCTTATGCATTTTCCATGTGTATTGGTGTATGAAACCAGGATGGGTGAATCTATAGAGGCGATAACTAAAATGAGAGGTCCTAGGGGGTGTGTCAAGGAAGGTGGAGAGGTAAGGGGGAGCTGATATCAAGGAATACAAGAAGTAAGAAATGTTTTGAAACTGATTATGGTATCGATAGTACAACACTGCTTGATATGATTGATGTCTGGATTAGGGAAGAAGAAGGAGGAGGAAGAGGAGGAGGAGAGGAGGAGAAGTCATCACCCCTGAGTGGCCCATGAGTTTCAAGTGCTTGACTACTATTGGAAAAGTTGGTGTTTCAAACTTATCCTGATGTTCTTCCACAGATAGGACTAGAGTTCTCTGAAAGGTCATAGTGTCAACAACCCCTGGGAGCAGCTTTCCCGTGTATACCCGAGGTAGTCATGGTGCAAAGTCCATATGACAGCAAAGGATGTGATATCTTAAGTTTAGAATTACAGCTTTTCCAATGCTGCTTGTAGAGTGCTTATTTATGAAACAACAACAACAACATTTTATTGTGAACTAGGTGAAGGTTTACAAAGCAGATCATCAGTTTTATAACCAACATTTTACATTCAGAGTCCCAACACGTATTCCACCTTTTCTTCACAATTTCCTGTTTCTGTCCTTCCTTCTTTCCAAAACCTCAGAACTTTGACATTGGGCAAATGCTGCCTTTTTGATTATATATATAATTTTTTTTGTAACCCCAGGGATGGTTTCAGTTCCAGATCTGAAGTGCCATAGTCTCAGAGGTCCCCCCTGTCCCCTTCTGGCTGCGAAACTTAGTCTCTTTTATGACTTGAGCTTTGTTCCACACTTTCTCCCACTCTATCCAAGACTTCTAATGCAGTGTTTCCCAAAGTGAGTGGTATGTTAGAACAATCCTTTTGGGGGGGGGGGGGAAGAAACCTACATTTTATCTTGAATTATGAGATATAGTCCAATAATTTTTCATTGCCAGGAGGGTGCTGAATTTTTAAAAATTTTTTTCCCTGAAAAGGGCAGTTAAGTTTGGGAGCCTGTGCCCTCAGGCGATCCTCTTTGGAGCAGTTGCCAGTGGCAGCCGGGCACCATCTAGGTCTTCTGGTCTCAGGGTTGTGGAGACAGATGACTGCGTGTTCTGTTAGTTCATTGGACTCCTTATTTCCATACACCTTCTGATTTTGGTCACTTGCTGATCGTTGAACACCTTTCTGTCTTCCTCATCCTAGAGAGAGCAGGTCTTTCTGTCTGCATCCACTGCTGTTCCCAAGTGGTCAGCTTCTCTAGCTTCCAGTCTGGGCTCTGTAAAACAAAACAGAATAAAATAAAACAAAAACAACCCAGGGAGAGCGCCACCACATGGCTTCTTGAGTCCCTAGCTCATCTCTCTCTTTCTACCTTTCAGTCTTATGTTTGTCTCCTACGTAATGACCAGGGCCTTCAGCTACAAAGAGGGGGTGGGGATATTAGGGAAGCGTGCTTCCTCCATCTTTTTGGAAGTAAAAGTCTCTTTAGTTGTTCACATGATATAAAAAGTATATTATTTACTTGGTGGGGGGGAGTTAAGCTTTTGATGTCATAATTCCTTCCTTTCCTAAAGATTATATAAATAGCCGGCCATATATTCTTCTAATGCATTCATAGTCTCATTCCATACACTTAAATCTTTAATCAAGTCTTTTTCAAAGTCTGGCCCACTGGCTGGCCTCAGTTTTCGGGGCCCTGCCCAAGAATGGAATCAGAATCGCAAGTTGTCTTCCTTTTTACCAAACCCTTCAGGTGCTTAAATAAATACTACAAGTTGAGATCTATCAATCTAAAAATACTGAAAATACTTTTAGATAAGTTGTAAGGCAGAAATCCCACTTATTTTCCCCCTAAGCAGTGAGCTACTTGTCTTTAAATCATTTATTAATTCTCATTTCTTCCATGATTTAAAGTTCTACCCTAATCACATATTAAATTTCTATATAAATATAAATATTTGGGTCTCTTTCCAGACGTTCCATTCGGCCGCATTGATCTGTCTGGGTATTCTGGCACCAGGAGTCTACTCTTTTAAATTGCTGTTAACTCGAATCTGTGTAGACTTGTGAATGTTGCCCTTGCATCAGTCTCTGAAAGTCTCCTAAGGAAGCCGTTGCCAAGAGAGTATTAGATGACTCATAGACGAAGATGCTTTGTAAATTGCACAGCTCTCTGGCCTCTCAAACCAGCCCTGACACCAGCACTTCCTAAAGCATCCTGTCCCCTGCAGCCTCCAAAACCTCACTCAGAAGATGAGGTTCGTTGTCCTGGACTTCTCAGGTGCTTCCTTCACAACCTGGGCTCCTTTGCCCTTTGCAGTCTGACCTCTCACTGGTCCCAATCAAATCCTCTGTCTTTCCAATTGAGTTAGTTAGTTGCACCAGCCTGGCCGATAATCACATGTGGGGCTAATTGAAAGGCGGAGGGATAAATGGGTGGTGAGCCTCGCCTTTCTAGTTCTCCGGTCTCTTGTTTTGTGATGGTTGCACCGGGTGCAGCTGCCTTAGCAGTTCCCTGCTTCAGCTTGCAAGATTGACTTCCTACAAGACATCCCCAAGGAGAAGCTACATGGACCTATCCCGATGCAGCCCTGGGTGCTGGAGCAGCCGTGTGGAGACCCCTGCTAGTGCTGAGATGCTTATTCGTTCACTGACTCAGCTTTCCTCCTGCAGTCGGCATCATTGCCTCTGTTTTGTGAGGTGGGGGACTTTGTGGACTGGTGTTGGGTTAATGGGTTAATGTTGGACTTGTGGGCTTGGGCAGCATTGGGTTGGGATGTTTTTGTGATGCACATTTTCTTTACATAAAACTCTCTCTTATACATGAGTTGCTGTGGATTTGTTTCTCCAAAGTACCCAGACTCATACATCAATGTATCCATCACCCTTCTTAAATTTAGTCTTGTTATCCCCACCGTGAAGTGCATTCCCTTACATTGCTTACTGTCCTCCGAGCCAAAACACCTTGCAGAAGGACTGTTGTTCCAGAGGTGCTTTTCCTTCTTCTACGTTTCCAGCGAACTTGACCTCCCCTCACACTGAGGCCACTCGCTGTGCATTTAGCACATATTCATTTATGACAGTTCTCCTGTGAGGACGTTACTTGGTTCTGTAACTTTTCTGAAAACAGATCTCATTGCACTGAAGGATATTCTAATATGCTTGGTATTCTTCCACTGTGTCCCTTTCCCAAAACATCTCAATGCCACTGAGTCGATTATGACACTTGGCAGCTCTGCAGGACAGGGTAGAACTGCCCCTGTGGATTTCTGTGGCTTTACATCTTTATGGGAGTAGAAAGCCTCATCTTTCTCCAAGGGATTGGCTGCTGGTTTTGAACTTCTGACCTTGAGGTTTGCAGCCCAACTCATAACTCATGATGCCCCCAGGGCTCCTGTGTGTGCTCCTATGTCCCTGTAAAAAACTGCGATCCTCGAGGCAGCCATTCACTTAATAAATATTTGTTGGCCAACTGAAGGAAAAATAAGACGGAGGACTTCAATAAAAGTTGGAGGACTTCAAACTCAGACAGAAGTCTCCTCTCTTTTCAGACACGCGATCAGATCAGAGCAATGTCAGAGTTTAACAGTGACTTTGTACCTAGCAAATGGACCTTTGCTGAGGGCTAGTCCGTGCTTGGAACAATCTGCTGGTGGGAATGAAGCTTTGAGCTTTCTATGATCAACATCATTATACAAAGGATGGCCCAGGAACAGAGAAAATGAAGGTTTTGGGGAAGGTAATTTAAATAGAAAGAGATATTGAAAATAGAAGATTTATTCTTTCTTTTTTAGATAGGTAGGAGGAAGTCTCAGAAAAACAGTGATGTCTGCAAAGCCTGTTATAGGTAGCACCTACAGTCTGTTTTTCGCCTTGGCCCCTGCGGTGGTTGTCCTGGGTTAGGACTACTTGCGTTTATGCCCAAGCCCACGTTCTAAGCCATCCGTGCTGGATATTCAATATCCTGACAAAGATCTCATGGGGGCACAATGGTCTTGTGCACAGATGTAGAAACCCATGGATTTTTCCTTTAGGTCCTCATGAGAATGAATCCCCTTGAAGCTCAAGATGGTCTACATAGGACAGAAAAAGGATGTTTTCCAAATGCTACTATTGTCTGTTCTACCAACAGCCTCCTCAAATGGAGTCAACCCATCGGAAGCCCCTGATATCCAGGCATCCATGTTTGTTTATCACTTGATCCAATTCTTCCTTGACAACAGCTGAATGAAGGGTGCAGTGATGAGCTGGGCCAATCAAGTTCTTGCTTTCATGAATGGGTGCTAGGATACACACAAGATAGTTGTCCATTGGATATGGAGTTGGGCTTTGAGATTCTGCAGGATGGGTCAGAGAAGTTGGGGTATTCAGGGGAAACAGTAAAGGGAGACTGGGCCCAAGAAAGAGTGAGAAGAAGGCGTTTGGCAGAGGGATGGCAAGAATACCTGTCCTTGGATCTGCACTGATTCCGGCGGTGCTCTCTTTTCAAGCCCTTCTCTCCTGATTCTGAATCTCCTTACTTCCTGACCTGGTGTTCGTGTGACATGATTGAGTCCCATAAGAAACTGCACTGTTCTTCCTTTTCTTGGCCATGCTTGAGGGAAAGGCAGACTCCTTTGTAGACATTGTTGTTTGCGTCCCACTTCCAGTGACCCCATGCACAGTGGAACGAAAGGCTGCTCAGTCCTAAGCCAGCTGTTTGGTCAGGAGGGGATCAGAACGTTGTGGACCACAGGGTCTTCATTGCCTGGCTTTTGAAAGTAGATCGCTAAGCTGTTCTTTCTAGCTTTCTAGTTCTGCTTTGTCTGGAAGCTCCGCAGAACCCTGTTCAGCATCACAACAACAGGCACCCTTCCATGTCTCCATCTTACCTCCTACCTCAAGACAGGCGTAGTGGCTGTACATGAGGTACATTGGCCAGGAACTGAGCCTGGGTCTTCCATATGGAAGTTGGTAATTATATCATGGAAGTGCTCTCTTAGCCAAATGGTTGTTGTTAGGGACCGCCCCATTGATTCTGCTTCATGGCAACTCCATGTATGCAGGGTAAAACTGCTCCATAGATGTGCTTTCAAGGGGCCTCCAAAGGGTTTCGAACCACCAGCCTAGCAGCCCGGGCAGATGAGGTGGTCGTACAGGGAATGGACATTGGCTGTGTTTCTGTCAGGAGGGTATGTATTGAAATTGTGGTAGGAGTTGCCTAAGTCAGAATAGCAGGATAGACTTAAAAAAAAGTACCCTCAACAGGTCATTAAGCCTTAAAAACCTGTTAATCATAAACATACCTATAGGTAGACAAATGGTAGAATAAACATCCATCAATCTCTCACCTAGATTCAAAAATTATTAATGTTTATTCATGTGTGCTTTTTCTCTTCCTCTTATTTGTTGTTGAGACAGTTTAAAGTCAACCATAAATATTACAATACATTACTACTAAATACTTCAGCATACAACTAAAAAAAAATCCTATGTAAACAAAATGCCATTATCTCATATAACAAAATCAACACTATTTCTTTATGTCACTGATGACCTGTCTGCCTTGAAAAGTTTCCAATTGTCCTCAAAGGACCTTTGAGAGATACTTGTTGGTAAATCAGACAAAGATGACTTCACATTGAAGTGTTCTATCTGATAGGTTTCACTTCATCTAGAACAGTATCTCCCCAAACTCCCTTGGTAAATGAGGAGGTCAGGCCAGATGTCTTGTAGAATAGCCTACATGCTGGATTTGTGTTGGTTTCTTCATGATATTCTTTGTATTGTTTATCCCCCCCCCTTTTCCTCATGCCTTTGGCACAATGTAAATTAAACCCTTCTATGACTGAATTATTTTATGTCCCTGAGACTTGGTTGATATAAAGTGTCTTAGTTATTTAGTGCTGTTATAAGAGGAATACCACAAGTGTATGGTTTTATGAACCCAAATTTAGTTTTTCAAAGTTTAGGAGGCTAAAAGTCTGGGTTCATGGTGCCGCCTCCAGGGGAAAGCTTCCTCTCACTTTTGGCTGCGGGGGAAGGCCCTTGTCTCACTTCTCCATCAGTGGGCCTTGTGTCTCAGTCATGGCATCAAGCCTCCTCCGGGTCTAGGATATATTCAGTGCAGGGACCCTAGGCTCAAAGGACACACTCTGATCCTACCTCTCCATTCTTGGTGGGACTGATGTCTTACCTCTTTGCTCACATCTTTCTCTTTTTATTCCCTGTAAACTAAAAGGTGATGGCAGGCCACACCACAGGTATCATGGCTGTGCCATGATTTCATGTGTTGCCATCTGTCTTCATCCCCTTACAACTAATTGGCCCGTTATATGAGGGGGGATGATGACATCATTACATAACTACCAAACCACTGAGACTCATGGCCCCGCCAAGGAGTATGGATACTCGGATGATATAACGTGGGTGATGACAGAAGGTTTTCAGTAATGAAATGTGTGCTGAGGCATTGAGTAAGATGGATTTTGACAAACATATATGGGAGACATATGCCCCCATGGACTCTGGAAGTAGGCTAGGTATGATGAAGCATGAGTGAAAAAAAATTAGCAAATGTATTTTATGTGTCAAACTTCGGAAACATAGGATAACAGCATAATTCACCTGCAATGGTTGCACATAATGGTTTGAATCTATTTTTTTGCTGCATCTCTGCAAAAGCTTCTACATCCCTTGCCAGGTAAATGCCTTCCAGCTTCTTGGAGCTCTATGCCACGAGCACCTGCTCACTCCTGGCTTGTTCTTTACAAGAAGGAGGGACTTCCCATTCTTTTGACTTCCTTGCCCACTGTAAGCTTCCTAATGAGAGCACGCGTGTGATGGAGAGCTGGTCACGTCTGCTCTAGCTGTTATTTGGTGGTGTAAACAAACGTCATCATAGTCTCCTTAGCAAAGGCCTGGCGAGAGAGCAGCTGGCACACAGAGGTGGAAGGTGTGCCTGATTTGAGTAAAGCTACAGCATTGCACCTGAAAATAAGTTATTTATTTGAAAATTACATCATCACCTAGCCCACAATTTCCACACAACACAAAGGAAGCTGCATAGATACTGACAAGGCTTATCCCACTGTGCAGAAGCCCCAAAGAGAAAGGCTTTACACATTCACCAACCTGCGTTGCACGGCGCCCCGTCAGTACCCTCTGTTCACCTTGATTTGATGCCATCAAATGTTTCTGTAGACAGTCACACATGTTTCTGTCAACAGTCACACATGTTTCTGTAGACAGTCACACATGCTTCTGTAGACAGATATACATTTTTCTGTAGACAGATACACATGTTTTTGTAGATGAGTTAATTTATTGTGCCAACCTGGCCAATAAATACATGTGGGGTTAACTGAAGGGCAGACAGATAAATGGCCAGGTGAGCCTTGCCTTTCGAGTTCTTTGGTCCCTTGCTTTGTGATGGTCGGACCAGGGTGCAGCTGCCTTAGCCAGTTCTTTGTTTCAGCCGGCAAGGCTGACTTCCTGCAAGACATCCCCAAGGAGAAGCCACATGGATCTACCCCGATGCAGCCCTGGGTGCTGGAGCAGCCGTGTGGGGACCCCTCCCTGCGCTGAGATGCTTACACATTCACTGATTCGTCTTTCCTCCTGCAGTCGGCATCATTGCCTCTGTTTTGTAAGATGAAGGAGGACTTTGTGGATTGGTGTTGGACATATGGGTTAATGTAGGACTTGTGGGCTTGGGCAGCACTGGGTTGGGATGTTTTCTTGAAGCACACTTAACCCTTACATAAAACTCTTTCTTATACATGAGTTCCTGTGGACTTGTTTCTCTAAAGTACCCAGACGAGCTCATTAGACAAGTGCATATGTTTCTGTAGACAGTCACACATGGCCCTGCTGGAAGAAGAAGGCCTTCGACAAGACAGACGGACACAGCGGCTGCAACAGTGGGCTCAACCACAGCAACGATTGTGAGCATGTGCAGGGCCAGGCAGTGTGTAGTTCTGCTTTACCTCGGGCCACTCGAGTTGGAACTGATTGGACGGCACCTAACAATATCAGCAGCCTCCCAAGACACAGGCGCAGCAAAAAATGTCAAGTTCTCACTGGTCGTGAAGGGGTTAAATCTGCAGGCTTGGTTGGATTCAAGTTAAACATTTTTGGAGCTAATACCTCATAGGTGATGCTGCCATATTTTTCTTCTTGCCTCACCAGGAGCCAGGTGATGCCTGGCTATTCCATTATTGGTGATGGTTTCTCTGTGCAAGATGCTGACAGCCAGCTCTTTCCACTGTGTATGGAAAGAGTCCACTTTGTGATCATCAAATAAACTGGGGTGATACTTGGGCAGTAGATAAATACCCAGCTTCCTTTTAACCTTCTACCTCATGATTTTAGTTTCCTCCGTTGTCCTTTTCTTGAATGGATACATGCTCTGGAGCGCTGGTACTTTTGCTGTTGCAGGTTCCTGGGGAACGGAGAAGAGGCCTCGTGGACTCTTTTTCTCTCAGAGATAATTACGCACATTACTGTTGTTACCGATATACTTACTGTTATCTATTGCAGCCTAAGAAACCATTCCCAGTTCTCATGGTGACCCCTGTGTGTCTGAATAGGGTGACTGCCCCTCCCATTGCCACCGTCCTCGTCCCCAAATCCTTTTCACTTGGGTTCAGAAGGCCCTAGTCTCCTGAGCACCTTTGTGGGCCTCTCACTCGGTGTTTGCCGTCTTCTAAAGGAGAGTCCACACTATGCCAGCGTGGTCAGTGTGGCTCCATCTCGGGTCAGTTTGCAACTGTGTGATCGTGGGCATAATCCCATCTGCCCTTGAAATTTAAAATCCTAATAATGCTAACGTAGCTTCCTTATCTCTGCCTGCTATTCTTGGAATGGTCCACTAGCTTGAACAGTGCATTTGGAATTCTTAACACGTGTCAAAGGATTTAGTGAAGAGTAACATTTGGCTGCATGTAACTAACTATCTGCTGTATTAATCAATGCTCTTTGCCCTTATGGGATCTTCCTTTTAATGACATCTTTTGAATCAATTAGACATTTTGTGGATTATTACATCAACGTGTATGAAAGGTTTGTTTCTTTTGGTCCGAAGTACTGCAGAAGTCGAGGCAATTTGCTTCCAAAGAGAAAAAGATTGTTTACTTTCCTGTTGAAAAGGCTAATCACCAACAGTAATCCAGCACAGTTTCTCAAATACCACAGTTGTGAGGATGGCACAGGACCGGGTCAAGCTTTGTTCAGCTGTCCTTTGGGTCACTGTGTTAGCCTGGCTTCTCTAGAGGGGCACACACTTCTGTGTTAGGCCGGGACTAGATTAAGGAGATCTGTTCTCCCCACAACTGCTTGGTTGCTGCACAGAAGACCCCGTCACGGGTTGAGTTGCCCACACAGTGTCCGGTCATGGGGAGAATCCTGGCCCACCTAAAATCTAACTTGATCTAAAATCTAACTATGATAGTCACTATGAGTTAAAACTCTCACAACAAACAACAATTTCTCACCCATGAAACAGCTTTAATTATTAAAATAATTTCTTTGAGAGTTGGCAGGACAACTAGTAGCAGGGAAAGAGATGTAGCTTTTCTTTCTGAAAGTCATTTGGCAACACTCAAAAGGATGTTATTGATGCTTAGCAATGTATTTTACAATAGAAATGCAAGCTGTATCTGAGTATGTTTGAATGGACTTAGAAGTGTTTGGGTACAAGGACAGGGAGGTGGACTGTGGGCCCTGGTCATGCCAGCTCATTAAGGATCTATTTACAAATCTATGTGCTTATGTGAGGGGCTTCCTGGGTGCCAGAAGAAAGCATGGGGCCTTTCATTAACTCTCAACTATTTGAATAAACAACATTTTTTTTTTTGGTTGGACCGGGCCCTGTTAACCAATGTTCCAATTATGGTGTCCTCCACCAATATTTTTCAGAGACAGTAGTGAGAAGGAAGGGGCTGAGGACTGTGACTGGCAGAGGTAATGGCCCATCCTCTGTTGTTTTTCTCCTGTGCTCAGGGTCTCGAGGTACCAGTCTGGCTGGTAAAGTCCCCCTCAGAGAGAAGCAGGAAAGGACAAGGCAGACCATGGCGGCAATAGGATGGCTTGGCAAGTGAACTTCCTGGCTTTACACTTTTGACCACTCACCCCAAACCCCACTGCCATGGAGTCCAGACTGAGTCGCAGCTGATAGGACCACCAACAGGAAGACAATAGGGTACTTGAAATCACCTTTTAATTTCATTTCTAACTTTAGGGTCCCCAGCACTAGCCAAGTCAAAGACAGACTGGAGATTTGAATTTAGCTGCCTGTATTTTCTATAATCAGTCTGTAGAAAAATATGTCATGTTTTGTAAAGCAGATTGTCGCTGAAAATGAGGGAGTGTCCTGCAGGGCCTTAGCAAGAAGACCCAAGATGGGCTGGGTGACTGACCCGGCCATGGGCATTATACCTGTGCAGAACACTCACCCGATCCTTTTGCTTACTCAGGTCTTTCTGTCCCCATCATGCCCTCCCCTTCTCTATTCCTCCTCCATTCTCCTTGGCATAATGCTGTACACAGGTGAACTGATCCCACAACCTTGTGTGATGTCTCTCTTCCCCCTCTGGTGGCCTCTTCCAGCTCCATCCTGGTAAGTCGCAAAACTAGCCCTTGGATGACGCCACTCAATTCCCTCCCTCCTCTCTGCCACGCTCCCATTCCCCTGCTCTCATTGTATATATCTCATTTGCTGACAATAAATTATTATTATTTTTTACCAAGAGAAAGTAGTGAGGGAAACCGTCAGTGAGTAACCACAATAGCCGACCTGGACTCAAACACACACACACACACACACGATCATGAAGACTGAGCAGGGTTTGTTTGGATCCAATTCGATGGCAGCTAAGAACAGCAAACACTTGCCCACCAGCACTTCACATCGCAGTTTGGGGGCAGCCATTCTGAGAGTTGATTCTAGTGCATCCATTGAGTTTTGCATGTTGACTGCTGTTCACAGATTAGAAGGACCAGGTAAAAGGCTTCATTGTGGTCTCGTTGCTAAAAACCTGATCCAACACGGCATTGTTCCTCAAATTTGCTAGGAGTAGCATGCTAAGTTCCTTAGCAAAGCTTAGCAGATCAGTTGGAAGAGGCATAAGTACCGTATACATGCGAGTATAAGCCGAGTTTTTCAGCACATTTTTAATGCAGCGTTTGTGGTAAAATTAGGTGCCCTCGGTGGATATTTGGGTCAACTTATCCTTGAGTATATATGGTAACTTTTTCTGTAATTTTCTGTTAAGAAAGAAAAGGCAATGATGGGGCACTTCCAATCTGGCAGCAGATATACCATATGTCATTATTTTCTCCTCTTTTTTGTTGTTGTTTTGTGTGTGTGTGTGTGTGTGTGTGTGTCACCCTGACACAGATTATGTCACTGGTGGATGAGGCTGAAATGAGGATTTCTCTGAGATTGCCAGGAAAGCTCTGGTTTAGTTATCTATTGTGATGAAACCAAGTAACAAAAAATCAAAACAAAACAGCTTGACATGGCAATAATGTATGATTTCTCAGTATTTTCTGGGTCAGAGATTGAGACAGGGCTTAGCTCGGTTGTTCTGTTTCACAGGGTGTTAACTGGGTCACTCATGTAGCTTCATTCGTGATTGGGCAGTGGTTCTCAACCTGTGGGTCTCGACCCTTTTGGGGGCAAATGACCTTTTCACAGGGGTCATCTAAGACCATCGGAAAACACATATTTCTGACGGTCTTAGGAACTGAGACACTGCTCCTCTATCCATCTCCAGGTGGGTCCGCCCACATGCAGATAAGCCCACATACAAGTACCCGACATGGTGACATCATCAGGCCAACCCCATCACATACACCCCAAACAAATACAGGTGTTTGTGACAGGGTTGGGGCCGTAATGTACTTATGTGGACCAGTCACACATGTGTAGAGAGCAGCTACTGTGTTCAAAGCAGCAGTATTGGAGGTAAAACCACACTTCATGAAGTAAATTATGTATTGTTTTTGTGATTAATCACTATGCTTTAATTTGTAACAATGTTCAATTTGTAACAATGAAAATACATCCTGCTATCAGGCATCAAAGAACAAAAAATCATATCATTGTAAATGAGGGTGAGTGCAGAGTGGAGATTCAAAGCCCATTGGTAGGCAACTGGACACCCCCTTACTGAAGGGTGTGGGAGGAGATGAGCCAGTCA
>NW_022111300.1:37722548-37726317 GCF_000313985.2 Echinops telfairi
CAACCTCTCTTTTGAAGAATGCAAAACATTGAAAGGAGATGGGGGTGATGGCATTCAAGAAGCAGGAGAGGAAAATCCCCGGGAGGGAGATCACAGGTCTATGGTGGAAAATAGCATTTTTTTTCTGAAAGTACCTATTATTATTAGTTGCTGATTAGGAAATTTGTAAGCCGCACAATTCTGTAAGAAAGTTATAAGTTCTGTCTTGAAGGGAAATGGACAACTGAAAGGCTTCTAGAAAATGTAAAGCTCTGGGGTCCTCATCAGACCCAGGGAGAAGTTGTTTAACTTCGTTGTTCTTAGGGCTTTAAGCCATGAAGTCTTTGTTTATTTTCGGGTAGACCAGTGGCTAGAGATACCCGGTGACTCCCAGTTCAGGGGTTAGTTCTCCTTTCCGCCCTTGACCACGTGCATCAATGCTCATTAGGCAGCAGTTCCCTTTGAAGAAACTTGAATCCGGTTGATTTTCTTTGCCGTCATCCAGAGTGTCTGGCCTTTGGCAATATCAATGCTTTAGGCTCATTGATTTAGGATCATTCTTTGTTGTGAGCCTCCCCTGCTCAGTGGAGGATCCTCTGCAGCATTCTGGGCCTCGACCCACCAGATGCTGGTTGCACACTCCTCCTTAGTTGTGACAACCCCCAATTTCTCTAGACATGGTCACAGTCCCAGTTAAGACCCACTGCCATAAGCATTGACGTCGCAGCGTTGACATCCATTGGGTGGCCGTTTCCTGAACTGTCTCCATAATGCCAAGAAATGGACTTGCTTCTATGGGTTCACAGACCCTCATTTCAAAACAAAAGCTAGCCCATAAATCTACAAACGACTTCTTCTGCTTGCTTTGAATATCTGTAGCTATAAAAGATAATATCACTTAAATGTATAAAATTGAAATCTCATCCAGTTACGGGTGTCATACAACCACTTACCTGTGAGTCATTTCTGACTGAGGGTGTTGCCAGCCATGTGTGTCAGTAGAACTTGGGCTTGCATGGTGTTTTCAATGGCTGATTGCTCTGAAGCAGACTGTCAGGCCTTTCTACTGGGGTATCTCTGGGTGGACTTGAACCTCCAATCTTTCAGTTAGTAGCAAGCACTTACAGTTGGTGTTGCCCAGGGATGCTCTCTTTGCCAGCATCCATACTTTGTACAGGGAATTTTAAACAAAAAAAGCAATGGCTTAAAATTCAGTTGTTTTAGAAACCCTAGAATGTGGTAGTTTATAGGACTTTCTTGCAAGCTTAAACTCATAATTGCTGGAAAATGTCGGTTGCGGTCCCTTTACCTTACTTCACCCCGGAGGGGGTGATGCTAAAATAACTTTGAGTTCCCCAAACACAAAGCGAAGCAGAGATCTGGCTAAGTGTCTCGTTGATTGCAGACAAGTAGACCAGCAAATATTCAGTTTAAAAACACTTCCTGATTCAAGTATTATTTAGACTGCCTTTCTACCCTAATATAATTATTGAAAGTATTCATTTTACTTGGTATTGTGTTCAAACAGCCAAAGTGTTGGATACAGTATTCTTTCCTCGTTGTTTATGATTGGAGTATGTATTGCAACACTACATTTGGTCTGCTAGCTTCTGCCCCTCTTTCCCATGTGGATGACAAGGTTGCGGGAACTACAGAAACAACAGGAACAAAGACATGAAATCATGTCAAGGGTTCTTGCTTAGGAAATGTAAAACACAGCCCGGAAATGTCGGGGCAGGCGAAACAGAGAGTGTGCCCACATGCCACTTCCAAGCCTCTACTGCTGACTAATGGTCCCTGGTGGTGCAAGGGATTAAGCACTCTGCTGCTCACCCAAAGACTGGTGGTTTGAACCATCCAACCCTTCCCTGGGAGGAAAGACCTGGCTGTTTGCTCACATAGAAACTGCAGCCCAGGAAACCCAACGGAGTAGTTGTACTGGGTCCCGGAGGGCTGCTGGGAGTCAAAAACCCACCCCACGGTCCCCAACAACAAGGGCTCAACAGTAGTACGAAGTCACTGACCACACCTCTATGTTTCCTTGGATACCATTAACCGGCCTGGAAACAAAGAGAACAAAACAAAACTCTGCAAAGAAATCTACACAGCTTCTCCACATGTAAACTTGAGTTTGAACCGGTTCTTTAATTTGCCTGTTCAAGCGCTCCCACGTATGCAAATACCTACAAAACCCCAATATGCTTTCTCGGCTCATTTGGAAAAACCTCCTGATGGTTTCCCCTCTGGCATGTTGAAGAACTACAAGCTGACGATGCTACATAACTCTTATGTCTGTGCAAGTTAATATTTCTGCCCAGTTCCTCATAAAATACAGTTGAATTCCCTACCAGAAGATGTTATCTCTTGTCTGACGCGCACTTGACTGTGACAATGAAATGAAGCCTGCCTCATCCTTAAATTTTGAGGTTGAGATTTGTGGTGAATAATTTTGTCAGTCTGCTTCCCTGCTCCCAGTTTTTTGTTGTAGATGAATTTAAAAATTGTTTTGCCCAATCATGCGAAATAAAGACTAGGATGCTTAAGGTGAAATTGGTGGCATAATCATGCTGAAGTATTTATCATTTTAATAACTTGCTTTCCCTCCCATTGCACCCTCTCCCCTTCCTTCCCACCGTGCGATTTGAGGCTGAACGTCTGTCATGATTTGCCTAACACTGCCTCACATCTGGATACGAATTACCTTTAATTATATCCTCCAGGAGCCCAATTTTCTCCGCAGAAGAATTCTCCTCCGGAGTTCCATAGTTACATAAGGATCTGGCCCATTAATTTCTCTGTTGATTTTAATTTCTCCTGAGGATCACATCTTTGGCAAACGTATAACATTTCACTGAGAGACTAAGGCAGGAAGACAAAGAAGCCACATTCCAGGTCAGAAATGGTTTCTAAAGAGACTAATCACTGTGAGCCAAGAAGACATCTGGTCCTCCAAACCGGCTGTGATTAGCCCAGCTACACCAATGCGCACAGGCCCGGACTCACAAAGCAATCTAATAAGATTGGATGCACCTTTTCACGGATTTCCTGTTAGGCTTTTCTGGAAGAAAGTTGAGTTTGGGATAAGGATTCACTACCTTTGTTTCCCGAGCGAGGCTCTTCTTGCGGTCAGCGTTGCAAAGGAAGAAATGTTGGAGAAAGGAGTTACAGGACCTATTTTGGGCAGCTGCAGATAAAGGTCCACAGAGCTGTCTTGGTGAGGACCCCCAGAGACCCCTTCACTCCTTCAGGTGATAGAGCTTCCTCATCTTTCAGTTCTGAATGGCCCTCAATCCCGGCATTCAGACCCACTCACCTCATCTCGGGTTTTAGCCCAGCGTCCTTCAGAAAGGTCAGTTCATCTGCCTTTAAATTTAATTTGCTTTGTGAAAGTTCGCCACGTTGCTCTTTTAATCATAGTTTGGTTTAATACAAGAGCATGTCTGAAGTATATGAGATTAACTCTCACCATGAGAACCTAATGAACAGCAACAGGACAAGGTCAGAGGACTGTGCCAGAATGAACCGCTTCCGTTGGTTGGCCAGGAAGCTGCCTTCCAAATTCCTTGGCAGAGACAAGGGAGCATTTCCAGCATTTTGTTTCCTTGGTTGAAACATCTCAATTGATATTCTGTCAATTCTTTAAAAAATTTTTTTATAAACGGTCTTATTAGGATACAATCCAGATATCATACAATTCAATAGTTCAGTCATGTCAAGAAGAGTTGTGCAATTGCTCCCACGGTCAGTGTTAGAACACTTTTGTCCTTCTTCTACTCCTTGTTGTGAGCTC
>NW_022111300.1:37727841-37728919 GCF_000313985.2 Echinops telfairi
CCCCCTGGGAGGGAGTTATAGATAGCTCATTGTGATCAGTTTAGATATTTTACGCCATCTTTTCCCCTGTTCACTTTAGGCAACTCTGCATTCAAAAGTAGAGTTCAGTGTCTCTTCTGGCCTCCGTTTCAGGTGTTTCTTTCTTCCCTGTCTTTGAGTGACCTTTTGCTCTCTTCATGTATGCTATTTTTGATGCATTCCACAGCTTGTCATGCATCAATATACCAAATCTATTTTTAGCATGGCCTCTAAATTCAAGGAGGATATCATCAAGGTTGTTCTTTGACTTATAAATTTGTTTTAACTTTTTCCAGCTTGAACTTATAGATGAGCAATCAATGGTCTTCTCTGTAGTCAGGTCCCAGCTTCATTTTAATTGTTATATTGTTTGCTTCTCCTTTGTTTCTTTCCACAGATGTAGTCCAGGCGATGTCTGTGTATTCCCTTGGTGAGGTTCAGGCATACTGTTATTATTTATGTTCTTGATAACAGGTATTTGTGGTGGTTCTTATAAAATTTTATGATGTACTCTCTTGGTGTTGATTCTACTGATCCCTCTTTGTTTCTAATTTTCCTATTCCAATCATGAGTAATTATCAATGCATCTTGATTACATTTGTTATCAACTTCAGATTGCAGAAGTTGTAACCATTTTCCATTTCTTCATCTTTGTCATTGGTGTTGTGCGAGTAAGTTTGAATAATAGTGGGTTTAACTACTTTTCCTCATGAGTATATTGATACCATCCTACAGTGGACAGCATTGTACTTACAGAGGTAGAAGGATTTCCACACACAGTTTTGGAAGGACACAATTCATTTTAGGCAATGTCTGCACCTGCATCTTAGTTGTCTCCATACACCCAGAGGGCCATTTTCTCAGTTACCTATGCTCAGGGTATTTTAAGGCTGCCAAGATATTAGAGGCTACTAGATAGCATGGGCCTTGGAAAAAGAAAGTGGGAGAATTCTGTAGGACACTTTTAAAGGGTTTTCTCTGCTTTTCTAGAATACAGATTTTTAACATGGGTCATATCATCCTTAAGGGGATGAAAGTTGGCTTTTGAAGGATGAAAAAA
>NW_022111300.1:37729422-37731225 GCF_000313985.2 Echinops telfairi
TTTCTTATACACATATGAGTGTCTATGAATTTGTTTCTCTAATCAACTGGACTAGCACAGTAAGTGACCTTCCGAAGCTCTTATTTCTTAAAGTTTAAATCTTCTTGATAGGGAGAAAGCTAATTTAATTTAAAATTAAGATGTGTTAATGAATTTCAATTAAATTAAAATTTTATCCTCAGGAGGCAATAATGAAAAACAGTCTGAGAAACATTGCTCCATAGTATGTACCTTCTTTGGAGCTTTTTTACATAAGCCATGCACACTCTTCTTATCTTCCCCCAGAAAAAGGCAACACCTCATTTTAAACATTTTTAAAATTGTAAGTTGGGCTAAGGTTTGCTGACCAGATAATCAGTTTTACAATCAGCTATCCATACACATTTTGTTTCATCTCATTCATTGCAAAGCTCTTAAGGTACTATCCCCATTCCATTTCCTTCCCAGGCTTCCCGTTTCCAGGCTTCATTTTTTCCTAATCTGCCTGAATTTTGTCCTTGAGTAAATGCTACCCTTTTGATCTTAAATGGCTGATTATACAAGGTGTGCCTATCTTATACACTTGTCTATTGTTTAGTTCAACATTGAGCCACTTGGGTGAGTTCAGATACTATTAAGTCCCTGGATGGAGACATGACTTTTGTTCAATAACTAATGTAAAGGTTGGAGGTTCAAATCCACCTAATGGGCTGTGGAAGAAAGAGGTGATGTTCTGTTTCTGTAGATTACATGATCAAGAAAACCGTGAAGCTTTGATTAATGTTCTCTATTTCATTTCTCTATTGGATCTTTAGGTTCCAATGTCCATCACAGTGACTATACAGAACTCATAGACAAAATTCTTGATTAAAGGGTTTGTTAAGGAAGTTGACAGGTTGTGAGATGGCAGTGAGGAATGTGTGGGGTTGAATTGTTTATTGGTAGAAAAATCGGGCCGAAATACAGGTATCAAGTAATAGGCTTTATTGGCAGCAAAGTGCTGGGTTACTCTCAAATGGTGAGAGTAGAGTAGACACAAAGGAGGCATGGACAGAAATGCTCTTGGGGGTGGAGACTAGTGGCTAGGGGTGGGAGAGCACCAGTTAGCCTCCTGATTGGCAAATGTGAATGAGGCAGGGGTATTGATGGCTTTTGACGCATGCAGGAAAGTGTGGGAGGTGGAGAGAGTCCAGGGGTTGAGCAGGTAGCATGGGCGTGAGCTGCTTGAATTGGCTAGGCACCCTGTATGTTCAGCCGGACCCATTATTTATCAGGACATGTTGTAAAGTTCTGTCAAGTCTGCTAACAAATGCCCAAAGGGCATCCCACTCTGCTATAAGCCTCACCTCGATGGCATGCAGCTCAAGTTCCGTGGGTCAGCTCTCTCTTCCTGCATTCCATGCCACAGGCAGCCCTCTCTTGTAAGCCCGAGCTCAAGGGCACTGAGCTCCACTTCTGTAAGTCAGCAAGTAAAACTGCGCCAATTGCATTCTCAGAGGCACTCCACTCCGCAAGCCAGCCTCCTGCACAAAAGCACTCATCTTTACTTGCTCCAAGGCTTGGGAAGCCCATCACTGTGCCCTATGCTCTGGTTCCTCTGACCGGCTAGCTGTCTTCTGGATCCAGGACGTTCACTTGGGTCCAGAGGACGTGTTCCACTCCTGGCTTTTAATGGTAATGGGCTCCCTCTTCCTGCTTCTCAGAGGACTCTTTTTATACCCAGCAGGTGGGGCATCTTCTGTCTTCCAGAATACACGCATATTGTGATTGAGTTGTTGTGGGCTGAGAGTACATGCGATTGAAAACAGAAAGAGGAGTGTTCTC
>NW_022111300.1:37731897-37733063 GCF_000313985.2 Echinops telfairi
CACGGTGGTGCCTGCCGCTATGGTCCAGAGTCCAGAGTTACGGTAGCTTCTGGGGGCCATATTATCGGGGAGGTGCCTTATATTTCAGCGAGAGGCAAAACTGTAAGTAGGTCTTATTTTGGGGGGAGGTCTTACTTTTGAGAAAACAGGATAGTTGCTGAGTGCTTAACCACTATGCCACCGGGGTTTCTTGAAACAACCGTAGGCTTTAGTTTGTGAACTTCTGATTTAAACTCTAAATATAACCCGTGTGCTCATGTAGTATAGACTCTATGCAAGGACAGCAACAATAATTCATGTAGTGCTTTGTTCTTTGAGGCCATCCTTCACTGACTTCTGTAGAGGTGTCACTTGGGGAAGGTAGTGGCTCTCCAGGCAAGCCCAAACATTCTTACTGTGTGGCAGGCTCTGAACCGGCTTCGTGGATTTCTACTCGATTGATTTGGATTTTTACTCTAAGCAACGGCAGGATAGTTAGGCTCCTAGCAACTGGCTCTTTCTCAAAGATGAACATGAGTGATGTACAAACTAGAAGGGCAGTTCACCCCTTTTCAGGACAAAAAACAGTTGTCAAGTAGCCTGGAGATTTAGGATTTCTATTCAACCTTGTTTCTTTATTTTTTTCTGTAGGTATTTGCAACATGGGCAAATAAATTACAATTCGGATAAGCACTTGGAATTAGAATGTAAGGAGTTGGATGTGCTTGTGGTTGGTCATAACCAGATATGCCTGTTTCCACCAAAGGGACGTGTCTGCCATAGAGATCTGATCTGAACACCCCTTCTCTTTTGGGGCAGTCTCTCTCTGTGGAACTTCCCTTTCTAAACACCACCATTGCCCCTGTATGGCTGGCCCATCCTTTATTTATGTAAAATAAATTTTCTGCTTGGAAGCCAATGTGACTAAGGTTAATAAGACTACCTGTTCTCTGATTCATGATGTAACATCCTTTATTAGACTTTTGAGGAGTTCTTCATGGTTTCACTTCCATGTGGTAGCTAAACATCACCTCATAATTGTGTTAGACAGGGTTCTGTCGAAAAACAAAACCAGGACACTTAGGATTTTATATCTTTACATATAGCTTCACAAATGTAGTCAAAAGTTTACCTAAAGGAAGAATGTGCGAGGCAACGAAGAATAGTTGGAGAACAAGGCAGCCTTC
>NW_022111300.1:37733163-37734342 GCF_000313985.2 Echinops telfairi
CCTAAAGGAAGAATGTGCGAGGCAACGAAGAATAGTTGGAGAACAAGGCAGCCTTCCGTAGAGCTGTGGGCGTTGGCTCAATGGACAGAATGACAGACAACAGATGAACAATCAACCCCCGCTCCTGCGCACTGCCTCCCCAAACTCAAACGAGTTGCTGTCGACTTGATTGCAACTTACGTGACCCACACATGTCAGAATAGGCCTGTGTTCCATGGGGTTTCCAATAACCGGTTTTCAGAAGCCGATTGCGGGAATTTCTGGGTGGACTTGAACCTCCAGTCTTTCAGTTAGCCGCTGAGTGCATTAGCCATTTGTCCCGCTCTGGGACTTCAGTGGACAGACTCTCATGTGTCTATGCACAGTCACTGTATGACAAGGTCAGAGTGTCAAAGCAGTGGGAAAAACACAGGATGCAATAAATGGGTCTGGCCCAACTGAATTCACACAAAAATCTGGCTAGCGTTACCATGCCAAATACCCAGCACAACGAGTCATTGCGAGTGAGGACAGTCCCCTAAGACCACACCCTCCACAAACGCAATCGAAGAAAATACAGGTGCAAAAGGGAACCGAGAGTGTTGGAGGGCTGTGACAGAGACACATGCTGATGCATAAGCACTGGTGGTGGCGGTGGTGGGGTAGGGTGTGGTTTGAGAAGCACAAGGTATTAGAACATTAAGGATAAATTCAGGTTGAGATCAGCTAGTGACTACTTAACAATATAAAAATGTAGCTCAGATCAGCAAAACAGGGCCCCGCAAAGAGGAAGTTTTCCAAGAAGTTTTTTTTTTCTTTTTAAATGAGAAACAAGGAAAGAGAGATTTCTATTGAGCACGACCCATATAAAATCTGCAAACAGGCCATTACGGCTCCCTAAAGCCTAATAACAGGAGAACATGAGGTCTCGGGCAAGCAATGTGGTTTGAAGGTAGTGGTGTGAAATTGTACGCAGCTCCTGCACTTACATTCTATTGGTAAGAACTGGTCACATGGCCATGTCTAGCTGCAAGGGAGCTGGAAACATATTAGTTAGGCTACCATGTGCTTTGCTAAGATGAAAAGGTCGTAGTAGTTCTATTATTAAATTGGAAGAGGAGAGGATGGTGAGTGGACAATAATTAGCACTATATACCCCATTTTCTTTATAAAAGCAAGATGATTTAAACCAAGGGTTGT
>NW_022111300.1:37734735-37738291 GCF_000313985.2 Echinops telfairi
ATCATGCTCTAAGCTGGAGAACTCACGGTGCTTTCTTGATGACTAGATGGTTCAGTGGGGATAACAGTATACAGAAATGTTTTTAAAGCGCATGTTATTCTTCAGTCCAATCAGATTGTGCCAGGGACAAAAGTTGTGTTAAACTAAGACTGTACATATGGAGGTTCAGGTGAGGGTTCTGCTGATCTCACACCTGCTGAAAGAATTCACTCTGCCCTTGAACCTTACTTAACCGAAGAACTGTCCAGTTCCTTTTGGCGTTCGAGTTTGATTTGAAAGGAGGAGGTAGGCACCTTGGGCAATGGTGCTGACACGACTGGTAAAGAAAAGGTATATAAGGTAGATGCTTGGTTGACATGGTCACAATGGTGCTAATTGTAATCTCATTTTGGGTAGCAAGGGAGAGTTTATGCATGATCATTTCTAGATTAGTCTAACGATGGCACATCAAATTGGATCTTGCAACCTCTCTCAGATAACATGAATAGGAAATGCTGTTAAGCAATGGGATTTAATTGAGATATGATACAGGAGGCACTAGGCGATGGGCGAAATAGCAGAAGACTCTCAAATAGAGTAAATTATGGACTTTAGAGGAAAAAGAAATTAATATTGTACTTGTGCTCTCATCATGACTTTGTATGAACTGATGTTTGCAAAAGGTCACAAGAAAACCAAAGATTTAATTTAGCTATTCACTTTTAAGGAATTTAAAATATTAAAAAAATTTACAGAAAATGATTTTGCTAAAGTAAACTGAAATAGGTAATAAAATGATAGTGCAACAACATAACAAAATTAAAAGAAGGAAACAAAAGCACTTCAGTGACAACAAAGGATAAGATTTATGAATAAAAGAATTTCCAATCTAATTTCCATGCAGCATATTTCTTCACTGTTCTTAAATGAAGTGCAATTTTAAAAGGCTGTGTAATGTATTATTATAGGAGCTCTGGTGGTAAGGTATAACAGTTAAGTGATCAACTGCAAACTGCAAGGTTGACAGTTCAAACCCACCCAGTGCCTCTGTGGAGCTCTGTTCCTGTAAAGATAACATTCTAGAACAGGAGTCTGCAAGTTTTAAGACAGAAGAGCCAATCTTGTCCCTCAAACCAACTTAAAAGTTATTTGAGAGCCATAAGTAGATTTTTACACACAAATATCACCACTATCTAAAAATATCATTTACATTTTTTCAATTTCACTCCAGAACCACTTGCACATTCCAACAGAGCTGCATTTGGCTCATGAGCTGCAGTTTGCTGACCCCTGGTCTAGCAGCTCCTCTGGGATTGTTCTGTCACACGAGGTTTATATGAGTTAAAAATGGAATTTATGGGCCCTGACAACATATTATCTTGGCAAGCTAATATTGGTTCCTTCATAATATTCCTGCATTGAGAAATGTTGCGTAGCTCAAGAAAGACCACATGGATCTAGCGAGGGCTTCAAAAGATGGGGAGAACCATAGAAGTGATAATTTTATATAGAATGAAATTAAAGTATATTATCTTCTGTGGTAAGGATAACTTATGTCAGAGTACATTTGGAATTTAATTCTCAGTTTTCCATTGAAAGGGTCTTCAAACTGAAATTAATATCATATGCTTGGAAAATCCCAGTGTCCCAAGAAAGATGGTCTAATTGGACATTATTTTCACCAGAAGAGAAACTATGTTGGAATCTTAATTGTACCAACATAATCGGTGGTTTTCTGAGATGAAAGCAAGTATTACATGATGAAATGTATTATTAGAAAATAAGAACATGTTAGGGAAATAGGAAGGGCTAGTGCAGATGATTTGAAGTCTAGAAACCATAAAGAAGAGGAACAGATTGGAGCAATAAAAGTTCTATCTGACGGAAACACAACAAATAACGTGAAAATAGAGTATTGTGAGAAAAGTAAAAAATAGGCAAAAAAGTTAAACTGGTCATTAGGGAAAAAAAAAAAGGCCAATGCGTATCTACCCAAACTCACCTCCATTGAGTTTTTGACGACGATTCACGGCAACCGTGTCAGACAGAGAGAAGCGTCCCTTCGAGTCTCTGAGACTAAATCCTTGGGGGAGCAGGCAACCTCATCTTTCTCCCAAGGACAAAGGAGGGACTGGTAGGTTCGGACCACTCCCCCTCCGGTTAGCAGCTCAACGCGTTGTCCACCTCGCCACATGGGTCCTCAATAAACAGAGAGAGGCCTTTAATTTTATTAGACAATTGCGAATTAAAATAGTAAGGAGTTACTAGTTTTACTCAAGTTGGCAAAATGAAAAGAAAAAAAAAGGATAGCATCCAGCCTGTGTACCCAGGCTAACCACTACCTCTGAAACACAGCAGGCAAGTAGCCACAGAGGCTATCTTAACAAATGTCCTGGGCCCTCGTTTGCTGGACCCTGGTCCATGCCTTTACACATGTGTCTCATACTTGCCTCTTCTTCGTTCTTTGCACCACTGCTGTTCCTCTGAGGTGCCCCTAGCAGCCCTTGGCACACGAGAAGGAAGGGCTGCCCTCACAGGTGCTAGGTGTGGGCCTGCTGTTGCAGCCACGTGTCAATCAGTCCTGTCAACGGTCATCTTCTTGGTGGCTGGCCTACTTTCCCAAGCATGTTGTCCTTTCAACAACCACTGATGTCCTGATAACAAGCATTCTTCTCTTTTTTGACCTTGCTAACGCAGTTTTGTTTTGCTTGGTCAGTAATAAGAGCTTGTCACCTCATTTCTGCCAATGCCGCTTTTCCTTCCATTCCTTCCAGGAAGGGCCTTGTGGGAAAGACCAGCTGAGTCATCCTCCTCGGTCACTGTAGGCACCTCCTTGGAATGCCCAGCCACTGACATCCACACATACCTCATTACCCAGAGGACTGAATCACAGGGCCACACCTCTCTTCAAGCGAGATGGCACACATGGAGCAAACAAAATGGGTGTGCTTTTAGAAAGGAAGAGGAGGAGATTGGATATTAGGGAGATAATAGCAGTTTATTTTTGTTGTAGGGAAGCAGTATCCTCTTTAAACTCTTGTGGGCTATTAACTGGAAGGATATTATTCTTTGATCTCCTCTATTGCATTTCTTCAGTGTTAGTTCCTCAGTTTGTTAAATTCTGGGCCTCTCTTCCTCGTTGTCAATTCTGTAATGTCTGTGTCAGTACTGAGCTATTGCGTCTCAGCTCCAAACTTTGCTCATGGCCATTCGACTTTGTGATGTGCGAGTTGGGACTTTGCAAAGCTTGGTTCTCACCCTTCCCCATGCCGCGACCCTTTCATACAGTGACCCCCAACCATGACATTATTTTCATTGCTACTTCATCACTGTCATTTTGCTACGGTGATGAATTGGTTGACCCCTGTGAAAGCATCACTCGGCTCCCCAAGGGGTCACGACCCACAGGTTGAGAACGGCTCGTGGGCCATCTGGAATTCACGCTGAAGCCTGATTTGTAATCCAAGTGGGCTTTTATAAAGGACAGGAGAAGTGTTCAGGTTTTATAGTCTCAAAATAGCACACGCTATTTCAGGGAAGTGTGTCAAACTGTGTGTAAGCCCCAACGGGGCTCACA
>NW_022111300.1:37738463-37749609 GCF_000313985.2 Echinops telfairi
GTCGCGCTGTCCCATCGAGTTGTCTAGGCTGCGGCCTTTGTGGGGTTCACTCCTCAGGTCTTTTTCTGGAAGAGCAGCCGGGCAGGCTTCCATCACCCCAATTTGTTTAGCCGTGCTGAGCACTGGCTGGTTGAGTCAACCAGGCTCCTGAGGTTTCTGTAAAGACTAAGCCAAGAATTTGGCCTTTGTCCTCTGTTCCTGAGAGGTAACCACGAAAACCTGGGGCTTGCCTAAATAGCTCAGGTGCCTGTGTTATCTAGAGGTCATGTCTGAGAGCAAATGCTCATGAGATGACTTGACCTGTAGGACTCACCTAGTGACATCAGTGGGTGACTCAGGCGTTAAGTGCTTGATTGCCAGCAGTTTAAAGCCATCAGCTGCTCTGTGGGAGAAAGATGTGGTGGCCTGTCTCTGTCTGAATGGGCAGTTTCAGAAATCCCGTGGGGGCAGTCCTATTTTATTCTACAGCCTTCCTTTGAGTTGAGATCTGGGGAGGGGAGGTGGCTGGTTTAATCAAACATGCGTCTGTCATGAGGCTCCAATCAAGGTCCTGGGCAGGGAAGCTCCGAGGACTTCCTGGTTGGTGCACACAGGATGCTTGTCAGTTTCGACTTAGCAATATCCGCCAGAGGATCACTGGGACTTGTGGGGTTTCCCAGGCTCTAGTCTTAAAGGAATCAGCTTGCCAGGCCTTTTCTCCTGTGGAGCAGTTGGTGGGTTTGAATTTCTGAGTCTGGTGAGCAGCTAAAGGCTTAACCCTTGTGCCCCCAGGGCCTCTTCGTGCGAGGGCCCTGCATCCTTTTGGTGAGACAGGAAAATATCCCTGTGGAGCCTTCCCTGACCTGGCCCTCTGCGACTTTTCACCGGTACCCTCTTTTTGCTTTAAAAACAAAACGTCCGCTGTGGGGACTATACCTCTTTGGGCGCATTCTGTGAGTTGTCCCTAATTGTCAAACCTGAGGGAGGGGTGACGGCCAGCCTGTCAGAAGTGAGGTGGGTGGGGATCCCTGGACTTTGGCTGGTATCATGAAGAGATTGGGGATACTCTTAAATTTATACCCAACAGATCAGAAGTGGGGGGTTTTGGGTCTCCCAAGCTTGGCACTTATGTCTGAGGTCTTGGGTAGACTGGGCAGCCCGGAGAACTGTTCCCTAGAAGGTGGGAGTTCTGGGTGGTTAGTCAGGGGCAGAGGAAGACCCGCTGCCGGTGAAGGAGGTGTCAGACCAGAGAGGAACACAGCTGCTAACCAATGGGCTTGAGATTTAACTGATTTCTACAGTGGCAGAGAAAAACGGGGCTTGGTTTTCCCTCCAAAATCCACATTGTCAGAAAAAACCCATTCACTCACTCACTCACTCACTCACTCACTCACTCACTCACTCACTCACTCACTCACTGTCATTGAATTGTTCTGGGCTCCTAGGGAATCTATAGGCCAGGGTAGAGCTGTCTCTGTGGGTTTAAATGACTGTCAGTCTTCACAGGAGTAGAAAACCTCATCTGTCTCCTCACCCTCCACCCATGTTTCCATAAATGAGTCCTCCTTATATACCAGAAAAAAAGAAAAGGAAATACAGGTTCTCTGAAAGATGAGGTTACTCTCGTTGAATACTATTAATCCCTCAGGGACATAAACTTTTAATACTTCAGGAGGAAACCCAGCTCTTATAACTCATGAAATCTCCAGAGGCAACGCATTGCAACTTAATTTCGTCTATGCTGTTTTATTCATTTCATAATTGCATGGATAAATAATGTATGAAAATGAAATGGTAATTATGATCTTCATATCAGCGGGAACATTCTCAAAATCATCTGAATGGATTCAAGGCTGACACAAATGTATTGTATATTTAAAAACTTTACTTATCTAAACGTCTTTTAATAATGGGGCTCAGAATCTCCAGGGATTTACAGAGAACTGAAAAAAAAAATCCTGCGATTCTGAGGTGGAGAGTAAATGAGAGGCTTATAAGCACATGTCCTCATGTGTAGGGTTTCACTCTTCCTCAAGCACAGGGCTTCACAGCATATGAAACTCATGGCTTCCAGTCAGGGTTAATTGAGTGCCTATTGCCTGCCAGATGGATGGGTCATGCTGGGACACAATGGATAAACAACATAGGTGTAGTTGGTGCCCCTGTGGAATTTATCTTTTAGTGGGTGTGTTGGGGGGTAGACATACAGATGTGTACACAGTCAATTTGTACACCTATGGTGTGCCCAGCAGTAAAAGCAAAACAAAAGAAGGCCCAAAGCCAACAAGAAGGACACCAGTTGTTGACCAGTCAAGGACACTCTTGCATGTGTTCCAGGGTGGACATGCCCCAGAGCGCTTTCTTGTCCATTCTCTTTACAGAAGCAGATTGCCAGGCCTTTCTTCCCCAGTGCCCTTGGGTGAGTTCAAGCTGCCAACCTTGTAAGTTCACAGTCAAGCACACCACTCAGGGTTTCGGGGCCACGTAGCAAGACCAAGCAAATCCCAGGATCCCAGGAAGCATATGCGCGCAGGGTTGTTGGTACCAGGGAACAGTATTCATGACAAACTAATAAAGAAGCGTGTTAAGCATGAAGGTAGGCCAGAGACATCTGTGCTCTTCCTTTAGGTTTGTGCAGCATGTACTGTGGCATCTGATTTGAATCTGATAGCGGTCATATTAGCTGCCAGAGATATCTAGTAGTGCCTGTTCTCACCCCTCTGTAATGCATTGAATAGCATTTCCCCCCAATTCATGTCCCCCTGGGACCTATAAATATAACCCTATTTGGCAATCCAGCCTTTGCAGATATGGTCAAGTCAAGATGAAGTCATGCTGGATTTGGATGGAGGCTAAATTCAATGGCTAGTGTTCTTAGAGGGGAGGGAGTCTCGGCATCCAGAAACACATCAACACAGAGAAAGCAGATGACAGTGTGAAGACAAAGGCAGAAATTCGAGGGATGGGGCCACAAGCCAAGGAATGCCGAGGATTATTGCAACCACCAGACACTAGGAAGAGGTGAGGAAGGCGTCCTTCTAAGAGCCTTTACTAGAGGGAGCATGGCTCTGCTGACACCTAGGTGTTGGGACATCAAGTCTGCACAAGTATGTAAGATCACGAGGTTCTATTGTTTGAAGTCCCACGGCTTGTGGCATTTCTTTGCGGCAGCACTAGGACACTTACTTACCAACCCCGCTACCCTTGTTAGTAATCTGCCTATTCCTTGAGCTCCATCTTGATGCTTCTGTTGTGGCTCCGCCCTTCTTCCTTTAGCTCCCCACTCTTCCAGCTTCTTCTTTTCCTACCTTTGCTTGCACCCACCATTGACTGGCCATGAATCAGCTGAGCTTCTCTTTCTCCCTCTCTCTGGAGAATTTGAGGAGGCACAGCACCTGTCTCAAAACACCGTCTGTTGAATAAACGGACATTGGATTTTCAGTTCCAGCCACAGGAACCAAAGTCAGAGCTGACATTTTTCAGAACAAACACCACTGTTGTCATTGCTATTTCCGTTCTATATTTTATCAAGTGCATTAAGATGATATATGAAAAATGGTGTTAAGTGTAACCATATTATTCAGTAACAAAAGTGGCAAGGATCAATTAGTTCCTCCCACCAAATCAAATACTGAACATATAGGCAAGGGTGCATTTAGAAGTAGAATTTTATGTTCCAATTCAGTATGGCTTCAAGGTCTGTTAATAATCTGAAAGCTAACTGAGATAATTTAAATGTGCTTTAGGCTTACATCATATGCTTTAGGATGAGATTTGAAGGGGAGAGTCATCCTTTTAATTGTGATGTAGATGAAGGGGCTTAAAAACCTCAAGAAAATTCCATTATCTTTCAATTTCATTTATCTGTAAACTTTTAGAAGTCCCCTCCCATATAGCACATGTTATGGATGCAGATATCAAAGTTCATCTCAGGAAAAAAAAATCCTAGAACATGGGTATCATGACCCCATTTTATAGACGAGGAAACTGAGGCTGTGATGTGAACCCAGTCTGATTCTAGAAGCTGAAGTCTTCTTCACAATCCTCTATGCAAGCTCCTCAGGCCTGAGTCCCAAGGATGATTCGTCTTTTGCTGCCCAAGGATGGTTAATTCTGGTGAGACTCGCCAATAACGTGGTGTTGGCTTGTCTTCCATTCTCTCGATAATAGATTGTGCTCATTAATAGTAATAGTGGACACAAACCTTCCCAACTTCCTAAACACCTCAGGTCCATGAAAAGCTGTATTCTTATATTATCCATGTGCGCATAGCCTCAGAGGTAACATTAATTATTTGTGTTAGGCATTTTTATATCTATGGCATAGGCACAGGGTTTTAGAATTCAGAGGGACCCCACCAGAGTGCTTGGGAAACTGATTGTTAAGCACACAGTAGGTAAATCTTCATTTCCCTAATCCCCCCAATCTCCCCAGCCTCTCCCCGGAGATCATCCCCTCATCAAACAATCCAGAAGCTGAAGAGTTAATGCAACCAGTGTTCAGTTTGAAGACTTGGGCCTGTCATTAGGCGGTATGGAATATCAGCCCCGAACCTTCCACCCCTGTGTATGCATGCCAGTTATTCAGAGACTGCTCATTGTACTGACTTGGACTTCCATCACTTCCTCTGTGCGGTGAGAAAAAAAAAAGCTATACTATTAGTTTTGTCATTGTCCCTGGGCGGAGGAGAGGATCATGGGAAGGAAAAGTGACAAAACTTGCTTTACAAACTTGTCAAGGGAGCCAGCCCCTAACAAATCATCACAGACCCGGTAGGCACAATTGTACAACGGTAACAAGTAAATATTATAGTAAAGTCATAGAGAATCTGAGAGAGGAGAGAGAGAGTAAAATGAGGAGTCAGCCACATTTCATGGTAGCATGCTCACCTCAGCTCCTCTTGGTGGTACAGGCCAGGAGAGAGAGAGATTGATTGCTAACCAGGCTTATACATCTTTGGGGTTGTGCATGCCTTCTAATTACTGGTAAAGACATACGTCACAGGAAGGGGTTGTACAATAGGAGGGGCTATACAATGGGCATATGCATAACTGGAAGGGGATTGGCTAGGGATGTGCACATGATAGGAAGGGGTGGGACTAAAGGTATATATGTGACAAGGTGGCTGGACCCTAGATTCATTACAGCCGCCTAACCTGACCTCTGGACTCTTCTTCAGGGAAACAATCTACTATCCTTATCAGAAGGGAGTGGGCCCTACTTATTGTGGGATAGACTATACAGTCTGATTGCTCTAGTAGGCTGATAACCCTTAGGGAGAATAACCCCTGACCTACTTTTGTTGACCTCCGAGTATATAGTCCTTTGCCACGTGTAGCAAGCAGGTACGTTTGGGATATATTTGGGGGAGACCACTTGGGAGAAGGCTTTCTGTTTCCCACACAAACTGACAAATGGAAACATTTGGGAAGGCCGCCACACTGGGAAGACTCATTCTCCGCTTGGCAGCATCTGAGAAATGCCCTTTGGGTCCTGCTAGTTTTCCTTAAAGAAAGGGCAATGGCCTGCACGTTTTTCTCACCAGTGGAATTTGGTGTTAGATGGTTTTTGTGAGGTAGCCCGTTTTTTATGTCATGTTTTAAGTTCTTGTGGAGTATCTTTTTTTTTTTTTTTTAACTTCAGTTACTGTCTATTCATCAAGCTACACTGTCTTTCCCTCTTTTTATGAGGGTAGGAAATTGAAGATCAAAAAAGCTTACTCTGCTGGCTATTGTTGACTGAGAAACAATGAGAAAACCAAAGATTAGATTAAAAATTTATTTCAAAACCCAGTTTCCATTCTCAAACACTTACTCATTTTTTAAAAAGTCTCTCTTTGATCACCACAATATTTGATTCTTTTTGTTGCTCACAAATACATTGCAGGATTTTAGTTATTTTCTCTGTTCACACTATTCATGCTTTAATATTTTGATTGATGTTTCACAATGTGAAGCCTATTACGTGGAAGTTAAACATCTCTTTTCTACAGGATCTTGGGCCATCACCTGTATCTCAGTGTGTTGCATTGTGGTGGTTTGTGCCTTGCTCCCAGGCTGGAAATGATGCCACTGGTATTCCAAATACCAAGAGGGTAGTCCACGGTGGACAGGTTTAAGGGGAGTTTACAGATTAGGAAGAAAGGTCTGGCGGTCTGCTTTTAAAAACTAGTTAATAAACATCGTATAAATATAGAGCTATAGATGAGCTCCCCAGATTGGTTCAAAAGCATTCAAAATGTATCCAACTGCAGTGGCACACTGCTCACACCCATGCTTTTGAAGATGGTGCGGGACTGGGCAGCCTTTTGCTTTCTGGTAGGTGGACTTGCTAGGAGTTAGAATGGCCTCCATCAGGCCTGCCAACACCTGGTCCTTTCAGATTTTTTAACAGTTTTATTGACATGTAACTCACATGCCATCCAATTCAATGTTTCGAACATATCAAAAAGAATTGTGCGACCATCCTCACAATTTTAGAACATTCTCTTCTTCCTTGTACTTATTATTATTAGCTCCTCCACTCCCCCACACCTCCCCTATGATAACCTTAAGAAACGGTTAATCCAGTACTGTCTTTATAGATTTACCTGCCCTGAATTTCATTTTGAAAATCATACAAAGAAAACCTCAACAACAACAACAAAGTCAAACACAGGAAAAGCTCAACCAAAAGAAAGCAATTATAAAAACTGGAACAAGTTGAAAATGGGCCAAAAGGAGAATAAATGATAAGGTGTTAAATTTTACCCTAACTACATCTATCTTCATCCGCTTTCCATTGCACTCTGTCTGATAGCAAGGCTAGTCACATCTCTGGTCAAAGGTCAGAGGGAATTCACAGGAGGCTGAATCCATGTGGGGACTCTGTAAATAGATTTTTGGCTTTTGCTGTCATCCATAGCCTACCGCAAACTGGGTGCTCAGAATTTAAGCTCTACTATCATTCCCTTCTCTGGTTTCTACACCACACCTTGCTTTCATCTTCACTGGTCTGTCTCTTCACGAGGGTATGTTTGGAGTAGCGCTACAACCCACATCCTGATAACTAATTGTTCTTGAATTGGGGTGTTAGGTTAAGTGTGAGCTCAAAATCCATTCATATATCTATGTTTTATATATATCCCTGGTCCACTTCAGAGATCTCATCATGATTTTATTGGGGAACATTATAAATAACCCCCATGGGACCTGTGGTAATTCTATTAATAAAAACCAAACCAAACTCACTTCTATCAAGTTGATTCTGACTCACAGGACCCTATAGGACAAGGCAGAACTGCCGCTGTGGGTTTCTGAGATGGTAACTCTTTATGAAAGTAGAAAGCCTCATCATGCTCCCACAGAGCAGTTGGTGGTTTTGAACTGCTAACCTTGCAGTTAACAGCTCAAATTCTGTTGATTGTAACAGCTCCAATTCTATTGATGGTATCATTAATTTAGCCAATGGTATAGAATTTAAAATGCTGTTGAAAAAAGGAAAGTACACAGATATCGGACAGATTTTTAGACTAAAATACATGAATTGTGGACTTACGTAGATTACAAACTTAAATGACTGGACACTATTTACACTAACAATGAGGGTTGGAGATAGGGCTAAACTTTCAGTAAGGCTCATTTACTAACACATTACTATCCCTGCTAGACTAAAGCATGTCCTAACGAAAGTAAAGAATGTATGACAATCGTAATATATGGTACTCTTAAGTTGCCAATTATTGAGCTCCTTCAAAGCAAGAGATTTCAACCAAAATCCAGTGACTTCAAAATCCACAACTGTGGGATGCAAGTCATCTGCTTTTGCTCACATTAGGCCATTTCAGCCTTAAGTCTAAGGGAGTATTTCAGTACCTTTAATCTGCTACAGGTACATTTAAGATAAAGTCTTGTTTGCTTAGTGAGGGTTTCCAAATGGTATAGCCTATGGAAGACGTTGTGCACATTGAAGGACAAAGTCTAAAGTCTCAACTGTCTGCAGCACGTGGCCAGGGTCTCCAGGGGCTGCGTAGACATTGGGTCAAAGGTGTCTGACCAGGAACATAATACAGGGCACATTCTCCCATTGAGGTCGATGTAAGTAATCCGGCGTGTTTTTCTCGATGGCAGTTTGCCCTTCTTGGTTTACCCCAGACAGAAGTGAAATCATCTTCTCTGAGACAGGCATGTTCTGCCTACTGCCTCCGCCCACACTGGAGTTGAATTTGAGGTTCACCAAGCATCATTATAGAAGTGTCTATCGAGTTGAGGTGACCGGGGAATAATATTTTAAAGTAGGAACTCTTTGGCCTTCTCCCTCTCTCCGAAGATCCGGAGACTGACCCCAGCTGAGGTGAGGCTCCTCTATCCTAGTGGTTTTTAAGATGGACAACCAGAAGGGAAATATGGAGCATGAGACAGGCACACCACCTCATTGTTGGGGAGACCAGGTTAGCATAGGACCTGCCGTGAGAACAGACGTCTGCCTGTCTGAGTGTGGATCTTTATTGTCGTGGTCTCGTACAACATTGGTGCTTTGGTGATTGACTAGCTTCATTCAGCCTCACGGTCTCCAGGTCTGTCCATGTCATGAGGTGCTTTGTGGTTTCATCACTGTTTTTGGGGGGATGTGTAGCACTCCACTGTGTATGTACCAGAGTGTCTTTATCCATTCTTCCACGGAGAGGCATTTGAGCTACTTCCAGCTTCTTGCTATTGTGAACTGTGTGGTGATGAACATGGGAGAACATACGTCTGCTTGTGTTGTGTCTTTTACTCCTTTGGGGTGTTTACTCAACTGAGGTATTGCTGTATCACATAGCATTTCTATTCCTAGTGTTTTAGAAAGTGTCATATCACTTTCCGCATGGTTTTACAGCTTTCCACCCACGAGCAGACTATATTTTTAATTGGGCTATCGTTGGCGTAAGGTTATGTCTTGTTTTTATTTGCATTTCTTGGATGGCTAGTGATTGTGAGCATTTTTTCATGGGCTTGTTATCCATGTGAGTGCCATTTTTGGTGAACGTCTGTCCCTGTCTTTTTTCATTTAAAAATTGTATCTTTTTTTCTTATTGAGATCTAAAATTCTATAGATTTTAGAAATGACTCCCATGTCCATTGTGTCCTTGTTAAATATGTTTTCCTACTCAGTGAACTCTCTTTTACCTCTTTGGATGAAGTCTTTGGATGCACAGAAATGTCTTATTTTTAGCAGGCCCAGCCATCTATATTGTCTTGGGTGTGTACTTCCTTTATTCTATCTTGCAGTATGTCTGTGTCATACCGGAGGACCCTTAATTTTGTCCCTATGTTCTCATTGATGATCCTCATAGCTCTGACCCATCTTGAGCTCCCTTTTGTACATGATATCAGGTGGGTATCCTATTTTATTCTTCTGCAGATAGAGAGCCAATTTCGCCAGCACCATTTGTTGAAGAGATGGTCTCTTTCCCATTCAGTGTTTTGGGCCCTTTCTGGAAGATCAGTTGCCTATAACTAGATGCTTTTATATCTGAGTTGTCGATCCTGTGCCATTGACCTATGTAGCTATCATTGTACCAGTGCCAGGCCGGTCCATTGTACCAGGACCAGGCTGCTTTGACTGTTGTGACTGTGTACTAGGTTTCAAGGTCGAGTAGTGGAAGGCCTCCTATTTCGTCTTTCTTCTTAAAGGAACAACAACACTCTTTTGTGTTGTCATCATTGTCAATTGCTCTTGAGCCCATTCTGATTCATAGTGACTGCCCAACAGGATAGAACAGTGGCCTGTTCCTATAGTATTCTCATACTCTTCACTATGTTTGACCCTCTTGGTGCAGCCACTAAGTGGACCCATCTCATCGAGGGTCTTCCTCTTCTCTAGTGACCCTCGTCTTCACCAAGGGTGAAGGACTAGTCCCTTCTAACATCATGTCCAATATGCATTAGACAAAGTAGTTATCCTCACCGCTAAGGAGGATTTTGGCTGTAGTTTTTCAAGGACAGAAGTGTTAATTCTTTGGACAGTCCATGGTGTATTCAATAGTCTTTGCCAACACCGTGATTAAAAACCAGAAAACCAAATCCACTGCCATTGAGTCTATTCTGACTCACAGTGACCCAGAAGGATGCGGTAGAACTGCCACGTGGCTCTAAGAACTGCCCGGTTCTACAGACCTCACCCGTAGTGCGCTCCCAACTCAGTGCTCAGGTTGGGGATGGACACCTGAGCCCGCTGACTGGAAAAGGCCGTTCTCTGAGAGTGTAGAACAGAGGGCCAGAGGTCGCAGGCTCCACTTCTCTAGAGATAGAGGTGGGGTGCTGGTGGCTGCTGGGGTGGAAGAGAATGAAGCCTACCTGAGGAGATGAACCACCCAGAACACCGGGTAACACTAAGTGGCCCTGACTCCATTGATCTCTGAGGCCCAGGACATCCCTGGCCCTCCCCTGCTGTCCTCTAGACACCTTAGCATCCTATCCATTTTAGCATTTTCTGCAGCAAGTGTTTGGATTTGGGAGGATCCAAAAGTGTGGGCCAGCTGTCTCTGGGGACAATCAGTTTAATGGGTATTTGTGGGAAACAGAAGGATTTCTCCCAAGTTGTCTCCCCCAAATATATACCAAACTTAGCTGCTTGCGAATGACTATATACTTGGAGGTCATCAGAAGTAGATCAGGGATTATTCTCCCTAAGGGCTATCAGCCATCTAGAGCAAGCAGTCACCACTGTTTGTCCCACAACAAGTAGGGCCCACTCCCTTCTGATAAGGATAATAGTTGTCTGTTTCCTTGTAGGAGACCCCAGCGAGCTCAAGCCCTCCCAAGGGTTGGATCTAGGGTCCACCCATCTTGTCACATGTATACCTCTAGTCCCTCCCATTCCTATGGGCACACTCCTAGCTCATCCCCTTCCTGTTACACCTATGCCCATTGTACATCCCCTTCCTATAATGTGTATGCCTATTGTACTGCCCCTTTCTGTGACGTGTGGTTACCTGTAATCACACCCCCCTAAGGAGATATAACCCTGGGTTATGAATGAACGGGGTGACTCCAACCTTCTGCCAGGTCCTCGAGCCTCCTGCTGGGTCTACGCGAAGACCTGGCTGGTAAGATCATGGCCATCCAGAAGGTGAGCATGCTACCATGAAATGTATCCGACTCCATTATTTGGCTCTCTCTTCTATCTCTCATGCTTTCTATGACTA
>NW_022111300.1:37749929-37764094 GCF_000313985.2 Echinops telfairi
GAATGGATCCATCACCCTTAATTAACTTCGTAGCCTAGCTGGTTCACATTCGTCAAAGAGGTCTGCCACGCGCCAATTCCAGTTCTCAGTTCACATTAGCGACACATCGCCAGCTTTTGTGGGTATTTTTCTGATTACTAAGAAATGCATTACAAAGTGCACGCCTGCACGGAGCAACCATCAGATCCGTCCTTCCACATTTCATTGGTTTGAATGAATAGATGTTCCTTCTCATTCGGACTGGCTTCATTTCATGAAATAAGTAATTGGAGAAAAGCGAAGAGAGGGAGAGATCTCAGGTACGCAGAATGTTTTTCTACTTTCAATGTGCATTTTAGCAGCTCACCCATGCACCGAGCATTTAAAAAAACCAACCAACCAACAAAACCAAAACGTCAAGTTACTCTATGATTACTTTGCAATGTTGCCTCTACAGATTAGCCGTTGAATGTTGGAGTCTTCACACCTTACAACTCGAGAGACTATAAATATTCTCATTTATTTGGCTGTATATAAAAGACACCCAGAGGGAGCTTTTCAGCGTGGGCGTGGGGTGGCCTGGATGGCGGGTCTGTGTGCATGGCAGAGAGAGGCTCCCGGCCCCTGTCTCAATACTTCTTTTTCCTCCAAGGACCCATTCTGCCACTGTTTGCAGACAAATCTTCATATCAATTCTTCTTTCCCAATTTAATGGCTGTTTGGGCACAGCCCTGCAGAACAAAAGAGAAGAGAAAGGAAAAAATATGTAGCTCGAGGGAAGAGGGCCTTTGGCGACATCATGGTCAAATGCTCGTCGTCCATGCAGGAGATGCAGGTTCCAGTCCTGACCAGTGATGAGCTCCCATCCCTCTGTCATAGAAGGCTTGCGATGATCATGATCGTGTGCAGGGTTCAGGGGAGATTCCAGACCAAGAAAGAACAAGGAAGAAAGCTATGATGTTTGACTTCCAAAAAATCAGGCCGTGGAAACCACATGGGTGGCAGTGGGCTGATCCGCTACCGATCCTGGGGTCCTGGGGAAGTCAGGGCATGGGGTGGTTATGGGGGTGGGGGTGGGGCTGACTACCAAGACAGCTGACAACAAGATGGAAGGTGATGGAGGAGAGGGGAAATGATAGATGGAGGAGACAGGATGGGAGGGCACCAGGATCCTGCTAAGCTAGGGGGCAGAATTTCTTGAACCGCAGCAGGAGGCAGGTACTGCGGGTCCAAGCAGGAAGATGGTCCACACCTGGCAGGAGGGTGAGGACAGCCCTGGTGAGCAGGGGGCCTGTGGCTCTAAGTCCAGAGCCAATGCTGTCCAGTGTCAGGACCGCAGGACCTCACAGATGGACCAGGCTTCTTGTTCAGGAAATGGAAGTGGGTCCAGGAGGACACTGTGTGAGGTGGGGAGCCCCAGTGCCTGCGTGAGATCACCAGGCCTGAACCTGTGACGGTCCTCAGAGGCACTGCGATCTCCCTGGACAGGGACTAGCCAAGCCCTGTTCCTTGGGGCATAGCTGAGGGGATGGTAGTTGGGGCTCAGAGTGCTAAACTTTGTCCCAATCATTGAAGTCACTGCTCTATGCAGGCGAACAGTGGATAGAGGGGGCTGTAGGAGATTTGAGAGAAAACAATAACGTCTCGCTGCCGAAATAGTAAAACGTTAGAAATATTCCCTCAGGAGGTTTTTCTTCTGCCTGCGGTGCTGAGGAAGACACGCTGCTCTGGGGGGCCAAACTCATCCACGGTACTAAGTGACTTCCTGCTCCTCTTTTTTAAAAATTTAATTTAATTTTTTAAAAATAATTTTATTAGGGGCTCATACAACTCATCACAATCCATACATACATCAATTGTGCAAAGCGCATTTGTACATCGTTTCTCAAAACACTTTCTCTCCACTTAAGCCCCCGACATTAGGTCCTCATTTTTCCCCTCCCTCCCCGCTCCCCCCTCCCTCATGAGCCCTTGATAATTTATAAATTGTTATTTTGTCATATCTTGCCCTGTCCGAAGTCTCGCTTCACCCACTTTTCGGTTGTCCATCCCCCAGGGAGGAGGTCACATGTAGTTCCTTCTTCCTGCTCCTCTTAAGGCAGCCTCTTGGCCTTGGTCACCAAAGCTCACTGATGTCACCATACCCTACGGTAGGGTCACACCTCGGGAGTGCTTCCTGGGAGAGAAAGAGGAGCTAACATGAAGTGACTGGTAGGTCAATACTCATCAGGGAGAGGCAGCACGTATGCTAATTTACGGTTAGCCAGAGAGCAGTCTGAGGTCAAGTGTCACAAGGGACAAATAGGAGCATCTAAGTCTTCTAACAGAAGTTTGGGCCACAAAGGTGGCTGTTTGATTGGCTTCGTCTTTAGCTGGGGAACCCTGGTGGTGCATTGGGCTGCAATCTGCTTGGTTGGCAGTGCAAAACCACCAGTAGACAGTTACAGTCTTGGAAACCCACAAGTCAGCATTGAATCAATGGTAGTGAGTCTTTTTTTGGGGGTTTGTTTTTGCCAACTGACTGACTTATAAGATCAAGTGGCTTTGGGGCAGGGAAGGGCATTTATTTTGACCTCAACCAAGAACCCAGAACAAAGTTCAGTCAATCGCCTGACTCCAGTGCGGTTTCTAGCGTGTATTGAGGAATATAGGAGCCCTGAGTGAGGCAGAAGAAGGCCCACTGCTGTGCCTTCTGTCCCTTCCCTCCACCCTGTACTTGATGCCTGGAGGGCATCTGGCAGACCCCATTGGATTCGATTGGTGTGTACCCACAAAGAAGAGACTCAGAGCCTCATTAACCTGATGACCTCATGGTCTTCTGAGCCCACGGATGCTGACTGGAGGAGTCAGGTGAGCACCTGTATGAGACGTGTGCTTGGCTGTGCCTTTAAGAGGCTGACTCCTAGGTCACCAAGTGAGGGTTTCTGGAGCGCGGGGCTTAGGCATATGACTTTTTATCAAGTCATCGAATAATTTGCTGCTGTGGCTAGGTACCCTGGTGGAGTCCGTTCTGACCCACAGTGACCCAAAACACAACAGAAGGAAACTTCGCTGTAATTTACCCAACAGTGTCCTTCCCCAGGGGCTGGTCTCTCCGGTCAACATCATCGCCAAAGCATGAACAAGGAAGCCTTGCCGTCCTTGCCTAGAAGGAACATTGTGGCTGTACTTCTCCCGACTTCCTTTCCCACACAATCAGCGTTCCTTAAATGCTGTTGAGTAAAGAAACACGTGAGCTAAGTAAGTAACAGTTCCTGGGAATTGAGAACCTACTAGACAAGTGGCAAGAGCTCTGGTGGCACAGTGGTTAAGCACTCAATTGACTCACCAAAAGTCACTCCCTGGGAGAAAGCGATGGCAGCCTGCTTCCATAAAAAACGACAGCCTTGGACACCGGCTGGGGCAGTCCTACTCTTTTGGAACGACTCAAGGGCATCAGGTCTATGAGGGGCAAAAGAAGTCAGTGCTTGGCTGCTAGTCCGCTTGCTCGTCACCAGTGGCTCCGTGGGAGAAAACACCCGCTGATCTGTCACCATAAAGACTACAGGCCTCAGGGGTGATTCTGTTTTGTCACAAGGGGTCGCTGTGGGTTGGAGTTGACTTGATGGCATCCAACAACAACAACAGCAAAACTACAAACAGATAAGAGTCATAAGATAAAAGAAATCCAGACAGGAGAATCACAACAGAGAGGCTGCATGGATCAGGGTAGATGGGAACGTGAATAACGGGTAGAATTTTGAAGGACAGGGGACCAAGGACGCTCCTGCTAAGGAGAGCATATTGTGTGCTTTCTTTGGCTGAATCTTAACGGGTGTCAGCAGTGAATGGGTTCTTACTTGAAATCGGTAGAGGAACCAAATTCTGAAAGTCTGCAATGTCATGGGCGGAAGTTTGGAAGTCAGTAATTAATTGGCACATGAGGGTTTTATTTCATTTATCTATTTTTTAATAAATCATTTTGGGGGGGTTATTATAGCTCATAATAGTCCATACATCCATTGTATCAAGCACATCTGTACATATGTTGCCATCAACATTTCCAAAATGTTTTCTTTCTACTTGAGCCTTTGGTATCAGCTTCTCTTTTTTTCCCTCCCTCTTCAACCCTCCCACCTTTGTGAACCCTTGATAATTTATAAATTATTTTTATTTTCATATTTTACACCATCCTCTGTCACTCTTCACCTACATTTATGTTGTTCATCTCCCTGGGGGTGGGTGGGTGAGTTTTATGTTGATCGTTGCAATTGGTTCCCCCTTTCTCCCTCTTCTCTCCCCATCTTCCCCCTACCTGCATGGTGTCATTACTCTCATTATTGGTTCTGAGGGGTTTATCTGTCTTGGATTCCATGTGTTATGTGTCGAGAGCTCTTATCTGTACCAGTGTACATGCTTCGGTTTAGCCATATTTGTAAGGTAGTGGTCATGGTAGTGGTGGTGGGTGGGTGAGGGGGAGGGGGTGAGAACACATTAAAAAACTAGAGGAATGTTGTGTGTTTTGTCAGTGCTATATTGCACCCTGGCTGGCTCATCCCTGGGATGTCCAATTTTCAATAGATGAGCTTTGGGTCTCCATCCAAATCCCCTTGTTTGCATTGTTTTGAGTCTTCTGATGCCTGATACCTGATCACACAGGTTGGTGTGCTTCTTCCATGTGGGCTTTGATGCTTCCCTGCTAGATGGCCTCTTGTTTAATTTCAAGTCTTGAAGACCCAGGCTATCTTTACCACATTAGCTTATGCACATTTTGTCATCTTCGATCATGTTGGGAAGGTAAGCATCACAGGATGCCAGGTTATTAGAAGAAAGTGTTCTTGCATTGAGGGAGTATTTGAGTAGAGGCCCAATGTCTATGTGCTACCTTGATACTTAACCTATATATATATATGTAGGATATAAATAGACCTATATCCATATCATTATAGATTAATAGATTTACACATGTACATGCCTATGTTTATACCTCTATAAAGGGACATGGAGTTTTGAAGCAGAAATCTAGAGCTCTGTTGAAAGAAAATGCTTCATGTTCTTTAAACCTAGAACTTAAAATATTGTCAGTTGAGTTGGTGAATGTAATAAAACCATTCAATGCATCAAAGAAGAAGGGTTGTACAATCATCACCAAAATCTGTTTTAGAACATTTTCTTCATCAATTATCTTTTGATTCCATCTATTCACAGTCTTTGAAGCCCTTTGTCTGTGTCAACAAAGAAGTACTGGTGGAAAAAATAGTCACTCATTAGGTTGCTAACCACACAGACAGAAGTTCAAACCCCAAAGCCTCTTCACAGGCAAAAGATGAGCCTTGCTGCTTTCAAAAAGATTTACAATCTTGGACACTTCCTTGGATCACGATGAGTTAGTATTGATTTTGTGGCAGTGAATTTGATCTTGGTTTCTCTCTCTATCTGTATATTTATAATCAATCAATTGATTGAATTTTTGATGAATACTACATTTTTCTTTTTATTGATAAAAGTAACAACTTCGTTGGCAGCTCAAGGAAATTGTATATTAACATTTAAATTTAATGTAATTAAAATGGAATATCAATTTAAATCCATATTTCCTCCAAAAAAAATCAAGAAAGAAAAGAAACTGCTTCTGTGCATCCTCCATGGTTTGGTTTGGAAATGAGGCCCTTGTGGTGGGATGGGTCAGTTTGACTTGGCCTTTCAGCCATGATCTTGTAACTCTCACCAAATATCTGGACGGGGCCATCCAAACGAGGTGCTTGTGGCCCACCAAGGAGACTGGATCGTTTTCAAGTAATGTGAATAAGATGCAAGGAACCCTTTGGGATGGGACCTTGCAAATAAGGTGTATGTAACCTTAACAAAGGGATTGGTTAGTTTTGACGTTCCGCTAGTCTTAAAAGAGAGCCAATCTCAGAACAGAAATCTGGCTAAGGCCAAGAAGAAGAGATGGGAGTGGGAGGTACTTTGCACTTGGGGTCACTGCACTGGGAACTGCTTAGGTTCAGGAGACGATGAGCTACAGTGCTGGGCATTGTGAGAGGCAGTGAGACGCTGGGGGAGGCAGCAGAACCAGGGGGCCACCAGGACATGGTATGTTGGGCTTTCTGGCCCATGGAATGAGAGCACTGTGTGTCTTTGGGTAGGAAGCTTTCTGGAGGTCTGGGGGACTTCTCATCACTTATTGGTGGAGCTAAAGGCTTTGTAACATTTGCCCAAGCCAGGAAGAGACCCAAGGGCTTGAGGCTTCTGCTCATGTAAAGAGCCAGAGAGAGGCCTGCCTAAAGGCACAACTGAGAAGAGGCTGTCCTGATCAAGAACTGTATCCTGACTCCTTCCTGATCCTGAGTTGTAACCTGTTACTTTCTTAATAAACTTCATAATCCTGAGTATTGTCTGTGAGTTCTGTGTGGACATTGCGATGAATTACTGAACGCAGCAGAGAAGTAGAGAATGTCCTAGGAAGGCTGTTGAAAGTTGCAAGAATAGAGATAAGTCTAACCCCCACCTCATAGCAATCAGCCTTGGGCTGTTGATCTTGATTCTCTCTTCTTCGCCTCCTGAAGTTGGAGGAGGTCAGAAAAGCAGGCGTGGAATCGGTAAGGCTATTGCAACAGTGCAAGTGAGTATCATGAAGGTGTAGATTAGGAGAGTGGCAGAAATGGAAATGAGGGGGTGGTTTTGATTAATATTGCAATGGCCAACTCAATCTTCCTTAATAATTGAAAAGGCTATATGCGGGAAGAGGTAAAGGTTCATTCTGAAAATTTGAGCGATTGGAACTGAGGACCAATGGATTCTACTGAGAGAAACCCAACATCCAGAGGCACAGGCAAGTTTGGGAAGAAAACCGGTGCGTTCAGATGTGAACCAAGTGTGGCCGTCAGCTTTCCCAGCAAGGAGATTGACAGGCGAGGCCTTGGCTCCGGGAAAAATCCAGGCATACTGATGTCGAGTTTGGAAATGTCTTTTATCAAGAAGAGAAGGGAAAATGTCAAGTCTGTAGAGTGTGTACAGAGAAGAGGGCATCGCGAGAGGAGAAGGGTAAAGGAATATCCTTCAGGAAGATTTTTAAAGGAGGAAGGAAGATCAGGAGCGAGGGAGGTGAGAAGGCTCAGGAGTCCAAGGGAGAGATGGTTTCTAGCAGGAGGGAATGATTGGTCCTGAAGTTCTGGAGAAGTCCAATTTGCATTGAAGCATTACTTCTTTGGAAAACAGTTCATGAAACGCAATATGTTTTCCATTTCATCACCTGGGATGTTTTCTCCTTTTCACTGCATGGTCCTCATTTTTCATTTATCCTGCAAACTATTTGTGTGTGTGCATGTGTGTTTGTAGCATCTGTTTATATGCTTTGCTGTCTTTTCAAATTGGCTGATTTTTCCCAGAATTGGGGTGCCAGTGGGTGAGCATTGGACTGCTAATCTTAAGGTTGGCGGTTCAAGCCCACCAGCTGCTCCTCCCAAGTAACCTGAGGCTGTCTTCTCTGGTAAAGATTTACAGTCTCATGAACTCTATACAGGGCTCCACGAGTCTGAATGCCTTTGATTGGATAAAAATGTGTGCATGTATGTATGTGTGTATTTGAACACCAATTTTATCAAGTGGAACCAAGTTATACCGTTTTGATTCAACTAAGAAAATAGCACTTTAAAAAAATGTACCCTCACTATCATGATCCTAATTCTGCCTTACAAATCTGGCTAGACCAGAGGATGTACATTGGTACAGATAGCAGTTGGAAACACAGGGAATCCAGGACAGATGACCCCTTCAGGAACAGTGGTGAGAGGGCCGAGGTCTGGAGGGTGGAGGGAATGTGGGGTGGAAAGGGGGAACTGATTACAAGAATCTACTTATGGCTTCCTCCCTGGGGGATGGACAGCAGAGAAGAGGGCAGGGGGAGATGTCGGACAGTGTAACTTATGACAAAACAATAATAATTTGTAAATTATGGAGGGTTCACGAGGGAGGGCCTACTGGGGAGGGAAGGGGAAATGGGCAGCTGATATCAGGGGCTAAAGTAGAAGGCAAATGTTTTGAGAATGATGAGGGCAGCAAATGTACATATGCGCTTGGCACATGGCTGTATGTATGGATTGTGATAAGAATTGTACGAGCCCCCAATAAAATAAATTTTTTTAACAAGGAAAAAAATGTGACAGTTTGAAGTGTTGGGCATAGCCAAAATGAAGCAGTGTTTTCGAGACTGCTGCAGAGGAGCGCTGGTGGCACTGATGGGTAGGCGGTGGACAACTCACCACCCCTTTGGTGGTTCCGACCGACCAGCCATCCTACGGAAGAAAGACGAGGCTGTCTGCTCCTGCAGGCTCAGAACCTCTGCACAGGGCTGCTGAGAGTCAGCACTGGCTGGATGGCAATTGGGTTTGATTCCGACTACTGTAAGAGATTCACCTTCCGAAACTCAGAGCAAGTTTCGGAGTTGCCTGAGAAGCAAGGTGGAAGGCAAATTGACTGGTAGTTAAGTTGTTTTTAAAAGAGGGGAAAGGAGTTTTATCTTAAGTGCTAGGACATGATAAAAGGTATTAAAAACTCAATTTGAGGCTGTACAGGAAACTGTAGAAAGCTTGCCCTGGTTTATGATGCCTGTAAATAATGAGTTTGAAAGGAAACAAAGAAATATGTTGAACATTTGACATTATTAGATCAGCTTTGATGGATTTATTCATATGACAGGGAAGAGACTAAAAAGTACTGCAAAGTGTTACATGGGTGAGCTGCAGAAAGTGCCGCATGAATTTGGTTTTCTTTTTGTTAAAGCAACAGTGCTATCTTAGTCTTTATCAAAAGAGGATGGGTTTGGACTAAAAGCCCCGTGTCTCTGGCAGATTTTTAATGGTGAAAAATTTCAAGAAAATGTTGGACATTGTGTCAAATATAATTGGTCCACGAATAGGAAATCTGGAAAAGATTATAAATAGATCATTCCAGATCAATGCCCTATATAAGTGAATTATGCTATTCAACGATAACCCCCCAAATTATGTCCAGAAAAGAGATGGACACACCAGATTTGGGGTGTCTGTGGAGGGGGAAGAAACAAGAATGAGGGTGGGGGGGGGACCATGGTGCAGCCTGAGGCGCCTTCTTCTGAGACAGAAGAGAAGGGACTGACAGGCAGTTTTGGAAAGAAGAGAATTTCGGGAGTTCTGTTAGAGGACCTTGAACTTCTCAGGAATGTAGGGAAGGAGGGGGGCGGGGCATGCCTACGAGAGAGGTCAGCGCATCGGTTTAGGCAGAGAGAGCAGTGTCTCCAGGGGACTGAGGGGTGAGGACTGCACCCCGGACACTATCAGAGGAGCGACACAATTGGCTCCTGTCTGTGGTGGGGATGGGCCTGTAGGCCACCCTGTGTGATAAATTCTCACCATCACCACCCCAACAGTTTCTCCATCCAGGTCTGCAGTCAGAATGTGGGGGGGTCGGCTTGGTGCAGGGCCTGCATTGGGGTGGGGCCCCCCAGGAGTCCTGCCCTCCTCACCCTCAGCAGCAGGGCTTGCTTCTGAAACCCCAGCCATACACCTCCCACGCAGGCCGGGGAGACCTGGACTCTGAGATTAATTGGCCTTCATCTCTCTCCCCCTAATCTGCTTCTTCCTGTTCAGAGCATTTTTCTTGGGATACAGTAGCTTGTCATAAGTCAACCTAGGAATCAACTCTGCGATCGCAGAAACCAAGCCTCGTAGGAGAAGAAGAGAAAGAAAAGAAAGAAATCCTCAAGCCCCTAGTCCTTATCAGACAATTTCAGAATTATTATCACAAGTGCTCGAGGCCCTGTTCTGCTATCTGGCGTGGGGAAGGAGGGAAGAGAGTGTGTGCGATAGTGAGTGCCCGCAGGGAGAGGGAGGGTGCTGAGAGCCACTGTGGTTTGTCTGACTCCCAATTTCGTTTTCCTGATGAAGTGGTGACTTCTAAGTAGTAATTTTCTCACAAAGTCACTATGTCCTTGGGCCCTGTTTCCACTTCTTGTCCCCATCTCCTTCCCTATAGGTCTCCTTTCTCAGAGGCAATAGACAGTTCTTCAGACTCCTGCGGCAACTTCCCCTGCAATTAATGGGTCTTTTCTCTTTGGTTTGATGTAACTGTTTCAAGACCAAATTGTTTTTTGCATTGATCTTTTTTCCTTTTGGGATCCTGTGTTTTCAGTAATGGAAGCATGCTGAATGAAATGGTGATAAAAGTTAAATAGGGAATAAAAATGTTGATGCAATTAGTGGGACTCACTTGTCCCAATGGGTCTCTGATCCTGGGGTTGGCGGGTGTGAGACCTTTTTTTTTCTTCTTCAAATTCACGAAGTTGTACATATTGCCCACTAGATGGCAGTATGCACTAAAAATGGGCTACCACCCCGCCCCCCCCCCCACCCCCCAATCAAATACACTCTCATCGCCTGGATACAGACTCATAGCAACCTTACTGGACAGGGTAGAACTGCCCCAGTGTGTTTTCGAGACTGTTGACAGGAATCGAAAGCCTGTCTTTCTCCCACAGAGTGGCTGGTGGTTTTGAACTGAAATTTCAGTTTGCAGCCCAATATGTAACCTCTACATCACCAGGGCCCCTAAAAGTGTGATAGCGGTATCCTATTAAAGGCCAGTGGCAGAAAATGTAGGTGGGAATTCTATGTCCTGTGTGCCATTCAGGGTTAAGAAAATGTAATATTAAATGAGGGCCTACTAGGAGCAAGTGTCCCCGGGCAATGCAAGTGGTTAGTAGCCCAACCACTACCCAGAAGGCTGGCAGTTGGAACCCACTGAGGCACCTTGGGAGAGAGACCATGGGTAGCCTGGGCAAGGCACTGGGTCCAGTGTTGCAAGCCACACAGAGGTGAACACGATATTGGCAACTCTTCAAGAACTCACAACCTGCGGAGAGGGCCAGAGGATGGCACAATGGGGGGTGGGTTGGGAAGGGCAGGTGAGGGACAACAGTCGTGTGCAATGGCGGGAGAGACAACTCTCACCTGGGATGACTTGGGAAAGTTTCGTGAGGAGAAGAGAGACCTTTGTGTATGTCTCTTTGACAATAGACAGCCACGCACCATTTCCAACCATTTCTATCTGGTCAGCTTGGTGACATTGATTACATGTTCCAAGTTGTGCAAATATTCTAAGCATCCTTCTCCACATTGGTTTACCTCCGTGGATGTAGACTCACCGCCCCACATACTTCTTGTCTACCCTTGTGAGTTGCTTCGGTCAGCTGATAGTTCTCACACTGATAGTTCTTTAAAAGACCATGATACTCCAGGGAAGCATTCTTTACTTACTAAGCTAAATCTCCTCTTTTTGGTACAAAGGAGACTTCAGGAGATACTGTAGTTTGACATGTATACCTTGCATGTTACACTTTTCTGCAAACTGCGTTGGTTTCCTCTGTGCTCTGTGCATGTTCTGTGTGTGCTTGCTTTATTCATGAGGAAGCAACATGTGAAAAGCATGGTCGTTTGGTTCAAGGTTTAACCATGATCTCAGGGCAGTAGTTTTAGGGTTTATCCAGCCTCAGTAGTGCCAGAAAAATCTGGCTTCTGTTAACAATTTGGAAATCTGTTCTGTATTTTTTTCCCCTTTTGACTAAGATTCTCCTATAAAAACCATTGATAAAAATGCTCTGTAATGTAGCCAGGTACCCTGTAGCTCTTCCAATCTCATGAAGAACCAAATCAAATCAATGCTGACTTGTAACGGCCCCCTGTGGGTTTCCGGGACTGTAACTGTTTATGGGAGTAGAAAGGCCAGTCTTTCCTCCTGAGGAGCTGCTGGTGGTTTTGAACTGTTGACCATGTGGATCGCAGCCCAACACATAACCACTATACCATCAGGGCTCCTCATGATGTCACGGCAAAGGAGGCAGTTAATCCTGGAAGTACCAGACACACATACATTTCATGGGGGGAGGTAGTATTTGGACTTTGGAGGATGTGAACCTAGAGGCTCCCAAATTTATTTGTCCCACTGTCCCCTTCTCAGGGGAAAAAAAAAGGACTCACTGCCTTCGCTGGCAATAAAACCTCTAGTCCTATAGCCCATAACCCAGCATAAAGTACAGGTATATGCTTGTTCAGCTCCCCTGGATCTTTCCAGAGCCCCCCACCATAAGGCAAGGTTTCAAGAAGATATGAGGGAGTAGGAGGGAAGGGAGGGCAGAGGGAAGAGAGGCAGCGACAGGGCCGGAGTGGTCTGAGCAGGAGAGAGAGCAGGGTGAAGGAGATTTGGGTTTCTCCGGTGAGGAATCCAAGACCTCTGAGCCTGTTTGTGCTTCATGGGCAGGGCTTTCTCATTTATCGGCCTACTTGCAGTTTAATCTGCGTCTCCCAATTTTATCGGGTAAGAAAGAAATTCGGCCGCTGTGATGCCATTTGGTCCTGGGCTGTGCACGATCCCCTTTTGATCTGGGTCCTGCTAGCCAGCTTGGCGCTCCTGGCTTGCCTCGAGCTAGCTTCACACGGCGGTTCCATTGGCTTTGATGCTTTCTAGAGGCCACGTTTGCATTTGTTCCAATTTGAAGTTTTAATAAGTTTTCTCGCCTTTTCATGGCTGACTTTAAAAAGAAAAAAAGATATCCACATGCAACAAGCAGTAGATGGGGTTCTGAGTATTGTTTGTTTGTTATGTTACCCCTGAGACGCAAACATAAGAAACACAGAACACCTCATTTCTCGCCGAGAGTTTTGGCCCGAAAAAATCCACCTCCAGTACAAGTAGATGGAATGGAAGAAGAGAGCCCTGATAGAACAGGTCCGTGCTTATTTCTAGGACCTTGCTTAGTAATCGCAGCAAGGGAACTTTGGGGAGGTTTTTTGGGAACTTAGTATGTGCTCAATTAAAGATTTTCTTGTTAGTTCTGATCTGAGTGAACAGTTCATGATGAGTTGGAAGGCACTAGGCAGTGTTTCTACTATTATTGGCATAAGCAGTTACACATTTTTCATTAAGTGCCAATGTGTTTTACCAGTGCATTGCTGTGTTATTTTTAATAAAAGAAAAGACCAATTACATTGCTTGCTCTTGATTAAATATTTAATCCAAGGGAATTGATGGATGAATTATGGCATATTCTTTGGAGGAATGTTTATTAAAAAGGTAATTACTAAGACCATGGTACTTTTCAATAGCTTCTTATGCTCGGGAGGAACCCTGGTGGTGTAGTGGTTAAGCTGATCTCAAGACCAGCAATTTGAAACTACCTGTCCCTCCAAGGGAGAAAGACGGGGGTTTCCACTCCCCGAAAGTTACAGTCTTGGAGACTCTGGGTAGTTCGACTGTGCCTTTATGGGGTCATGATGAGCCACATACATACAACGGCAGTGAGTGTGCCAAGTCGTATGCATGTGGAGGTTGGATAGTGAACAAGGAAGAAGGAGGGAATATCGATGCCTTTGAAGGATTGTGTTGGGAAAGACGATCAAACACAGATCATTGTCCTCCTGATTGCACTGGATCAAACGTGATACTTGGTCAATGGACCTCCCCCCTAGACCCAACCTGAATTTGATCTAGGTGCAAGGATCTCTTGCTTGTTCCATGGCAAAAATTCCTTCCCTGGCTTTTTAAATATCAATGGAGGTCTTTTCTTTATTATTCATTGTTGGTATTTTTATCTTTATGTTACTACTAATTTATCCCTGCCACCTCATTTCCTTTCTATTCTTTATTGTTTCGGTTGGGTTGACCAGTTTCTGAAGCACAGAAGAAGTGGATGCCTAGAGATAACTGATGAGAGGATTTGTAGGGGATGTAGGGGTGGGTAGGGTGGAGATGGAGAGGGTGAGAGGATTTTGCGAGTAAACAGTGAGTTGATTTTAAACACTGGAGTGATTTTTAAACACTTTAAACGGTGGTATAAATGATTAGCATCTTTAGTTGGTGACCAAAAGGTTGACAATTCAAGTTCACCCAGAGGCACCTCGCAAGAAAGGCCTGATCATTCATTTACCAGCCATTGAAAATCCCACGAGCACAGCTCTGCTCTGACATACGGGGGTCCCCACAAGTTAGACTGGACTCAGTAGCAACTGGTGGTTGATTGTACAGGTAGTCTCTCCGAGACTGAGCGTTGGCTTCCATGTCTGGTCAAACATGGCCCTGTCTGTTCCTATAGCCTAGATCGACTGTTAAGTGAGCAGAATCAAACATCCCAGAACAGGAATACAGGTTGTCCAAAGAAAGATCTATTTTAGATA
>NW_022111300.1:37764400-37766791 GCF_000313985.2 Echinops telfairi
GCTAGCATGTCCGTGTGGCTCCGCGACGACTTGGAGCTGCCCTCCGATGTGTGCCAGGGTTCTCTGTAATCCCATGGAAGCAGATTGCCAGTCCTTTCTTCTGTGTTACTTCTGGATGTTTTCAAACCAGGAACCTTTCCGAGCTGAGAGCAAACTATCAGCTTGTACAAGGGAAGAAAGGTCATCACTAGAGATTTTTTTTACTCTCTTTGAATGCCATTATCTCAGTGTGCCCTCTTTCCTGGTGCCTACCCTCTCTACTCTTCCCTCACTCCCCTCCTGCCCTCCCCTGACATCCTGTTGACAGACCTCACTGTCTCATTGGTCCCTTTCCCAGAGCTGCTCACAATGGCCTGCGGCCATGCTGCTTGAGGACAGGTAGATAAGATATGACCCAAAGCAAAAGCCATCTCCAATCACATTCGTTTCTGCAGTCATGGAGTTTCATCATGGTTTTTCAGAGCTGCCCAGCCTGAGAACTGAGTAAAAATTTGCTGACATCCATTTACCTGTTTTCCTTGGGCCTTCTCTCTCACGTGCAGCTACCAGCCGAAGTCGGACTGTGTGTCCACAGACCCATCCCAAGTCACGGCTCATAAATGGTAGTGTCTCTGAACAAAAGCCTCCAGTGAAGAGGTGGCTGCCTCTGTGGCTTCCTTTCTTCCAGCCAGCTCATTGCTTAATCCGGGGTCCATGTAAGCTACACGATCCCAGGAAGCCAGAACTCGAAGGGATCTAGGGGACATCTGGTTCATCTCCACTTTTCAGAGGAGGAAACTGAGGCATGGAGGGCATTGCTCAAGATGACACATCTCTAAGGAGCAACTGTGGGACCAGATCCCAGATCATTTCCATCTGCATTATGCCAGGAAATTGATATCTTGCCTTGTCTCCTTACATAACCCTTCTTGACCTAGGAACTTCTATGATGCTAAAAAGGAAAGGCCTTGAAGCTTCATTTCGTAGCTTTGTCCAAATGCCCTATCTTTTACAAACCTTCTAAAGGGGGACTAAATCATAAGAGAAACTCTGCGCTCTCAGTCAGCATTTAATAAACCACAGGAAAACATACAAAATCCACAGTCAAACAGCAACAGCGATTGCAAAGCTCCAGTGCCCATTGCATCCATTCCAACTCGTGGCAACCCCGTCTTTTCCAGAGTAGAACTGTGCTGTCCTGGACCGGGTTGACAAGGGTGTGACCTTTCAGGTACAGATCACCAGGCCTTTATTCTGAGGCACTCCTGGACTAGTAGGTGATTTAGATGGCAAGCGCTTAACCAATGCCAAAGTCTATAGTACTGGTCTCCATTAGGGTTAATTGCACGCATGTTGTACCTTCCCTAATGGACTACCAGAGTTGCACGTGGGCAACAATCTTGTCTTCTTCCTTCTTATGTGTTCCATAATATTGGCATGGCACCTGGCACCTACTGGATACTCAATACAAGGGTGCTGAACAAATGAATGAGGGACTGAATGAAAGGTGGCCCCCATGGAAGGGTGTCTTTGTTCTCTCATGCAGTGGGAGGGCCGCGAATCATAGTGTGATGAATCTGTGGGGATTGGGAGTGCTCTGTGAGTTATGAGGACGTTTTCCTGTCTCTTTGGCTGAGAGAGCAGTGATAACACTAAAAATGCAACCTTGGAGTAGCTAACTGTGATTTAGGGAGTGCATTCCGAGGAGCTCTTCATAAATAAATCAATGAAATTGCTGCCACTAGCCAGTCAGGCGGGTCTACTCCTCAACTGAGCAGGTTTCTGGAGGTCTTCTGGCCAGGATGTTAAGAACTCTGGAAGCTTGCTCCATCTTTCATGTTCCTGGCATTCGCTTGGGCTTTCTTACTGGCAGTGCTACCCCTTCGAGTAAGAACAGAGAGAAGAATCCCACTGGTCAGCCATTGTGGTTGTGGCAACCTGAGGACACTGCCCCAATTTCCTTTCTTCTCCACAACTGGCTGAACTGCCCACATTTCTTCACTCACACAGTCTTCTGGGAGGCTCGGGGGCTATGAAGTTCAAAGGACAGGTCTCAATAAAGCACTGTGGGAAAACTACTGATACAATTGTTGCTGCCTTCCAATCCATCTCAAAGCACAAGTGGGTTTTGGAAATGATTAAGTGATTCTTCTCAATGGAAATATTTGTGCTTTTTTATCTTAATCCCAAAGACCTTAAATCTCTGCCTTTCAAGACAGCAAGGAATTTAGTTGAAATAGTGATGTTTGAAATCTGGGTTAAGAGACGATGACTGGTGGCGACTCTCCGAGTTCCTCCATCCTTCCGTCCCAATGTATCCAACAGCAAATGTTTATTGAGTACCCATATGTGTCAGAAACAATGGCAGGATTTGGAGATATAAATATAGAATGGCCTTTATGCTCAAGGATT
>NW_022111300.1:37772236-37776550 GCF_000313985.2 Echinops telfairi
TTTGTCCCAATTTTCTAATTGATGAACTCTATTGCTCTGAGCTTTATATTTGGGTCTGATCCACCTTGAGTTTATTTTTGAGCATGGGGAAATATGAGTCCTGCTCTATTTTCCTGCATATGGAGTTCCAATTTTCCCAATACCATTTGTTGAAGAGCTTGTCTCTATTCCATTTGATATTTGTTCTCCTCTGTTGAAAATCAGTTGCCAGTAGGTGAATGCATTTACTCCTCTATTTTCAATTCTATTCCATTGGTTTGTGTAACTATCATTGTATCAGGATCAGGCTGCTTTACCTATTGTGGCTATTCAGCAGGTTTTGATGTTGGGTAGTGTGAAGCTTTTGCCCTGGTTCTTCTTTTTAAGGTGTTTTTAGCTTATCCTAGTTCTCTTCCCTCTCCACATGAAGTTGATAATTAGCTTTTCTTTTTCTCTAAAGGAAAAGGTTCAGATGTGGATAAGAATTGTGTTATATACATTGCTTTAAGTAGTATTGGCATTTTCACAATAGTAAGTCTTTTTATCCACGAACATGAGATATTCTTCCCTTTATGTAAGTCTCTTTTGCTTTCTTGTACTAGTGTTGAACCACTGACTTTGGGGTTTCCAGCTTAGCCATTGCCCCACCAGGCCTAGGTAGTGGCTATGATCCAAGAAGGGGAGAGCAGGAAGGTGGAGGAAGGGAGTTTGGGGCAGAGAGGAAAGAGGATGGCAGGAAGAGGCAGAGGCTGACAGTGGTGAGCAGTTAAATCAGAGCTGTCCCAGGCCCTCAGGCCCTCAACTACCTGTCCTTGACTGACAGAGAAGGACACAGGTGCCCAGGAAGCAAAGCAAGACATAGGCAATCATCCACTCCACAAGTGTGGCACACAGCCAGGCTCTGCTTCTGTCAGTGAGCAAAGAAGTGGAGTGACAGGGGCCCAGCTATAATTAGCCCCTGGCTGGTGCTTCGAAAGCCACCTGCTGCTGAGTTGAGAAGTCCAGAGCTGGCCAGCGAGTCAGCACCAGTGGGTGTGAACAAGCCTGGGAACTCGTGGAAGTTGGCCTCTTGGCTCAGAGAGAACAGTCCTGAAGGCTGGTCTTGCTGGGCACAACCCTGAGCCAGTAGGGCCAGTGCTACAGCGATCCCTATCTGTCTGGGCACTGTGTTCCTCCTGGCTGGGCTCCTGGCTCCTGGGATGGCTCCAGCCATGGAAGTGGCAATGAGTTGGCAGCCAAGAGTCAGCCTTGGCAGTGCAGAGAGGGCACTGCTTTCCCAAGGAGTTTCTCTCCTTGGAAAGTCTCCTGGAGGCCTTGGCAAGGCCCTCTGCTCACCACCCCCAACCCCACCCGTAGGCCTCCCTTTGGCTTCGCTCCTCAGGTTGCACGTGGGGCATCGTTAGCCTCACAGTGAAAGAGGGACAAGCCCTCATAACATTGCTTCTTCCAGGTTTGTTCTGTGCATGTTGATCTGTCTCTGTGTGTGATTCTGTGTGTGTGTCTGTGTATATAGGTGATTCTGTGTGCATTGATGTGTGTCTGTGTATGCATGTCATTTTGTTTGCACTTATGTGTCCCTGATGGCCTAGTGGTTATGTGCTGGGTTCCCATCCTTAAGGTTGGCAGTTCAAAACCATCAGCTACTCCTTGGAGAAAAGGTGAGGCTTTCTCCTTTTTAACTATACAGTCTCAGAAACCCGCAGGGGCAGTTTTTCCCTATCCTATAGGGTCTCTGTGGGTCAGCATCGACTTGATGGCAGTGAGTTTGGTTTGGGTTTGGTGTGTTTGTTAATTGAACGGGGCTTTGGAGTCAGGCGGGATGGAGCAGGTGGAAATTAGGATCTGTATTCTCTTAAGCACTGCCCTACAGCCGTGAGCTCAACAGGTCCCTCTGCTGTCACAACCCTGTGATGTCATCTCATCCTCAACTCGTTGAGGAGGTCAGGTGACCCACCCATCTTCACAAGGTGGCTTAAAGTGTCTGACAACCTTTGATTGAGGGGCAGGCTCCCAATTTCAAACAACAGAGACAAACATAAAATCTTTTCCTCGAGTTCAGGCATCCAAGAGCAAGGATTGGAAGTTGCAGTTTCTGGCTGCAGAGCTCATCTGCTGGGCTGTTATGACATATTGTTTTCTTGGAGGGCTGGGGGCCAGCCATGTGTGGGTATCTTTAGGAGGGCCACTGCCTCAGACCTGTGCTGAAGGGCTCTTTTGAGCCCCTCCTCAGAGGAAACTAGCTGTCCTCACCCTGACCTTGTTCTTGGCAGGGCAACTCAGTTTCACATTACTGACACCTCTGAGGCTCTGAATAGCCACTTTCTTCCAGCTTCCTGTCCGCACTGTAATACGAGCTAGAATGTCAAAGGAGGCTAGTTCATGCCCCGCTGACAAAGGTCTGCTCTCAAAGACACAACCTCCTGAAGCTGCCTCGGCGGGGAGCTAGTGAATTCCATTTGGCTGTGAGGGTCTGGTTCCACTCGGCACACACGGGGTCACCATGAGTCAGAATCAATGTGATGCCAACTAGCAGGACATTTGGAAGCCGGCAGTTGCTCTTGAGTGGAGGAGCCAAGCTTTTCTTCATCATCAGTAGCCTTATTCAAACTCTTAGGGCTGACTCACATGCCCAGGGAATAACCTTTAACAGCTGCCCCAGTGCTGATGGTGCACGGCCCCGGATGGGGCTCTAACCCCTGTGTCCCCTTCACACACCTTTCCACCTCAGCCATGCCGCAGGGCCTGGTCACCCTTTGCGTGCTCTTCTCCCACCACTCAGCAGCTTTCTGAGTGACTGGATACTCCTGTGTAGGTTGTGTGTGTTTGTTTCTTATTTCATTCTGGATGGCGGTGTGCCACCTCCTGAGTAGGACATGCAGGCATAATGATGAGGGCCATTATTATATTTAACCTCAATGGTACACCGTTGAGAGCATCAGATAGAAGAGCTCATTAGCTCTCTTTCACTCAGTGGACAAGGCTGCTCCTAACTTCAAGGTTGGTGGTTCAAACTCATCAGCCAATCCAAGGGAGAAAGACAAGTCTGTCTGCTTTTGTAAGGATCTACAGTCTCAGGAACCCCAAGGAGCAGTTCTACTCTGTCCCATAGGGTGGCTGTGAGTTGGAACTGATTTGATAGCACAGGATTTGTTTGTTTTTCCCATGGGGCTCACCATTTAAATTAAGCAGAGGGTGCTCAAACACAGGCAGTTAGGTTGATTGTACTGAGGGCTGTTGGGGGCAAGAAAATACAATTTACTGGCTCTTCTTTTGGGGGGTGGATGGTGGGTGGGGGCAGATTGAATGATTTTACTCTTTTAATAAAAGCCTGCCACAATACTAATCCCCACTCATCCGTCATTTTGTTTATTGTGGTGGCTTGCACGTTGGTGTGAGGCTAGGTGGCTAGTATTTCCAATACCAGCAGGGTAACTCATGGTCAACGCATTTTAGAAGAGCTTCCAGACAAAGAACTGACTAGGAAGAAGGAATGAGCTATCAACTTTGGAGGGAATAGCCTCCGAAAACCTTATGGATAGTAGCAGTTCATTGTGTGGAACTGATCAAACATGCAATCAAGAGGCATTGAGAATTTCTGGCTACTGGAATAGAAGAAGTTGGACACAAAGAGAAAGGACCAGTAGTTGTCAACGATGGTCTTGGTGATAGAAATGAAGCTGGAGATCACAGGATAGACTTTCTCAAGACCAATGACTTCTTCATGGAAAATACCTTTATTCCCCCCAGCAGCATGAACATGGGCCTCACTATGTGGAATGCACTGATATCACATTGACATTTCACAAGGGAGCATATACTCCAGGGCCAAAGAGACTGAAGGAAGGAGTCCAGCAGTACCGAAGGCATTAGCAAAGGACAAAATCAAGGAATTGATGAAATAGTCAGTGAAGGTTAGAAAGAACTGAGACAAACTTGGACGTGCTCACTAGTCTATGCCAAGAGATCTGAAAGACAGCTACGTGGCCAACCCATTGGGAGAGAAGACCCATATTGGTGCCAATTCCAAAGAGAGATAACCCAAGAGAATGTGAAAATGAATGAACAACCTAGTTAGTACCACAGGAAGTAAACTTTTGCTGAAGGCAATTAACCAACAGCTGTGGTAGTACATTGACAGGGCGCTGCCAGAAAGTAATATTGGGTTTCGAAGAGGACAGGGGACAAGGGACACCATTGCTGTCCCCAGATGGATTGTGGCTGAAAGCAGAGAACATCTGAACGATGTTGACTGTGTTTTATTGACTATGCAAAAGCATTCAGTGTATGGATCATAACAAATTATGGACAGCACTGTGAAAGAGGGGGATTCTTTTT
>NW_022111300.1:37777750-37778625 GCF_000313985.2 Echinops telfairi
ATTTCAGTAAATCCTCTCAGTTGCATTGCCCTTGATCAAGCCCTACTAGGCCTCCTATACCATTCTCACCATTGATTTTGGACCATTTGTTGTTCCCTTGTCCCTGGATTTGATAACACCCACTTCCTTTCTCTGGCCTCCCCTTCTCCCATGTCTCCCTGGATCCATCGGTCCCATTGTTTACTCCTCCAGATTGTTTATCCCGCCTATCTTACCTAGATAGACCCGCAGAGATAATAATATGCCCTCAAAAAACCCATACAGAGCACAAAAAAACCAACAAAAGAAAACAAAACAACAATGGCTAAACCAATGACAAAAAAGCAAAAAAAGCCTGTAAATAGTTCAAGGTCTATTTGTTGACCTTTAGGAGTGTTTTCTGGTCAAGACTGATGGGGTGCCATGCCCTGGCCCCAAAGTCTATTTTTGGTACTCCCTCAGGACATCCTTGCTCTGCTCCTTTTACATACTCTTAGTGCTTTGCCTCGGTGTGCTGGGGTCAGATCAGGCACAATTACTGCACTGTGTCTCCATGTGTCCCTCTTAGTGCTATGGGTCAGTGAGGGACATCATGTCTTGTAGTGGGACCAGCAATATGGTCCTCTCTGTGCCTTGGCTGTTCTGAGCAGGGATATCATCCTCATGGCTTGGTGGGCGAAGATATGCTCTGCTCTCTCTTCCTACCACTTCATTTGCTCCTGTGTGCTCTGATCAGACATGTACTTCTCCCTGAGCTATAGCTTCAGTGCTGTCCTCTGAAGCGAATTCTTCTGCAGGGAGATGGAGCTGTCCATGTAGTTGGGATTCGGCCCAGCCCCTCACACCTCTCTATTGGTTCCCGGCTTCATGCTGGTATGTTGCATTCATGTCTTGGA
>NW_022111300.1:37782229-37786167 GCF_000313985.2 Echinops telfairi
GGGGCGTAGAGCTCTGTAAATATCTAACAGATCAATTTGTCTAATCGTAGTGTTTAGATCTCTAGCCTCCTTGTGGAGTTTCTTTCCCTGTGATCCATCTTTCTCAGAGAGAGGTGTATTATAGTCACCTAACATAATTGATAAGCCTGTGATTTCTTTATTCATCTTTTTGAGCATTTGATTTGCGTATTCAACGGGTCTCTTGTTCAGGGAATATATGTTTGCAATGTTTAGTGGTTCTTTGTCTACAGTTCCCTTGAGCATTATATAATGTCCCTCCTTATTTCTTTTTATGGCTTGCACTTTGAAGCCAATTTTATCTGAGATTAGGATGTAGCTCTTGCTTCTTTTGAATTGCTATTTGTTTGGTATATTTTTCTCCAGCCTCTGATTATCCGCCTATTTTTCTCTGTAGCCTTGAGATGTGTCTCCTGTAGGCATCAAATTGATGGGTTGTGTTTCCCAAACCAGTCTACTAGCCTCAGTCTTTTGATGCCTGAATTCAGTCCATTGATATTCAGGGTTATTACATCCATCTGTGGACTCTGTGATGTCATCTTATACCTTTTGTGTGGGTGTTTTCCTACACCCCTTTCTTATCAGTGTGCATGTGTGCGTGTGTGTCTGTGTGTGTGTGTTTCACTCTTGACTTCTGTCCACCCTTAAAACAATGCTATCTTGGAGGCTGTTTTCTCTTTGTTGTTCTTTGGGTGGGGTTATTCTATGTAGAGTTCTCTTATTTTTGCTTGGTGAGTGCTGTTCTTCTGCTCACACTGGGTTGGCAAGGATCTTTTGTAGGACTAGGTTTCTTCTAACGTTTTCTTTGAGTTTTTCCTTGCCTGGGAAGATTCTTACTTCTCCATCCAACTTGATAGATAATTTGGCTGGATAGAGTATTCTTGTCTTTGGATTATTTTCCTTCAATTTTTGGAATATGTTACTCCACTTTCTCTTCTTCATAGTGTCCACTGATAGGTCTGAGCATATTCTTACTTGGTAGCCTTTATATGTGATTGCTTGTTTTTCCCTAGCTGCTCTCATGATTTTCTCCTTTTCCTCAAAGTTGGATAGTTTAACTATTATGTGCGTTGGTGACTTCTTGAGATTCAGTCTAACTGGTGTTCTTTCAGCCTCCTGAATGGTTGCCTGGTTTTCATTCATTATGCTGGGGAAGGTTTCCTCCAAGAATTCTATCACCATTGTTTCAGATGGCTTCTTTGTTGTCTTTCTCCAGTAATCCAATTATCCTGATGTTCCTCTTCATAGCATCAGACAGGGTTTCTTCAGCTTTTCTGATGATCTTATTTGATTGTTGCTCACATTTATTAAAGTCTGCTTGGCTGTCCTCTTGGTCACTGTTGCAGTCCTCTGCCTCCTCCAGTCGATTCTCGAGGTCCCTGAGTCTGCCACTGTTTTTTTTTTGAAATCTCATCCCTAAGCTCTTGTATTTACCTTTGGTGTATGGTCTTTATCTCCTTTATCATTTCATCCCTTTTCTGTATTGTTTCCCTCATATCCTGTATGACTTCAAGCAGCATTCTGAAAATTTCTTTCTGTGGCAGATAAATGTCTGCTTCTTCTATGCACATCATTAGGTTCAGGACATCTTCTGCTTTTGCCTATTGTTTCTCCTGTTTTTTTTGTTGAGGTTGTTGGGGCTGATTGCTCTTTGTGTTGCATTATTTTAGAGGAGCCAGGGGCCATTTTCCAGAGAATTGAAGAGCACTGTCTCTCTCTGAGAGACTCGTAAGAATGATTCTTCAAACTGCCTACAGCTAATTTCACTATGGAATTGGCCCACCACTTTATCCTCCTGTGGCTTCACTCTTTCCTAGTCAACCAGTGTTCTGTTATTTGTAGGGCAAGTTGGATGGTCCTTTCAGGGGATGCTGATTGGGTGGTTGGTGCTGCACTGGGTGATCTCACAAGGAGCTGTGATGGTGTGGCCCATGGCAGCTTGGGGTGCCGCAGAGGACGTGCGGGGATGCCTGCTGCATCAGGAGTGCCACAGAAGGCAGGTGGGTGTGCCTGCTTTGGTGTAGAACACCGCAAATGGTGGGCGGGATTTCCCTGGTCAGGTAGATTGCTGCGGAGATTGGACAGAAGTTCCTGCAGCAGTCTGGAGTGCTGGAGAGTATTGGCTGAGCTACCTTAGGCTGTGTGAAGCCCTATGGAAGGCAGGAGGAAGTTCTCTCAGTCACGTGGGACCACAGAGGATGGGTAGGAACTCCCCCAGATATAGCAGGACTTCCCCCAGAAGAAGGTGGGCAGGATTTCCCCAGCTATGTGTTAAGCTGCAGAGGAAGGTGGGCAGGTGGAATTTCCCCCAGAGGAGGGTGGTGGCCTTTCCTTTGGAGGAAGGTGGGCGGGATATAGACTCTGCAGAGGGTGGGCAGGCGAGTAGGATTTCCCCTGGAGGAAGGTGGATGGGCTTTCCCCAGCCTTGGGTTGTACTGCAGAGGGTGGAGCTCCCCTAGCTGGGTGGAGGGTAGGCATAAATGCCCTAGGCCAGGGGGAGTGGCCTGATGGTGTGTGAGAGAAAAGGGAATAGAAAAAGGGAAGAAAAAGAAAAAAAAACCACTGAGCCTGTTGAGATTGTGGGCAGAAAGAGAGAAGAAAGGGAAACAAAAGTAACAATATAACTAAGCCTCCATCCCTGGCCATGGGGCTGGAGGGGTTTAAACCATGCCCCAAGGTGGTGGCAAGCTGTGGCTGTGTTGAGATAAAGCCCTTGGGCCAGCTCCAAAGTATCCTGGCTCTGTCTGAGACAGTGGCAGGCCTTAGGTTAAAGCCTAGTGGGCCTCCACTGTGGTAAGCCAAAATCCCTCAGCTCCTTAATACCTAGTGGATCTGTGCCTACTTATCTTTATGATGCTCCTCCTGCGACCTAGCAGTATGGAATTTACCTCTTAGTGACTCTCCTATGCTGATTTCTGTGGAGTCCTTCTGGTATGTGTTACTCAGTTGCCATCTTCCCAGAAGTCTATCCTCACTTCTATGGAGCCTTCTGGCTGTACTTTTTCCAAGACACCTTAGTTTGTATTTTTGTTAGTCCATGGTACTTTCAACATTCTTCTCTAGAACCATAATTCAAATGCATCAATTCTTCTTCAGTCTTTGCTATTTAATGTCCAACTTTCATGTGCTTATGTGGCACATGTGGAAAATACCATGGCTTAGAACAGGCGTACCTTAATTGATTGGACAAGGGCTTATTAATAACTTGCATATGGAGATTCCATAACCTTTGTTGCTGAAGGCCAAGAGGACTTGAAGCACTTAGAGATGAATATTAAAGACTGAAGTCTTCAGATTGGACTACAACTCAATGTAAAGAAAACAAAAAATCCTTACAACTGGACCAACAGATGATATCATGATAAACAGAGACAATATTGAAGTTGTCAAGGATATCATCTTGCTTAGATCCATGGTCAGTGCAAGATTCACAGTAGTCAAGAAGTACAAGAAGCCTTGCACTGGGCGAATCTGCTGTAGAAGACCTTTTTCAAGTGTTAAGTGGAAAGATGGCACTTTGAAGACTGTGGTGCCCCTTTTCCAAGTCATGGTATTTTCAGTCACTCCATATGTGTGTGAAAACTGGACAAATAAGGAAGACCAGAGAAGAATGGATACATTTAAATGATGGTATTCCTGAAGAATATTGAAAGTACTGTGGACCGTCTGCCTCAACACATGGAGGTTCTCAAGCAAAGAAGTCTTAGTTTAAACTTGCTGAAGGGGCTTTCACACTTGGCAATGGAAATAGCGATGGCTGATAGCAACTGGGTACCACTCGAAGGCACATGCCAGACCTGCAGCATTGTAGCTATGCCTCTGGTCTTAATCATTGGTCTCAAAAACTCCAATTTCTCATTAGCCTCCAAACTCATCTTCTTTCTGCTTCAGAACTCTGCTCATGTTTGTGTTGCTTTCCA
>NW_022111300.1:37786267-37792135 GCF_000313985.2 Echinops telfairi
CCTTCCCAACCACTCCTTCAGCAGCATCACTCAGGATCTTCCTTCCCAACCACTCCTTCAGCAGCATCACTCAGGATCTTCCTTCCCAACCACTCATTCATCAGCATCACTCAGGATCCTAGCCCACCATTCACCAGGTGTCTCTCTCACGGATTATGGCGTTTCCTGGTGGTCCTGCTCTTCTGTGCTCTCCCCCTCTTTTTCTAAGACCTCCAGTAGTGATGGCTTCCACTTGCTTCCTGGTCTGGCATAGCATGGTGGCTTGCATGTTGCTCTAAGGCTGACAGCTATGTCAATACAGGTATGTTAAACACCAGGAGGGTCGCTTGTGTGCACAGGTTTCAGCTGAGCTTTCAGACTAAACACAACAGGACTGGCAATCTACTTGCAAAAACTAATCAATGAAGACCTTATGGATCACAACAGAAATGCGCTCGAAGATGAGCCCCTGAAGTTGGAAGGCACTCAAAATGCAAAGTGGAAGCCAGCATGAACGTTCACATGCCAACAATCTTGAGGATGTGGCAGGACTGGCTACTGTTCCCTTCTGCTGCACGCAGAGTCATCACGAGGCATGGACAACTGGACAGCAACTGACAGTGAAAAAAGAGTTAGATGGATCCTGAAATCCATGTTTAGGTTAACTTAGTATTGATCTCTGGCAAACATCTAGAATGCTCTACCAGGAAAGCCATGAGTAGTAAGAGCCAGAAGGTCATTAATGTTCAAATACATCAAATAGATTGTACTGTCTTATTCTGCTTTTAAGTAACATTCTTATGTTTACGTGCAGAAGCTCCTAAAAAAGAAAGAAAAGATGACTTGTGATACCATTGCAAGATAGCTAGAACCCCCCCTTTTTTTTTTTTTGCTACGAAGGCTTTTCTTAATAGTGTCTTGTCTCTTGAGGATGGGTGGTAGGGGTACAGGGGACACATAAAAGAGATTCTGCATTCACTCTCAGTGGTTTGACAGGATGTAGTAATCCTCCAGGATGAGAGCTGATGTATGTAATCACTTCCACAATGAGATATGTTATAGAGAGCTAATCAATTAACATAAAATATTGATCTATGGACATTCCGGCAAAGCTTTCTTGCTTTCTGTTGGGTCTGGATCCTGTATCTGGCCTATCATCATCTGACATCATCTGGACTTCAACCTGACCTATTTCCTGCCCACCGTGGGAGCTATTAGTCTCAGAAGCTTGTGAGTTAGGAGGCCACCATCTTACCTGCCGACCTTGGATTCATTGCCTCTGCAGCCAGTTACTTGCTTTTGACCTACAGATTTTGGGTGTATAAATTCTCAGATTTTATAGCTTTATGAGTCAGGTGAATCACCTAATCTGCCATTTGAATCACAAACTTGCAACTTACCAGCACCTAAGACTGCATGAGCCATTTTCTTGAGGTAAATATTTGTGTGTTTGTATATATGTATGTATGTATATATATATATATGCATATGCATATATACATACACACGTATATATAAGCTTTGGTGTCTTTGTTTTCCTAGAGAATGTAATCAAAGCAGCATCCATACAGCTGCCTTATTCTTTTTAATGGTTGAATAGTTTTCCTTCATATATTTTACTGTTCCATAAAAAAATGAAGAATACTGTTATTGTTTGTGTTTGCTTAGTCATCAGCAGCAATGGTGTAATAAATAATGTGCACATATTTCCCCAAGCAAACCTGTATGACATATTCCTATAAGTGAGTTTCTCAATCAAAATGTACATGCACCATATTACCAAAGTGACCTCTAATTTGGTTCTCACATTGTACACGCAGATGCTTGTTTTCCCATATCATTGCCATTATTGGATTTTACCATTTCTTTTAAAGAGAGAAACCCCGTAGTATGCTGTGTTTTTATTTGCATTTACTCTTTAAGTTTATGCATTGTTTTTTTTGTTTTTTTTATTGTGGTAAGTATTTTCTCACATCCTGTCATTTTTTTTTCTTTTTTAACATTTTATTAGGGGCTCATACAACTGTTATCCCAATCCATACACACATCAATTGTGTAAAGCGCATTTGTACATCGTTTCTCGAGTTTATGCATTGTTTAAAAAGCTTGTTCATCATTCTGCTCATTCTTTTTACTACCTCCTCTTCACCGCCTTTGTTTATTTCATCATGTTGCTTAACTTCTTCTTATTGATTTGAATGTGTTTGTAAATGAAAGAAAATTGCCCTTTGTTCGTCATATGTGTGGCACATATTATTTGCTATTTGTGGTTTGTTCTCAAACTTTGATTATGTTTTTTTTGTTTTGCTTTGCCATATATTTTTTAAAAACATGTAGTCAAACTGATTTGTTTTTCGTTTGTGGCCTGTGAGCTCATGGTCTTTTAAATCCAAGTTTCTAGATTAGGACCGTTTTTTATGAGGACTTCATCCGTGTGTTTTAAGAAATTTGCCATGATACCTGTGTGGATAAAAATGGAGAAATGAAAGTTGGGTGACAAATAACAAATTGCATTTATAGCTTACTCACTGAATGAACCTGAAGAATTTTGGTTAATGAATTCATGTCAACCTGAATGCCCTTGGCATTGATGCAGTTGTAAGACAGTATTCTCATATTTTCAGACAGAAAAAAGGTTGAGGTGGGGTGTTTAACTCATCGAGTAACGCAGTCAAGATTCCAGAAGAACTTGACAAACCAGAACAATGAGTTTTAAACAAATAAGGCAAATCCAAAAGAGGCATTTCAAAGACATGTAGTTCTTAAGACGTCAGATTTAAAAGTCAGAAGGAACCCTGGTGGCATAGTGTTTACACATGAGGGCATGATGCTTATATGTTTGACTGATAACCACAAGGTCAGCAGTTCAAACCAACAGCTGCTCTGGAGGAGAAAGATGAGATGTTCTACTCCTGTAAAGAGTTAACGTCCCAGAAACCCACAGGGGCAGTTCTACTCTGTCCTGTAGGGTCGAGATGAATTGGAATTGACTCAGTGGCAGTAAGCTTGGTTTTTGTTTGGTTTTGTTTTTTGATGTGCCAGTTATTCAGGTAAAGAAGCAGCACAGCAGAGTGAAAGGTCAGTGTGATGGGATGATGAACTAAGAATACTAAGAAAGCCATGGGGGCCTTAGGCCCTTTCTGGTGCACACACAGTTTGAAAAAATGCTGTATTTTGAAATAATCGTAGAATGCAAAATTTTCCAAAAATAGCACAAAAAGGTCCCGAAGACTTTTTCATCAAGTGTTTTTTCTAGTGATAACATCCTACATAATCACACTAGTATCAAAAACCAGAAAACAGGTGTTTTTATTATCTACAGGCCTCTCTCATTTTCCACCATTTTTCTCACCTACATCCATCTATCTTGATGCAATTTTATCACATGAATAGATTCTTTTTTCTTAACAGTTAAGTTCAAGGATGGATGAAAAGAGAAGCGAGAAGGAGAAAAAAAAAAGAGTGAGAAAAGGGTCATTAATACCTTATAAAAATGAAACACACACACATGATTTCTTTAATTCACAAACAGAATCTAAAAGAATTTTATATATTTTAAAACCTGAAGGGTGACTAAGGGTCATAGTCGCGGGGGTCCTACGAGCCTTTTTCTGACTAGTAAGCTGAGACTCTTTTATGATTCTAAGTTTTGTTCTATACTTTTCTCCCACCCTATTCAGGTCCTTCTACAGTTGATCTTAGCCCAGATTCCAAGATGTGATATCCAGAATGTCCCAATGGGATCCTTTGCAGAGCCATTGATAATGGTCGTTGGGCACCATATAGTTCTTCCAGTCTGAGGGTTGTGAGATGGATATTGGCATGGTCTTCCAGTCCATTCGGCTAATTGTTTCCATATGCCTTTTGGTGTTCATTACTCTCCTTTCCTCTGGACGAGGAGAGACCAATGGCTGCACCTTAGATGGCTGCTCAAAAGTTTTTAAGGCCCAGTCATTCCTCCTCCAAGTAGGACGCAGAACATTATTTTTGTGAATTGTGTTATGCAATTAACTGTGGGGTGCCGGAGACGATAGTCCTGTACCCCAAACCCAGTGCTCGTATCCTCAAGGTGTTTGATTATGTCTAAGAAGTATTCATACTTTGGCCTCCTGGATGTTCCACCACATTCATGAGTATATTTGCAGCAAGGATAAATATGTATGTACAAATACTCTCTGTTGAATCTATATCTATTTGTGGATATATATCCCCACTCTCTCTCCCACACCTGTTCACTCTGGGTGTCTACTCAAGTATCGACTCATAGGTCACCAATATTGCAGTGTTTGTCTCTTTTGCCTTTAACAGTTGCAATTCTCCTAGACATTGACTTTAATCAGGAAAAGTAAATGCCTTGCCAAACTGACTGTCATTCAAGTGTTATTAGCTAGGATTTTCCTTTCCACACATTTCCTAAAATGGATCACATATTTGACAGGACCATTGGTGTAATGTTTTAGCCCTATGAGAGGAACTAAGGGAGGAAACAGCTTTCTGTAGCACACAGAGGTTTGAACAACAACGATTTCTGAGAATGGGCTATGGATTACAGAGATTTAGTTCGACATTTGTTTGCAAAGTATCCCTTATATGTATTTATATATATGGATTAAGGGAGAAGAAGTAAGGCATATGGATTTTGATAACTCTCCATTGAATTGAAATCTACTACAGATTTAGATATGATATTGGTTATAAAAAACTCTCTTTTGATTTTGCTGTAACCATTCTCTTGGGTGGGGGTGGGTGGGTAAATCATCGTTATGAGCAATTTATTCGTCATGTTTTTGTTTTGCCTTGTAAACATTGTGAGTTGAGATTCTGGCCTATTAAGTTCGGCAGTCAAAGTGGCTCTCGCAGGATCTTCCCTCTCCATTTGAGAGTGATATTTTGGTAATTGAGACCAGAGCGTGACTCCTTGTGTTTGCATGATACTAAATTAAATTAGGCATTTCATGAAATAACAATGAAGGTCCCAATTCAGTTACTCTGCTATTGACTTCATTTGTATGAGTAGGCTGATCTTTGAAGTGGTAATATAAAACAGGCAGGGCATTCTTAAGCCCCAAGTGCTGGCTTCAGAAAACATTTCTAGTAACATAAGTACTTGTAGTACTTGGTGAAGGAGTCTTGAATCACCCCCCTTTGACTAGTAAAGGAGTGAGGGGTCAGTGGAGTTGAGGTCTTTGCTGACAGGGAATCAGGATTTCAGTGGGGCTGGTTGGATCCCACACTCCCGAGCCTGCTGCTCCACCATTTCCTAAACCACCGCTCATCACCAGAGAATGAGGAAAAAAGGGTAAAGCAAGGAGTCTGCTCTGGGAAAGGTGGTTTCAAAGCAGACAGAGCACTGTGGGTGGTGCCAGTGGCCTATCCTTGCTTGTGTCCATCTTGTAAAAATGACGGTTTGCATTGTTGAAAATAAATATGTACAGTAGACCGTCTATAGCAACCCAACAATTTCTACACGCACCATCCCATGACACTGATCCCAGGCTTCGTGCTGTGGCAGACTTCTTATTTTCCTGCTCCGAGTTGTTCTTTCTCCCCCATTCACATATACTCGGCCCCCTGCACTCCCGAACAATCCTGACCAGTGGCTCTCGTCTGTTTGAGCCCAGAGAGATCTTTCAATGAGCACAATGCTCAAGACCAATCTTCTTTATGAATTAAGCTAACCTATTGTTTGGTTTCAAGAAAACTGCTAGGAACACTTGTAGTTTAAAGTTGAAAGATGTGTTTTGAGAATGCTGAGGTTAATGAATGTACAAATGTGCTTTATACAATTGATGTATGGATGGCTTGTGATAAGAGTTGTATGAGCCCTCAATAAAGTGATTAAAAAAAATAAAGTTGAAAGATGACCTAGGGCAGTAGTCTTGGGGGTGG
>NW_022111300.1:37792235-37799067 GCF_000313985.2 Echinops telfairi
TGTGTGTGTGTGTGTGTGTGTGTGTGTGTGTGTGTGTATGGTGGGTAATCATCCAGCCTCATTGCCTCTCTTCAGCTTTAGCCCTTACTCTCCTTTGATCAGGATTCTTTAGCAATGGTAGCTGGGCACCGCCTAGTTCTTCTGGTCTCATGGCCACGCATCCCATTTCCTCCGGTTGCTGATCCACCTGGAGGACCAGTGAGGACCTTTGCCGAAGGCGTGGGGCTGTTTGGCTGCTATTGCTTCCCAGTCTGCAAAGGGGACACTGCCTCGTGACATCCACCTGTTCCTGGGCCCATGCTCTGGGACTCCTGGGATGTCCTGCTATTACTGCCACCCCTGCTTCCCTGTCCCCTATCACCAAGCAAGGACACAATTTCCCCTTCGCTTTCCAGTCCCTGAGATGAAATTAGATGCCTTTAAAAGAGCTTTTATTCCAGGGGAATTAAAAAAAATTAAAACAAGAAGTGCATTTAGCAGAAGGATTTCTGGCTGCTGATGGACTAGGCTAGACCAACCCATTTTTCTTTATTTTCATCCGACCTAAGTAACCCTGCCCTGAGTTTGTCCTTGGAAGTTTCCTCCTTCTCTTCACTCTTATGACTCCTCCCTTTCCAGCACACACACACATCTTAACAGTGCTGGTCATCCTGAGAATACAGTGAACAGAAAGTATTCCAGCATTCATTGTCACCTTCCTGCTATCAGTCGAGACAGTCTTCTCACAAACCATTTGGTACTCACTCTCTGTGTGCACATGCAGACCGAGCCCCACCGAGTAGATCAGATATGTGTTTGTGTATTCCTAGATCTGTATATACATATATACTTTCCCACCCATGGTCACTGAGTGGATTCTGACTCAGAGCGAACCTTTACCTTTCAGGCAGCTTCCCCTCGCTCTTTTGGGGTGGCCCTGGGTAATGAACTGCTGACCTTGTAGCTCACAGGCTAGTGCTTAGCCCACAGCACCCCCAAACTCTTTCATAAACATGCCCCCACCCCCATCGTACTTGTGACTTGCTATGAAGTCGGTTGCGATTCACGGTGACCATGATCTAAGAGGAAGGAACCCTGCTCCGTCCTGAGCCACCTTCGTGATCACTGGCGTGCCCCAGCCCCTGGTTGCAGCCATGCTGTGTGCTGAGGGCCTTCCAGCTAGCGGGCTCATCTTCTAGCTCTGTCTCCAACGGTCTTCTGTGGTCATCCATACGCTGTGCATGGATGACGTTTTGGAAGGCGATTCTCAGGATTTTCGTAGGATTTGCTTGTCTGAAAGGTCTTTCCACCCTGGGTGAGTCTACTGGTGGCATATCATCCGGCATCATAGTAGCATGAGAATGACCAACAGGCTAACAGACGGACAGATGTAGGTGTGTGTGCCTGTACATATATGTATATATATGTTGGGCTGCTAACCAGGAGGTCAGCAGTTTGAACCACCACAGCGGCTCCCAAGGAGAAAGATGAGGCTTTCCACTGCCGTGAAGAGATCGTCTTGGAAACCCACAGGGGCAGTGCCACCCTGCCCTTTAGGGTCCCCTGGAGGTCAGAAAGGACTCGGTGGTAGTGCGTTTGGTTTTGGTTTGTATATATACAGATTTAAGCTTGCTTTTACCCATTTGCGTTCAAGTCTCCCCCACCCCGCCTTTTCAAACCTTTAAAAATGATCTATCCAGTACCTAGCATGAGCCATAAACATGCATAGACTCTTAGACACAGCAATTCTTCCTTGGGAAATTATACCAAGGGAATTATTTGAAAGGAGGAGAAAGTTCTACAAGGCATTGTTGTGTTTTAAACCGATAGGCATGTGGCAATTTACAATGTGCCAGGTGCTTTCACAGACGACCTCATTTCTTCTTCACAACAACCATCCGAGGCAGGTGGCTTTAAAAGCTCTCTCTATTTTATAAGGGAGGAAACCGGCTTAGGGGAGTGTCATTGTTTGTGCAAGCTTACAGAGTTTTGCTTAGTTTGGAATACAGGGAAAGCCAACCAAGAGAGACAGTCCAGTCATCCAAGAGATCCTTGACCAAGGACTTGCGTGTGCAAGTGCGCTGAAAGAGGACGTGGGGCATCCAGGTCTTCAGACTCGAGGTTGGGTGAGCTTTCATTACACTCAGGGATCCCTATGGGAGGAGCTTTTTAGTTATGATGCCAGGGAGACTTAGCCTAAGGCCATTGTAAACGTGGGGAACTAGGAAAGGAGCCCTGCTTGCCCGATGGTTTGACCGTTAACCAAGAGGTTGGCGATTTGAACTCAACAGCCACTTTGCAGCAGAAAGACTTGGCCATCGGCTACAGCCCAGAAAGTCCCCTGGATGCAGTTCTGCTCTGTCTCAGAGTGTCCCTATGACCCGGAATCCAAAGCAGCAGGAAATAGAATAGAAAAGTGTTTATGAGCTAATTAAATTCTATAATATAGATTAGTTTCCTAAGACTGCTGTAACAAGATGTCACAGATGAGGTGGATTGCAACCACATGAAGTTATTTTCTAACAACTGGCTCTTGGAAGGCCCAAACTCAGGTATCAGTAGGGCCATATTCCCTCTGAAGGCCCTCTGGAAAAATTTTTGTTCCATGCCCTTTTCCTAGCTCCTGGCATTTCTGACAAACATTGGAATTCCTTGGCTTGTAGATATCTCAAGTCCATCTCTTCCTACAACAACAACAGCAACAATGACTTCTGCAAAGACCCTATTTCCAAATATGATCAATTTAATCTCCCCCCAAGAGTCTTATTGGCATATAATCTACATGTCATACAATCCAATCATTCAATCACATCAGGAAGAGTTGTATAATCATCACCACAATCAATTTTAGAACATTTTCTTCAACTTGGTACTCATCATTATCGCCCTATTTCTTCTTAAATTCCCTTGCCAGACCCCCCAAGGAACACAAATCCAGTGGCTGTCTCTATAGGTTTACCATTCCTGGATTTCACAGGCAGAAAAACATTAAAAAGCAAACAGACAACAACAAAGAAACCTAACAAGTATAACAAAGTAAAACAGGCAAAAACCTCAATCGAAAAGAAAGCAGAAAATATTGAAAACTAGAGCTAATTTAAATGGATCATAAGGGAAATCAAATGATTAGAGTGTTACATTTTGCCCTAACTGTATCTGCAACCATCCCCTTTGCAATGCCTTTCACATCTTAGCCAGCCTATTCACATCCTGGTTCACGGTCAGAGGGGATTCTCCAGGGGCTTGATCCATGTGCATTTCCCCTTTACTTGTTTTAGAAATCGAAACAGCTTTAAACATAGATCTAAAGAGAGATCAAATGATAATATATTACATTTGGACTGAACTCTGTCTATAATAATAGACTTCATAATGCTCTCTGTATGATAACAGGGTTATTCACATCCCTCAACTAAGGATGAATTTAATTTTTAATTAACAATGTTTTACATGTACAATCCAGTAGCATTGATTACATCAATCATGTTGTATAATCATCTTCCCTTGTCTGTTGCAAAGTGGTCCTCACCATTGACAGATACACAGTACTTCCAATACGGTAAAACATAAGGTTCCACGAGGGACATGAGCTTGGGGGGGCACTACTTAAACCAGGTGGGACCTTGGAGGCAGTCATTAAGCGCTCAGCTGTTACTTGAGAGGTCAGCTGCTTGAGTCCCTCAGGGAGAAAGATGGGGCATGAAGTCGACTTCCAGGTTTGGAAACCCTATAGAGGGCAGTTCTACTCAGAATCAACTTGATGACTGAAGTTTTAGGGTTTTTGTCAAGTTGGCTGGCTAGGATTCTCCATGGTTTGGCAGTTGAATAATCCCCCATGATGTGACCTAACACAACTCCATCACCTTCATAAGGGGATCTGCTGTGAGCAGCCCAGCAGTGATAAAAGATTAGGGTGCAGTGCAATCCCCTTCTCAGGTCATAGTCCTGATGCAATTGAAAGGAAGCTAGCTACCCTAAACCGAAGTGCTACCAGAGCTCCATTAAGGAGGCAATCCCCAAACCAAAATTACTGCCATGGAGTTGATTCTGGCTCATAGAGGCCAGTTAACCTTTATAACCCATGTTATAGGCCAATGGGTCTACATAGCCTCTTCTTTTCGGGCTGTGGGGGAACTTTGGTTGCTTGAGAGATCTCAGCCATTCACAGCATAATTAGTAACTTAGGACTTCTTTGTGGAAAATCCACAAATCCTCAATGAACTGCAGGGAGGAGCCCGTCTCATGACCGCCTAGGAAAAATAAGGATCCCCCCAAACAAGTAGAGATGGGGAGGAGAGTGATTCTGATTGTGCTGCTGATGACAGGGCCTTCACGCACATTTAATGATCACCTTGGCCAGAGCGTTAGCTCAGGTGGTATGATAGTTTAGCAGCCCATTGGATTCAGAAGCGGGGACCATATCTCACACCTCAAGGAACAGGAATTCCTAGGGTTTCCCACTGCTATCGAGGGAGAAAAGACACCATTTCGTTGACTTTGGTCTGAGTTGGTCAGATAGATGTCTCAGTTCGCTACTTCACGGTTTGCACGACAGAACTTTTTGTTATGAAGAGAAGTTCTCTCTACCAGCAGAACAGAGGCACACGAGTTTCTTGGTTGTAAGGGGGCTGGGGCTCCTCACTGGTGTGAAATTCTTTCTGAGTGAGAAACCTATTGTGAAAATGTCTTTCCTTGTTGCACATGGCCATGGGTTTGTGAGAAGAGGTTGCTCCCCCCCACCCAAAAATAACAACAACAACAACAACAACACACACACCATTGTATTGGGAGCTCATACAGATAGATCATTCCCTAGGTCAATCACATCAAGCAGTATTATACAATTGCTACCCAATCCATATCAAAATATTCTCCTTCTTGAACTCCATGGCATCAGTTCCCTTTTATCCCCCTCCCCACAGCACCCCCCATTCAACTTGCTGCTCCTATAGCTGCATAAATCCCAGGTTTCATATACTGAAAACCAGAAACAACATATAACAAAAACTCAAAAGGGTCATCTCCAATAACAAAGTATACCTGAGACAAACCCCAATATTAAAAATGCCAAAGACCATAAAAATACAGAAAATGTTGAAACCCAGATCAGGCCCAAGGTGCACCAGAGATCAACTGACAAGGTTCTAACAGTTCAAGTCAAGCTTATCTTCTTAATCTTCTGTAGTCGTCTTTCCAATGCCCCCTGTTAGGTAACCCTGTTAGGTAACCCGTTTCTTCCCATCCTTCTGTCTGGAGAGGGAAATCACTGGGGCACATTTCCCATGTAGTACCCACAGATGTATCTTGGACCCCCAGTTTCATCCATAGCCTTCGACAAACCAGATTCACACAATTTAGGCTCTGACTCCTATCTCCTTTGGCTTTAGATGATATGATTTGCAACCCTTTGGTCACTGGTGGTGGTGTGCTTCTTCCATGTGGACTTAGTTGACATCTCACTTAGATGGCTGCTTGTTTGGACCCCAGATGTTATTTTGTCTGGTAGCCAGCACCATGTAATATCTTCACCACACTTTGCTCTGGCACCTGTATCTTCTGTGTTCCCTTCCAGAGAGCGAGTATCCAGCAGGGCCATGATATAAGAACTAATTGTTCTTAAATTGGTGCTAGGATTAAGTGCAAGCCCAAAGCCCATTCCTAGATCTATGTTTGTTAATTTATGGTAGAAAGTCTTATCAATCATCTCCTGGGGGCATAAAGATCTTCCATTAATATTGTCATAGATTAGCTCCTGCTACTAATTTTTTAAAGCACTGTTGAGAGATGGATATTGGATCAATGTAGGGTAACTTCATACTGCAGTCCCTGAATTACTTGCTTGTACAGAATCAATCCTTTGGCATCTGCATGGTGTTAGCACAAACAATGAGAGTTGGTTGTCAGGGAAAATTTACAATAATATTCACTGAGAATGTCAGTCACAGATTTGCTGGAATAATATATATCTTAATATAGCATATATGGCATTGATATAGTAAGTCCATGATTGCCTGACTATTGACAGTTCAACATTCTTGGTACTATCTTCCACTTCCTTGAACACCATGGATTTTCCATCTTAAGTTTTCAGGCTCCAAGTGTGTGAGGTAGAGTCCAATTCACCCAGTGGAGCTTCCACCTTGGATCTCACTGATCTCTGGAGCATGCTGTGTGACCCCAAGAGCCAGGAGTCAATGCCCCAGCATTCTATGGTAGCCAGCCTCGGTCCCCAGGAGCAGGTTGCTCTTTGAAGGAGAGACTGGCAGATGGCTTTGGAGCCATTCCCCACATAGCACATGGAGTTGCCATGAGTCATCATTGGCATGATAGCCCCGGATTTCGTTTCTTTGGTGCGAAGAAGAAAGCACAGCATGTTGATCCTTCGCCTTCACAGGCAACAAGCCACATGAAACCACTTGCCATCAGCTTGGCTCACGGTCATGGCGACCCTGTGTGTCAGGAGAGTGTGCTTCACAGGGTGCTCCAAGGCTTCATTTTGGGGGGTTTGTTTTAAAGAAACCTTTCTTTGGAGGCAGCTTTGGATGGACTCAGGCTCCAGTCTTGTGGCTCACAGCTGTGCCTGTCCACCGTTCGTGCGGCCCTGGGCACCCAGCATTTCATGCTCCTTCCCGAAAGGATCGGACCCCTAGGGATCTCTGCCCCACAGGACAGGGGTTTGAACCTGTAGACTCCAGGAAGCTCACTCTATACTTCCCCTCTCCTCTGTCAAATCACCTGCACTTTCAAGGGCTTTCTGGTGGAGTCTTTTTGATCCGTGTCCTGCCTTTCTTGGTTGTTTTCTCTGCTTCCCAAATGAAGCAGGACAGAATCTGGTGCCCTCCTCCAACCCCCA
>NW_022111300.1:37799167-37802660 GCF_000313985.2 Echinops telfairi
CCATCCTTACTGGAGCAATGTTGTTTGGCGCGTGAAATATCTTCTCATTAGAGAGCTTTTCTTCTTTGGTGTGAAAATGGGTTCATCGCAAATGTTCCCTTGCGCTGCGCACAGCCTTCCTCCTCTTCAAAGCCCTTCAATGAGATTAACTAATTAATCCTCTCAACACCCCTTGTCCTGTGGGGACAATTAATAGTTGGCTAACAATAGGAAGGAGAATGGGAAATGAATCTTAATCTTTTTATAAGTGTCTTCAAGCTTCAAAGCACATTCCGTACCATTTGCTGGGTGACAGCGTAGGGCAGAACGAGGGGACGGGGGAGATTCTGGGGGAGGAAATCCTCTGCCTCCTTTCTGAAATTCTCCATCAAGGCCTTTGGCACCAGTTCTTTCGGGGATAAACTTTGTGGAGCCAGCTTTGTCTAAGGACTGGAGATGAGCTTAATTCTAAACCCAGTCTTCCTTCTGGTTTAGATCCTAGAGTGTGAGAGGAGTCAGAGGAGAGAGAGAGACAGGAATCCAGCCCCTTCCTTTGACATTTGCAAAAAGCCCAGGTGGAGAAGAATCTCTGGGTGGTGCCCATGGTGGGTGGCTTGTGGAAGGCTTCCTCAAGTGGGCCTTAAGGAGGATTGTTCTGCTGCTAACTTCAAGGATGGGGGTTCAAGGATGCCTTGGAAGAAAGGCCTGGTGATTGTTTTCTGAAAGCAAAAACAAAAGCAAACCCCAGCCATTGATGGACAACATCAAAGGCAAGAAGACGTCAGGAGATTGTTTTCAGGTCACACATGGCTGCATGGGTCTGTGCTTGACAAGCCCTTAGCTTTTCCACTAGACGACTGTCTGCTCACCTTGAAGTTTTTATTAATTGGTCGCATCAATGGCGTGACCCATTAATGCACGCTGGGATTAGCTATTGGGCCAGTGCAGTTGCTCCTGATGGGTTCCTAAGGGAAGTGGGAGCCCCTGGCTCTAGTCAGCCCACCTGCGTGCCAAAGGAAGAGCGATGAACCCCTGCTGTGCAAAACAGCTCTTTGCATATTTTGGGAAAATGGGATATCGAAGACATCATTTATCCTAGAAGAGAGCCAACAAATGTTTGATGGAACGAACACTCCATGATGGTGTTCACGGTGGCAAATTCTGTCATGTTAAGTTGTACAGCCACTCCCATTATGAAACCCTTTTTATCCCTCTCCTCGCTGTCTGCAGAACTGTACATTGGGATGGGATTTTTGTGTGTGACTGAACCCTGTGATACAGAATGGATGGCTTCTGGGAGCACAGGGAAGGAAGGAAAACCCGAGTCACGGCCGCTGAGTCATTGTTGAATGGGAAGAAACACACACACCTTTCTTTTGCAGGGTCCTCTTCTCTGCATGGTGCCATTGTGACAAAGTAGGCAGAAAGACCCCGTTTCCAGATCTGTGGAGAATCACCAAGACTTGTTGAAGGGGTGGAAATATTTTATAGAATCATTTTTTAAGCGTGCCTTCGATGGGGCAGCTTATGATTCCAGAGTGTACCCTGCTAGGCTTAAGCATCACATTTTCCTCTGCTCTATCACTTGATCACTGTGTTCTTGGAACTCAGGATTGGTTATATTTTTAAGGAAGCACCTGCTAGCCACCAGATTGGTGGTTCAAACCCACCAGCTACTCTGCAGGAGACATTTGAGGCTGTCTGCTCCTACAAATATTTACAGCTTCGGAAAGTCCACGTAGGGTTGTTCTGAGTCAGCGTCAACTTGGTGACAGTGGGCTCTCAGTGGGGTTGAAATAGGAAGGAGACAAAAGTAGATCTCCATCATTTGTAAGTGTCTTGGTATCCATCCCGGTGGATGATCATTTCCAAGGGGGTCAGAACCTCAGGAGGTTAGCAGAACAAGTTGGTTTTGTACAGGGTTGATGTCACACCAAACGCTGACCGGTGTCTGACATGCGCGTCTTGATGTCCTGTGGTCCTGGATCAGGACTCAAGACGATTAAAAATCTTCCCTCACCCTGTCTGGATGTTGTCCCTTGTATGACTCAGTTATGAGGCAGCTTCTTGCCTTTGCAAGGTCTTGGTGGTTTGGTAGTAAAGTGCTTGCCTTCCACGAGGGAGACTTGGGTTTAATTCTCTCTCAAGGCACCTCCTACTCAGCCATCATCTGCAAGTGGAGGCTTGTGAATCATGATAATGCTACTCAAGGTCCAATAGAACGTTCTAGAGTAAATGGACTAGGAAGAAAGTCTTGGCGATCTCTCCCCAAATCAGCCATCGAGCAGAGTCCTCCTCTGACACTCATGGGGTTGTTATGAGTCAGCATTGACTAAAAAATATTTATATATATTTGTAATGAGCCAAGCCAGGTCATTAATTTACCTAGCTCATTATTTGATTTGAACACCAGTATTTTATGGCCAAGAGAACCAAGGCTCTGTGAGGCTAAGCCATTTGGCCAAGGTCACACCTAAGGGCCTTGAACTCAGGGTCTGACAGACCATCCAGCCGAGATAGCTTCCTTCCGAAGTAGCTTTCTTTTGTCAATTAAGTGCACCGGGGACTTTTCAGGCCCCCACCGGAAAGTTAAGGTGGTTGTAGCTTCTTTTACAACAGATACAATTATTTGAGAAGCAAATGGCTAAAACTTGCAAAATCTGCAGGAAAGAACTTCTGGGCTCTTTGGAGTTTTTGCCGAATACCAACATCTCTTCAAAGGCAAGGAGCAGCAATTATGATAAAAGAGACTAAGAAATAAAAGGAATAAACAGGGCAGAGATTGCTCTGGAAAAACCATAGCCTGTCCTATAGCTCCATTTTGATAATGACCCCTAATCTGCCCAGGGGACTTTGGAACATGCGTGCGATTTTAAAATGCTTTTTGAACTTTGCCATTTTCATCTCCTTTGTAAGGATGGCCATAATGAAGGGAGACTCTCTCTTGACTGCAGTGAGCAATTCCGCGAGACCTGCTTCCCTGCTGACATGGTTCACCACCTCTTGATGGGAAACAAGGGGGTGAGCCAATTCTGGGGTCATGTGTGGGGTTTTCAGAGAGCTCATATTATTTTTCTGGACATTTTTTTCTCGGAGTGTTGTACTTTTGATTTTCTTCCATTTACCTGAGGTGGAAAATAATCATGTAAGTGTATTTTTCAGGTAAATACATTTCCATGAAAATGACAATGTATGATTTCTATCACCATTTAAAAATATCTACTTACCTAATGAAGCTTTGCATTGGATAAGTCTGCTGCACAAGACCTCTTTATTTAAAAAAATTTTTCCCCCAACAGTTTTCTTGCCACATAATTTACATATCATACAATTCAGTGGTTCAACCGTTCAATCTTATGAAGGAGAATTGTACAATCAGCACCACATCAATCCTAGAGCATCCCCTCCCCATGGTTAAATTGCCTTTAAAATGATTTGTGCAATCACAATCAGTTCTAGTGCTCCCTCCCCTCCTCCTGCCTTTATTATTTACTCTGGAAATCCTCTTTCCCTC
>NW_022111300.1:37802760-37817176 GCF_000313985.2 Echinops telfairi
CCCGCATTCCCTGTAACTCCTTGTATCAGTTTTTCTCATCATACATCCACTCTTTGGTGCTTCACAGCTGGGAAAGCCAACAGAAGACAAAAACAAAATCACACTCAGGTGGTAAGGATAAAGTCCTAATAGTATAAAGACAAAATTAGGAATAATATGTAAGAAGGAAAAGACCCCCATCAACATTAAAAAAGCCAAGGAGGAACTTTCTTACAAGACCTCTTTAGAGCAGTGGTTCTCCACCTTCCTAATGCCGCCACCCTCTAATACAGTTCCTCATGTGGTGGTGACCCCCAACCATAAAGTTATTTTTGTTGCTACTTCATGCCTGTCATTTTGCTACTGTTATGAATCGGGCGACCCCTGTGAAAGGGTCATTCGACCTTCCCAAAGGGGTCGCGACCCACAGGTTGAGAACTGCTGCTTTAGAGTGTTGGAAAGCAAGGATGTTACTTTGAGGACCTCTTCAAAGGCGTGTCTGACTGAAGTCCTGGTATTTTCAATCGCCTCATATGCATGCGAGCATTGGACATTAGGAGGGAAGCCTGAAGGAGAATCGGTGCACGTGAATTATGATGCTGGTGAAGAACGCCGATGGACTGACTGCCCAAAGAACCAGCACGCCAGTCTTGGAAGAGGTGCAGCTAGCGTGTTCCTTAGAGGCAAGGATGGCGAGGCTTCATCTCATGGACTTTGGCGATGCTATCAGGAGAGACCCGTTTCTGCAAAAGGACCTCCTGCTTGGTAAAGTAGAAGGACAGCAAAAGGAGGAAGACCCTCAGCAGGATGGATGGACACGGTGGCCGCAACCATAGGCTCCAACACAAGAACAGTGGGGAGGCCGGTGCAGCGCGGAGGGGTTTCCGTCTGTTGTGCACTCACAGGGTTGCTAGGAGTCCGACCCAATTCAGCGGCACCTAACACCACCGACTTGCCTAGTAATGGTAGGGGATTCATTCTGGATTCAGACACACAGTGAACTAGTGATTGGATCCGAGTGGATCTGAATAATCATATCATGGGGAGAATCTAGGGACCTAATTGCTTGGTCTTTTCTCCTCCTTCATAAGGTTCTCCACATCTAACTGTAGAAGTTCTTCTACATCAGAGTAAGTAATAGATATTTAAGTTCCCTTGGAAGCTTGATCTAGAATACACCTGATGTTTGGCCTACAGTGCTGGCTTATTGCGACGGAATCTTGACCTATGGCAACAGGATGAGTAAGTCTGCCTTCACCATCCTTACACAGGCTTCTTCCCAGAGCCACCAGGGAGTCCTGGGAAGGGCCCAGTGGAGGATATGGCTGATATCCCCAAACTAAGGGGGAAGGGAAAACATGTTTGCTATCAGTTGCATTCATTCCATGATTTAAAGTGACATGCCACTTGAAGGATCTGCAATTCTGCTGAATTGGGCCATGACAACAAACATTTTCTTTTAAGCCCTTCGATTGTGCAAGGCACTAAACTAGGTGCTATGGGAATGAATGAAGGGGACCTGCAAACCCATTGCTGGCATCAAGTCTGTTCCAACTCATAGTGACCCTAGAAGACAGATTCATCCTGCCGCATCTAATTTCCAGGGCTGTGAACCGTTATGGAAGCAGACTGGCTGCCATACCCATCTCCTGCAGAATGGCTGGTAGGTTTGAACCACCAGCCTTTCAGTTAGCAGGTGAGCATGTAACCACTTTTCGAACAACACCCGTGCATGTATGCAAAAGCTACCCACTTCTGGTCTTTCTGTTACAGAAGCACTAGACAACGGTGCATGTAAGTAATGTCATTAAATTCTACACATAAGTCTGTGGAGCTGGTCCCAATCCCAACTACGTGGACACCCCCTTCCCTCCCAGAAGAATGCACTACAGAGGATAGCACTGAAGCTACAGCTCAGGGAGAGGGGCGCATCTGATTAGAGCACATGGGAGCAAAGGAAGAGGGAAGGAGAAAGTGCAACACATCCTGGTCCACCAAGCCCCAAGGACGATATTCCTGAGAAGCAACAAAGTCTACATGGAAGAAGCACACCAGCCTGTGTGATCATGACATGTCGATGGGATCAGGTATCAGGCATCAAAGACCCAGAACAAAAAATCCTATCAATGTGAATGAGGGAGAGTGCAGAGTGGAGACCCAAAGCCCATCTGTAAACAATTAAACATCCCCTTACAGAAGGGCTACAAGGAAGAGATGAGCCAGTCAGGGTGCAGTATAGCACCGATGAAACATACAACTTTCCTCTCATTCTTTAATGCTTCCTCCCCTCCACTATCATGGTCCCAATTCTACCTTACAAATCTGGCTAGATCAGAGGATGTATACTGGTACAGATAAGAGCTGGAAACACAAGGAATCCAGGACAGATAAACCCCTCAGAACCAGTCATGAGGGTAGCGATACCAGGAGGGGAAGGGGAGGGTGGGGGGGGTGGGAGAAAAGGGGAATTGATCACTATGAACTACATATAACAGAAAAGTGGGTGAAGGGAGACATTTGGTTAGTATAAGACATGAAAAAATAATAATTTATAAATTATCAAGGGTTCATGCGGGAGTTGGGGGGAGGTGGGAAAACGAGGAGCTGATACCAAGGGCTCAAGTAGAAAGAAAATGTTTTGAAAATGATGATGACAACAAATGTAAAAATGTGCTTGACACATGGCTCCATGTATGTATTATAATAAGAGCTGTCGAGTCCCTAATAAAATGATTAAAAATAAAAAAGAAGAAATTCTACACCTAAAAAGAGCTGAATGACAAATGTTTGGTCATGCATGTTTTCACTGAAATGAGTGAAAGACAATTTAGAAATATAAGATGTTCAAATGGTCAATGACCGCAGGAGGAGATGCTCAATCGTCATCAGCAAGTGCAAGTTCACATGACGGTGAAATGCCTCCAACACGCCCTGGGCGAGCTGACACTCCAAAGGCAGTCTCAGTCATCGGCCATAATGGGGAGCAACCGGAACTTTCATGCCTCCAGGTGGGAAGGTAAAAACTGGACATCTTTGACTTTGGAAGACTTTGACAGTTTATTTTCTAAATTAAGCACATATATAAACATGCAAACATACAACTAACCTGGCAACTTTTATGCAGGGTATTGATTCAAGAGAAGGGTAACTATTTGGTTTCATGGAATTGGTTCTTTAAGGAAACATATTAATCACAGGTGACGGTGTTTATTTTTTAAACTAACATTAGTTGGCTGAAGGGTGACTTCTAAGTTCTTAGTGCCAAGGTCAAAGGAGATCGTAAGACAATGGTCTTCAAGGTCCTCCAGTCCTTATTCGGTCAGTGAAAACCAAGTGAAATGAAACAAATAAAACTCAGTGTCATCGAGTGGATTCCAACTCACCATGAGCGAGCCTACAGGACAGGGCAGAAGTTCCCTGGCGGGTTTCTGAGACTATAATTCTTTTCCGGAGTAGAAAGCCTCATCTTTCTCTCTCAGAGCAGTTGGTGGTTTCAAACTGTTGAGTAGGTACGACCTTCATTAGGAATTTGACATTGTTCTCTCTTTTCCTCTCATTTGATCTGGGGCTTTAACCCATATGTCTGATACCCATCTACAAGGTCCTCTTCAGACTCATGAAACACATGCAAAGATGCCGAATGCAGGAAGATCACAGGCCAGAGGGTTGGAGGTCTTCTGGATCCAGTGGCGTTGTAAGCCTCTCAGCACTAGCAGGGGGTCTCTACCTGGCTTCTCCGGCTACAGAGGGCTGGTTGCATCAAGGTAGGTCCATGTGGCTTCTCCAGCTCCCGGGGTGTAGCGCCATGGGTCTTGTCAGTACAGCGTCTCCAAGGCAGTGAGCAGAGAGAGAGAAGTGTCTCCTACCTTCAAGGAGGAGATCCAGGAATTCCCAGAATTCTTAGAAGGCCATGCTCACACAGAGGTCTCATTGGCTGTGACCCGATTGACAGACTAGCCTCCACCCCTTCACTATTAATCCTCTCAAGTCCCAAATTGACACCAGATTATGTAACTACCACACAAACATAATGTCCTTTCCTGACAACATGCCCAAAGTATGTATGATGAAGTCTCACCATCCTCGCCTAGCAGGAGCACTCTGGCTGTACTTTTCCCCAGACACATTTGTTTGCCCTTTTAGCAGTCCATGGCACTTCCCAAATTCTTCTCTAGCACCACAATTCAACTGCACCAATTCTTCTTTGGTCTACTTCATTCAATGTCCAGCTTTTGCATGCATATGAGGCAATTGAAAATACCATGTCTTGGATCCTCAAAGTAACATCCTTGCTTTGAACTACTCTTAAGAAGTCTTGTGCAGCAGATTTACCCAATGCAACGCATCTTTTGATCTCTTGACTGCTGCTTCCATGAGCATTGACTGTGGATCTAAGAAAGACAAAAATCCTTGACAACTTCAACCTCTTCTCCATTTATCTAGAAGTTACCTATTGGTCCAGTTGTTAGGATTTGGGGCTGCTTTACATTGAGTCAAGGCTGCAATCCTTGATCTCCATAAGCAAGGGCTTCAAGTCTTCCTCGCTTTCAGTAAGCAAAGTTCTGTCATCTGCATAGTGCAGGTTGTTAATACGCCTTCTTCCAATTCTGATGCCACATTCTTCTCCATATAAACCAGCTTCTCTTATTATTTGCTCAGCATTCAGATTGAACAAGTATGGTGAGAGGCTACAACCCTGATGCACACTTTTCCTGACTTTAAACTGTGAAGTATTCCCTTTTTCTGTTCACAACAATTGATTCATGTACAAGTCCTGCATGAGCACAGTTAAGTGTTATGAAATTCCCATTCTTCTCAAGGTTATCCACAGCTTGCTATGATCCACACAGTTGAATGTCTTGGCTCAGTCAATAAAACACAAGTAAACATCTTTCTGGTTTTCTCTGCTTTGAGCCAAGTTCTATCTATCTGACACCAGCAAGGATATCCCTTGCTCCACATCCTCTTCTGAATCTACCCTGATCCTCTGGCAGCTCCCTGTCAATGCACTACTGCAACCACTGTTGGGTCATCTTCAGCAAAATTGTACGGCATGTGATATCCGTGATACTGTTCTATAGTTTGAGCATTCTGTTGGGTCACCTTTCTTTGGAATGGTAAGAAATGTGGATCTCTTCCAGTCAGTTGTCAAATCTCCTGGCATAGACAAAGGAGTGCTTTCAGACCTTCATCAGCTTGTTGAAACAGATCGCAAGTTTGAAAAGGTCAAAGGGCATCAGGCGATTAGTCCTTTGACTAGTTTCTTCGTTCAGCCATTGGTGCCTTCATTTTCTTTTGTTTCACTTGTGTAGAGATGATGCCCATACCCCACACGCCCGTGACTCATGTCCTCAAGGTGTTTGCTGGATTGTCTGTATCGCCCCTGTGTCTGCCACTGAGCCAATACCATCCTGTTTGATTCCTGCGGCTGGACCCTTTGAGATCAGTAAGTGTGAGGTCTTCTCCTTTGTTCTACTTCTTCACCGTTACTTTTATTCTTCAAACCTTCTTTCCTTTCCATATGAAATTGAACATGAGCGTTTTCGTTTTATCAAAGAATGTTGTTGGGATTTGGATTTGGATTACATTGTATTTATGGAGTGCTCTCCATAGAAGTTTCCAATTTCTGAGCATGGAATGTTTTCCCATTGATGTCGATCTCTTGGTTTCTTGCAGTAGTGATTTTTAGTTTCCTCCATTAAGTTTATATTTAGGTATTTTATTCTTTTAGGGATAATTATAAATTATATTGTTTTCTTGATTTCCCTTCCCAAGTTCTCTTTATTAAAAGTGTAGAGGAACCTAACGGAATTTTGTGTGTTGATCGTGTACTCTGCTGTTTTCCTTCTTTATCTCAATTACAGTACTTTCTTGGGGAGTCTCCAGGATTTCATATAGCTAGCATCATGCCAGGAGACCTGGTGGCATGGTGGTTACTCTTGGGCTGCTACCCCACATTGTTGGCAGTTCGAAACCACCGGCAGCTCCGCAGAGGAAAGGCTGGGCCTTTTACTCCCCTAAGCAGTCACCGTCTCGGAAACCCACCGGGGGGGGCGGGGGTGGGGGTGGGGGCGGGGGGTGACTAGGAGTCAGCATTGACTTGATGGCAGGGAGCTTAGTTTTTTTGGATGGTCATGCCATCCCTGAGAAAGGATAGTTTTACTTTTTTCTTTCCCATGTGGACACCTTTGCTCTACTTATTGTTCTAGTTAGAACTTGCAGTCTGCTCGTGGATCAGAGTGACTGGAAAGGGCATCCTTGTCCCATCCGTTTCTCAAGCGAATGCTTTCAATCTTTCTCTGTTAAGAATGATCCTGATTGCTGCGTCTGCGTATGTGCCCTTAATTATGCCGAGGACCTGCTCTTCAGTATGTATTCTATACCTTCTTGGGAGAGGCCTATTCTATTAAGCCTTTTTCCTACTATTTGATGAGGCTTTCCTCTCTCTGTTGTTGAGTAATTGGAGTTCTTTATATATTCTCACCTTAGAAGGTACCCTGTTTCCCTGAAAATAAGAGTGTCTTATGTTAATTTTTGCTCCTAAAGATGCGCTAAGTCTTATTTTCAGGGGATATCTTATTTTTCCATGAAGAAGAAGATGCTACACATTTATTGTTTTATTAAAAGAGACCTCGCACTTCCTGTCTGCTCCGGCTGCGCTGCGGCCAACAGTGAGCTGCATGGTGGGTGGCACCCGCTGCTACGGTCCAGAGTCCAGAGTTACAGTAGCTTCGGGGGGCCTTATTTTCGGGGAGGTCTTATTTGCAGGGGATGCCATATATTTCAGCGAGAGGGAAAACCGTAAGTAGGTCTTATTTTGGGGGAGGTGTCTTACTTTCGGGGAAACAGGGTAGATGACTCCCAGAGAGGTATTTTTTCCCCTTCATTTTGCAGATCATCTGTTCACTTGGTAGATAAAGTCCTTTAGTGCACAAATGTTTTTTTAAATTTTTATTTCTTATGAAGTCCAATTTATCTGTTTTTTTCCACCCTTTTTTGTTGGTTGTGCTTTGGATGTCATATATATCTGGTGTCATATTTAGTGTCTGTTGTGGAAAACTAGGTCCTGAGGCTTAATCTCTACATTTGGTTCTGAGACTTTTATAATTTCCTTCTTAGACATAGGCTCTTGATCCATTTAAAATTAATTTTCACATATGACGTGTGAAGCATGGCTCCAAATTAAATTTTTAGTGTGTGGAGTCAGTTGTCCAAGACACATTTATTCTTTCCCCGTTGAATGGGCTTAGTGCTCTCTTTGAAAACCACGGTCGTAGATGCATGAGTTTCACTCACTTTCCAATTGCGTCATTTGGCTTATTATAATTGTGTTGTAGAGTTCTTTATGTGTCCTGGATTCGAGTCCTTTGTTATTGCTATGAATTGTTCATATTTACACCTAATATGGCTTACTTTCTTACATTTTCATTTTAATGAAGTCTAATTTACCAGGTTTTTCCTTTAATGTTTTTTCCCCCCTTCACTTTCTGTGTTTTTCTAAGAAAATGTAGCTTTTCCAAGGACAAAACGAGTTCCTCTATGCTTTCTTCTAGAAGTCTGATCGTTGGAGCGGCTCCCTCTGGGTGACGCCATTAATGCTGAGACAGGGACTCTGTTGTAATCAATCCATTAGCAGCTGCGGGAGTGAGTGGCTCAGTCCTGACTGGGAGTCTGTTCATTTCAGCATCCATCCTAACTTACCGTGAGAGCCTTGGAATGAGTACCCGGGGCTCCTGTGGGGCATGTACGGAGCCTGTGAGTGCTCCTTGCCTGTGGGGCCCTGGGAACTCCCCATGTGGGATGAGTGATCCCTCCCTAAGTGGGTGTCCTCTGGGTCTGGGCTCCCATCACCTGCCCTGCAACTATAGGCTTGTCTCTTGAAAGGGGGCCAAAATAACCCTGGTTACCTGGCGTGGGGTGGCCTAGAGAACTGTGGCATCCCCGTGCTCCTGGCTGCAACAATCTGCCACGCCCTGCAGCCTAGGGAAAAGTCAGCCTTCTGAGCCCTGCTTGGTGGTGAGGCCCTGGTTGGTGTCTTGTGACGAGTGCGAGAGAGTCACAGCCTCTTGCAGCATGGGGACATGTCCACGGCACCATTCTTTGATATGCCCGTGACTCTTGCGGCCGGTATTTTCAGTACAGGAATCCCTGTACTCTGAAGGCCCTAAACAAACAAACAAACAAACAAACAAACAAGCAAACAAACAAACCTCTCGAAACTTTGCTGTTGGATAAACAGCACTCTTTGGATCTCAAATGGTTGCTCATCCTTCCCAGAGGGAGAGTTCAGTTCCAGGCCAGAAGAGTAAGCGTGGTCTCGTTCATGATTTTGAGTTTTGTTCCACATTTGGCTTCCACTCTGTTGAGGACCTTTAAGTGTGATCTCTGTCAGAACAGTGGGTAGTGGTAACTGGGCACCATCTACTTCTGGTCTCAGGATTGGGGACATGGCCATTTGTGCGGCTCATTTGTGTATTGGATTAATTGTTTCTGTATGTATTTTGATTGCCATCACTTCCATTTCCTTTGTGTGGGGAGAAACCAGTGGTTGTACCTGATGGCTGATCATGACCTTTACAGACCCCAGTTGCCACTCATCCAAGTGGGATATAGAGTATTATCTTGGTGAACTATGTTATGCCTTTGTTTCCCTTAAGACTACGGTCCTGATTCCCCAGGCTCAGTGACTAATTTCCTCAAGGAATTTGGTTGTAGCTGAGAAGTGTTCATAACTTTGCCTCTGGATGTGCTTTCCCACATTCATGGATATATTTACAGTGAAATCTCTATCTATCTATCTATCTATCTATCTATCTATCTATCTATCTATCTATCATCTATCATCATCTATCATCTATTTGTGGGTATACTCCCTCCCTCCCATAAGACGGATGTATTTTGATAGTTGATACAATCAATGTAACTTGCAGATGGATCTAATGGGGAGAATGAGGAAGAACTCATATATGATTTTTAGGTATTTAGCCAAAGCAAGTGGGTGAATGACGGTGCTGGTTACTAAACTGGTAGAGAGAAAACATGTGGTGTGTATCTGTGTGCTGTGTGTATTGTGGGGGGGTGTCAGGGCAGTTCAGGGGAGGAGGGCAGGAAGACATCAAAAGACCCATCATTTAGGGCATGTTAAGTATGAGGTTGAGATAAGCATCAGACACTCAATTAAGGTGTAAGGGAGACAATCATGCCCATAAGCCTGTTGGTGAGGTGCAAGGTTGACGACAGTGATGTGAACTTCAAGATATGGGGCTAGATGACATCTAGGTGGGAGGACCGAAAGAACAGAGAAGAGGGAGAAGACAACCCCGAGGCTGCCAACTTTCAGAGGTTGGAAAGAGCGACCAGCAAAGGTTCCAGACGCCCCGTGAATGAAGTACTCCTAGGGGGAGCAGGTAGCCACCCTAGTCAAAGTGCGGCCAGATGAGGATGGAGAACTGCCATTGTATTTGGTGATGGTGACAAAAGTGGCTTTGGTGAAGTGATGGGGAGGACAACTAATGCGTGTTCAAGAGAGAACAGTAGTGCATTGTATACAGGAAACTCTTTCAAGCACTATTTTAGGGACAACAGAATTGAGGGGTGTATCCCTAGCTTCTTGCTGGTACCTGGCAGAGAGGAGGTGTGAAACGAAGAGTTACTGCCTGGATCTAAGTTTGAGCATTTCCTACACTGAGAGCAAATTAAGAAGCCTTCATGAGAGAAAGAAAGAGAACTTCCTATGCATCCCATTCTGTTCCTGGGGTAAGACTTTAGGCCCCTCCCCTCTATGATGAGGAGAAACTGCAACACATAGGTTTGTTTCCCTTCTTCTTTCTTGGTCTATTATCTGACATAGTGCCTTCCGGTAGCTTCTGTTCTACCCCCCCACTCCCACCCCACCTTTCCCCCCACTAGATTTGAAATACAGAATTAACAGGCAACAAGAGCAAATTCTTGTCTATTTGTTGGCAACATAGATGCTGGCCAGTTTTAACAAATGATTGCATTGTCTTCCTGCTTCATGGTTGACCACCTATAAATACTAAGCCGACCATCCAGTGATAAGTGTAGGTGATGCCCTTATTGTTACTGCTCTGATAGGCACGATGGAGAATGTCGTGTAGAATTAGCTCAGCTTCTTCTTGCTCATCTTTCATGATCCTCAACTTGGCTCGCTTCAGCTGTTACAGGATCCCAGTCTCTATTCACATCTCTACCTCTTTGCCAGCTGTGCCCTCAGCAGAGGTCTTGCCCTCTCTCTGAAGATGCACCTCCTCTTGGGTCTAGAGAACAAAGCTTGCACTGTCATTACCAGCAGCAGGCTTGGGCTGAGCCAGGCATCACCACGGCTGAGGGTGCAGCCACCTAGGCCCTGGGGCCTCCTGCTGGTCCTGAGAGCAGGATTGATGAACAGGACCACAGCCTGCAGGGTCCCTTCACAGAGGCCTTGACTGGGAAGCCGGTAGATGCTCTCACTCTGTCCTCTCACACTCGAAGCCTGTCAGCTGAGGGTTGGGGGCCTTTTCCTAATATGTCTTCATTTCAACGTCATCCCTGCCCTGAACCTAAGACAACTGTGCTCGTGTACGCTCCAACCCCAATTGGCAGTACTCAAATACGAATTCCTTTTCGTTTCCCGTGGGGTTAACCTTTGTTCTTCCTCACATCACCAATAACTCTAGGTTTCAGTTTCTTCAAGAGTACTGCATTCTGTGCAGTACGCTTGGAAACAACCCAAATGTCCATCAACAGATGACTGGTACACAAAATGTAGCACACACAGACAATGGGACATGATCCATCCTCAAGAGAAATGAAGTCCCGCTCCACAGATCAATCCACCCTTGACAACATCCTGGAATAAGCAGTCAGAAGCTTCCTTAGAGGCAAGGTTGGCCAGACTTCGTCTCACATACTTTGGACATGTTGTCAGGAAATACCAATCCCTGGAGAAAAATGTCATGCTTCATTAAGTAGAGGAAAAGAGGGATGCTCTCAAGGAGATGGCTTGACACAGTGGCTGTAACAATGGGCTGAGGCACAGGAACAACTGTGCAGTGTTTCCTTCTTCTGTGCATGTGGTCTCTATGAGTTGGACTTGACTTGATGGCATCTAATGATGACGACAACAACAACAACAACGACAACAACAAACAACAACAAAAGGGATTTTACTGAAAAGGAAGAAATTGTACTGGAGAGTGAGCCAGACCCCACAGCAAGCCCTGCTGATCATCAGAGATGATGGCTTGGCCATATTTGAGCAATCCTTACCCAGCAATCCTGCATTGTGTACACGTTTAGAGACAGGAGTTGACAGGCTTGTGGGATTCTACAACCCGCCCATTTCAAACACCATACACATAAGAGGGAAGAGCATTGACCTTATGGATTTTCCAGAGTCTCCTTGTTGGCACTGGTGTTTGAGGGAACTCCATGTGCACAGTGGAAGCATCTCTCCTCCATTTGCAGAGAGGTTTCCAAAGTTCCAGGGGAATCTCTTGTCTTGCTTAGCTCATCTCCCCTCAACTGAGCTTGGCTCAGCTCCTGGCTCATCAAATTTACCCTCAGAGGTAAGGGAAACAGGGAGCTAAGGACCAGGGGAAAAATGACCTAGGTAAGGTCTTAGGGTGGGCCGTTGGCTTTGACTGAGGCAAGGCCTGCCATGGGTAGGGCGTAGTGAAGAAGCCTGACTGGGAACTTTGGGGAATGGGAATGGAGCAAGGGAGAAGAGTCTAGCTGAGACTGGCTGCTAAGGGAAGCTTGATTTGATTTGCACTGGGCTGGGATGTTTTCTTAATGTACAATTATTTTTGTATATAAACCTCTTTCTTATACACAAATGAGTCTTCCTGTATTTGTTTCTCTAGTCTACCCAAACTAACACAGGGATGACAGGAAATCTTTCTGATCACAGAGTTTGAATAATTTTGAACTGGGGGATGGCTGTGAGGTAACCTTGAAAGAAAGAGAAACAAAACAAAACCACCCTAAGGGTAACTAGAGGGGCAGGACGAGCATTGGAAATGATTTACGTTTTCTTTCTTTCTTTTGTTGGGGTTGAGAATATGCACGGCAACATATGCACCGATCAAACAGTGTATACGGGCACCATTGAGTGACACTGGTGACAGTCTCCAAGTTGAGCAATGATTCTCACCCACTCTTTCTGATGTAACATGCCTCCCTTATTAACATATGTTCACTGCCTCCTAAAGTTTCCATCAAATCTTTTGAGTTGTTCTTATCACTTTGATCCCATATAGGGTGTTCTTAAAAGAGTATAATGGTCAAGAAATATATATATTTTTAAACTAGGTAAGCTAAACTGTTGTTCAGTATTAAGTAGACTTCAGGTGGGGGGGTATTTTTGGCTTAGGGTTTAAGGTTTAAGGGTTTCAGCATCATAATACCAGGGATTCATCCAAATCAGGAATGTTAGAGTCCTTGAACATTTGAAATCTATTTTAAATTTCTCTCATTCTGATCAGGATTCTTCTAAAGATCTTTGATCAAAATGTTCAGTAAGTTTGGAAAATGATTTTTGACTTAAGCTTATGTCAAGCGGATTGGAATATATATGAGCACATGTGCACATAATTTACAAGCTCCACATCGGAATGCTGAGATTCTCTCACACTGCTATAAAAATAACATGTGCACTGGACTGGCCTAACCATCATGCACCAGACCCATTGGAAGAAGAGAAGCGGCACAAGCCACGATTCTAAGACTAAGATTCTTAGATCAGAAGAGGCCTCAATAAACAGCACTTAGTAGGTGTTCACCCCTGTGCAATACGCTAGAGATTCAAAAGCCTCAAATACATGGTCCCTGCTGTCACATGATTGTCGGGTAGAGATTCTGGTAGCTCTGTGTTGGGCCTTAATGCTTGTGGACCCTTCAATGGGTGATGGGTGTGAGACAATGAGTAAGGAGGGTTGGTCTCACAAAAGGAGTCCTTGGGTGATGCAAATGGTTGACACATTTAACTGCTCATCAAAAGACTGGAAGTTCAAACCCAACCAGTCATCAGGGCTGCTAGCACAGAAATACCATCAGTAAGTGTCTTTGGAGAACATTTTTTTTCTCTCTCTCACCTTTATGGAGGCTACACGTCTAAATCAGGGTTTCAGCCTTGTCTGGTTTTACCGTCTGTAGTTCTGGGTAGTCTTTCATTTCTTGATGATTCTCACCTGGCATCCATCTGCCCCTGTAGGTGCTCTCACCACCATGTCTCATCTGCTCCTTTTATAACTTAACAATGACTAGGTTTAGGACACACTGCACTGACATAGTTTCAGTAACCCAAAACAAGCTCAATGCCAAATCAGATCACATCGAGAGGCAGAGGGGTTGGGGTTTCGGTCCATATTTGTTGTTGTTGTTGTTGCTAGGTCTCACTGAGTCAGTCTAATAAAACCCAGCACAGTCCTGCTCCACCCTCACATCCTTACTAGGTTTGAGTCCAGTGTTACAGCCACTGTGTCAGCCTATCTCATTGAAGGGGCCTGTCTCTGTTTTCACGGCTCTCTCTACCATATTTATTTTGTTTTTTATTTTTGAGATTTTTAAATTGGTTTTGTTACAGTTGTTGAAAACATACACAGCAAAGCATACATCAATTCACCAGCTTGTATACTTACCATTTAGTGACTGTGTTTGTCTGGGTAGACTAGAGAAATAAAATTAATAGAAACTCATATGTGTATAAGAAAGAGTTTTATATACAAGAGCAATTGAATAATGAGAAAACATCCCAACCAAGTTCAGATCAAGCCCACAAGTCCGATATTAGTCCGTAAGTCCGATACTAAGCTATAAAGTCCTCTTCATTCTCACACAACACATGCAATGACACCAAATGCAAGAAGATCACAGGCCAGTGGGTGGAAAGTCTTGTGGATCTAGTGGTGGTATAAGCATCTAGCATAGCTCCATGTGTCTTGTAAGCTGCAATGTCTCCCAGGGAGTGAGTGTGTGTCCCGCCTCTAGTGAGCTATTTATCTCCTTACCGCCTCCAAATGAAGTCATTCAGCTTCAACCTGATTGAAAGGCTAAACTCTATCCCTTCACTGGTGTCTCAAATTGACAACAGAGTATATAACTACCACAGACCACTCCTTGTTAATTTGACACTTTCACACAACTTTATATCTATGTATAATTGTCAAACAAATAATAAAATCATATCTGTACTGTACTACACAGGGTTCTCTATAGAAACAAAACCAGGACACTTATGAATATATATATATATATATTTATATATATATAAAACAAAATGAAATAAACAGCCGATTAGTCCACTCAACTCAACTCACTTCTGTGAGACAGTTAATACACTGGCAGTCCTTCAGCTCACGAGGGCTGTTGTGTACAAGTCAAGGAAGCAGACAGCTGAGTCTTCTGTGGAGCAATATGGACAGTCCAGCCACAGGCA
>NW_022111300.1:37818216-37820179 GCF_000313985.2 Echinops telfairi
CCAGCTCTGCCCCTCCTCTGCGATAAGACATGTTATTGTCTGTATGCATCCACTCCTTCTGTGCTTCATAAACTGGGAAACCTAACAGAAACAATGAAAACAAAACCAAAATGAAACAAATAGAAGGTAAAAGCAATAACATAAAAATAAAGAGTAAGAAAGAAAAGACCACCAACAAATTTTAAAAAGTCAGAGAAGAAATTTCCGACGTACACACATATTAGGGAGACATTCAATTTAATCCATACCAGGAAGGGACTAGGAGAGATATCTGTCTCAGACTGAGTGATAGCCATTCAGATATCCATCCACTCTTGATTAAGAGTTATTAACAGGGTATTTCCCTGCACATACTCATTATTTATAATGCGATATTTCAGACTTGCAAAAATTTGTGAAGGATAAAGTAATGGATGTTTGTAAATCTACCATCCAACTTAGGAACAAAGAAACATGAACACAGATGAAGTCCCTGTGTAAATCATTCCAGAGACATCTGAATAAGTCTTAACTTGTCTTAAAAACCCCAGGTGGGTGGATTTCGTAAAGCACCTTAACACTTGTGGACTCTTGGATGAGTGATGGGTCTGGAGCAATAACTAAGGAGGGTTCGTCTCAAGAAAGGAATCATAGGGTGCTGTAATGGCTGTTAACACACGTAACTGCTACCTGAAAGGCTGGAAGTTCAAATCCAACCAGAGATACTTCAGAAGAAAAGCTGGGAGATCACCATCAGTAAATGAAAACTGCGGGGAGCGTGATTCTGCTTCAGCACATGAGTCAGCGTGCGTTAGACTTGACTCAGTGCTGACTGTCCCCCCGCACTACTGATGCCCGACTGAATAACCTTCCCCTTTAAAACGGAGTCTTGTTCTGACTCCTTTGGGGTCAGAAGCCCCCCTGTGAAACACTCAGACTAGGGACTCGATTTCTTTCTGAGGCCGAGGGCTTGGGACGAATTCAAGGCAGAAATAAGCGTGTCAGGGAGCACCTAGTCACCTTCTAAGCAGATCTAAGCTGCTTATCTATGTTGGAAAATAGGAACTTTCAAAAGAAACGATTGTCTCTCTTTGAAGAAACTGTCAGTAGAAAAGCTTTTAAAAATAATTTCCTTGGGAAATGCCTCGTGCTCTTATGCAGAATTCTCTGACATTGCTGTTTAGCAGCCTCTTCCATTTGTATGAGCTCTGGAATATTAAACATTTCTTGTGCAGACTCAGAAAATAGCTTGCTTATCACCCAGTGCCTGTCAGCTGCACGGTGGATGTGCCGGCCTGGTGGGGTTCTGTGTGATGGGTCTGCCCTGCTGAGAGCTGGGACCATGGAATCCCGGTGCTTGAGACTTTACAAAGCAGTGGATGGGTTGGGGGGATCGTTCCCCCCAGCAGCTGGTCTGCCTCTCATTGCTGAAGCTCCAGGAGGATCATCGTCCTTAGGTCCACGAGGCCTGAAGACCTGGTCTCAGAGCTTCCACCGAGCACTGACAGTGATCTCAAACAACATGTTGCTCTCGTTGTGCCTGCTGTGGTCTGTGTCAAGCCGTGGGGAGAGGGTTCTGGAAATATTCTGTGTGACCAAGAACCAGCAGGTTTCAGCATTAAACAAAAATCTACAAAATTGTGATGAATATAATAGCCTGCAATTATTGAACACTTATAAGTGTTGAAGCTTTCTTCATTTTTTCTCTAGCGTATTGATTAGTGCCTTGAAATCTGCTACCCACTGCCATTGAGTTGATTTCAACTCATAGTGAGCCTATAGAGGTTCTGAAATGATGAAACTTTACGGGAACAGATAGCCTCGTCATTTTCTCACTGAGGGACTAGAGGGGTTGAACCACTAACCTAGGGGTTAGTGGCCCAACACTTAAGATGCTATTTATTCCCCATGTTAGAAGTGAGGAAGACGGCAAATAACTTACCTTAGGGCAAGGTTTGAACCTAACTCAATGTGGTTTCTAAGT
>NW_022111300.1:37821695-37822930 GCF_000313985.2 Echinops telfairi
GAGTTATATGTAGATCACTGTGATCAGTTCCCCCTTTCTCTCCCCACCTTCCCCTTCCCCTCCTGGTATCGCTACTCACACTGTTGGTCCTAAGGAGTTTATCTGTCCTGGATCTCCTGTGTTTCCGGCTCTTATCTGTCCCTGTGTGCATGCTCTGGTCTAGCCAGATTCGTAAGGTAGAGTTGAAGTCATGATAGTGGGGGTGGGGGGTGGGGGGAAGGAAGCATTAAAGAACTAGAGGAAAGTTGTTTGTTTCCTTGGTGCTATACTGCACCCTGATTGACCTTTGGCCTTCTTGCAGCTAACTTGTCCCAGCTCCAAATCCTTGTGTATGAGAATTGAACTAATTTCAGACAGGATGCATAACCCATGGGCTTGGCAGCAAAATGACCCAGGCTCAGAACTTAGGGGGGAGTCTGTAGATGGATCAGTTATCCTTTCAAATAAATTTGCGTGAGAATATAATTCCAGTCTACCCTACTGGGTTTGAAGTCTCAGGATATAATTATTGATATGACCCAGCAATTCCCCTACTGGGCATATATACCCAGAAGAGGCAAGAAACAAACCACGGCCAGACATCTGTGCTCCAATGTTCATTGCGGCACAGTTCACAATTGCAAGGAGTTGGAAACAGCTCAAATTTCTATAAACGGATGAATGGCTTAAAAAATTGTGGTTCATACATACAATGGAGTACTACGCATCCCTAAAAAGCAGTGATGAATGCATGAAGCACATTGCTGCATGGGAAGAATTGGAGGACATTTGCTAAGCAAAGTAAGCCAAGCACAAAGGACAAGTACAACATGATTCCACTGAGAATCAAGCTTAAAAATGCAAAAGGGCATAGGGAAAAAGCTACTACATACATACATTCCTGGGGTGAGGTCCAAGTACTATGGCAGGGGCTAGACCCAATTCAGGGATACATAAGGCAGCCAACTAAAAAGGAGGGGGAATGAAAGAACAGCAACAAAAGACATGGGTAGTGTGGGAACAGGGCACTAACCTACCCAGGGGAGAGTACTGTTTATATCTCCACAGGAGAGGGAGAGAGAGACCAGACTTCGATCTGGTGTACCAAGACATGAATGCAACAAACCTGCAAGAAGCAGGGAAACAAGAGAGAGGTCTGCAGGGCCTGCCCCAATCCCAACTATGTGGATACTCCCCGCTCCCTCCAGAAGAATTCACTTCAGAGGGCAGCACTGAAGCTGCAGCTCAGGGAGAGG
>NW_022111300.1:37824891-37856479 GCF_000313985.2 Echinops telfairi
CCCTCCCCCCAGCAGGTTGCTGTTGTCAGTTGCTGTCCAACTGAGTCAGACTGGTGACCACCTCAGGGAGGAAAGGTCACATGGTAGGGCCTACTTGTCAATTGTCACAATACTCGTGGTCATAGAAAACCCCTCTGAGTGTATCTCTGAGAGGTCAGGCCTCTTCAAGTGAAGGATCACTGGGTTGCATGTTGCATAAGTCCAAACCCACTGCCATGGAGTTGAATCGGACCCATCCCCAGTTTCTCAATCTTTACAGGAGCAGGTAGCCTCCTTACTTGCCCTCAGAGAAGCTGGTGGTTTTGAACCATTGACCACGGGGTTAGCAGTCCAATGCTTACCCAACTGTGCCACCAGGGCTCACATACAGGATTGGGAAAAAGTTCCCTTGGATCAACACACTCAAATTCAGCCAAATCAGGCTGCAGGGCCGCCTATAGAGGAAATCTAGGAGACTCAGGGAGCTTCTAGTTGGGTTTGTCTGAGAGGCATTTAATTTTCACAAGACCTGAGGTCAAATGATTTTTCAGATAATTCAATATAAAATGTCAGTGGTTCATTGTGTTCTGGTGGAACTGTTCACATTTTAAAGGGAAGGGCATGAGAAAAAGAGACAATGTTCTCATCAAAATGATTTAATTGTATGATAAAGTTTATTCTAATAAAACTTTAATAAAATCCAAGGGCAAACAAACAAAAAACATTTCAGACAGTGAGGCCAAAGCCAACCGGGCAGCTGGTTGGAGGAGTCAGGCATATATTTAGGCCGTTCAGGCCAGAGACTTGTGAGGATTAACTTCTAGCTTAGCTGATTGTGCCCTCTGTTACAGATGCCCCGGGGCTCCTCTGCCACTCAAGGATTAAGCAGGCCTTGAGTCCCAGTTGAAGATGGGCATGCTTAATCTGAACTGAGTCTGGGATCCGCCTGCGGTAGCATTGGTTAAGGAGATTCCTGTAGCCTATTTTCCCTCAATGGCATTTTTTTTGGGGGGGAGTTAATACAAATATCATATCATTCCATTGTTCGATCAATCACATCAAGTAGTATTGTACAATAGCGACCATAATCAGTTTCAAAACACCTTTTTCTTTCCTGAACTCCTTGACATCAGCCCTGCCCCTCCACCCCCAACCCCTCCCAACCCTCCCACCCCACCCCCATCCCCGGCCCGTAGCTATTTGTTAGGGAGACTCCTGGCTGCAGGGGGCCTTTCTTCTCAGAGTGGTTTCGGAACATTCAAGTGATAGGGGTCCCCCATGGGTACATTCCAGGCCACCTTTGCCCTCCCTGAGCGGTGGTTCCCCTCAGGGCTGGATTTTGTCCCTCAGGAACATTTGGCCAGGTCTGGAAACATGTTTTCGTCATCACAACTGGGAACGTGTGGCTGCTGCTGACATGTGATGGGTGTAGACCAAGGATGCTGCTAAGCCATCTGCCGTGCTCAGGACCATTTCCACAGAAGAAGTATGGCCAGAGGGCTCCTTAGAGGCCAGGCTGGAGAGACTTCATCTTGCGTACTTGGGTCGTCATGTTGTCAGAAGAGACCTGTCCCTGGAGAAGGACACCATGCTTGGTAAAGTGGAGGGGCCATGAACAAGAGGAGGAACCTCAATACGAGGGACTGACCCAGTGGCTGCAACCATGGGCTCAGGCATAGGGGAAAAGGTGAGGATGGTGCCGGACGGGCCATGTTTTGTTCTTTTGTCTCCAGGGTCGCTATGGGTTGGAACTGACCCAATGGTACCCAGCAACAGCCTGAGCAACAACAAACAGAGGCCCTTGTACATAACGCGGACCGTGCTCTCCTCCTAGTCCCACAGCACTCTGTGTGAGGGGAAGGCCGCCGGCGTTTATTGAAATCTGCACACCCAGCATGATGCTAGGCATTTTCATGTTAACTCACGTATCTCTCTACTCGGACACTTACATTGTCTATTTTTGACGGCACGCTGAACTATTTGCACAACCAGTTTATGAGTTTCTTGGGGAAAAAATCTCTTTGGCATTTTTCCTGGTCATACATTTATTGTATACAATCCTCTAACTCTTGATAAGCTTGGTGTTGTTTGCTGCTCTAAAGCTAACTTTTGACTTATAGGGGAAAATTAAAATATATTTTATTAAGTCCATCGATCTATCTATAAATTATTTTATTTGGGCCTCTTATAGCTCTTATAACATTCCATCTTGCAATTGTTTCAAGTATATTTGTACATATGTTGCCATCATCATTTTCTTAACATTTACTTTCTATTTGAGCCCTTGGTATCAGCTCCTCTTTTTTCCTTCCCACCCACCCTCGTGACCCCTTGATAAATTATAAATTATTATTGTTTTCATGTCTCGCATTGTCCACTGTCTCCCTTCACCCACCTTTCTGTTGTTCATCCCCCGCCCCACGGAGAGCGGGGGACTTCTTAATTAAGTCTTCAACAGGACAAAGACAAATCATCTGGATGAGGGAGACCCTCATCCGGAGGCCAGAATGGTATCCGATGGAGGTACAACCACCGAACGACTTAATAAGAGATGCTAACAAAGGAACGGGTTACAACATCATGATTGGCAGGAGAGCAATTCCTCGCAGTTGCAGGAGGGCCCACAGAAAGTGGGATGAGCTGACTGGGATGCAATCACTACGGCACATCAGAAAGTTTACAGAATTGGTTTTGAGCCCTTCTGACCACCTTGGTTAGAGTCTGACTCAGGATCCCAGATCGAATGACCCTTGTACCACTTCCTTCAAGGCCGCACTCACACGAGTTCTTGGGGGCAAGATGACCCTGCCTTGGGCTGGCCAGGGTAGTTACAGCAAAGACGCTCTGCCCGAGGGTGAAGACTTTCCCATTGCCTGCCATTTTGCAGGAAGAGTTCAGTGGAGGCGGAATCGAGGTGGAGAGTCAAAATAGATTTAGGGATCCCACTGTCAACCATAGCCTTCTGCAAACCCAACGTTCAGAACTTAGACCCTAAACTATCCTCATAGTGCCTCCAGGTGGCAGAGTATACTTGTCCCATAGTATTTCTCTGTGGGTTCCGATCTCTGTGGTGCAGGTCTCTAGGTCTTTATCCCAGAGCCACTGGGTACATTTGAGCTGCCCATCTTTAGGTTAGAAGCTCAGGTGCTAAAACACTGCACCACTGTTAGTGCCCCCATGAGCTAGACAACTCACTCACTAGGACCGTGTACGACAGAACAGAATCGCTCCTATGGCTTTTCGAGACTGAAAATCATTACAGGAGTAGAAAGGCTCATCTTTCTCCTTCAGAATGCTGGCCTGGTGGTTTAGAACTGCTGACCTTGTGGTTAGTAGCCAAATGCATAACCCACTGTGCCACCAGGGCTCTGACGAGCTAGGCATAACTACATCTTCTTCAAAGTTAATAGAGGAGGAAACAGTAACTCTGTGAGCTGTAATCACTCAACCAGCTTTCTACTCCTCAGAAGTAACAGAGCCAACACGCAGGGCCAGTTTATGTGACTCCAAAGCCTGGGTCAGTAAGCAAGGTGAGGGTAAATGTTACGCAAAGCCCGGAAAAAGGGGGAAAGGTGGGCCTGCTTCTCTCCAATAGCTGCAAGCAGGGAGGAATATCTCAGAATGATTCAGGCTCAGTAGAATGCCCTTTCCTATTGCTTCCAAGCAAGGGAAGGGACAGTTGGAACCCACAGCCTGTCCCTTTGTCCTTTTTCCTGAACTACTCTGTGGGGGAACGATGAGGCTATCTGCTCTCAAAGATTGTCAGTCTCGGAAATCCTATGTAGGTTTACAATGACTTAGAACCCACTCAATGGTAGTGGATGGCCTCCCCCAGCCCACGGAGACAATAAAACTGAGTGCCTTTGGGCAACAAGATACTTGCATGTGGAGTGGGGTGTCTCCAGGCACTTAGTCAATGGAAGCTAGATTTGCTAACCTGTGGAACTAGAGCCTAACACCTTTATGCCGAGGCTTGTTGTAGAGTGGACTGCCCTTTGGATATTTATCAGCTGTCCTAAAAAAGCTTTGTAACATTGTCTGGGCAAGGCAGAGGCCAGGCTAAATGGCCAAGGGTTTATGGGAATGGCTAGTAAGAGGCTAGCTTGACCGAAGAATGGTGTCCTGAGCATTTCTGACCCTGAATTGTAGCATATTAACTATCCTAATAAAGCCCATAATCAGGAGTGTGGTGTGGGAGTTCCCTGTGACCATTGCAATGAATTATTGAACCCTGCTGAAAAGTGGGAAGGAGGGTTGGTATCAAAATTGGTAAGGACGGTTGGAGGGGGAGGCTGTCTGACCTCTACCTTGTGGGAATCAGCTTTGGGTTGATGAGTTTGATTCTCCCTCTTGTGAAGTCAGATGCTGTCCCCACACCATTTTCATAGCTCTCTTGCAGGAGTAGAAGGTTCAGGTGATGAGTGCCAGAAGGAGGCTGTGTGAGAGGGTTGTGAAAGTAGAGGTAATGGTCTTGAAGACGAAGCAACTGAGGTTCTGTGGACACTGACTGTGTTAGTCTGGGTAGACTAGAGGAATAAATCCAGGGAGACACTCATATGTGTGTAAGAAAGAGTTTTATATACAGGAGCAAGTGAATATTTAGAAAACATCTCAGCCCAGTACAGATCAAGTCCATTAGTCCAATATTAGCCCATATGTCTGATACCACTCCAGAAATTCCTTTCCAGACTCACACAACACATGCAATGATGCCAAATGCAGGAAGAGCACAGGCCAGTGGGTGGAAAGCCTTGTGGATCCAGTGTCAGTGGAAGCATCTCAGCACTGGCAGGTGTCTCCACATGGCTCCTTCAGCTCCAGGGCTGTAGCATAGCTCCATGTGCCTTCTCAACAGGAATGCCTTGCAGGGCGTGGGAATGAGCCTGTGTCCCACCTCCAGCAAGCTATTATTTATCTCTTTAGTGCCTCCAAATGATGTCATCAACCTGCGGCCTGATTGACAGGCTAACCTCCACCCTTTCACTCTTAAGTCTCAAATTGATAACAGATTAAGTGACTACCACACTGACTTTGCCCTGATGCTTGGCAGGTGTTTTTGTTAGGGGGCATTGAGTCAGTTCCACTTCTTAGTGACCACAACAGAACACACAACACAACAAAACACTGCCTGTACCCGCGGCACCCTCACCATCATTCCTATACTTGAGCCCATTGTTGGGGTCACTGTATCGATCCATCTCGTCAAGGGTCTTCCTCTTTTTTCACTGCTCCTTCCACTTTACCAAGCTTGATGTCCTTCTCCAGGGGCTGGTCTCTCTCGACAACATGTCCAAAGAATGTGAGATGACGTTTCACCAGCCTTGCTTCTAAGGGGCACTCTGGCTGTACTTCTTCCAGGATAGATTTGTTTGTCCTTATAGTCCGTGGTACTTTCAACACTCTTCGCCAACACCACAACTCAAATGCATTGATTCTTTTTCTAAGTCAATGGCCAACTTTCATATGGATATCAGGCCATTGAAATGAGCATGACTTGCGTCAGGGGCACCTTAGTCGTCAAAGCCACCTCCCTCCCTGGTGCCTTTGGCAGGAGGCGAGGAAGGAAGATGGGAAACAAAGCCAAGCGGACATTCTGGGCCCTCCTCTCCCCTGGTCCAAGCCTTGTTTGTGCTGGAGAGGGCGCTGAACTACAGGGGTGTTATGTAGAATGGGAAAAACATTGCCTGTGGACTGTTTTCATCAACAGCGGCATGTCTACATCCAGCATCATGACCATTGTGTAGCACTTTCTAAAGTAGGTTCTCATATTCCAAATTTAGGTCAGAAAATATTCTGTTGTGATTGATAGGATTTTCATCGCTAATTTGCAGAGCAGGTTGCCAGCCTTCTCTTCAGTCTGCTTTCGTTTCAGAAAACTGTCCACCTGGGAAAGACTCCCTCATGGTGTAGTGCTTACAACTTGGGTTGCTAAATGCAAGGTCAGCAGTTTGAATCCACCAGCTGTTCCTCAGGAGAAAGATGAGGCTTTTAAAGAGTGACAGCCTTGATAACCCAAAGGGAAGGTTCTACTCTGTCCTATAGGGTCCCTATGAGTCCAGTACGACTCGATGGCAGTGAGGCGGTTTTTAATTCGATCACCTTGGATGCCTCTGCTGGTATTTGAAAGATTTGTAGCATAACTTCCAGCATTATAGCAACACTCAAGCCAACACCGTGTGACAGACTGTCAGAGAAAGAGAGTAGGGTCAGAGCTTACTCATTCTAAAGGCTCTGGTTCAACTCTCATCTCCTCTGAGCCTTTCTGGAGCCTGCAGCGGCATTGACCTCCCCAGACTTCCTGCTCTGAATCCAAACCGCCTTGTATGTCTGTCACTTGTGCATCATTCTGCCATCTGGTTGAGGCTCTTCTTCAGATTGACTCAGGGTTTGCCTCTCCCTCTCAGGTGAGAACCTTCTTTTTCTGAATTTCCCCCGCTGCCTAAGGCAGTGCTCAGCATCTAGCAGCTCCTCACTCACTGCTTGCCGTCAGCTTGCTTGTGGTTATGTAAGGCAGTGCAGGCTTGTTCGCCTATTTGGGTCACTAGTAGTGCAACATTCGCTTTTCTGGGGCACCACCATTCTGCTGGGGTTTGAAGACTGATGGGCTTTCTCTGGGCTTGTTCTAGAAAACTGTAAAATGCACGCAGTCCAGAAAAGGCTTAATGTGTTCTTTAAACTAAGAACAATTCAAATACAGGAGTGCTCAAGGTGAAGGCCAGTGACCGTCCCAGCGAATACAAATGCACACAGCTGACCACACGACGGGAGTGGACACCTATCATAACCAATTAGATCTAGATGGCTTTCTGGGCACATATTCACTGCACGAAGTGTGAAAGGAGCTACACTTTGAGGACCGATGAAACGAGACAGAAAAAGAGGGGAAGCTCGCTCTGAAAGGAAGCGAGAAACGCACGCACTCCGCTAGCTGCCGAGAATGCCTTTGAAGTCTACGCAGGGCCGTAGTAAGAGTGATTTCTTTTCGGGAGAGGAGTTAGAGAACTAGAGTTTAAAGGAAGGGAGAGAGGGAGATTTTCATTTGTACCATTTAATGCTGTTTGGATTTTTATAAAAACATGTGAGCTTATAAAAGAGAAAGAAGGAGAGAGGAAAAGAGATGGAGGAAGAGACGGGGGCAGAGGACGGGGTTGAGTGAGCAGTAAGGAGCTGTGAAGGAAACACAAACAAACAAACAAATTATTTTACATGCCAACACACAGTGACCCTAAAGGACAGGGTAGAACTGCCTGATGAATTCTAAGACTGTAGCTGTTTACAGGAGGGGAAAGCCCTGTCTTTCTCCTGTGGTGCAGCCGGTGGGTTTGAACTGCTGAACTGGAGGATAACAGCCCAACGTGTAACTACTGAGTCACCAGGCTCTTGGCTCTGAGGGAAAAGGGATAATGAGAGCTGAGATGAAAGAATTAGAAGCAAAGACAAGGTCCTTACAAATATGGTCTGCCCCTGAGGAAGTAGGTAAAGACCTGAGCAAAGATTTGAGCCCACCAGGTTCTGACCATCCTTTTCAAATAAAGATCCCAAGACAAGAAGCAGGAACCTGGGCTTACCCAGGGCCACAAGTCCACCAAGAAGTCAAAAGAGTGGTCAAAACTAAGTCTTCTCAACTGTAAGCTCCTGTTACCCAATGGACTGAAGGTTGATGGACATTTTCGGCAATGGGTAATGGTGATGGTGGATCGGACACAATGACCATTATCATGGCAACCACAACATCGAACACAACTGGGTCTTCCATGTCGAAATGCACGCGTTTTTCAGTCCGGCAGTGACCTTGCTCACCAGGACCTTGCCAGAATATCGTAGGGCTTATCAAGGTCAACATGCCAATCATCGCCAACAGCAATACAGAGGTACAGAGGATGATCATCAGGACCCTTAGCAATATCAGTGATTGGCCCATGACTTCCCTAAGCCTATTCATTTCCCAAGTCTTCTTTCATTTCTTGCTATCAGTTTCTTCTGCCGTCTCCTGCTGTCTCTGGTGTCTGTAGGAAGGCCGAGGGGCTGTGTCCACTTGGCCAGCCTCCCCCTGCAGTATTCACAGGCTATACCTCACCCCTTTCTTGGCAATTCCAGCCTTTGGTCCACACTTTCATTTATCCCCAGCAGAGCAGCTCCCAGTTACACGGCTGGGTGGGTTCTGTGATTAGAGCGATGCACCTGGCCACATGAGTGATTGCCACTTAACCTGAGAGAGTTCAGCGTGTTAACATAACTTATCAGTCAATGGGCTCTGTCTGCTTCCCTGTGCCCTCGTTCTAATCAGCTCTGCTCTTACATTAGAAAAGCCAGAAGTGGGAGAAGCAGCAAGAATTTGGCAAAAGTAGTCAACTTTTGATGTAGCGGATGCTGAAGGCAGGGCAATGTGTGCAAGCAGCCTTAGATCTGAGTAACCACCCGAGTCTTTGTATTTCCTAGTTATGCCCGCCTGTGACATTCTTTCTTTCTTACATTTGTGTTTTCTTTTGAATGAGGTGATATTTGACAGATTAGATAATGCTTTTTGTATTCAACAACTTATCAAACTTTCCAGTGGCTTGCCTGGTTTTCATAAGTTTTACTTCCATCTCCCCCCTTGGGTATTATCTTCCTCTTCACCCAAGTTCGCACCTCTCTACCCTCTAGTTGATGACTTTAGATCCTCTCCCTTTCCCTCCCAACCCTGGTGACCAAAAAGGGTCTTTTAGTGTGACAGTCTTTTCTTGAGTTTGGAAATAATAGGTGTCTCATGTATTTGCTCTTTTGTGATTGACCAAGTTCACTCACGTACTTTGGACCAGTCCCTGGAGAAGGACTCAAAAAGAGGAAGACTTTGACAAGATGGATGGGCACAGGGGCTGCCACAATGAACTCAAATGGAAGAACCATTGTGAGGCTGGTGTGGGCCGGGCAGTGTTAGGGTCTGTTGCACGTTGGGGGGGTGGAGGTGGGTGGAGTTCTGAGGCAGAGCCGATTCCTTGGCACCGCACAGCATCAACAACATCTTCACGCCACAGAATGTCCTTCACTGCCATCCAGGTCAAGGGGTGTTTCCGGTTCAGCCTTATTCTTTACCACTGGATAGTATTTCATTGTGTGGATGGACCAATGTCTGTTCATCCATTTTTACTGATAGCCATTCAGATTTTTTCATGTTCTTGTTATTGGGAATAGTGCTGTGACAAACACAGGTGTGCATATACCGGTTTGTGCTGCAGTTCTTATTTCTTTGGGGTCTAGACCAAGTAGGGGGATTGCTGGATCATGTGATGTTTCTATTCCCGATTGTTGGAGGAAGGGCTGTACTGATTGCCACCGTGGTTGTACAATTCGATCAGCCATGTGTACAGCTCCAGAGCTCCCTGGCCAGAATGTGTTATGATTTGTCTTTTTGAACTCTGCTCTCAATGCTGGGGTGAGACGATAGCTCATCGTTGTTTTGATTTGCATCTGTCAGGTGGCTAGTGATTGTGACCATTTCTTCATTTTAGTTAGTCTTTTGTCCAATAGGTCATGGCCCAAAACATTTCCCAGTCTGTGGGTTGTCTCTTTACTCTTTGGGTAAAACATTTGTTGTAGTGCACAGTGCTTTATTGTTTAGGAGGTCTCAGTCATCTGTTTTGTCTTCTGATGCTGGTGTGTGTGTGTGTGTGTGTGTGTGTGTGTGTGTGTGTGTGTGTGTTTTCTCTATGTTTGATAGCTTGGCATGCTTTCTTTTTTTTAAAATCATTTTATTAGGGGCCCATATGACTCCCATCACAATCCATACATACATCAATTGTGTAAAGCACATTTGTACATCCATTGGCCTCATCATTCTCAAAACATTTGCTCTCCACTTAACACTTAAGCCCCCGATATCAGGTCCTCATTTTCCCCCCTCCCTCCCCGGACTCCCCTCCCTCATGAGCCCTTGATAATTTATAGATTGTTTATTTGGTCATATCCTGCCCTGCCCAATGACTCCCTTCAACCAATTTTCTGTTGTCTGTCCCCCAGGGAGGAGGTCACATATAGATCCCTGCAATCGGTTCCCTCTTTCGAACCCACTCTCCCTCCACCCTCCCAGTATCAGTTTGGCATGATTTCATAGGGTCATTATGAATTGGGGATTAAGTTGATGGTGGTGATGGTGGAGGTGTGTGCGTGCATTGTTGCTATCCAATAGGCATTTAGTGATGACACCTTGGCGGTTCAGTGGTAGAATTTTCACATTTCATGCAGAACTGGATTCAGTTCCCAGTCAATTCACTTCATGTGCAGTCAGAACCAACAGGCTTGCATGTTGGAAGATACTTAACAGGCTTCAGTGGTGTTTATAGACTAACCCAGACTGGGAAGAAAAGCCTAGGAGCCTAGTTCTGAAAATCAGCCAATGAAAACCCTATGGATCACAATGATCAAGAAGATGGCACGGGCCAGGCAATATTCCATCCGGTTGTGCCAAGGGTTGCCGAGACCGCTAATTAACATTGTCTACTAAGTAGTTCTCTGAGCAGTGTCCTGGGTGCTATAGATCCATTGCCCCATGGCTCCCCAGCTTGCAGATAAAGATAGAGGCTTAGAGGGATCAGGAACACTCTTGATAAGAAATCTGGGCTTTCTCTGTTCCTTCTGTGCTTTGATGTCCACCATGCATCTGTCTATACCCTTCTATCCCCTCATCACATGTGTTCATGTGCTTTTTTAAGGATTCCCATAACAAGTTCTACTTTTTGGTTAATAAGTGCAACATTAACTTTCCGGGGATGAACGATGTAAGTTTTATCATTGAGTGAAGAAGAGACCCTTTGGTTTCAGTGTGTGGGAGAGCTGACTCAGGACAGTGCTGGCCATTAACACTAAGTGAAGCATGGCCATCCTGACTGGATGCTTCTGGAGTCAGGAGGGGGATTTGAGGCGTGATTTTTAAAAAGTGCCGAGTCAGTGGGCAGCATTGTTCTCATCCGTGATGGAGAGTGATGGAGGCATGGCTAAGAGCTCCAGGGAAACAAGCTGCTGAGCCAGCCCGACACGGATGCCTGGGAAAGGGACTTCAATCAAGAGTTTGGCACTGCCTCGCTCTCCCTAGAATAAGGGCCCGGGACAGGCTGAGAAGTCCAATGAGAAATCACGATACCTGACAGCAGCAACTACTCAGATAGACCTAATGAATATAACAAAGAAAACTGTATTTTCAAAGAGGAATACTGTACACCCACAAGTGTATTTCATTTTATTTACATACACCATCTAATATATATTTTGGGGAATCACAAAGCATTCTGTAGAACATATCACTCATTTTTCAACGGTTGGTGTAAGACATGAAAAAAATTTGTATAAATCATCAAGGGTTCATGAGAGAAGGAGAGCCAGGGAGGGGGAAATGAGCTGATACCAAGGGCTCAAGTAGAAAGAAAATGTTTTGAGCATGATGATGGCAACTTATGTACAAATGTGCTTGACACAATGGATGGATGTTTGGATTGTGATAAGAGCTGTAAGAGCCCCCAGTAAAATGATTTAAAAAACAAACAAACAAATGAAAACCCATGCCATTCTTGCCTGCCTACTTTTGGACTCTGTGAGTCTGACCGAGCCCTGCAAAGCTAGCCTGCCTCACTACTTCCCACAGAGGTCAGTTCAATAGATAATCAAGCAAAATCCAGATGTCCTGCCTGGACTTTACACCTAGATCTGTGGACTCATGGGAGAGCAGATACTCGCCCTATGTGTGAATTTACTGTGGCCACAACTGTGGAGTTAGAAAGCAGTTGTGTTAGTCCAGGTAGACTAGAGAAACAGATTCATAGAGACTCATATGTATATAAGAAAGAGCTTTATATATAAGAGCAATTGAATATTGAGAAAACATCCAAGCCCAGTTCAGATCAAGTCCATAAGTCTCATATTAGGCCATATGTCTGTTACCAAGCTGTAAATTCCTCTTTAGACTCACGAAACACATGCAATGATGCCGAATGCAGGGAGATCACAGTCCAGTGGGTGGGAAGTCTTGTGGATCCAGTGGCGGTAGAGGCATCTCAGTGTTGACAGGGGTCACTATGTGGCTCCTTCGGCCAAAAGGCTCTAGCATAACTCCATGTGTCTTGTCAGCAAGCATGTCTCCCAGGGAGTGAGTGTGTGTCGCTCCTCCAGCGAACTGTTTATCTCCTTAGTGCCTGCAACTGAGGTCATCAAGCTACAACCTGATTGACAGGCTAAACTCCACCCCTTCATGCTTAAGTCTCAAATTGACAACAGATTATGTAACTACCACACAGTCTATTCTTATGTCCCTCAGAGTGCTTACCCAGACTGTCGGTGGGTCCCATCAGGTAGGACTTAGAGTTATTATTACTGTTGTAGTCTTCCTTGTCCCTTTCCCCCCAATCTCGTAGAACATTTGTAGTTTGTGGGGGTATTTTTTGTTGTTGTTTCCAGAACTTCTTTGGTGCATGCATTTACTTTCAGTCGATGGTGTAACTAGTTTCAACAAAGCCAGTAACTTTAAGCAACATACATTTATCATCTCACAGTTCCATAGGTCAGAAATTAGGGTTGGCAACAATGGATTTCTTTGCTCCAGATCCCACAAGGCTAAAATCACAGTGTTGACCAGCTGGAGCCTTAGTTAGAGGCTCTGGGGAAAGAAGTCTCTTTCAAGTTCATTCAGTTTGAGCTCATCATCTGCTATGTGGAAAAAAGAAGGGGGAGTGTGTGCTCATAAAGACTTGCAGCTTAGGAACCTTAGGGTAATAGCTCTACTCTCTCCTATAGGGTCACTGTGAGTCAGCATTGACTGGATGGCAGTCAGTGTTGTGGGAAACCTTTATGAATTCTCCCTGTCTCTCTCCTGTGCCTACTTCATAGTCTTTCATTCGCGATCTTTCTGAGTCCTTGATTTCTCAAAAAACTCATCCTCATTTGGATGAACACTACCTTCCTCCTGGGGAGCAGGAAGGCTTATAGAATTATTTCTCTGGTTGAGATGGTTAAGAGGGTGGTAGGAGAAGCAGCCTCTTCTTGATTTGAAATGTTGGCATTCTTAATTAACACTGTGGTCTTGGTTCTAATGTCTGGTGGTTAATAGCATGGATTCAGGAATCAAATCCCACACATCTGTCCTCATGTCTTTATGATTCATTGGCTTCAGGATTATTATTTCCATAATGGGAACGATGGGATGCTTTGAGAAAATGAAATAATACACGACATGTAAACTCCCTCTGGCATGCCTGGGGCATAGGCACTACTCTACAAATATAACCTATGATTACCATTTGTTGTAAGGGACTCCTGGTGGAACAACAGTTAAATACGTAGGTACCAACTGAAAGATTGGTGAATGCCATGGGAGAAAGACCTGGTGGTCTGCTCCCCTAAACATTATCGCATAGGAAATCCTGTGGGGGCAGATTTACTTAGTCAAAATCAGCTCGCTGGCCCCTCACAACAATTATTTTCATGGGTATATTTTTTACATGTTTCTTTCCCAAAATGAGTGAAGATGCCAGATGAGTATTGCTCCCCAAATGTTGATCAACTCCAAGAAGTTGTTTTGTAACAACATGAAGGAGAAATATCACATTTCTGTTTAATGTTACGGACAATTCTGACCCACAGAGGCTACTTTTGCCAAGGTTGTGGCTATCAAGGGACAAGGCTGGAGTACTAATATGGCTCATAGATGACTCTGGCAAGTTGGGATTCTGAAAGATGGATTTCATATTTATAAGAGAAGGATAATTAATCCAGGGATTTTGAGAAAAGTTATTTCTATCTCAGAATTCTTTCTTAGGGCCGAGAAAGAGCATTAAAAGTAGCAAGCAGTGTGCATGCTCTGGTCTAATCCAGTTTGTAAAGTAGAATTGAGGTCATGATAGTGAGCTGAAGGAAGCACCAAAGAGTTAGAGGAAAGGTGTGTGTTTTATCGGTGCTATACTGTACCCTGACTGGCTCATCAATTCCCTATGACCCTCTGGGAGGGGATATCTAATTGCCTACAGATGGGCATTGGGTCTCCACTCCAATAAAAGCCCACAACACAGGGAATCCCGGATAGATAAACCCCTCAGGGCTAACAAGGAGAGTAGAGATACTAGGAGGATTAGGGAAGGGTCGGGGGAGAAGGGGGGAATCGATCACAAGGATCAAATTAGAAACTCCTCCCAGGGGGACGAATAATGGAAAAGTGGGTGAGGGGCGACAGAGGACAATGTAAGATATGGAAATAATAATCTATAACTTATCAAGGATTTGTGAGAGAGAGAGTGGGTTAGGGAGGGAGGGAGAAGAAACGGGGAGCTGATATCAGGGGCTTAAGTGGGAAGAGAATGCTTTGAAAATGATGATGGTGGCATATGTGCAAATGTGCTTGACACATTGGAGGAATGTATGGATTGTGGTAAGAGATGCAAGAGCCCCCAATAGAAGTATTTTTTTTTAAAGTAACTGAATAGGAATTTTACCAAAAGTGAAATAAATAGGTATCAGTGTCTCATTTGGAGAAAGGCTTTATCTTCTTTTGTATATACTGGTCATTTTAAGAATTACAATCTTTTAAAATTCCATCTGCTATTCCATATTTATTGCTTTGATTCAATATTGTACTGTAAGCATGCTTCCAACCAGAAGTCACAGAAGAATTATTGCTGGGGAGGAAATTTAAAGATTTCTATAGAATGAGTTGGAAGCGGGGTGTAAATAAATGAACTCCTGAATGTGTGTACCTTTTCTTGGTCTCCTTTTCTGTTTCTTTTTGAAGAGCTCGTAGAAGGTTTGTAGTTCTTCTGGGAGCAGAGCAGATGTGGTTTTGAGAGGTGGGACCTCTGGGAACAGCTTTCTGATCCTATTGGTTGGAATTTCAGGGTCATCATGCCCTCTGACTTTGCTCAAATATAATGTCAGTGTGATGCCTTCCATGTTTCTGACTCCCTGGGTGGTACAGACAGTTAAGATGCTCAGATGCTAACCAAAAGGTTGGACATTGCCATCCATCCTGAGATGCCTCAGAAAAAAATGCCTGATGATCCACTTCTAAAAATCACTCATGAAAAGCAGTTAGACTAATCAACCATTTGTGATCAAAGGGGAGCGTTTACCAAGGACAAAGTGCAGAGGCTTAGGAAAGGAGGAGGAGTGGATAAAGGAAATTGGGGGAAAGGTGTTGTTCATTGAGTGCTGTGGTAGTTACATGATCTGTCAACTTGAACGAAGGGGTGGAGTCTATCCTATCAATCAGGTCATAGCCAATGATGTCTCTGTGTGGGCATGGCCTTCTCCTGAGGATTCTGGGAACTCTTGTCTTCCTCCCTGGAGGTGAGCCACACACTATCTCGGCTTCACCTTCCATTGACAAGCCACATGAAGCTATGCTGATGGCAGCCAGAGCCCTGGTGCTGGAGCAGCCACGTGGAGAGCCACGCCAGCACTCAGATGCTTCCACAAGACTTTTCAACCACTGACCTGTGATCTTCCTGCTTTCAGCATCATGGCATGTGCTGCGTGAGTCTATAGAAGAATTTATGGACTAGTATTGGGACATATGGGCTAATATAAAATGTATGGACTAGGCTGGGATGTTCTCTTAATACACAATTACTCTTGGATACAAGACTTTCTCTTACACATATATGAGTATCTCTGGATTTGTTTTTGTAGTCAACCCAGACTACCACAAGGGGATTTCTGTAGGAAACAGAAGGATTTCTCTCAAGTTGTCTCCCCGAAATATATGCCAGACTTAGCTGCTTGAGAATGACTGTACACTTGGAGGTCATCAGGAGTGGATTGGGGGTCATTCTCCCTGAGAGTTTGCAGCTGTCTAGACCAAGCAGACACCACTGTTTATCCCACAACAAGTAGGGCCCACTCCCTTCTGTTAAGGATAGTAGTTGTCTGTTTCCTTGTAGGAGACACCCGAGAGGTCAAACCCACCCAAGGATGACCAAGATTAGGCTGCCATTATGAATCTAGGGTCTGCCCATCTTGTCACATGTAGACCCCTAGACCTTCCTATTCCTATGGTCACACCCCTAGCTCATCTCCTTTTTGTTACGCTTATGCCTATCATAGATCCCCTTCCTACAATGTGTACACCTATTGTACTGCCCCTTCCTGTGACGTGATTCTGTAATCATGTCCCCCTAAAGAGATATAACAATTGGTTAGCAATAAAGTAAAGGCTCTCCCTGATTCCCGGGGCCCTCTCTGGCTCTCGGGCCAGGAGAGGCTCCCCAGTTCTCGGTCCCCGAGGCTGCTCCTGCTCTCGTGGCCGGGTTCCCCCCACGAGGACCATCAAACGGGGCTGACCATGCTACCATGAATTGTGTCTGGCTCCATTACTTGATTCTATCTTTTAACTCTCATGCTCTCTATGACTTTACTATAATCTTTACTTATTATCGCTGTACAATTGCGCCTACTGGACCTGTGATGATTTGTGGGGGACCCCCTCTCCCCTTAACCCCACAGATTTCCATGAATGAAATGAAACACATATGTTTGAATTGTTGTGTGGAAAATGGATCTGCTCTATAAAGCTTCACCCAATTCACAATCAAAATTAAAAACTAACCAACCCAACACACCCCATGGGACACAGTTTGACTTTGGTACACATGGGGGGCATGGGAAGAGAGCAGATGGTTTTCATGACAGCCCCTGTGACTTTCCCTTAATTATATACGTGGCCTGAACCAAACCTGCTGCTACTGAGTCCACCTGATTCCCAGGGACCCTGGAGGACACAGTAGAACGGCCTCCCATGGTTTCCCAGGGTGTCACCTTCACAGAAGCAGGCACCCAGCTTTCTCGTGTGCAGTGACTGGTGAGTTCACACGGCTGACCTTTGGGGTTAAGAGCAAGTCCTTAACCCCTGTGCCACCAGGGCTCCTGATTGCTGGTATAAGTTGGTGACATTGCAGATTTGGTTCCAGATCTGGTTTCAGAAAATCAAATAACACAATACAGTGAGTGGCATGAATTGTTTTGTTTGTTGCCCCGAGGGTATAAAAGTTATAGTTACACTATAGTGTGGCCTATTGAGTGTGCAATAGCATTATGAAAAAGTTGGAACTACGGTGAGAACTATCAAAATATGGCCTGAAGTCATGAGGTGAGGTAAGATCGAGTGCTTGGAAAAATGGTGCTGGTCGACTAGCTCAATGTGATATTGCCCCAAATCTTCAAGTTATTAAAAACACAAGATCTGTGGGGTGCAACACAATGAGGCCTGCTTGCTATGGGTGATTTATTTGTCTTTCTGGACTCTCAATTCCTTAAGAGAAGGAAACACGTGCTCTACAAGTGCTTGTCTTTCCCAACATCCAAACCAAGGACACGGTGCATGTAATAGCACTTGCTAAATGAGTGAATGAATGAATGGGCTTGTGGAAGCTGAGCAGAGTGGAAAGAATGGCTACAGAGGCATTTCGAAGTATAGACCATGGTCTAGATTGCTGCTCACTGGCTGAGTGACCTTGGGCCTTAGTAGTCTGGGTGATAACACTGACCTTTCAGGGAATATGAAGAAGGACATACATGACAGAGTCTTCACACTACCTCATATAAAAAGCTTTAAGTTACAAAAGACTAACAATCCCGTGTATTAATGTTGTTATTATTATTGTTAATAGCTTACAATGTATTTTCATTATCTCCTAATTGCCCATTAATTCTGTGTCAGTTGGCTTATATTCTCTGGAGAATTAGAGACATCAATTAGTTCTATTTTGAAAGCAAGTTTACAGCATTGTTTGCATTGTGAGATGTTAAGAGTTGGTGAGGCTATTTAAGATGTAGCCTTTAAAGCGCTCTCTTCTTGATCCGGAGACGGGATCTGGCTTCTCGTGGAAGGGAGCAGATAGTTCTGAAACCTGACGAGAGTAGGGTTGGCCAAGATAAGAACTGGAGAATGTATAGATTTTAGCAGGATTATGCAGGTGATTGTGAGAGGTCTTAGGGAGGAGTAGCAAGACCTCTCCGACAGACTGATGAGCAAGGGTGGAAAGGTGACGGGAGCCTGCATGTCACACAGCCAGGTGCTGTGCCAGGTGTTTTAATTTACTTAATGTTCACAGAAATTCCACTGCGATGACATTTGGATCTGCTCCTTTTACTGAAGAAGAAGCAGTTTCTAATGTTACTTTGCCATTGGCCACAGAGCCAGTATGTCTCCTCGTGTACAACTTCGTGTCAGTGCATGATGGGAACCCAAGGCTGGCAGGATGAGGCTGGGGTCACTTGGGAAAGCCAGGCTAATGGGCAATGGAGAGAGTTATTCAACTTCACAGTTTGGAGAGTGGTGAGAGGAGGTTTATGGTACAGTAAAGAGGTGCGTTAGGACGTCTTATGCTGACAGCTGGAAACTCCTCAGCTCTTTTCAGAAATGGAAGGTTTCCACTGTAGTTTCTGTCAATCTTTATTTGTTTTAGTTTTAAATTGTACCCTTCCTCCAAGGGGAAGGACGGCAGGTAGAGTTTCGCAGACTTCAGCGATCCGTGCCTGCACTTCTTATTACAGTGATTGTAACGAGCAGCAGGGAGTTTTCCCTCTGGCTGCTGGAAGAACCCAGGGCAGAGAAAGGCATGCGAGTGCTTTCCTAGCAACATGGAACAATTGTGCCCAAGATAGTAGTAGAAGCATTCATCCTGAATTTTTCATATCTTCCTATTCTAGGTCTATCCCCTCAAGTCATGGGCTGACTTCTGGGCTGGAAAGATGTGAGCTCACCATCAATTTCCTTGCTGTTGAGGAACAGAGGTGAGTCACTGACATTATTAGATTATTGCCCTTAATCAGCTTAATGTGAATGGGATTCTCTGACAGGACCCAACAGCTGTCTATTGCCTTGAACATTACCATCTCACCTTCACACTGGTGGTTTTTATTCAGCATGTGCCTTACCTCATCATTTGTCTGTCAACAGCCTGTTATCCATCCCATTGTGCAATTAAGGTGGCGTAACTGCTTAATTAGCCATGAATCCATGTTGGCATGATCCACTTTCCCTCTCCGCCTCTGGGTCTGTTAAGTTCCAGGTCACCTGGGACTGACCCCTGAACTACCAGGGTGATTCTGGGAAACATTTCAAGTAGATAAGTGGTGTTGACCATGTGACCCTCTTCCTGGTACCTTGATGCCTACCCTGGGTTGCCCCGGGATACCAGTCACACAGCCCATAGACATGGCCAAATCTTTGGGACTTTCTTCACTGCCTTCCACTCAAAACTTGTGCTGGTAGCCCACACCCCACCCAATTGTTCTAGGGTCTTGTTCTCAGCCAGGGGATCCTAAAAGACAATAAATTAGTTAAAAAAATTAATCTCCACTAATGAGCTCATGCATGAATGTTCCTAGTATCACAGTGCAGGCACCGCCTCCTCCTCCTTGTCGGGAAGTTAGAGCTGCAAGAAACTCCACAGATCCTTGTGGTTCCAGCATCGGTGGTTCTGAGACAGTACCTCTGGAGTGTGGGTAACTAGATGTGGCTTTAAAAAGCTTCAGCTGACTCTCATATGTTCCCCCACATAAGAGCATCACTCACTTGAGATGGTGATTGTGAGGTTCTGAAGCTTCGCTGTGGAAGACAATAGCCAGTCATCCCACGTGGCTGTTTAAATGTAATTTAATTAAAATACAGTGGAAACTTCATTTTCTCACTTGCCCTAGCCACACCTCAAGGGCTAGGTTGTGCTGTCTGGTCTCCACTGTCAATGGCTTCCCGTTGAGTTCAGTCAATGGGCGTCACTGGTGGATTCTTAGGGGATGGAGAGATGGGAGAACACAGGCTTTTTCTGCGCCTGCTCTGTTCTGAGTCTTTCTGTCCATCTCTCTGTCTTGGACAGCTTTGGATGTGGTTCCACGAGGTAGATTTGCTCTGGTTCTCGCTTCCACTAAGTAACTCCACTTTCAACCCTACCAAGTGGCACTGCCGTTTTAGGGCTGGTAGCAGTTCCCTGCTTGTGCGAATCTCTGGGCTGTCGTATCAGTCCATGTTTGACATCCTAATGCTCCCCATCACCAGTGAAAACAGTCATCTGCATGCATGTCTTTTGATCTGAATTACTTGAAGTGGGTTCTTTTTCTGATTGGGTATTGACTTAAACACATATGATCATCATGTGTAAATAAAAATAATATATACAACAGGAATCAGTATGTGGAAGGAGCCCTTGTGGCTCAGTGATCACACATTGGGCTGCTACCCACCAGATTAGCATTTTGAAACCACGGGAGACAGACGAGGCTTTCTACACCTGTAAAGAGTTATAGTCTCAGAAACCCACAGCAGCAGTTCTATCATGTCCTGTAGTATTTCAGTGACTCAATTGGCACCAAACCAAACTCACTGCCATCAAGTCAGTGCCGACTCATAGCGACCCTGTAGGACAGGGTAGAACTGCCCGCTGAGTTTCACCACTGTAACTCTTTCTGGCAGTGGAAAGCCCTCTCCTTCTTCCTCAGAGTGGCTGGCTTCCCACTGCAGACCTCTAGGATTGCTGCCCGATGACTATCCACTACGCCACCAGCAGTCCTCAATGCAGTGTGCTTTATGTGCACACACATGTGATTGCGTGAACAGGGATAACAGACTATCAAAGGGGAATTAGGTGGTATCTTGTATTGTGCAAATGTGCTGCGCAAGACCTTTTTCAAGTGTTGAAGAACAAGAATGTCACTTTGAGGACCGAGGTGTGCCTGGCCTGACCCGAGCCAGGATATTGGCAATTGCCTCACATGCAATGTGAGCGTTGGACAATGACAAAGAGCAAGGAAGCCCTGATGCATTTGAATAACGATGTCGGTGAAGAATGCTAGAAGTAGTATGAACTGCCAGACTCGGTTATTAACGTGGGCTATTAGGGATAAGGATGAGGGCCTACAGGGGTGGGAGGAGTGGTGGGATGGAGCTAAGGAAAAGAGTGGGAAAAAACAATTCCACTGAAAATCCAGGCTATGCTAACATATATGAATTTCCATAAGCTCATGTGCGCTTGTAAGTAATGAGTGAGGATAAAACCGGAGATGAGAGGTTTAATGATCTCCTGCCAAAGGCTACTAAGTGTGGCAGCTAGAATCCAAACCCAGATATTCTGGCTTCGAACTTAGGGAGAACTTAATGGTAAGGAGCACATATGCGGGACGGAACATCAGTTTTGCTCCTGGCTCCACCCTTTCCTACCAGTGCAGCCTCGCCTGGTGTCTTTATCGGTGACATGGGGCAGATGATAGGGACTCCTCCTCAGAGTTGTTGAGATGATTGAATGAGTTAATATCTGAACACTTAGCCCAGTGCTTGACCCATAGTTGAGACACAGCTGATCCTGTTGGATAAGTGTTGAAAGAGGTGTTTTCCCTACTATATCACTCAACTACATTGCATGTACCAAGAAAGTATGAATATTGTCCTTGCTGTTATAATTTTTTGCACTTCCTCTTTGAGGAACAGGCAGTTAAAGGAGTTAATCAAATGAATCAATTCAACATAAAATAATGTGACTTTGCCAAGGGACTAAAATAAAGTGAAAGGCATTGGCATAGAAATTTCACTTTGGGGAATCTATTTTTAAAAAAAAACTATTTATTTATTTATTTATTTATTTATTTTTCCTTTTTTAACATTTTATTAGGGGCTCATACAACTGTTATCCCATGGGGAATCTATTTTAATGAAATAATGCTAAGTATTGAAATAGCTTTATGTACAAATAGGCTATCGCTGCATTTTCATAATATCAAAAGATTGGAAGCCACCCCAATGTCTACCATGAGGGTTTAATTAAGAGAACTGTTAAAGTATCTATTTGATAGAACATCATACAATTGCTTAAGAGAGTAAGCAGTAATATGTAATGTGCTCATGCCATATAATGTTATGTAGAACCACAGTGCTTTAAATTGTACATATGTTATGATAGTAAAGTGAAATTGTTACATGGGAACAAAAGAAACTAGACTTACTTTTATAATAGAGAGGGGAAAACCCCCCACCTCACAGCCATTGAGTTGATACCAACACATGTCGACCCCATAGGACAGGGTAGCACTGCCACTGTGGATTTCTGAGACTTTAATTCTTTGAGAACAGAAAGCTTGTCTTTCTCCCACAGAGTGTCTGGTGGTTTCGAACTGCTGACCTGGTGAATCACACCCCAGTGCGTAACCCCTACATAACCAGGGCTTCTCATGCAGAACAAGGATTTCTTAAAGTTTTGTATTAATAAATCGGAAATGGATGTTAACTGTTCTAAGGTGGCAGTTCTGTAGCCTCCAGCCTTTCCCTGAGGTCAAGTTCAGCCTTCCCTTCTGGGTGAAAGTGGATGATGGAGGCAGTAGGTAGGCTGTGTATCTTTTTCAAGAGCTGATATTTTACCAGCATGCGAGATGCTGGGAGAGCAAGCTAGCTCTCTGCTATGTGGAGTGACCTGGGGAAGAATAGAGAAAGTGGAAAGAGCTTCATTCTGTGGAATCCCTTTCTTGTCCTTCTCTTCACATCAAAGGCTCGTTGGGGAGTCAGCCCTGGGCTGCTTACCTAACCCTGGCAGAAGCCTCTGGTGGTGTCAGCAATGGCGATGTCCCTGATGGAGCCGTGGGTCGGAGAATTGTGGGGGAGACTGACTGGCTTCTCATTTCCAAACACCATGCTTGCCTTTGCACTTGCGTACTATCAGCACCATGAGTTGTTGAGGGCAAAGCTATTTTTTTTTAAAGCAACAGTTTTATTGAGATAATTTATAGACTGTACGATTCACCTAATAAAGTGCGCACTGCCATGGTTTGTAGTATATTCAGAGTGGGTAGCTGTCACCATACTCGAATTTAGAACATTTCCATCACTTTCAAAGAAAACTCGTGCCCATCAGCAGTCGCTCTCCATTTCTCCCCAGATGCCCCCCAGTCCTTGCTGGTGACAGTGACTGTGTTGTCAGTCCCCAACTTGGATGACTCCGCCCACAACAGAATGCACCGCTGCCTGGTCCTGCGCCGTCTCTACAGAACACACAGCTGCAATTCATAGGGCTGTCATGGGCTGGTTTGGGGAAATCACCAGGCCTTTCTCCCCCTGCCGACCAGCCCTAGGGGACCGCTCATCTATTTGCTGTCGCTATAGATTTGCCTCTTCTGGACATTTCAAGAACCTGACCTTAAATAAGATATGATTCTTTGTGAATGACTTCTTTCACTTAGCGTCATGTTTTCAAGGGGAGCAAGACACTACCAAACATTCATGCAAGCAGGAGAGGGCTGGCTAGGTTTTGTGGGCTTCCTAGAGACTGGGCATTTGGAATCATTTTGTAGGCTCATCAGGCACAGGGGCTGCCCCTAGTTGTTGAGTACCTGGCTCGGGGGTGATTAGAGTAAGCATGTGATCGGCCTGGGGTATGAAAGTAGTGGATTCAGCAGTTGCCAACTTCAAGGTCAGCAGTTTGAACCTGCCAGCAGCTCTGCAGGAGGAATATGAGGCTGTCTGCGCCACAAAGATTTACAGCCTCAGAAACCCACAAGGGCAGCTCGACTCTATTCTATGGGTTCACAGAGTCAAAATTGACTGGATGACAGTGAGCTAAAGGAAGTATTTGATCAGTTTATCGTCTGTTTAAGAAGGGGAATTGACTGGCTTCTCAACAGGGTTTCAAAACTGGATGGAGAGAGCATTAACGGAAAGAGTGACACAGGCCCCAGGCCTGATTGACACATTCAGAGGAGGAATGCCAAAAGAAGCTGGAGAAGAAGTGAGCAGGAAAGCAGGAGGGAAGTGTGGCAGCTACATAATCTAGTGTCAACTTGAAGGAATTAAGAGTGAAGGGGTGCAGTTCAGCCTGCCAACCATGTCACAGCCTGATGACGCCTCCTTGTGGGCAGGACTTTCTCATGAGGAGAATTCTGGGAACTTCCTCTCTCGTGCTGTTTCACCTTCCTTTTGACAAGACACATCGAGCCATGCAGAGACCTACACCTGGATGCTTCCTGGATGGATGCTTCCACCACCATTGGATTCACAAGACTTTTCAGTCAATGACCTGTAGTCTTCCTGCATTCTGCATCATTGTTCGTGGCTGCGTGAGTCTGAAGAGAGATTTATGGAGTAGTATCAGACTTATGGGCTAAAATCAGATTTATGGACATGATCGGGATGATTTCTTGATATACAATTACCCTTTGATATAAAGCTCTTTCTTATACATATATGAGTGTCTCTGAATTTGTTTCTCCAGTCAACTCAGGCTAATACAGGACACAAGGGGAGGGTGGTGGGGTGTCACAGAAGCTATGAGAAACACTTTTACAGAAAAACGAGATCACACCTGTGTTGACCACTGCTGCGCAGTCTAGTAGATGCTGGCAGTGCTGTGGTTGTTGATATGCTTGAACCAGTGTGTTTCATGAGGTGTGTGTGTGTGTGTGTGTGTGTGTGTGTGGGGGTATATACTAGATTGAAGCCTCTTCAAAATGAGAAACTGGAGAAAGGGTATGTAGACAATTCTATTGAGCAGCTGGGTGAAGGGGGGATAGAGAAGTAGGGCAATACTTGGGTTAGGAAAGGATTCCAATTTTTATTTTTGGCTTCTTGGTTTTTAGTTTAAGATGGAAGCGAATAGAACCTGTCAAGATGCAGAGAAGAAAGGGAAGCGATCTCACTTAGAAAGAACATTTTGACTTATTTCTAAGACAGATTTGTTTTTTGGTTTTTTTGCAATCCATACTACATTCAATCTTCTTTGTCAACATCACAGTCGGAATTCATCAAATAGCATCCTGGCTTTTCAAGATTCTAAAGAGGTCCTGTGCAGTAGCTTTACGCAATGACTGCGCCTTTTGATCTCTTGACTGCGGCTTCCGTGAGTATTGACAGTGAATACAAGCAAGACATGTAAGGTGTTTTACTCTGCCTTTATTTTGTGTGTGAATTTGTAGAAATGAGCCGAAATGAAGTTTTTGTTCTCCGAACCCATTCACTCTGTTTTAGTACCTGTACCCTAAATTTCTCCCAGGAAACCATACCTCCCGCTCTGACGAGAGGCACCACCCTGCCCCCAGGGCAGAGGACATGACTCTGCCTAACCAATCATAGCATCACATCCTCTGGCCACACGAGCCCCTCGGAGCCAATAACGCTTTCGCAGCAACTGATGGAAGGGGGCGTCGTGCTCTGTGTTCCACTGGAGCTCTCAGGGGCGAACACACAAACTTAAAATTTAAAGCCAACAGAGCAGAGCCAAGGGATAGAAAGAGTGACCGTGGTTCTAATTGACATCATGAGATGCCCCTGAATGCAGCTGTACATTAAAGCAAAACCATTTCTGTCATCAAGGGTTCATGAGGGAGGGAGGGGAAAAAATGAAAAGCTGATACCAAGGGCTCAAGTAGAAAGAAGATGCTTTAGATGGTGCCTGGCTCTCAAAAGATATAGCATCTGGGGTCTTAAAGGCTTAAAGGTAAACAAGTGGCCATCTAGCTCAGAAGCAACAAAGCCCACATGGAAGAAGCACACCAGCCTGGGTGATCACAAGGTGTCGAAGGGATCAGGCAACAGGCATCATCAGAACAAAAAATCATGTCATTGTGAATGAGGAGTGCGGAGTGGGGACCCAAAGCACATCTGTAGGTAACTGGACATCCCCTTACAGAAGGGTCGTGGGGAGGAGATGAGCCAGTCAGGGTGCAGTATAGCAATGATGAAACATACAACTATTCTCTAGTTTCTAAATGCTTCCTCCCTACCCCCACTCCACTATCATGATCCCAATTCTACCCTACAAATCTGGCTAGACCAGAGGATGGACACTAGTACAGATAGGAACTGGAAACACAGGGAATCAGGGCAGATGATCCCTTCAGGACCAGTGGTGAGACTGGCAATACCGGGAGGGTAGAGGGAAGGTGGGGTGGAAAGGGAGAACTGATTACAGGGATCTACATAGAACCTCCTCCCTGGGGGACAGACAACAGAAAAGTGGGTGAAGGGAGACGTTGGACAGGGCAAGATATGACAAAATAATAATTTATAAATTATCAAGGGTTCATGGGGATGGAGTGGGGAAGGAGGGGGAAAATGAGGAGCTGATGTCAGGGGCTTAAGTGGAGAGTAAATGTTTTGAGAATGATGAGGGCAATGAATGTACAAATGTGCTTTACACATAGATATATGTATGGATTGTGATAAGAGTTGTATGAACCCCCAGTAAAATGATTTCGCAAAAGAAGGAAGATGCTTTGAGAATGATGATGGCAACGAATGTACAAATGTCCTTGACCCAGTGGATGGATGGATGGATTGTGACGAGCTTTACAAGCCCCCAATAAAATGATTTTAAAAGAAAAAGAAATAAAGAAACAAAAACGGATCCTAGTTGTGCTTAAGCCAGTATTGGCAATACTTCCATCTGAATGAGTTCTACTTATCAGTGAGTTGGAAGTTAGGGTGCTGATATTTTAAGGACTCTCGCACTTTGGAAGCAGGCAGCCTGGGCAGTTCTGAGTAAATTGGATGGATGTAGACAGACAGCCCCTATTCTGTGGGCTGAAAGAACTAACTGAACCCCGATCAAGGGATGTGAAAGGAGTGAGGTTGGCTTTACTTTACTCACCACCTACCAGAACTTGAAGATGCCAGAGAAGACATGGGACTATCCCACTGCAGTCAAAAAACTTGGGGAAAAAACCTGTAGAAAATCTTTAGATGTTGGATCCAGGGGAGTCTGATGGAGGGAAAGTGTGGAGTGAGAGAGAACAAGGAAGACGGCAGGAAGCCCACACAGAGAAGGATGAGTGGAGATGTGTGGCTGTAAGCTATTCTCCCCTACATCTCTCCACAATGGCTGGGCAGGTAGCTTCCTTTGGCCCAAAAGAACTAAGCACAGCCCATCCTCACTAGATAGAGAGAGAATTGGATCTCGGCATCACTACAACATTGGAGCTGGTAAAACAACCCACCTGCCTCAAACCTCACCTTCTGAATCGCAGTCTCAATAAGAGGTGGGGAGAAAGGACTAGTAGGACTAATGTAGTCCATCAAGCCAGAGTCTGTAATTCTCACTCAATGACTGTGGGACTTTGCTTGTAGCCCGTCAAGAAGATTGGCGAATGTGCTAATAATGAAAATAAAGGGCACGGAACCCGTGTGGAGGTTGAACCATACCATAAGATGCATGGCATCCTAATGAGATTAGTGGTTTAGAACTGCTGACCTTGCTGTTGTCAGCCCAGCACGTAACCTCTACGTCACCAGGGTTCCTGACGGGAGGAACAGCTTCCACAAATCTCAGTCTTGGGAAAAAGAACAGAAGCTTGTGCCACAGCTTTTAACAATGCAGACACGCTTCACATGAAAAAGAGAGGCGACTTATGGGGTCAAAAGTGTCAGGAAGAAAAAAAAAAAAAAAGTGTCAGGAAGAGTCCCCAACCACAAGGTATTCAGAAGCCCGAGCACAACATAAGCAAGTCGAACTTCCCATAGCAGCAATTAGATCTAGTTAAATTTAGAGATTCAACGAAACAGATTGAAAAGAAAATTAGAACCTCGCATAGTAATATTTCCAGCGAGATAAATGTGAATGTTGAAAACATATAGCAAGAATCAGTGACTGTGATACACTGAATAATATTCCCCCCAAACAAGGATGCTCTAATCCCAGAATTGATCAATATATTATCATATGGCAAAAGCAACTGCAGATGTGGTGGTACAGTTGTTGTTGAGTTTTAACATAGAGTGGCCCTAAGAGATGGAAGAGAACTGGCACCATCATGGTAGCGGATCACTCAGCCTTTCTCCCACAGGGCTGCTGGGGGCTTTCAACCACCAACCTCTCAGTTAGCAGCCGAGCACTTCATCATTGTGCCCCGAGGGCTCTTTGTGATTCAGGTTGCTGTTCCGTTGTTAGGTGCCACCATGGAGGTTCTGGCCCCATCCTCCAGCTACTTGGTCTGGCCGCATCCTCCATCATTGCTGCTTGAGCCCCCTTGTTGAAGTCACTGTGTCAATCCATCTTTCAGAGGCTCGTCCTCTCTTTCAGACACGGTAAGTGGACAGGCCCCTCTGATAATAAGTCCAAACTAGAGGTGCGCAGGCCTCCTCTCCTCCCTGATCAGGGGCATTGTGGCTGCACTTCTCCCACGGCAGATTGTTTTGTTTTTCTGGTAGTTCACAGTACTTCAACTTTCTCAACATCACCATTGTCCAAATGCATCCATTCTTTTTGGTCTTTCTTCTTTATTGTCAAACGTTCACATGCATATGAATTGATTGAGAAGACCCTGGTTTGGGTCAGGTGTCTCTCAGTCCTCAAAGAGACATCCTTGCTCCTCAACACTTTAAAGAGGTCTTGTGCAGCGGATGTGCACAACACGACGCGTCCTTTGATTTCCTGACTGCCGCTCCGTGGGCATTGATGTTACAGGTCAAGGCTGTTCTAGGGGCAGGGTGCGAGTCTCAGGAGGCCAGGTGGCTAAAGTTCACAGGGCCAAGTGCCTGATGAGAGAGAACGGTGTTGAAGGCGAGCTCAAGAGATCCAGAGAGGGGTCTGTCCTGTCTTCCATGAGTGCTGATCAGGGCCTGCCTTGTGCTCGGGGAAGAACCAACCAAGCAAGCGGAGGGAATTCTCTCCAAACCCAGCTCACTCACAGCCAGAAGCAGTATCTCTTCTCACCAGCCAGACTTGGACACCGACTCCTTCAGGAAGCAGGGGGGTTGGGGGTGTGTACAGTGGAACAGAGTGTGGTATTCAATGGTCCTCAATGAGATGGACTGACAGGGACTGCCACCATGGGTTCAAACGTGAAGCCGGCCCGTTCTGGGCAGCGTTTCCTTCTGTGGGACAGAGAGCCCCCTCTGAGTCGGAACCAACTGCATGGCACCCGACAAGCACTCCAAGCCTGGATGGTATTGTCTCAGTGCACAAAACCAAGACGTCCCCTCTCACGGCTGCATTATGCCTCATAGAGACCCTGTCTAGGGTTTCCAAGGTTGTCAATCTTCCCGAGAGTAGAAAGCTTCATCTTTCTCCCCCAGAGAAGCTGGAGAGAAGCTGATGGTTTTGAACCACCTCGTGTGATTAGCAGTTCAATGGCCAGGGTAAAACGAGCGCTCGACTAAAAGTTTTGGGAATGTAGTTTCTCAGAGTGTAAACCCTTACTGGAGAAGCAGCCTCATCGTTCATATTTTAGATGGGATTTCTCTTTTTGTTCCAGAGCATTCCCCTCCACCACCACCCCCACCCCCCGCCAGTTGTCAAGAATCTGTAGGTTGCACATCTAAGAGGTTATAAGAACAGAGTCTCAGCAGATTCAGAGCTAAAACATGACATATCAAATTGTACTTCCCTCCAAGGAGAACGGTGTCCTTTGTGCATTCGGCATTACTTTTATAATATTGGCACTGTGATATCAAAGCTACACTCTGATGCCATTTAATTTGGGACTTGGAACAGAATTTACATTGGATTAGGGGGAGTTTCATGAGAGATAAACTTTCAGGGCAATACATCTTGTAAACACAAGGGAATGTGTAAGATTTCAAATTGCCACAATTTCAAAAGCAATCAAGTTTAGGCATGGGGGGTCAATTCAAATGATTTATTCCAAGATCCTGCTGTGGTTACTCATTGACAGAGGCTTTCTACTCCTATAACGAGTTACAGTTTTGGAAATCCATAAAGACCCCTATGGGGTCGTTTTGTGTTAGATTCAACAGTGAGCTTCTTTTCGCCCCACCTCCCGCCCCCCAAGGATTAACCCAGCAGCCCTGATGGTGCAATGGTTAAACACTCAGCTACGAACCAAAAGATGGATGCTTCTAACCCACCCAACTACTCTGTGGAAGAAAGACCTGGTGATCTATTCCTATAGACCTCATAACCTAGAACACCCTAGCGCGGGGGAGTTCGACTCTGTCACATGGCTTGCTTTGCGTAAGAAAACCCACCCCAGGCCCTTTGACAAGAAAGACAGGATTCATCCAAGAGCTCCAAGAGGCAGGGAAAGGATTAGGATGTTCCCTCCAGAAGGTGGTGGAAGTGCTATTGAGGGGAACAATGTTTGATTTCTATTAGCTTCTTATCATCACGTTTGGGAGTATAAATGCTCAGCGAAATCACATCAAGGACCTAGACTCTAGTAATCAAGCAAACCGTCCATTTTCTTATATCAGCCTTTAGTGAGCCAGGGAGAGAGAACCATCATGTGCGCACAATTTGCTTCCAGAGCCTCGTTTAGTTTTTCCTTCCTGAGTCTCTGTACATCAAGATACATTTGCATGAGTCCAGAAGAAGCGGCTGCTGTGTCCCAGAGATGGACGCGATTGAGGTTCCTGAACGACGCCAGCGAGTCTGTGCCTCTTTGAGGATGATTTGCTAAATGCTCTTTTTAAAGTGTTGCCAAGATGTGTGGCTACTAATTTAATCTTGCCTGTGAGATCCAGTCTGAGGAAGAATCGCTGTAAGGGGTACTTCTCATCTTCAAAATGTTCCTACATCAGCAGAGCTACAATCCAGAATGTTTGGCCCGAACTAATCATTTCCAAAATCCCTTCAAGCCCAGTGTATTAATTTTTCCCTGTCGGAAAAGAGCTGTTTTAAATTTAGTTTCAAGCGATGTAGTTCACATACTTTCTACTACCAAAAAAAAATCATGAATGAGAAGACATTTACGATAAGAGAAAGGTGCGCATTGTGGGAATGGCAGAGGCAAGAACTTCTTCAAGTCCATAAGGCAGCTGGCAGAGATACAGCCCAGGAGGCTTTAATAAGAGATCCCAAAGGAGAATTTTGATGGGCTGTTTTCTATGCACGACCCTAAGCTCACAGCCATCACAAACTCCCAAAACAATGAGGCATCATTCTGGCCTCAAGAAGCTTACTCTCCACAGCTTGGAGAAGACAAGCACATGTCTGTTGGTAGAAAAAGGGTAAGGACCAACTTTCTCACAGGTGTGCGGGGGAATGACGATCAATAGTTATCAATAGACGATCAATAGTTTGAAGGACCCTAAGGGATGATTATGCCCGGTACTATGCTCCTACTAGGCCACCTGGTTCTGAGTCTCTATATATCTCTATATACCCCCTGGCTGTGTGCCATAGAACACAGGGCATTGAACCCTGCGTCTTCAAAGCGCACAACATGCTTCAAAGGTCATACCGGAGGGATGTGATGTGCAAACCCCACTCCGTGAACTCGGCTCTCCCTCAAACAGGACTGCCACTTCAGGACTTAAGGCTGAAACCACATCAAGGGTAAAGAAGCAGAAGACAGCTCTAACAAGAATATCAAACTGTTGGTAGGCAGACTACCATTTACTCGCTACATCAACGCCCACCCTACTTTCTGTATGAAGATATGTGTTAGTCTGGCAGACTGGTGTGTGACATGATCAGTGAATATAACTGTAAGTTTGGCCTGACCACCAACTCCCACTGTTTGTGCAAATGGCGTCCAGTCACGTAAGGATTTATTCTGTACACCATACTTTCCCATGAGCACACAGGAAAGAGCAAATATACTTGCCAGCTGTGGTGGTTAGATTTTATGTCAGCTCTGTGGAGTTAGGGATGGAGTTCAACCTGTCAATTAAGCAGTAGTCTGGTGATGCCTCCTTGGGGGTGTGGCCTTTTTTTTTTTTTTT
>NW_022111300.1:37856579-37948107 GCF_000313985.2 Echinops telfairi
CACAGGAAAGAGCAAATATACTTGCCAGCTGTGGTGGTTAGATTTTATGTCAGCTCTGTGGAGTTAGGGATGGAGTTCAACCTGTCAATTAAGCAGTAGTCTGGTGATGCCTCCTTGGGGGTGTTTTTTTTTTTTTTTTAAGGAGACACTGGGAACCTCTCACTCTCTCTCTTGCCCTCCATCCTCCTGTTTGTTTGGTTTCTATGCCTGGTACTATGTGTGCCTCCAAGGGTGACCCCATGTGGACCATCCACCTTAGGAGCTGTCAACACCGTGCCATGTTCCCACTCACCTTGGATCGACAGGACTTGGCACCCTCCAGCCTGTGCTCTGGCTGATTTCCACTTCACCTTTGTGTTTCATCGGCTTGCAGCTACATGCATCTAAAGAGGGTCCAGCTAGACTCAGAATTATGGACTTGAGTTGGACTGGGATGCTTTCTTGATAAAAATGACTTCTTGCTATAAAATTCTTAGACATATAGAAGTGTCACTGGTTTTGTTTCTCTGCACAACCCAGCCTGACACACCAATCGTTCTTCACTGTACAGACGCACAAAGAGACAGACCTTTGCACAATAACTCCTCCTGGATGCAGCACTTTCTACAACAACCTGTCAATGCAGCTATATGTTACTAATGACTATCCTTCCATTTTGACAGGTTAATTAATTCCTTTTCCACAAAACCCCAGAGAAAGAATGTGCAGATTATAACCTGGCTTTTGGAAAGAATCTTTCTATTGTAACAAGAAACTGACTCAGAGCACCCTCTGAGGACTTGGGCACAGGCTGACCGTATCTTATGTCACCGTTTACAAAACATGTGCGTAAAGATGTGTGCACAAAATTCAAACAAGCAGAGAGAGCATCTGCCTTCCAGAACAAGTGAATGCAGACAGGCTGGGCTTTAAGCTCATCACGTCAAAGGCAGTCACTACTTCCTCAGTTAGGAGGCGCTGGAGACAAGGGCCAAGGAGCTCTGATGATGTGGTGATTAAGTGCGTGGCTGCTACCCAAGATGGGATGGTTCGAATCCACCGAAACATTCCATGGAAGAAAGACCTGGCAATCAACTCAAGGGCTCTCTAGGGGAGTTCGAGTCTGTCACATGGAGTCAGTACGAGTCCGGATGGACCTGCCAACATGTAACAGCAGAGGAAATGATCTGAACTCATTATCTATAAAGCGTATAGAACATTAGTAAATAGAGTATTTAAGTAGAAAATCTTTGGCATTAATCAGTTTTTAAAAACAAAATCCAGAGAGGAAGGGCCCTCTTTGGCATTGTTTTATAGAAATACGTAGGCTAGGTGAATCCTTCTTGCTGTACATATCAAGATCAGATGTGCAGAGTGGTAAAGCCAGGTGAGCAGTTGTAACACTCTATAACCAATAGTTTTAGTACTCTCTCGGCAGGCGCAGTATTGTTAATTTCCATATTAGACGACCAAGGGTCATAGCAGCGGGAGTCAAACTTTAAAGGGCATAGTGGTCACCCATGGTAGTTGGTAAAAGTACAGACCTCGGATTCCACCTCCAGAAACTCTGATTCAGCTGGGAAGAGCTTGGGGAGCTTCATCTTTAGGAAATATCTACAGCGGCAGTTCTTAACCTGTGGGTTGCGACCCCTTTGGGGGTTGAATGGCCCTCTCATAGAGGTCAACCGATTCATAACAGCAGCAAAATGACAGTGATGAAGTAGCAATGAAAATAATTTTATGGTCACCACAACATGAGGAACTGTATTAAAGGGTTGTGGCATTAGGAAGGTTGAGAACCACTGATCTAAGGTATTCTGATGGGAATGTAACTGTGGATTGGATCTTAAGAAATACAAAACTAAGGTTTTATGTTTCAGGAGGCTATAGCTACAGAGTTTTTGAAAGAATGAGGGAGCGATTAAGGGGAGGGTTGAGGGATAAAGATGGTATTCATAATGCTGAAGTTAAGAAATGAAAAGGAAATCATCAGTGAATAGCTTCTCTCTTCCCAAGAAATGCCCAAACATGCCACAGTGTGCTAGAGGTTGTGAAAAACAGGAAGCTATAGCAGTTCATTTATCACAAATTTACCATCAAAATAAGACAGAGGTCATTATGACAGAGACATCAGGAAGGAGAAGGGCGGGTGTGGGGGTGTCATCTGGCCATCCTCTGTACTTGCAAAACCATAATCATTTATGAATGAAAGGAACACACTGCCAATTCTGAGTCTAGGTCGTTAGCCAAATGGTTAAATTTAATAAACTCCCAGACTAATCCAGACAATTGGTGGCCAACTAGAAACTTTCTCATCAAGTTGTTATGTTAAATTACTTTCATGACATCCAGATGGATTCAAAGTTAATTATACTAAGAAATGATATAGGTGAGTCAGAAGAAATGAGCTCAATTCACATGCAGCTACCTGCACACATCTCAAAAACAAAAGACTCAACGAAAAGAGTAAGCTACAGAACGAGCTTGATGCGAAATACCGTGTAGATGTGCAACCTACACAGACAAACCAAGGCTGCTTCTTTTTCAAGACTGAACAAACATCCAAGTCAAAGTGTGAAAAACAGAATAGGAATAGAAATGAAATGATGAACTATAGAATGGACATGCGAGGATATTTGTGTTAAAGGAAGGAAAACTAAGATGGGAGTGGAAGATAAAGCGAACAACAACAACAAAACAACAAAATAAGGGCCTTGCCACAGAGCTGTTAACGATGGTTGCTCTTGAGTTTAGGGCTGGATTGGACTCCGTCTAGTGCCTCTGAGGGCCAGAAGGAAAAACAGGAAGACTTGGACCCGCCCCGTGGAGCGTGAAATTTAGTTGGAGTTAACTGCATGAAGAAACATACAAGCAAGTGTCAAATGGTAGGTCCCAAAGAATACTATATCTGAGAGAAGAGAGAGAGAGATTTTTAAAAAAAGGTGGGGTGGGGAGATGGAAATTTTAAGGCAAAAGGCAAGAAGAAACCAAAAGTTCTTTGCTATCCTTGAATGCATTGAGCTGCGCGGTCATTTTTGGAAAGCCCTGAAGTTCATCATTTTCTCAACGCTCTTTCGAAATTAACACCAGTATGGATCTTACAAGGAACCCTGGAGGCAAGGAGGGTTAAGCATTGGGCTGTCTACTGCAAAGTGAACCGACCTTCTACTCTGTAGGAAGAAGATAACAAAACACCTCGGAGTTTCAGGAACCCAACAGGTGCCCTTCTGCTCTGCCTGACAGGGTTCTGTGAGTCCGAACTGACTCAAGAGCAGTGGGAGGGAGCGATCTTCCAGTCGTGGTCCAGATGGCTAAGGACTATTTTGTTGTTTTTGTTTTTCCTTACTACCTTTTCCCTCTGCCCAGGAGATAAGGTTGAATTTTGCCCAAGCAAATAAAATGTTATTGAATTAATTAATTAGAAAAAAATCAATTTTACTGAGGGCTCGTATAACTCTTATCACTATCCATATATCCATCTATTGTGTCAAGCACATTTGTACATTTGTTGCTAACATCTTTCCCAAAACATGTGCTTTCTACTTGAGCCCTTTGTATTAGCTCATTTTTCCCCTCCCTCCCTCATCCTTGATAATTTATAAAATCTTATTGTTTTGTCATGTCTTATACTGTCTGATGCCTCCCTTCACCCACTTCTTCTTACACGTTTTCTTTCTTTCTCATTGGTGTTTATAGTGCTGGAGCCCTCAAAGGTCAGATGATTGACCTTGACCCCAAATGTCCAGCAGCAATGCACGCTCTCCTAGCTCCTATTCTATAACACTCAAACCCATTGCTGTCGCGTAGATTGTGACTCAGAGCAGCCCTATAGATCAGAGTAGAACTGCCCCTGTGGGTTTCTGAGACTGCCAATCTTTATGGGATTCTACTCCTATCGAGTGGATGGTGGGTTTGGATTGCTGATCTGAAAGTTAACAATGAGTGCACTATGGCATCAGAGGTCCCTAGCTCCTTTTAGTATAGGTATATTAACTGCTACTGTGGATGTACCCCTACTCTCAAAGGCTTAATCTGTGTACGTCTACTTCCTGCTCTCATCCCAGGACCAGGGATGGTCCTCCTCGACTACTGGCTCTCTTCCAAGAAGGAAGAGAACCCAGATTTTTTCTAGCTTGTGCTCCTGCTAGCTAAGACACACGCTTCTTACTTTGCCCGGGGGAAATTTTCCATCCCAGACAGCTGCAAGGGGCAAGAAGCTGGAAGATGATGTTTGGGAAGGACTGAAACACTAGGACCGGAAGTGGCAGTCCTATGCCCACCCCGTAGGCTATTGCTCAATCCCATGATGACAGGGAGGAAGGGAATGGTGAGGTAGCTGTATACCTAGGGTCATGTGAAGGTGGGTTCAACACTTATTATTTATTTATTTTTTTGTGTCAATATCTCACTCAGAGTGGGCATGGAAATGAGAGATGTTAAAGGTGACAGGAACTATACCTTCGATTGAACTTGGGATATGCATTTATCTAGGCGTTAGATTAAAAATAAAGCAACAACCTAAATGCATCTTTTCAAAGTCTTCTGCACAGACATTGATTGAGGACAAACCGTTATTTAAAATTTTTTTTATATATTGTGAAATATTTATTTCTAATGGCAAATCAATGAAATTTTTTCTTTTAAAAAAAATCATTTTATTGGGGGCTCATACAACTCTTATCACAATCTATACATACATCAATTGTGTAAAGCACATTTGTTCATTCATTGCCCTCATCATTCTCAAAACTTTTGCTCTCCACTTAAGCCCCTGACATCAGGTCCTCATTTTTCCCCTCCCTCCCAACTCCCCACTCCCCACTCCCTCATGAGCCCTTGATAATTTATAAATTATTATTTTGTCATATCTTGCCCGGTCCGACGTCTCCCTTCACCCACTTTTCTGTTGTCCATCCCTCAGGGAGGTGGTCACATGTAGATCCTTGTAATCGGTTCCCCCTTTCCAACCCACTCTCCCTTTATGCTCCCAGTATCGCTACTCACACCATTGGTCCTGAAGGGATCATCCTCCCTGGATTCCCTGTGTTTCCAGTTCCTATCCGTACCAGTGTACATCCTCTGGTCTAGCCAGAATTGCAAGGTAGAATTCGGATCATGATAGTGGGGGAGGGGAGTGGGAGGAGGAAGCATTTAGGAACTAGAGGAAAGTTGTAATTTTGATCATTGCTACATCACACCTTGACTGGCTCTTCTCCTCCCCAAGACCCCTCTGCAAGAGGATCTCCAGTGGCCTACTAATGGGCTTTCGGTCTCCACTCTGCACTCCTTCCCTCATTCACTGTGGTAAGATTTTTTTGTTCTGATGATGCCTTATACCTGATCCCTTTGACACCTCGTGATTTCGTGATTGCACAGGCTGGTGTGCTTCTTCCATGTGGGCTTTGTTGCTTCTGAGCTATATGGCCACTTGTTTACCTTCAAGCTTTTAAGATACCATATCTTTTGATAGCCAGGCACCATCAGCTTTCTTCACCACATTTGCTTATTCACCCGCTTTGTCTTCAGCTGTTGTGTTGGGAAGGTGCGCATCATAGAATGCCAATTTAGTAGAAGAAAGTATTCTTGCACTGAGGGAGTACTTGAGTGGAGGCCCAACGGAGGACAAACTTTAATAAACTACAGAACAGAACAACTATTGAACAGGAAGGCTAGCAATTCACCACCTAGAAAATATCCTGATAAATGGATCTAGGGGTAGCAAGAGAGGTTTGCATGCTACTGTGAGCCTGAAAGGTCTAGCGCTCTACTTCTGAAAACAAGCCATAGGCAACTCCCGGGATAACCATGGTGTCATTCTCTTGTCTGTGGGTTGCCATGTGTTGCCATGCAGCTACAACACATGGTCATGGGCCAATCCTTTGACCATTCATCACGAGGGACCAGTCCTGGAAAAGGAGGACACTCTTGGTAAAGTAAAAGGTCCACCCAAAAGAAGAAGCCCCTCACAGAGATGGATGGACACAGTGCTTGCAACAATGGGCTCACATCTAACAGCAGTGGTGAATAGTTCTCAACCAGTCAGCGCATTCGGTTGCTGGGAGTCAGAGTGGACTCCATAGCACCTAGCAACAACAACAACAACAACAACAACAACAACAACAACAACATAATTAAGGGGGCCAAGCACCATTCTTTCTCCACCTACCCTTTCTGACTTCCATGAGAAAATATCAAGATCGAGGAATCTTCCAATCTTGGTTGAGTCTTCTAGAATTGAGCCCTGACCTGTCCACACCTTTGGGACTTGCTTGGCCTATGATGCTCTCCTGATTCCTTGGAATCACTTCCTGGCAGCCTGTGCTTCTCTACCTAATTGCACCAACCCTAGAGGTGCCTGCAAGAAAACTTTCCTTCTAACTTGTTTGCGGCCATAGCCAGCTCCCTCCTCTGTAGTTAGATTCTGGGGCGTGTGTGTCTTGGTTAGTACTATTTCTCACCGAGACTACGGTATCATGGCCGCTGGGATTCCTCTGTGAAATCCTCACCAAAGAGCTGACTATTTTCTCCCTGACTCACACAGGGATGTTTGCACTTGATGAGCAGGAGGTGCAGTCATCCAGAAGATTTCAAAGACAAATTTAAATATGAATCATGAAAGGAAGTTCTCCAGGGACGTCTGCCTCAGTATCTCAACTACATCTTTAGGAACTTGCTCATGATATCTGGTAGCTGTTCAAAATCCACCCGAGGGAGGTGAGCTGAGTTTTGAGCTTAGTCCTTGGAAAGTCAATGCCACTGAACAAAGCCATTGTTCCTTAGGATAATCCGGGTCTAAAGTGTGTGTCAAGGTAACCTAGGATTCAAATTCTGCTATGCAGCTTTCTACTTCTTTACTCCTGTGTTTATATGACTGAATTAAAATATATAATGGAATAATTTCTTTGCCTTTGCTTTAGACTAGAGATTGGCAAACTATAGTTTGCAGGTTAACTCTGGCCCCACAGCATGATGTTGGTATATAAAGTTCTATTGACACGCAGCCAAATTCATTTATTTGTATATTATCTATATAAATATGTAAGTAGTCACTCTCATGCTACAATGACATTAGTATTTTCAGCAGAGACTATGTTTCCTGGAAAGCTTGTAATATTTGTTGTCTGACTATAGACGGATTTTACTACCCTTGCTTTCGGCACTTAAAATAAGTACAGATACACGAAAAGCACACATAATAATTTCTAACATGGACTAGATGGCCAATAAATGAGAAATTTTCATCCCAGTTTTCTTTTGTTTATCTTTGTTCCTTATGAGGCCATATGAATTGCAATATTGAGACAAGCATTCTCGTGGGTGCTGAGGATACACCCATGAACAGGCCCCCCGCTGTGGTTACCCTCCTGGAGCTTATCATGGGGGATAGTTGGGAAGGGAATATGAGACAAAGAAATGTATATGTGCGATCATCCCTCCTCAGGACTCCTTTTATGAAGTTAAAGAAATAAGCTGTAGGGTCTCTTGAGGTTAAATTTACACTTGTTTTCTAAGGCCTTGAGAAGCCCAGCTTTTTCCATGATAGTATTGGTGTCTCCCTTTGGTCTTTTTCTCTTTCCCTCCCCGTGAGCGCACATCTCTTTTTGTGTTGTACTCTTAAGGTGTTATGCTATTCTACCGTGAGCTGGAATTCTTTGAATATATGTAACGATCTCTTCTCCACCGCAGATTGCAAGCCATCGATTTTTCAGTCATGGATGACAATGGCAACGTGCTAATTTTTGTTTCCCAACATCATTTAGCACAGTGCCTGACAGCTGATAGGAAACGAGTACCGACAATGTGACTCGGGTCCTTCACAGTTCACAGTCTGCCGACATTTCCCAGCGGCTTCTCAGTAACTGACAGAAGGAAGGAGAGAGGTTCTTGAGTCTGTGGGAGCTGCAGTCCTTTCAGGAAATAACCACAATTCCTGGCCCATCTAGACCAGAAGAATTGCCTTTTTTCTTTACATAGAAAGCGGACAAAACCTTTGCAATTGATTATATTCTGAATTTCTCCCAGTTAGGAGGATATAATTCAACCAGTCAACCAAATTAAAAGAAGAGAGGGTGGGAGTTGCATAAGTGATTACCAAATAGGTTATTAAATGAGACATTCTTGCCATTTTGTTTCACACACACACACACACACACACACACACACACACACACACTCCAGAGTTCATGAGCTGGTTTGTTGGGAGGAAAATAGGTTACTTTGTTGGAAAGAAAACAGCATCGGAGGTTGCATTAATCAGGGCTTAAGGATCAGCCAATTTCTTCAATGCGTGGGATGAATGGGGTTATTCATGAAAGGGCATCTGGGCAGGAAGTGGGGGAGTTGTGGCTGACAGAGCTGAGCTAGCCCCTGCAAATGGATGGGAGATCTGTCGTCAGAATAAATGAGCATCAGTTAGGTTGAGGGAGAGGCCAAAGGTGCGTGTAGAAGGTGACTGAGAAGGAACTGGAGAGCTGTGAACTGTCACCAATTAGCCAGCTCTCCAGGCACGGCCACAGACGGACCTGGGGCATGGGTCACAGCATCCTACTCATCACCACACCGTCCGTGGACAAGACCTGACTATGACTTTGGCCTTGGAGAGGCTAATTTTGTTATTATCTCATTCTGATCAAAATGTTCACCAACATTCCCACTATTTTGTAACAGGAGGAGGAAAAAGTCAGTAGTTGAGATTTGATAAACAATTAAAATAAACAAGCAAACAAACCAGTTGCTGGTCAGTCAATTGCAATCATGATTACTCCCCCCTCCCCTGCTTTATTCCGAACATGACTGTGCTCTGTAGGGCTTTCCATGGTGGGGATCTTTTAGAATAGATACAGAATGAGGAAGATGGAAGAAGCATTGATATCTTTGCAGTATGGTGTTAGGGAAGAATATTAAATATAACACGGGCTGTCTTGGATGAAGAACTGCCAGAATGTTCCTCGGCAGCGAGGATGGTGGTGTTGGTTCCGTGTGCTTCGGGCATGTTTTGGGAGAGAACAGTCCCTAATAGGACATCATACAGGGTCAAGCAGAGGGCCAGAGAAGGAGAAAGCCTTCAACGAGACAGGCTGATGCAGGGGCTACAAACACTGGGCTCAAACAGCAAGGGTGGGGAGGATGGCACAGGGGGCAGCATCTCATTCTGTTGTACATGGGGAAATAGTGCGCTGCTTAACTGTTAAAGATCAGTAGTTCAAATTCACCCACCTCTCTGTGGGCCGAGAGATTTCATAGTCTTGGCAACCCGGTATTGGATCACTGTGAGTTGAAAACCATCTGATGGCAGTGGGCTGGGCTCATGGTGAGACCATTTCTCTTCTGCCAGCATCTCTTGCCTCATCTATCAATTTAATTACCATTTTTTTTAAATGGCTCAGCTCATTCATCTTCATTTTATTTGTTAGAGATATTTAAATAACTTAAATTTTCATAAAAATAATTCGAGGTCACTTTTATTTAATTGCAGTGATATTAAAATGTTTAAGATATTGCAATGCATAAGGAGATGGGGCCAGTGAAAATGTGCCTTCCATTACTGGAAAACCAATAAATTATAACACAAAATAATCTTGATTGTCTCCAGTATGAAATTACCAACTGGGTATATGATAGTAAAGATGTATATAACAAGGGCATCCGGTATACCATTCAGCCAACTCAGCACAATTGGTCCAAGAAGTTGTATTATTTTTTTCTTATTAATAGACTGACCTCATATTTTTATAGGAAAATTGATAAACATGCCTTCTTGGTGTGCTCTTAAGATGCATAGGGAGTGTATTTTAAAGTGAGTAGCCAGTAACCTCATTTCATTCCTTTCTCTGTGTCTCTGACCCAGCTGTTTAAAGAAATGCAAGATCAGCATCTCTCATCTTTTCCGGAAGCTTGCTTGAGATCTAAGCAAAATGATCCCCAAATCCATTGGTGCAATGTGGGATAGGCAAACGCTAATGGTCTCTGATCCTTTTCTCTTTGGTTTTGGCCTGAGATGAACATGCTTTGCCTTCACCCTGGTGGCCATTGGAAAGAGCTCAGAGCGGATTCAGGGAGGGCACAGCCATGGACAGCCGGGGCAATCGGAGGGGAACTTAGTCCTTGTCTTGGTTCGACCACTTGCTGTGTGACCTGCAGTTAGACCCCTTTCGTTTGTGTGGGACGTTTTCTTCTTCCATAAGATGAGAAGATTTTTCTGGGGTTTACCTAAGATAGATAGGATTTATGTATATAGCCACACAGTCACGTTCATGTTCCAGACTCACTAGTAAGTAGTCTGAGGAACCCTGGAGGTATAGTAGTCATGCACTGGGATGTGATCCCGCAAGGTCAACAGTTTGAAACCACCAGGAGTTCCACTGGAGACTAGAAAGACTGGGCTTTCTGTCCCATAAGTAGTTACATCCTTGGAAGCCTGCAGGGCATATGGATCTGAGCCGGCATCGACTCCATGGCAGTGAGCGGAGAAGTAGTCTGGATTGCTCATCCTTCTACTTATCAACTCCTTAAAAATCATAGGCATTCAAACCTTGAGGGCCATGTAACCACAGGGAGAAACTCATGAACAGAGAGGTCTACAGGGCTGGCCCCAATCAGAGCCAAACTGACCCCCTCCCTAGAAGTATGTGCTACAGAGGACAACACTAAGTCTATAGGTTGGGGAGAGGGGCCGGCCTGCTATGCCCACACTGAAGGAAACCACGAAGGAAAAAAGAGAGAGAGGGACTAGACCCCCCACCCTGGCATACCGAGCCCTGAGGACGTCCCTGCATGGAGCTGTTCAGGCACAGAGAAGACATGTTGTCCCCTTGCTGGAGCATGCAGTGACAGAGAACGGCACTGGAGGTCCATGGAGGGAGGGAGTCGGAGTCAGGTCTGACTCCCCCTGCACAGCGGGGCGAACTAAGAAGGGAACATAACAGTTCAGCCACTGGAGCAAAGCAAAGCAGAGCCCCTTAGAACCCCCCAAATAGTCTTCAGGCTAAGAGGGATAGTTCCCAGAACATCCCACGACCAGTGGGGAGATGGTCATAAAGGTCAGCAGACAGACCTGGAATTTTCTCTCTCTTTTTATTCAGCTTTTTATTCTCTTTTTTGTTTTGTCTCCATGATTGTAGTCTTGCATCCCTTTATAAGCTAGGCCTGGAAAGCAAGCCCGAGGAGAAAGCAATGGGACCCCTGGTTCCTGAGGGACTTGGTGGGGCGGGGGTGGGTGTAGGGCGAGGTTGCTAGGGGAAGGGAGTGGTGAGCAAACAGGGCCATAGACTGGGGAACAACCAGGGAATTAAAATCAACAACGAGGAGGACTTAGAGACCCTGGTGGTGTTGGAGCAATCTAGCTGAGAAGAATTCCTAAGAGGCAGAAGAAGGGTGAGCATGATGGTGGGGCAGGAGGAAGGTAAAAGGAAACAGAGGAAAAATCTAGGAAGCAAAGCTATGGATGGCGTTATAAATGTAGGTGTGTACATATGTCAGTATATTAATTCATAAAAATAGAGGTATTGGCCTATGTATGTATATTTATATGAGAATACACTGAGGTAGTGGATGAACTTTGGGCCTCAGCTCAATTCCTCCCTCAGCACAAGAACACTTGTTCTAACAGCCTGGCATTCCATGATGCTCACCTTCCCAACACGATTGCTGAAGACAAAATGGGTGCATAAGCAAATGTGGTGAAAAAAGCTGATGGGGCCTGGCTATCAAAATATATAGCTTCTGGGGTCTTAAAGGCTTGAAGTTAAGCAAGTGGCCATCTAGCAGAGAAGCAACAAGCCCACAAGGAAGAAGCACACCAGCCTGTGTGATCATAGGTGTTGACGGAATCATGTAACAGGCACCAGAAGACACCCACCCACCCCAAACCAAGAAAAGAGAAAGAAATAAAAAGAAAAAAATATTGTTGAGAATGAGGTAGGTTGTAGCAGAGACCCCAAACCCATCTGCAGACAATAGGACATCCCCTCAAAGAAAGGTCACAAGGAAAGGATGAGTCAACCAGGGCGCAGTATAGCACCAATGAAACACACAATAGTCCTCTGGTTTTTTAGGCTTCTTCATCCCCCAGTATCATGATTCCAGTCCTGCCTTTCAGTTCTGGATAGACTGGAGCATGTACACTGGTACAGATAAGAGCTCAGGACACATGGAGTCCAGGTGAGATAAACCCTTCAGGAACAGCAATGGGAGTAGTGGTACCAGGGAGTGTGTGGGGGCAAGGGGAAGGTGGGAAATGAGGGGAGGAAGGGGAAACCGATCACAATGATCAAGGAAACATGAGTCAAGGGAGACAGCAGTTGTGCAATATATGAAAATAATAATAATTTATAATTTATCAAGGGGTAATGAGGGTGGGAGGGGGGAGGGAAGGAAAAAAATTGGAGCTGATATCAAGGGCTCAAATAGAAAGTACATGTTTAGAAAATGATGATGGCAACATATGTATAAATATGCTTGATACAATTGATATATGGGATGTTGTAAGAGCTGTAAGAGTCCCCCATAAAGTGATCATATAGATATATGGCATTGCTGTCTTCAGGCCTTGCTGATTGTGAGGAGCAAAAATAGACTCATCCAGATATGAAGGGAGGTTATTGAAGGACTAGAGAAAAATTTCTTGCACTAATCCCGGGACAGGAGAAGAAGTGACGCCTGGCCACAGAGGCATCAGGGGCTGAAAGTAACAAGCACAGCTGGCCCATTCCAGTGTCAGGAATCCTCAACATTTATTTTTGCTGCTTCATTGGGACATTTGCTTCATTTCCTGCCTTCTCTGCAGATTAATTTCTCCTGCTTAATTATGGATTTTCTCGCTCATAATTTTGCGTTATCTTGACACAATACCAATGGTGACCAAGTTAGATGCCCTCTTAGTTCCTCTTGTTGTTGTGTGCCATCAACCTGAGTGCAACTTACATCTGACAGAGTAGCACTGTACCATGAAAAGAGTCCTGATGTTGTAGCAGGTTACATGTTGGACATCGATGTGCTTTATGTACTTAACAGATTTAGAGTGGCCCTTAGATAAGGGAGCACTGGTGATGCAGTGATTAAAGCACTCAGCAGCTAACTCAAAGACTAGTGATTTGAATCCTCCTGTTGCTCTGAGAGAGAAAGCTGTCGCCATCTGTGTCTATAAAGATTACACCTGTGGAAGTGCTATGGGGCCTTCCTACTCTGTCCTGTAGGGTCTCTAGGAGTTGGAACCAACTAGATAGCAATAGGTTTTGCTTCAGAGGTGAAAGTGAACCCCAAACACTCACTGTCATCAAGTCAATTGCAACTCATAATGAACACTATAGGACGGAGTTGAACTGCTCCTGTGGGTTTCTAAAACTGTCAATCAGGGCTCTTCAGTTCTGAAACCAACTCAATGCTATTGCATTGAATCTGACTCTTAAGACAAGGTAGAATTGTCCCGGTGGGTTTCAGACACTATAACTCTTTACTGGAGGTGAAAGACTTACCTTTCGCCCCTGGATCAGCTGGTGGTTTTCAACTGCTGACTTTGTGGTTAGCAACCCAACAAGTAACCAATATGCCACTAGAGTTCCTCCCGGGCTCCTTTTAGCGGACCTGTGATTATACTTTTCAGAAGCGTTGGGGGCAAGTAGCATCCCTGCTGGCACATAAGAGCTGGCTAGTGAGTATATTTATAATCCAGTAGGAGGGCTTTCAAAGACATGTTCCAGTCTGTGACTTTTCGGCTGAAATCAACAGCTAATGTTGCCCCCCAAAGCCCCTCGAGAATGAAAGAGTACATTATGTAAAGACATCAGTGTGTTCTGTACATACATTCTTCTTATATATCCCTATAGAAGAAGCTCTAGTGTGCCTTCAGTTAAAAGCTGCGGGTGGCAGAATGGTTACATGTTGGACTGCTAATCTCCAGGTCAGCAGTTTGAAACCACAAACCATTCCTCAAGAGGAAGATGGGGCTTTCTACACCTGTAAAGAGCTATGGTTTCAGAAACTCACTTCTACCCTGTCCTACAGGGTTGTCATGAGTAGACAATGACTCAATGGCAGTGAGTTTTTTGGATATATTCTATAGTGAATATGGAAGTCAACACTTGAATTGAAGTAGAGTGAGAGCTGATAGAGACCTTTCTGGTGTGTCATGCCATCATTGAACATGCCTGATCCTGCGTACTATTGCTCATAACAAGTCACCCCCAAACTCAGCAGTTTTAAATGGTGCATATTTATTATTTTATAGTTGCCAAGGGTCAGAAAGGCAGCACTAGCTTAACAGAGTAGTTCTGCCTCATGGTCTCTAATGAGATGGTAGCTTAACTGTCAGTCAGGGCTGCAATTATATCAAAACTTTACTGGGACTTGACTCGAAGCATCCCCCTCCAAGTTCACTCACATAGGGGTTTGTAGGTCTCAGTTCCTTTCTGACAGTATCCTTATGATATGGCACTAGCTTCCTCCATGTTAAATAGTGAGAGAGGGTGGGAGAGAATCAGGGAGAGAGAGAGAGTGATAAAGAGAAAGAGAGAGAGAGAACAGGAGCACGGAGTTACAGTTTTTAACTAACCTTGGTTGTGACACGTCATGACTTCTGTATGCGATTGATCACTGTCTAATCTGAACGCAGTGTCAGAGGCAGAGATCACTGGGAGTCGTATAGGAGACTGGACACTTGGAAGCGCTGGTGAAATCAGCTGACTTCTCTGAGTCTTATTTTTCCTTCTGATAAATGGCACTAAAAATACCTACTAGAAGAAATTAAAAACAAAGTACAAGAGGATCAATAGGATGGTAGAAATGGAAAATCAAATTGGCAAACTCGAAGACAACTAAGCAGAATTCAGCAAGCAAGACAAAAAAAGCAAACAAAAAAGCAAAAGAAACTGAAGACAGCCTGAGGATGATGTAGGATACCATGCGGCAAAATAATTATTCGAATGATTGGGGTGCCTGAGCAGGAAGAAACAAAAAAGTCTACAGGTCAAATAATAAGGGAATCCTTGGAAGACAATTTCACCACTATCACAAAGGTATGGATGATAAACATCTAGGAAGCAGAAAGAACATCAGATAGATTACCCCCCTCCCCCCAAAAAACAAAAAAACCCACAATACATTAAGACATATAATGGTAAAAATTATCCAACTGGAAAGAAAAGGAGAAAATCATGAAAGCAGCTAGAGAGAAAAAAGCTGTTTAATATAAAGGTAAACAGATAAGAGGAAGCTCAGACCTCTCCACAGAGACCATACAAGAAAGAATAAATTGAAGCAACATATTCCAAAAGTTGAAAGACAACAATGTCAATTCATGAATCCTGTATCCAAAGCTTTCCATCAAATTTGAAGGAGAAATGAAACTTTTCTCAAATAAGGAAATATTTAGAGAATTTGTAAAAACAAAACCAGCATTACAAAAAGTACCAGTTCTTTATGGGAAGAAAACCAACCACCGCAGCTCTAAAATGTGAGAACACCACAGGGCGCAACACCACGCAGAAACCAGCAAACTGAAAACAGAACCCCAAACATGACAGATCTAGTGGAGAAACGAAGACACAAATGAACTCCTCATCACACACACACACAGCTCCCCATAAAAAGGGAAGGACATAAACTAGTAAGCATAAATAATACAAGATGACAGTGACTAATTTACATTTAGATTTAATGTATGATGTATGGACTAAACACACCAATCAAAAGACAATAGTAACAGACTGGACTAGACAACAAGATCCATTAATCTTCTGCCTTCAAGAGGCACATCTCAAACTCACACACAAAAATGGGCTGAGAGTCAAAGGAGGGTGAAAAATGGAAAAAACAAACAAGGATGGCAATGTTAATCTCTGACAAAATAGACTCCAAGGGGTGAACAGACCAAAGACACATAACCATGCTAGACATATATGTGTCCAACAAAAGACCCTGGACATTCATCAACCAAATACTCAGGGGGGGTGAAAAGAGAGAAATCACCAGATCAACTATCGTAGGTGACTGCAGCATACTACTATCAAAGAAAGAGAGATCAACAGGTAAGAAACTCAATAAAGAAATTGAAGAGCTGAACAACACAATAGAAAAACTCGACCTCTTAGATATCTACAGAGCTTTCCAACCAACAGCAAAACAAAACAAAACAAAAAAACACATTTTCCTCTAATGAATACAGCTCATATTCTAACAGAGTACATGCTGGGCCATAAATCAAGCCTAAGAAAGAAAATTCTATCAATGCATAGAGATCATTCAAACCATCTTCTCTGATCATGTGCCATAAACATGGAAATCAGCAATAGACAAATATAAAACAAAAAACCCCACAACAACAAACCACCAAACAAACAAACCAAAGACAAATGCTTAGAGACTTAACAACACACTGCTCATAAGAAGACTGGGTGATAGCTCAAATAAGAGAGGAAATTAGGAAGTTCCTAGAACTTTAACATAACAAACCAAAACCTATGGGACGCAGCAAAAACAGCTATCAGAGGTCACTTTATTACAATTAATACACACATGGAGAAAGAGGAGTGACTCATGTTCAGCTCTTCAACACACCTCCAACAGACTCAACAGCATAAACAGCCCAATAGCAAAAAGAAATAAAAATTAGAGCAGAAATAAATGAACTGGAAAACTGAAATGGAAAAAAATCAACAAAGCAAAAGGTTGGCTCTTTGAAATGATCAAAATTGACAAGCCGTTCGCAAGCTTCACAAAGGAAAAGAAGTGGCAGACGACAATATCTAGGATTAGATATAGAACAAGGGAAGTCACAACAGACCCTAATGAAATAAAATATATATTAATAGCACAGTATTACAAAAGACAGTAATCCAACAAATTCAATAATTTGGATGACATGGGAAAATACCTAGAAAAACACCCTACCCTCAAAGTAATGCATCTGGACATTGCATTAAGAACGCGAACAGACCCAGAGCAAAAGAAGAAATAGACAGGGTCATCAAGAAAGTCCCCACAACTGGACATCCCCTTTCAGAGGGGTCCCGGGGAGGAGACAAGCCAGTCAGGGTGCGATGTAACAATGATGAAACATACAGCTTTCCTCTAGTTCCTAAATGCTTCCTCCCCACCCCACTATTATGATCCTAATTCTACTGTACAAATCTGGCTAGACCAGAGGATGTACACTGGTACAGATAGGCACTGGAAACACAGGGAATCCAGGAGAGATGAACCCTTCAGGACAAGTGCTGAGAGTGGTGATACCAGGAGGGTGGAGGGAAGGTGGGGTAGAAAGTGGGAATCAATTACAAGGATCTACATATAACCTCCTCCCTGGGGGATGGACAACAGAAAAGTGGGTGAAGGGAGACACGTCAGACAGGGTAAGATATGACAAAATAATAATAATATATAAATTATCAAGGGTTCATGAGGGAGGGGACAGTGGGGATGGAGGGGAAACTGAGGAGCTAATACCAAGGGCTTAAGTAGAAAGAAAATGATTTGAGAATGATGATGGCAACAAATGTACAAATGTGCTTGACACAATGGATGGATGTGTGGATAGTGGTAAGAGTGTATGAGCCTCCAATAAAATGATTAAATAAAAAAAGTCCAAACAAAAAAAACTCAGTCCAGATGACTTCGCAGGAGAAGTCTACCAAATACTCAGAGAAGAGCTGATACCAATCCTACACAAACTCTTCTAGAACATAGGAAAGGACAGCCAACTCCCAAACTCATTCTATGAAGCTAGCATAACCCTTTTACCCAAACCAAGCAAAACCCCACAATGACAGAGAACTACAGTCTGATACACCTCAGGAACATGGATGCAAAAATTTTCAATAAAACTTTGACCAATAGAATTCAGCAACATATCTAAATGAATGAATGAATAAATAAATACATCCTGACCAAGTGGCGTTCATACCAGGGATGGTTCAACATTTGAAAAACAATGAAAGTAAGCTGCCACTTTAACAAGAACAAGGGTAAGAACCATATGATCATATCAATTGATGCAAAAAATGAATTTGACAATATCCAATACCCATGACTAATAAAAACTCTCAAGAAGATAGGATTGGAATGGAAAATCCTCAATACAATAAAGGCCATATATGAAAAACCAATAGCCAATATTAGACTCAATGGAGAAAAGCTGAAAATATTTCCACTGAATAAGGGAACAGGACAAGTATCCTACTTATCCCCACTTTTATTCAAAGTATGATGGAAGTCCTACCCTGTACCATAAAGCAACGATGAGAAATCAAGGGAGTACAACTGGGCAAAGAAGAAGTGAAACTTCCTCTATTTGCAAATGATAAGATTGTATATATTGGTAATCCTAAGGGGTCCACAAGAGGACTGCTGGAAACAGTAGAGGAGGTGAGTAGAGTACCAGGACACAAGATTAACAAGCAGAAATCAGTTGGATTCCTGTATGCCAGCGATGAGAATACCGAAGAAGACATCAAGAAAGCAATTCCATTTGCAACAGGCACACAAAAGCTGAAATACCTCGAAATAAACCTAACCAAAAACCCAAAAGACCTTTACGAAGAAAACTACAGAACATTACTATAACAAACCAAAAGAAATCTCCACAAATGGAAGAATATCCCATGTTCATGGATCGGAAGACTCAATATCGTGAAAATGTCAATACTACTTAAAGCAGTGGTTCTCAACCTGTGTGTCGCAACCGCCATGGGGGTTGAACGACCCTTTCACAGGGTTCGCCTGATTTATAACAGTAGCAAAATTATAGTTATGAAGTAGCAACTAAAATAGTTTTATGGTTGGGGGGGGGGATCACCACAACATGAGGAACTGTATTAAAGGGTCACGACATTAGAAAGGTTGAGAACCACTGACCTAAAGCAATCTACAAATTCAATGCAATCTCAATCCAGATCCCAGCATCATTCTTTAACAAAACGGAAAAACTGATTACCAATAAAAATACTGATTACCAATTAAAAATAAAACTGAGAGCAACAAATGCTGGAGAGGGTGTGGTGAGTTTGGAACTCTCAGCCACTGCTAAGAGCCACTTCTCAAAAAGAAGAACAAAGACAGTGGTCTTGCACTACCTCACCTCAAAGCCTACTAGGCAACCACGTTGTCAAAACATACTGATACTGGCATAATGATAGACACATGGACCAATGGATCTGGACAGAAACCCCAGAAATAAAAACATTTGAATACAGACAACTGAATTTTGACAAAGACCCAATAAGCATTACATGGGAAGCAGATGCCCCCTTCAACAAGTGGTGCTGGAAAAACTGGGTATCCACCTGCAGAAGAATGACACAAAATCCATATCTCACTCCATGAATAAAAACAAACTCAAGGTGGATCAAAGATCTAAATGTAAAGCCCAAAGCTATCAGGATCATCCATGAGGAAATTGGGACAAATGCCAGTGCCCTAGTACAGGGAATGTATTAGCTATCAGAGATAACAAAAGACAAAATAGATGAATGGGGCCTATTAAAAAGAAAACACTGTGTACATCAAAAGACATTATTAAGAGAGAGCCCAAAGATTGGGAAAAGATGTTTGGTAATGACATAACAGACAAAGACTAAGTACTAAAATCTGTAGTATATTGTAAGCCCACCACAAGGAAAAAAACATAATAACCCACTGAGAATGTGGGCAAAGGACCTGAATACAGGATTCCCAAAGGATGACCCTTGAATGGCTAATAAAGACATGAGGAAATGCTCCTGTCATCTAACACCAATAACTGTAACTCAATTAAAAATAAAACTGAGAGCAACAAATGCTGGAGAGGGTGTGGTGAGATTGGAACTCTTAGCCACTGCTGGTGGGCTTGTAAAATACCTATAGCCACCGTGGAAGGCAATATGGCGGTTCCTAAACATGGCAATTGAATTACCATATGACCCAGCAATACCATTACTAGACATATACCCCAAAGAAATAAGAAACAGATCACAAACAGATGATGGCCTAAGTTTAGCTTGGAATTATGAACTTTAATTACAGCTCCCAATCCCTTCACAGCAACACCTTCATCAATGGTTGAGTGCCTCCTTGGGAACCATAGCCTGGCTGAGCTGCTGCAAGAAAAACAAACAGACATCTACTCGCCCAAGTTCATTGCAGCATAGTTCACAATAGTAAGAAGCTGGGAACAGCCTAAAGTCTCATAAGTAGTAGATTGGATTTAAAAAACCTGGTATATTCGCATAATGGAATACTATACAACCCTAAAAACACAGCGATGAGACTTGAAACACCTCAAGACATGGAGGGCTCTGGAAGACATTATACTGAGTGAACTTAGTCAATCACAAAAGGACAAATACTGTCTGAGTCCACTGATGTAGGAACAAGCAGCAGAATGGGCACAAGTTCAGGCTTGTAGGGCGTCCAGTCTACTGGCCAGGGCGGGCAGACAGCCTGGGAGAGAGCCTGATTGGTGCCAGTAAACCATGCACCATCCTCTCTAAGTATTTTGAACGTCACTTTGCTGGAGGGTGTTTTCACGTCAGCTGGGATCATATGGTCAAAGGAGGGGAAGGGGATGCTGTCTACCCAGTGGCTGCCATGTAGATCTATGATGAGGTCCCCCAGACAGGTAGCCAGCCCCATCAGAGGGATGAGAAGGACTGATGGGAAAAACAAGTCAGGAGCAGGGAAAGGGAGCAAATCCATCTTGGAGAACCCAAATGCCTGTCTCTTGACAGGAAAAGAGGGAGAACCGAACTCCACTTGGGGGAGAAATGACTGAAAATGCTTTGGGGGACACTGGGGAGGGTGTCTTTGGTGGTATGTACAAATGACCGGGTGCCGTGGTAACAGTGGGACACTGAATCCTGGATCTTCAAGGCGCACAGCATGCTCCAGCAGCCGCCTCAGCGAGAGCCGATGTGGAAACCCACCGGGTGAACTGGACCCTACCTCAGACACACTGGTCACCCGAGGACTTAAGTCGGAAAATACATCGTGTCTGAGGAAGCAGAAGGCAGTTGTACCAAGATGGTTGAACTGTTGTCCGTAGGCGGACAAATATAGTTTTGGTGTGTCAATGCCCAATCTGTTGTATTAAGATATGTATTATTCCAGCGAACCTGTGACTGCTATTCTTAGTGATTATTATTGTAAAATTTCCCTGACTGTTACCCATTGTTTGTGTATAAAGTGTCTAGCCACAGAAGGATTGATTCTGTACCAGTGAATAATTTCGGTACTGTGGTATGGAGTTAGCCTACATTTGCCCAGTATTCCTTTCTCAACAGGGTTATAAAAAATTAGTACCAGTAGCTAATCAAAGACATTATTAACAGAAGATTGTTATGCCCTAGGGGGATAAATGATAAGATTCTCTCTTATAAATTAACAAGGAGGTTTTGAAAGGGAGCCAAAGACAGACAAAAAATCTACTACTACCACAAAAACCAGATCCTAGTTCCAATTTAAAAACTATTAGTTCTTACATCATGGCCCTGCTGGATTCTCGCCCTCAGGAAGGGCACCCAGAAGATATAGATGCTATAGAAAAATGTGGCAAATAAATGAGATGGTGCTCGGCTTTCAGATAAAAGAGTCTGGGGGTTTAAAGGCTTGTCTCTAAAGCAAGCAGCCATCTGGGTGAGATGTCAACTATGGTAAGCCCATATGGAAGAAGCACACCTTCATCAGTCACTGAAAGATTGTAAATCATATAAGCCAAGGTTGAAGGAGGGATTAGTATCAGAGCCTAAACTGTGAGAATCCACTTTGCAGAAGGGTATGGATGATAGTGGGAGCCCAAGGTACATTTGCAGGAACTGTATAGTAAATAAGCCTCTGGTGATCTCCCTCTATTTGTAAGTGAGGGATGGGAGGAAAGTGTTACTAAACAGAGGGCATTGGAGAGGTGAATATAGAAGATCAAAGGGATAAAACTAACTTCAACGGTTACAGCTTTGTCCGTTGATCCCCCTCTGATGCACGCTGGACCTGATCTTTGTCATTGGGGATCACTCTCTTGAAGTTATGTTATAATATGTTTTTCTGGTTTTGTTTTGTTGTATGAAACCCAGGATTGATTAACCTCTAGGGACAAGTAGAATAAGGGTTTTGGAGGTGGGGGTGAGGGTGGGGGCATTACAGTGGTGGTGATGGTGATTGGGGGTGGTGGTGGTAAAAAGGGATAATGTCAAGGAGTACAGGAAGAAAAAAGAATATTTGGAAACTGATTGTGGTAGCAATTGTGCAATTCTGCTTGCTGTGATTGAACTATGGAATGGTATGATATATGTATTTACTCCCAATTAATAATAAAAATTTAAAAAGAGACAACTTTGAAAATTAAAAAAAAGTGCCTGTTGGAGGATTGAGAGAGATAAAAGATAAGAAATCTTTTTTGCAAACTGTCCACCAGAGCTGATATCCTCATCTGCATCAGCTGGTGTCCCTAAGGTGGCTGTGAGGGCTGAAATGTGGAATGAGTCCAGGGATTTCCATCTTAAAAAGGGAGCAACATGGAGGATGTCAGGCCATCATGTCTCCAATCTCCCAAACTCTGGGGCTTGTCAGATAGAGATCACATGTAGGGTTAGGATAGTTACTTTTTCCCCTACTATAATTTAGTTTTCTGTTTCCAAAGAACAAAATTGAAGAAACTAAGCTACAGTGGAAGATTTGGGACATTTGAGGACATCAATTTGTCTTCACCATACAATTTGTTAATTGGTCAATTAACTTTAAATTCAAAACACATGCATTTAGTTTTACTGAAATAATGCTTGGCTTGGAAAGTATATTTTGGGTTGCACTGCATCTAAGGACAAGGAGCCGTGTGACTCAATAAAAAAATTGCCCAAGGTCCTGATCTCCCAGACTCTTATTCAGGTCAGGATCAAGGCTCAATTACAAGTAAAACGTTGTTGCCCACAAACTGGCTGGTCTATGTAGTTCTCATTTGTATGCGTGGGCCCTTCTCTGAATATCTATTGCTGTTTAGATAGAATTTATAATGGGCATGAGAACCCAATGCTGAGGGCATACAGTGTTTGCCTTCCAAACCATCACTCCCAGTGCTCATACTTGGACTTACTTCTCCGTACTCTTTCTTCAGCATCAATCTCCATCATCATAATTCTCAGGTGATTCATTTATTACTGAAATCACAGGATCAGAATTATTAGAGCCTGGAGAGAATCTTACTCAGAATTTAGTCCAGGGATGTGATCTTTCAGGAGACCAATGTGGGAATCAAGGAATGACCAGGCAAATCTACTGTCAAAGGCCCCATTAAAATATTAAAAAGCAAAGCTGTCACTTGGATGACTAAGGTGCACTTGGGTCTAGCCATGGTACTTTTCAATCACCTTAAATATATACAAAAGTTGGAAATCAATAAAGACAACCAAATAATAATTAATGCCTTTTACTGATGGTGTTGGTGAAGAATATCAAATATACTGGGGTCTGCCAGAAAAGTGAACAAATCTTTCTTGGAAAAAGTACAGTCAGATTATTCCTTAGGAGTGAAGATAGCGAGACTTGGCTTCACTTACTTTGGTCATATTATCAGAAAGGACCTGTCTCTGGAGATCTTGGTAGACTTGGAAAAGCAGTAGATTGGTAGATCCAGTAAAGTAGAGAGTCATTGGAAAAGCAATAGATTGGTAGGCTTGGTAAAGTAGAGCATCATTGGAAAAGCAGTAGATTGGTAGGCTTGGTAACGTAGAGAGGCACTGGAAAAGTAGTAGATTGGTAGGCTTGGTAAAGTAGAGCATCATTAGAAAAGCAGTAGATTGGTAGGCTTGGTAAAGTAGAGAGTCATTAGAAAAGCAGTAGGTTGGTAGGGTTGGTAAAGTAGAGAGGCATTGGAAAAGCAGTAGATTGGTAGGCTTGGTAAAGTAGAGAGGCATTGGAAAAGCAGTAGATTGGTAGGCTTGGTAAAGTAGAGAGGCACTGGAAAAGCAGTAGATTGGTAGGCTTGGTAAAGTAGAGCATCATTGGAAAAGAGTATTGACTGTAACAATGAACTCACACCCACCTGCCATTGGGAAGACACCGCGGGCCAGGACAATGTGTTGCTTGCATAGAGTGGGTTGGTTGGAGCCCATGTGGACTCCATGGGCCCCTAACAGCAACAGCCAGACCTCTTGAAGTTCTGGGCAAAATAGTTTCCATTTGCACATGGTAGATTCAAGAATTTCATCAGAGCTTTTGTGGTCTCTTGACACATGTGTCTTTGGCATGTTAGAAGAATGAGGTCAAGAAGTGACTTGACCTGAGGGACACTGCAACCAGTGAGAAGCAATGTCTCATAACTCTATTGTCTAAAATTTATCATTCTGTCTAAAGTTTAGCATGCCTTTGAGAGGCTTTGATCTCCTAACTGTTGTTCCTAGATGATTTCTGGAACTCACTGGTGTCTTTATTACCTTTTCTTTTAATCATCTCTTTAATGAAATTAACCACTGATGGTTGACGTTCTGGTGTGTGTGTGTGTGTGTGTGTGTGTGTGTGTGTGTGTGTGTTTAATCCAGACATTCTATCTATGCATGGTTTTTAGGACATTGTTCTTGATGTTATCCTTTCATTTTTAATATCCATTCATCTGAGACCCAACCTATGATTGACATAGAATTTTATGAAGTGCAGAACTCACATGTTTGAGAGTCTTTGCTTGTAAGAAATGTTGCACTCTTGGGATGGTGGGTGGGAAAGGGACTTAGAAGACAATCCAATGTTGTCCTGTCTGATTACAGGATTCTGTTTTAAGTCCTGATGTCAAGGTACTTATTTTAAACAGACTTTGAATAGTGGGAGAGATTTAGGAAAATTTAGTGCCACTATCAGAGCAGCCATGCTTGTCTGCTGAAATCTGAAGGGACCTGGCTTGAGTCTGTTGGAATACCACCTTGTAAGTCAGAGTTCTTGGAACTCGGACCTGACAGGATGCCAGGGTAACAGGGAAGACCCTGTTTAGTTGACATGCCTTGTTTATTTCTGTTCACACCAAGACTCCTTTTCCTTGAGAAGATAAGCGGACTTTTTAAGCCCTTGCCCCCTTTCTGTTAAGTGTTTCTAGAACTGACGATGTACTTCAAATCCTATTTATCAGAGGGGGAGTCATATCTAATGTTAGCCTATCAGAGAACCTCCATCCCATGGTCTTAGTGATGGACATATGCATCTAGTCTAAATTAGGTAAGATGATAGATCCCTAACCTGGTACATAGAATAAAGAGATGGGCATTTACATGTACCAAGCCTGGTCATTTTCCTTCTCCTACAGTTTTTATTTTATTTTTTATTGTAATATAAAATGGTTTTTAAATGGGCTTGGGACAGAGTTCCTATTTCTTACTGTAAGAATTTCAGGCCAGGCTTCCCATGCCCCTGTGTTCTGTGTTGAGTAAGGTAGTATGAAGCAAAGAAGCCCAAAGCAAAGAAAACAGAGAGACAGACAGACAGACAGACAGACTCACTCTGTTTGGTTTGTTCTTTAACCTGGACTTAATTTTCCTGTAAACTAGTTTTGTTTATACCTGTCCTATAATTTGATGGTCAGAAATTTCTCCTTTTTTTTTTTTTTTGGCTTAAGCCAAGTCCTACTGAGTTTCTGTCAATGGTAACAGAGAGGTTGGAATGATCTATTGGGTCTCCTGTGATACCAGTCTAGGTGGAAAAGCTGTGTATTTCTGTGACTCTGCTTATTCAATGTACCCAGACTTCTTGAGTTGGGTATTTCTTGTGGCTTGGCCTCTGTCTCTTATAGATGTTGATGATCCTTTTTCAACAAAGCAGTTTAGAGGCATGAGACGAGGAAGTTACCTTGAAAGTAGATTGTGGTCTGTGAATGTCCAATAAAGGAAGCTAGGCTCTTTGGGAGATGGAGAGTCATTTGAAAGATTTGACCAGGGAAGTTACATGGGGAGAACTGAATTGAGGAAGATTAATTTGAAAGAAATATACAACATTGCTTAGTAAGTGGAGAGAGTGAACTGGGTAATGGTGAGCTAGGTGATTCCACTGAAATAAGGCTTCAATCAACTGAAGCAATTGGGGAAAATATAAATATAATTTCCTTTAAACCATCAAAGAATTAAAGTAAAAACAGTTCAGATTTAGGCATCAAAGAGTTAAATTTATAATGAAGAATTATCAACTAAGTGCTTGGTGGAAATGAAAAAGTAGAGAGACGAGATTGTGCTTTAAGACCACTTTGTTTCTGAGGGCATTTGTTGAACTTGGAGAGAGATGCTTCCTGGGTTGTTTTTGCTTTTGGCTCCCTGCGCAATGTCAAGCCTCTTTGCTTTGTACCAATAGGGGACAAAACATCTGAAAACTACAGTTCCCAGACTGTCTTATCAGCTGACTTCCAGTTAGGGACTGGTGTTGGGAAACATGAGTGGATGATTGCAGAGTGGAAGAAAATAAAGAGAAAAATAAAATTAACTCCAGTTGAGAACGTAAAATTGTGTCCATTATTCATCAGGCTGGAATAGCAGCCATAAGATAAAGCTGCCTGCAAAATTAATGGGAAACGATATTTCCCCCCCAAGGACATGCAGCAGCTGTAAAGTGTTATAATGACCTCTTTCTTCAAGTGACTATTGCTTTCTTTATCAGTGAAAAATGTTGCTCCCTGAAATCATAGGCTATCAGAGACATTGTTTGAAATTATACCAGGAAGACTGAAACATCACACTTTTGCCTGAAGGAGCTCAGTCACTTTGATAGAGAGAAGCAACCTTCATTTGCAACCTCTATGCAAAGCTTCAGATAAGTAATTTCCAGGCACAGCGTTTCTCATGTGTCTTAACTTTTATATGTCTGAGGAAATTGGAACCACTTTGCATCCCAGAACCCCTCACTTGGCCCTCCTGGCTACCAATTCAAGGGTTTTTCCTACCCTCTCAGGGTGCCGGTTATAAACTTGGCTTGCTTCACTTCTGACCTGCTGGCTACACATTGGGGATTTTCCCTACCCCTTGGCATCAATGATTTGCTAGAATGATTCATAGAACTTAGGAAAGCACTATTCTTATGATTATAATTTTATTATAACACAAAGGATATGTGATAGGTTTATTGTGCCAACTAGACCTCCCTGGGTATATGTGGGCACAGTTTACTCAGGTCGCAGCTTGGTTGGAGGGCAACTGAGACAAATGCTTTCCGAGGCCAGTCTCCCATCTCTCTGTCCGCCTGGTGATCAGACCAGCATGCTGCTGCTTGAGCCTAGCCCTTTGCTTCAAGCAGGTGCGGCACTACCTGTGGGCCGAGCTACCTGTGGATCATGTCACCTTGTGCGCATCACTAGAACGTAGGCTCCTTCAGGACCTGCTTCACCACGCTGTTGGTGGATCCTGCCACCGTGCGTACATTGCTAGAATTTGAGACCCTATCGGGGCCTACTTTGCCTCTGTTGCTGCCCCATCCTGCTGTCTACTGTCTATAGGCCGACTCTTGACTGAGGGCAGACTCCACAGTCTGCTTCCTTGACCTTTCCCTGGCAGCCTGAGTGAGTTGAAGGACCTTCAGTATGTTAACTGTTCCGTGAAAGTGAGTTGAACTGAGACCTCTGTACTGCTGTATAGGCCAATTAGCCATTATATTCTTTCTCACTATATAAACTTATATGTATGTGAATGTATGTGTGTGTGTATATATATATATATATATACACTTTATATATATATAAACTTTATATATATATAAAGTTTCCTGGTTTTGTTTCCATAGAGAACCCTGTCTAACACAGTTCTCAACGTGGAACTTCCATGCCCTCAAAAGCGATGTACTACCCTCTCACATGGAGCTCATTCTATCGCCAACCAGGAAGTTCATAGAACTTCTGTGCTCAGAGTCTTTGACAACTTCACTGGGGAGACATGGTTGATTCAACTCAATTTCCAGGCCTCCTCATTGAGCTCGGCTGGTATTGTGTGAAGATCTTTCCTTCCCACCTTGCCTCACCCTAGATGTACTTCATTAGGACAAATCCTCGGGTGGTTGGGAGACTTCATCAAAGACACTTCCATCTCTAGGGGGAATCCTAAAATTTTAGAGGTTCTTTCTCAAGACCAAAGTCTTTGCATAAAGCTAACCCTTAATGGGTTTCTTTTATCTCATGGGTCACTCGTCAGAATTGACTCCGTGACAGTGAGTTTGTTGTTGAAATGGTCGATATAGCATCTGCGCTTTTGAGTTTCACTTGAGGCACTTTTTTGGGTGGGGTGGGGTAGGGGGTGGTACTTTTCACTTTGGGTACTTTTTAGGGGTCAGAGAGAAATAGTAGGAATCCAAGACCCATCAAGATTGTACCCAGGGAAATAGTCATTAGTGAATCAAAATGAAAACAGATCTCAAGTGCACTGCAGCTTGATTTCTGGGCATGGGGGCAGAGCAGAGCATTCCTGGTGGTGAAGTGGTTACAGTGCTTGGCTGCTAGTTGAAATGCCACCTGTGCAAACCCCACAGCTGCTGCTCGGGAGAAGGATGTGGTTGGCTACTTCCCTGGCGACTTCCCTCGGAAACCCTGTGGGGCACGTCAACTGTGTCCTTCAGGCTTGCTGTGACTCAGGGTCAAAAGACGGCAGTGGGTGTTTGGGACTTGAATAGACCAGAAAATCACAGGCCTTGACATTTAATTAAGATGGTTCTGTACTACTTACATGCCTAGAATTCTTCAGAAATTAATTAGTTCGTTTTGGAAATTTCCAAAATTAATTAGTGTTGGAAAATTCGCCATTTCATACCCTCAAATATTGCTTTGGCCTATCTTGGGGACACGAATTAAGTGTCCATATCCCCCTGTATGTTCTGTCTCTTACCCACGCCCCTATTTCCCCATCCTTTTGTCTCTCCGTGTTTAATCTTGGGAAAGGCTTTAAACTGAATTTTCAGTTCACTCGTTTTCCAGCTGTGTCTAATTTGGGTATAAAGTCAGTCATTGAATTCTTAATTTTTACTATTGTTGTTTTTTAATTTAAAATCTTTTAGTAGATTATGTTAAAAATGTACTGTCACTCCTGTCTCTTGTGGAAATTTTTAACAGTTTATATTTAAAATTTTATGTACTTAATAACAAGCTCAAAATATATAAATAAAAATGGACAGAACTAAAAGGAGAATCATTATACAATAGAATAGCAATGATGTATGGGAAAATATCTCTTTTATTAAATGGTAAAAGACCTAAATCTATAATAATGTGTAATAAGTATTATCAATATTATTAATTAATGATGGGAACCATACAACTAATAAAATTACCCAATGCCTTTTTTTTTGAGAAAATGAGACTTTCTACTCCTTTAAGGTTTACAGTCTAATATGTGTAGCATGGTTCTGCCTCTGTGAATGTGTGTTATTAAAAGGTTTGCCCTATCATCAACCCCCATTGTTTTGTGTAAATTGTGTCCCATTATTTAACTGTTTAATCTGTACAAGTCAATGATTTATATATTGTAGTCTGAAAAATTGGTCTATATAATATATAATATGTAATTTCCTTTTATCAACAGTGTTTTAAATTCTATATCACTGGCTAAATTAATGATACAATCTGTAGAATCACCTTATGCCCCAGGGTGACAATTTATAATGTTCTCTATCATAAAATGATAATGATGTCTCTGAAATGAACCAGAGACATATAAACCATAGATATATAAATGGATTCGTGCCTTCCACTTAATTCTAGCTCCAATCTAAAAATAATTAGTTTTTATGACAAGGCCATGTTTGATGCTTGCTCCTCAGAAGAGACCATGGAAGATATAGCAATGTGCGGTGAAGAAACCAAATGGTACTCAACTATCAGAAAGAATAGAGTCTGGTGTCTAAAAGGCTTCTCTTCAAATAAGCAGCTATCTAAGTGACTGTGGTAGTTACATAATCTGGTGTCAACTTGAGAATATTAAGAGCGAAGGGGTGGAGTCTAGCCTGTCAATGAGATCGCAGCTTGATGACTGCATTTGGAGGCATGATGGAGATAAATAGCTCACTGGTGGCCAGACACACTCTCACTGCTACATCTTCCTGCTTACAAGCCACATGGAGCAATGCTGATGGAGCCAGAGCCCTAGAGCTGGAGGACCCTGGAGACCCACACCAGTGTGGAGATGCTTCCACTGTCACTGGATCCATAAGACTTTCCACCCATTGGCCTGTGATCATCCTGCATTCGGCATCATTGCATGTGTTGCATGAGTCTGAAGAGGAATTTATAGACTGGTATCAGACATATGGGCTAATATCTGACCTATGGACTTGAACTGGACTGGGCTGGGATGTTTTATTAATATACAATTACTCTTTGATATAAAGTTCTTTCTTACACACAGATGAGTGTCTATGAATTTGTTTCTCTAGTCAACCCGGCCTCACACAGTGAGGCATCAACTAAGTCCACATGGAAGAGGTACACCAGTCTGTATGATCCAAGGATTCTAAGTAGTAAACTCCAAATCAAAAGGCGGGATTAGTATCATAGTTTACATTGAAAACCCCAGGTTTTCAGAAGGCTGTAGATGACAGTGCAAGCCCAAAATCCATTCTGGGTCCACACAGGGATTCAGTCTCTGGTGACTCCCCTTTGAGCATTGTGCAGGCAGGTGAGGTGCCTCGCTATCAGACAGAGGGCATTGTACACTCCATTATGGCACGTGCAATTTGGTCAAAATGTAACACTTTATTACTTGATATCCTTTTTGACCCATTTTAAAGTTGTTTTGGTTTTTAATGTTTTCTGCTTTCTTTTAGACTGGAGATTTTGTTCTGTTCTATTTTGTCATTGTTATTTTGTTTATATTTGTTTTGAAATCTAGGGTAGGTAAATTTATAGAGAGAGTAACTGGATTATGGATTAGGGTTATAGCAGGGGAGTTTTTGGGGGAAATGGGAATTAATAATAATGGGTATAAGAACGTACTTTGAAATTGATTTTGATGATGATTGCACAACTCTTCTTAATTTGATGAAATGATTAAATTTTATACTATGAGAATTATATGCCAATAAAACTACTTAGAAAAAGATTTTCAGTTTCAAAACCCTACAGGGCAGTTCTACTTTGTTCTATAGTGTCAGAATCTACTCAATGACAGCGAGTTTGGCGCCTCTATTTAGAGCACAATACCCAACATGGAATTAACTATTGTTTTCAAGCCCATATGGAATATTTGCAGGCATCAACCACAGATCTATACTTTCAAGTATATCATGTATCCCAAATGTGTGTGGGACTATAGATTCAGTGAGATCTCAATCAGAAGAGCCACACAACATTTTCTAGAACCAAATCACTGATTCTAAAACTAACACTAAAACCAAAGAGCTAAAAATATCCAAGACACTCTCAAAGAAGAAAAACCCACAACAGATTTAAAATTTTATAGTGATTATACAGTTTATTAGCATGAGAATAGAAAAATAGACTAATAGAATAATAATACATGACATATTTATCAACACATGTAGGGACACTTGATTTATTACAAAGGGAACTATATAGACAACTGAGAGAAGAATACTTGAGTAATTGAATATTCATACAGAAACAAAAAGGATCCTTGGTGCCATGGCGGGGAACACGTTGGGGTGGGAACCGCAGGGTCAGCGATTTGTAACCACCAGCTGCCTTGCAGGGAAAGGGAAGGCTTTCTCCTCTCATAACGATCTAAACCAATGGGCATATTTGTAACGTACAGAGAAAAGGTTTTGTATCTAGAATGCAAAAGAATATTTTAAATGTTTTACAGCTCCTTCAGATCAATAATAAAACTGTACATTATCTGATAGTAAAAGGGGGGAAAGACTTACAGGTAGATATCATACAATCAAAATTCAACTCACTGTCCTAGTGTCAATTCCATCTCATAGTGACCCTCCAGGGCAGCGTAGAACTGCCCCTTGGGCTTTCCGAGACTAAAATCCTTTACGGGAGTAAGAATCCAAATGACCAAATAATATATGGCAAGATGTAAGTAGCCTTATAATTCTTCAGATAATTTCCGACTGAAACTTTGATAAGTTTCACACTGATAAACTTTGATACCAATGCATCAAACTGGCTAAAATGAAACAAGTGAGCAATACCAAGTATTGGGAAGGGTGCAGAGAAGCAGGCACTGCTATTGCTACACTGCTTTGGGAAGACAGCTTGGCAGGGTAAGTTAATGACGTTGCACACCTTTCGATCAGCAAATCACCTTCTTAGTGTGTGCCCTGCAGAAAGGCATGTTTCTGTATACTGGGACTCATACGTGGAAATGACATGATTTTTCATGATTGCCTAAGACAGTGATTCTCCACCTTCCTCATGCCTCGACCCTTTCATACAGTTCCTCATGTTGTGGTGACCCCCAACCATAACATTATTTCTGTTGCTACCTCATCACTGTCATTTTGCTACTGTTATGAATCAGGCAACCCCTGTGAAAGGGTCATTCAATATCCAAAGGGGTTGCTACCCACAGGTTGGGAACTGCTGGCTTAAGATTAGAAGCAACCCTACTGTTGGTCAACATTAGAATGCCCAGATCAACCGGATCAGAGCCAAATAATGGAATTCTCTGCAACACTAAATGGAAGCATAATGCCTACAACCATGTGGACGTTAAAGAACAAGCAAACCTCACATTGAGTCTAAGAAGGGAAAATGACTAGATTCTTGGAGGAGGTACTCTTGGGTGGTTGGTTCATCTATAGAGCAAAGTAGAAATTCAGCTCATGGCACGCTGCCCTGGTGGCACAAACAATTAAGCACTTGACGGCTAAGGAAAAGGTGGTTGGCAGTTTGAACCCACCCAGTGGCTCCCTGGGTGTCAAACCTGGCAATCCGCTTCCATAGGGATTACAGCCAAGAAAATCCTATGGGGCAGTTTTATTCTGTCACAGGGGGGCCACTGTGGATTGAAAACCCATTGGACATATACTTACCTGGCAGGGGAGATACCATGATCACGAAGGTGGTTTTCCCAGGGCGAGGCTTATCCATTGCACTCCGGATATGCTGACCCCTGCGATTTCCCCAAATGTGGGAAACTCGACTGCATAATTTGTGGTAGTGGGGGACTGCGGAAAAAAAACAAAAAACAAACAAACAAAAAAACCCATTGGACAGCCTATAACAATGACAGCAACTTGGAGAGGTCAGTTCTAAGTCAACTTCGAATTAATCCCACAGTTGTCAGCTGTGGTGTTTCCTCAAGAGGGCGTGGCTGAGCAGTCTCAGTTCTGCGGGGTAAAGGCAAGATGCTCTCTTTTCTGGTTTGGCCCATTTATTCTATTATGATCAGACCAGAAAGTGGAAACCACTGTTGTCTTGTGAACTGCCAACATTCAGAATCTCAGCTAAGGACGGCCTCCTCTTGTCATTCTTTGACACTGTCTGTATTCATTCTCAGAGGCTTCTGGACTTTAGGGACAATAGATGGAAAGTGAATTAACAGGGCATTAAGGCTTAAATTTATTTATTCATTCTTAGATTGAACCATGTGATGTATAAATAAAAGCCCATGAAAACCCCAATCACTCTCCTTAAGCTTCATGCATAACACTTTGTGCTGTCCATGGCAGCAAAGTGCAGCGCGATGATTTACAAACCCCGGGCCTGGCACAGAGGTTGGACATGCACCAATGCCCCTGAACAGAAGACGGAGAGAGATGTTTATGAATGGCCAACGTGATGAAACGATGTTCAAAGGAAACCGGTAGCCCTTTTCTTTCTTCAGTATCGAGGAGGGGATTAGTTTCAGCATTTTGAGCATCTTGTGAGAAAGATACTTCCTTCATCTTCTCCGAAATGGAAACCGATGTTGCTGCCATTCTGAGCATCAAATCAGGTTTGTTGCCTGATTAAAGAGGGGGGCTTTCTCACATCATTGTTCATGCTCTTGTCCATGTATCACTTCTCTTCCTCTCCGTGAACCTTGCTCCATGATTTAATACCCCAGACTGTCTTGGGCCCAGTGGCTGGGAGAAGAAGATCAATTGTGGCTGGGTATTACTGGAGCAGAAGCACTGACCTACCTAGGCAGTTCGTCCTCCAAACTATAGGGGTCAATGCTTTAGCTCTCTGCATTGCTATCCACAGGCACTGATGTGCTTTGTGGGGTCACTGAGCAGCAGTCTGTGAACCACAGTGATGTACTGCACAGGTAGTTGGTTACCTGTACCTTGGTTTCAAGGGTATGTCTAACTTAAAGTACAGGGAAAAGCACTGCAAGGGATATGGTGAGAACTGGTAGGTTTTTCATGTTACCAGACCATGGAGCTGAGCCACAGTACAGGCTATAGACCCACTGTGGAGTGTAGGTCAAATCATTCACCATCCCTGGGAGGAGTCCAGTTATCGTATATGGATGGGACCCTCAATGTTGAACAGTGGTGTAGACAAGACGCTGAGGACCATTGAATGCTGCATTGGACAGGGACTTGCCCTGACCATCAGACTAATTCCAGCATCCCACTAAAGAGCAAAATGGAAACAGGTTCAAAAGTAAGTGGGGTTTCCAAAACTATGGGTCATACCTCATCAGTGTGCTGCAAAATAAATTGAGAACCAATCATTATTGCCACTGCTTTTTAAAAGTAGAATAAAGAACATCAAGTTGTAATACAAATGATCAGTGTAAGGATTTGTGTCAGTGACATATCATTAGGAACGAGTTGAATAAACAGAGGAGAGTTTAATAAAAAGGATGATGGGCAAAGGCAAATGGCACAGTGTCTAGATAGTGCAGAAAGACCTACCTTTCCTAGACCTAAAAGAGGTAAAGGGAAAGAGAGTTTCCAGGACATTGCAAGGAAAGGGCTGCTGAGCTAGAGGTACAATCTCCAAAAGAGGACAGTAGATATTCTATAGCACGCTGGCAAACCCTCTCTTCTGCTGTTGTCCAGGTCTCCTGCCGGTATCTCCCATTGCCCAAACCCACCTTGGCGAAACAAGAGGGTCCATCGATAAGGCCTATTTACATCAGATGTCAGAAGAGAGCAAGATGGCGAAGGGTGGAGAGTGGACACCACATAATGCTATGCCTTGTAGATCTCTGTGAATATACTGGGTAATGAGAGAAAACACTATCTGACTGGGTGTTGTCACAAAGTTGGAGAAAATTGTGATATAAAACAAAACATAAGTGAAAAAATATCCATGAGACAATTCTTACGGTGAAGTTCACCATGTGCAATGAGCACTGCTGGCGATCTTAGATATTTCATTTAAATAAAGGTGGGTCTTGAACTACTCAGTTTATTTCACGGCTACAGTGGGTTTATGAGGAATCGGAATCAAATAGGCAACGCAGAGTTTAGTTTGGTTCTTAATGGGCCTTCGTCTTAGCTTGAAAATTGCTGCTCTAGGACACATACGTGGAAGTAGAATTTCTGGCGGTGGAATTTGTGCCTCTTCCATTTGCTTGACCTTCCAGCCAACTGGAATATGGTGGGTCTGATGTGGTATCTTCTCATCTCATTTGCATTTTCTATTCGGTTTCGATGCATGGAGTCCCTATCGGACAGAGCCAGCGGCACCATGGGCTTTCCGAGACTGCAAAGCTTACCTGGAACAGACCACTGCATTTTTCTCCTGAGGAGTGGCTGGGAGGTTCGAACCCTCAGCCCTGCAGTTAGCACCCCAACCCTTCACCCACTGCGTCAGCACAGCACCTTTCTTCTGCACAGGTAGCACCCACTCTGGATAGAAATCATCATGGGTTGTAGATGAGTTTTTCTTTCTTTCTTTTTTAAAAATTTTATTTTATTGGAGGCTCTCAGAGCTCTGATCACGATCCACCCATCCATCCATTGTGTCAAACACAGCTGTAAGATGCTGCCATCATCTTTTCCAAAACATTTTCTTTCTACTTGAGCCCTTGGTATCAGCCCCTCACTGAATTTTCCTCCTTCCCCCATGCCGCCTTGATGATTTATAAATAAATTCTTCTTTTTTTTCATGTCTTACACCAACCGCCGTCTTCCTTCACCCACTTTTCTGCCATCCATCTCCCTGGGAGGGGGAGCCATATGTTGATTATTGTGAACAGTTCCCCTTTACCCCCCCTCCCCCACGCCCCCCACCAACCCTTAGCCTCCTAGTATCGCTGCTCCCCTTAGTCCTGAGGGATTTATCTGTCCTGGATTCCCTGTGTTGTGAGCTCTTATCTGTACCAGTGAACGTGTTCTGGTCCAGCCAGATTTGTAAGGTAGAGTTGGGGTCATGATAGTGGTCGGGGGAGGAGGGGAGGAAGCATTGAAGAACTAGAGGAAGGTTGTGTGCTTCCTCGGTGCTGTCCTGCACCCTGACTGGCTCGTCTCTTCCTTGTGGCCCTTCTGGCAGGGGTGCCCAATTGACCTGGAACTGTTTGAGGGCTTTTCCTTTTTTTTTTTTGCTATTGGTTATTTATTTGCTTGTTTGTTGTATTAGTTGTTTTATTTTTATTTTTTGCTATGCTTTGCTTTGCTTTTATGTGTATTATTGTCTCTGCATGTCTCTGGACAAGATAGGCAGAGGAGAGAACAATGGGGCCAACAGTTCTGGGGTGACTTGGGAGAGGGGGAGGTGAGGGAAAGGAAGGGGGCGCCAACAAACCCAGGGACAAGGGAAGAGTAAGCGATCTAAAATTGATGGCGAGGAGGGCATAGGATGCTTGGGGGACTCGATCACGGGCAAGGTAGCCGAGAGGAATGACCAAAACCCAAATGAAAGCCGAACACGACAGTGGGACAGAGGGAAAGTGAACGGAAATAGAGGAAAGAACTGGGAGGCAAAGGACATTTATGGAGGTCTAAATACAGGCTTGCACATATGTAAATACATTTCTATCCACAGATAGGGGAATAGATCTATGCAGATGAGTTTGTCAATCTGTGACTTGGTGTTTTCATTCTTCATGTCTGAAATTTCCAACAGAAATGTAGTAAATTTATAAAACATGAAAACATTGGGATAATCAATGCAAGTCTAGAGCTACAAATGGAAGACTTTCAGAACCTGTAACTGGGCAGATGGTGGACAGACTGGGGACTTCATGGTGTGTCTTCCCTGTAACTCCGTGCAATGCAACCTTTCCCTGTACTGATTGCCTGTGTTCCAACTACTGTGCATGTTGGCCCTTGATTGTATTTTATTTTCCCAAATATAAAATGTCATGCCATCATTTAACATTCTTTGTTTTACGTACACATGTGAGCTTTCTCCAGGGAAATTGTAAACTTTGTCACCGGAGTTAAAGATCATGGCTTCTGATATAGTCTCCAAAGTGCTTAAGGGATAGTGGTGCAGGACCCCCCTAGACCTTCAATCATGCACGGACTGAAAGTTTTAAATGGATACCAAGTTTTTCTTTTGATTGTTCGCTTGAACTTTTTGATGTGAATGGAATACAAATCTACAGAGTAAATCACTTGCCTATTACAAAAGTCATAACCATTTTGTTTCACATCATTGATTGCAATCCCCACGATGTAACATCAGGTTTCCTACTTCTTCCCTCTGGTTTTTGTTTTCCATGCTTCATTCTTTCCTTACCCTTCTGAACTCTGTCCTTGGGTAAATGTAAATGCTGTCTTTTTGATCTCAAATGATTGATTCTCCTAAAGTGTGCAAACCTCACCAATGTTATTGTTCCCCTTATTGTTTGGCTGAAAATGGAGTCATGGGGGTGAGTTAAGTTCTACACCTGAAGGTTGAATAAGAGTCATAATCGTGGAAGTTCCTCCAGTCTATATTTGACCAGTAAGCCTGGGCTCTTTGGGGGTTTGGTGTTTAATTCCACATTTTTTCTCCCATTCTTTGCAGGACCTTCTAATGTGACCCCTTTCCCCCTTTCAGTGCAGTTGGCCGTGGTAGATGAGCTCATAAAGTTCTTCTGGTCTCGGGGTTAGGATCATTGAGATTCAGCTGGCTTATGCATCCACGGGGCTAATTGTGTTTATGTATCTTTGATGGTATTCACTTTTCTTGGATCCAGATGGGGAGAGATCAATAGTTGCTGCTCCAAGCACCGAAGACCAGAACTGCTACTCCCAGAGTAGGATGCGGGACATTGTCTGTGTGGACTGTGCTAGGCCAAGTGACCTTGGTGTCCCCTGAGACCATAGTCTTGGTCACTTAGTCTTTCCATTAGTGCTTTGAACTTTGGTTGGGCTTAAAATCTGTCTTCTTTCTTCAACTTTTTCATGGTAACGAACAGAAAGGTTATAAAGAGGAGGCGTGTTGTGCAGTCAGTTAAGGAATGGGCTGTGCATTGAAAAGTTGGCAGGTTCAGGCCAGCAGAGCTCAGAGGAAAGATGAAGATGTTTGTTTTGGTAAAGACTTATAACCAGGAGACCCGAGAGAGTAGTTCTACTCTGGCTTTTAGGGTGGCTCAGAGTCAGACTTGGCTTTCGGCAGTGAGGGTCGGTCTTGGTATAAGGCTCGTTAGTAGATTCACCATAACCTCTCAGAGGCTGGTTTTACTCTTCAGGGCTTAGACTCCCCCAAACCATTCGGACCCTACTTGCCAATGACATTTCTAGGCGTCTTGGTTCTCTATAGAGCTGGAATGTATCCAAGAAAGCTTGGACCTGGAGAAATAGAAGATCGGCCTGCCAGCCTGCTTTGTGCCCATTGTGATTTGTGCCATCTCAAGGGGGCAAGGTGACCTCAGAATTCAGCCCCCATTGTTCATCAACCCCCCAAAATGGCTGTGCCACTGTGATTCAGAAAGAAGAGTGGCAAGGATACAGATGTAAGCGTGTTCCTATGGTTCAATTCCATAAAAGGAAATGAAGTGACTCCTAATCTTCAGATTCCACACATCGCACAGGTGCACGCTCTTTCTGTAGGGGGCTCGTACGATTGCAAAAAGATTGTAGACTACTGTGAGGCGTTTGTACTAGCAAGCTTTATTCTAAGGAAAGCTGCTCTCTCATCATGACACACCCCCAGCTTGGATTTCTGAAGAGACACCGTGGATTCTGCTCATATTGCCCTGGGAGGAATAGAAACGAGCTCACCAGTTGACAAAAAAAGTTTACTGTTCTGTAAACTTTTATGGGCATATTTTTATTTTTCACAGCCCGTTGACACCTGTGATCCTCAAAAGTGAGTTAGCAGAAACCGCATTACTGGTGAGAGCTGTGTGGTTGGTCTAGTGGCCATCTTGCTTATGTAAAACTTGTACATTCTCCACTCCTAAAGTTTCCAAAGTCGTGGTATTTAACATGTTCTTACCTAGCATACTATATCTGGCACAGAGTAGATGTCTAACATTTTTAAATGGCACCCTCGTTTTGTTTTCTGAAAAATGATGGGGCTGTACTTCCTGATCTCTACGCTTCTTTTTCTGTGATGCTGATACTCTGCCTAGCAAAACCTCTGGGAATGAAGCTTGTTAAAAATGGAGCCACTTAGGTGGAGAGTTAGTGAGCGACCTCTTTAAATTTGTCTTCTGGAACTTGAAGATCATGAGACACAAGCTCTTGGCAATGCTGAGGTTGGTGGGGAGACTGGCCCTGTCTAGAAAGGGCAGGGAGTGGGAGCAGGGGACAGAACAAGGACAGATGGATGAAAAAAGAAGCCTTTCTTGAGACATGCTACACATACCTTGCCCAAGGGTCGAATCTCTTGGATTCACATTTCTTAAAAGAGCAGAGGCCAGGTGGCCTCACAGACTCTCAGAGCCAGCACTGCGGTGTGGGCTTGGCCCCGTCCTCCCTCACCACATCAGAGAATCTGCCCTCAGCCCCTCCCCTCGGGCTCCACTTCCTTCACTCTGACAGGGATTTGTTGGCTTTTGTTTTCTTCCTTCCTTTTCCCCGTCTGTTCAAAACCTCCTCACAGGAATGATTTGGCAAGCAGCTCCCGACCCTGCTGTGATGGCGAATCTAACAAGCTTGTCCTGCTGATTGATTAAACATGATGGGCAACTCAAGACGCCAACATGGAAATTAGCTGGTTGTGATTGTCCTAATGGTCGGGCTCACTAATGAATTGAGTCTGATTACAGCCTGACCTCTTGAGTGCCTCCTGTTGCCCCAATTTGGGGGATTCTTCTGCTTTGAGTACATCTTGGAAAGCAGAACAGAGTTCTCTTCAGGATTTCAGGGACGAGGCCAACAGGATTATAAAACATGATTTCAGCTCCTTTGTTGCTCCCAAATCCTTCTCTGCTCAGTTTGGGGACCGAAACCAGTAGATGTCTCCTGCCACGAATCAATGGGTAAGCTTCATTTATCTCAAATAGCCAGGCCTGGGTGTTTCTAAGTGGGCCCCAACAGGGATTCTTGGAAGGTGCACTTTGGAAGCCTCAAGGTATGTCGCTTTTCCTAGCAAGCTCAATCTTCCCAATGGGAACCTGCTACTAAAGGAGCCCTAGTGGTGCTGTGGGTTAGGCACTGGTGTAACCACAAGGTGGGTGGTTCAAACTCACTACCCGCTCCTTGGGAGGAAGATGAGGCTGTTTGCTCCCACAAAGATTTGCAATCTTAGAAACTCTGTCTCATCATGTCGCTCTGAGTCGGAGTCAACTCGATGACAGTGAATTTGCTTTGGTTTTGATTTACTTAATGCCTAAGGAGCCCTGGTGGCACTGGGATTAAAGTGCTCAGCTGTTACCTGAAATGTAGGTTATTCGAACTCACCAGCTGAGCTATAGGAGAAAGGTGTGGCAGTCTGTTCTCATAAAGATGACAGCCTTGCAAACCCAATGGGACAGTTCTCCTCTGCCCTCTAGGGTCAGCACGAGTCAGAAAAGACTCATCAGCACTGGACTTCATGCCTTGGAGGACAATTTGGCTGAGCTGTACCTGAACATGGTTTCTACTCCGCAACTGGGCTCAGAAATGACTGTAAGTGTTGCAGTATTTCTCTTAGCTCTGTCTACAACTGGGTTCCAGGTAAACGGACCTTTGTTCTCCATTCCCAAAAGAAGAGGGTGGAAGATGATCTCTATGGCACTCTAAAAGAATTCCATGTTTCTATTTTAATAGCTCTTCCAGATAATCAAGGACTCTGCTGGTATAGTGGTTATGCATTGGGCTGCGAATGGCAAGGTCAGCAACTAGCAACTAGCTCTGGGGGAGAAAGATGGGATTACAGTCTCAGAAACTCACAGGGGTAGTTCTACCCCATCCTATAAGGGTGTTATAATGCAGAATAGGCTCATTGTAGTGAGTTTTGTTTTGTTTTTCTTTTGTTTAATTTCTACGTGACTAGTCTTGGACATGTCCTTGTACATGGGCTCTGTGCTGCCCACTCCTTGGAATGTGCTTCTGCCCCAACAAGAGGTACCTGAGGAGTCTCTGGTCGAGCAGGAAAGGTGTCTTGTGTCAGATTTACTGTAGGACATGAAGAGACATGAAGATCTGACCAGATTCCCACCTCCTTCTTGACTGAACACAGATAAATGCTTTCTTCAAGCTGGGTCTGTTCTTTCTCGATTTCTGACTGCTGGACTGTGTATTGCCTCTGATCATTGCATCTTCGGACTTGTGCCAGGCTTGGTGGCATTGTGAGTGCTACGTGGTCCCATCTGTATATGCCCTGTTCACAAACTGGTGCATCCCCCTCCAGGAGCCAGTTCTGAGACCTCTTTACCTGCTCTGAACCCCAAGTCTAGTTTTGCACCCTCATGACGCCCTACCACAGGCAAAAGATCATTTTTCTAGGCCTGGGGCTGATCCTAGAGAGGTTATTTGGCTAGGCAGCTAGATTGTCTAACTGACAAAGATTGGGAAGTTCAGTCCACTAACAATAGCACATTCAAGGTGTCCTTGAAGTAGGGAACGGGTTGAAATCTAGAGACATAAGGGTCTACATCAAAGAGATGTGGAGATGCAGGGGCAGGAAAGGGGTATCACCCTGACTATGTTGGAAAAGCAGGACTTCTGTCCTAGTAAGAATCTGAGGCGCAAAGTCAAAGTTGGGAGCCATGCATAAGAGGGCCCAATTTGAACCTTCTTCCTAGACTGAGGACAAACTTGGCTTCAGGCGATTAGGTTATACAGGGCTAGCTATGGACACCTGGTTATCAGGTGAGAGGGCCTTTCACAGCGAAATCAGCTGATGCAGAACTACTGAAGGGCTTTTCTGGTTCTTATATTCCTTTGCTGAACCCCAAGGTGTTTCAAAACATTTGTCTATGGGTTTTCAGTGGGATGTGTTGAGAAAGTAGAGAAAGTGTGTGAGCTGATAGATATTATGATAACCAAATATATCATAATTGTTATTGATCATTATGATTTAGGTGACTTGGTGGATCACAATTAAGTGTTCAACTGCTAGTCAGAACACTAGTAGTTTGAATCTAGCCTGTGTCTCCACTGGAGAAAGATCTGGTGATCTGGTTCCCTAAAGATTACAGCCAAGAAAACCCAGTTAAATTAAAAAAGAGACAAAACATTAAAAATCAGACCCATGTTTGACTCATGGTTCCAACATTTAAACATTATATAAAGTTCGAGCAATATGCCCCAAATCTCTGTACCTGCACTTCTAGATTGTGGTAGTTACATAATCTGTTGTCAATTTGAGATTTAAGAGTGAACAGGTGGAATTTACATGTCAATTATGTTGCTGCTTGATGACCTCATTTGAAGGCTCTAAGGCAGTGGTTCTCAACCTTCCTAATGCCGTGACCCTTTAATACAATTCCTCAGGTGGTGACTGCCCAACCATAAAATTATTTTAGTTGCCACTTCATGACTGTAATTTTGCTGCTGTTATGAATCAGGCAACCCCTGTGAAAGGGTTGTTCGACCCCCCAAAGGGGTCCTGACCCACAGGTTGAGAACTGCTGCTCTAAGGAGATAACCAGCTTGCTGGAGCGGGACACTTTCACTCCCTGCCCGACATCCCTGAGGAGAAGCCACATGAACCTAACCTGATGCAGCCAGAGCCCTGGGAGCTGGAGGAGCCATGTGGAGGCCCCTGCCAGTGCTGAGATGCTTACAGCGCCGCTGGATCCACAAGACTTCCCACCCACTGGCCTGTGATCTTCCTGCATTCGGCATCATTGCATGTGTTTTGTGAGTCTGAAGAGGACTTTATAGATTAGTAGCGGACATGTGGGCTAATATAGGACTTATGGACTTGATCTGGACTGGGCTAGGATGTTTTCTCAATGTATAATTGTTCTTTCTTATACACATACGAGTCTCTCCAGATTTGTTTCTCTAGTCTACCCAGTCTAACATGTAGATATACACAATGAGGATACTAGCACTTCTTTATAAGGTTAACGAGTGATTAAAGCTGATGGATATAAAGAGATTTCCACATAAGAATGCTCATTAATTGATAATCTTTATCATCATTTAATAAAATCACTGTCAACAAGTTTTTGCCAGCTAATGGGTTCTGTCTAATTCACATCTTCCTGAAGTTTGGGAATTTTTTCTGTAACCTAAATTAGTTTTCGCTTATTCAAAAAAGGTTAGAACTGGGAGTCCCTTGGAGATCATCGTATCTGATTTCTGGGGACATCAAATGACTTATTCAAGGTTGTAGAGATAATTAGTGGGAGAAGTAAGGCTAAGCCTTAGATCTTTTGACTTGCAGTTCAATGTGCTCTCCGATTCTCCCTGTTGGATTGACTGTGGATGGAAAGCCCCCAGATTGCAGCTTCCAAGTTGGAACTTTCGAATGACCCATTTGTCTGGTTTGGTTGAGCGTGCTTTCTGGACTAACGGTCATTTCCCTGAATTCCTTGACATTTTAGTATCTAGGTGCAAGATTTATCTTCAAGTACTGATCTTTACTGTTTCCAGAGAGTTTGCGTCTACCTAGTTATTAAATTGTAACTTTCAGTTCATTTTCTTGTGAAAAATAGTACCAGTTTAGTAAACAATAGATTTCCTAAATGTCATTTTAAACCAGTATTTTTCATCATATTTCTCGATTTACCACTTACTTATCTTTTCTTTGTTATTTCCCCCTGTAATAATTGATTGTCTATTAAGAACATATTGTTTCTTTAGGTTTAAAAAATTGGTTCTCAAGCAGAAAAGTCATTGTAGTATTGTATAGTGAAATTTCCAAATCCTTAAGTGTTGTTGTTTTAAGAGAACTGAATTTCTGACTAAAATACAAAATAAAGATATAAGCTTCCAGCCCTGACTGTATGGTGATGAATGGAATATTAGTAGCAAGCGCAAGTAGCGATTACCTGTCTGCTCTACATCAGGAATTGGATCATGCGACGTGCTTTAGCTGCTATGGTGTGACCCCCAATTCATGACAACCCCTGGCACAAGAGAAAAAAATGTTGCCCGATCCTGTACCATCTCCACGAAGAGTGGCGCACGACCCTGTGACTCACAACGTTTTCAATGGCTGATTTTCAGAAGTAGATCAGCAGGTCTTTCTTCTGCGCTCTAGGTTAGTCTGAAACCTGTTCAATGTCGGAACACCACACCAGCCTCCACTGACAGATGGGTGATGGCTGTGCAGGAGGTGCCTTGTGTGAGACTTGAACCTGTGTCTCAGACGTACATGGAAGAATTCTACCCCTGAGCCACCATTCCCCCTATCCCTAACTTCTGTCGAGAACCTTTGTGGTTTCCGGGCTTCGTCATCGGGAATGTGGTCCGGCTGCCTTTTGTGCCGTTGGGGTTTCCAAAGCTGCAAATCTTTATGGGAATAGAGCGCCTCACCTGTCTCCCACCGAGTGGCTAGGATGTTTGCATCGCAGACCTGGAGGTTAGTAGCCCAATGCTGAATGTAGATTGACCCCAGGGATCCTGAAGCATAGTATGGGACAGTGTGAAATATCAGGAATGAAAGAGGAGTGGTCTCAGGAAGCGGGAGAATGAATTCTGAAAGAGGAGAAGGCCTTGGTTAAGAACAAGTTGCCTTTGTGTTACTGGCCTGGGATGGGCATTGACCCATGACGAGGGCAGGGGGGTGTCTAGCCAATGCATTTCCCTCCACTTTGCAAGATGGTTTTTACTCACGTTCATCTCTCCGACTCCAGTGGGTGGTGAGCCCACTTGGGCCAGCTTAGCTCTGGGCTCCAGAGAATCTTCAATGGCTGCTTTCACAGAAATGGAGCACCAGGCCTTTCTTCGAAGGAGCCTCTGGATGGGCTGGGAGTTCCCACCTTTCATTTTGCAAACTAGAGCATTCACCGTCTGGACCACCCTGGGACTGCCTTGTTCTGTGGTGGAACACCCTTTTATAACTCCTGTTCTGGAAGGAAATAGGCATGTTTATTTGTAGTGTACCACATTCAATAGGCAGCAGATGTGGATGTTTCCTTGTGCGCCACCTATTAACAAAGATTGTGTGGCCTTTTGTCCTCAGGGTGATGTTTGGGCGAAGGATATCAAGGTCTCCCAGGTGTATTTCAGTTCTTGTCCACAGCACCAGGCTTGGCAGAGTGGGAGGACAGCTGTGTGTCTGGCCTGCTTCTAGGGGTGACAAGTCAGCGTGAGGAGTGCTTTGTATCTTGCTCTGGGATGCGCTCCCATGCTTATTTTGGGAGCAGTGGAGACTCAGAACCCAGCATGACACTTGCATGACAATTTGTTTTTAAAAGGGTTATAAATATGGAACTTCTTCAGCAAGGAATCAAAGCTCTTCGGGTGTATTTTATAATTAGTTATCAACACCCTCCCTCTCTCTGAAATAAGCTAGATTACATTTTAATGCAATTTACATTAATGATATCATTTTCATTTAATTATCAGCATTTTCTCTGTTGGCATGTAAGACACGTTCCCAACAGTTGTCTGTTTCAAAGCCATGCTAAGAGAGTGTGTCACAGGGACCCCAATGTGACTGCTTCCCATTGAGGCCAACTCAGGGTTAATATCCCCTTTCAAGTTTCTTCCACATTCACTCCTAGTTCTTTCTTTGTCTGAGCCCTCCTTTCTCAGATCATAAACTGAAACCCCAGAGAGCAACAGAAAGGAATCAAGTCCAGCCTGACAGAAGAAGGTAGAGATGTCTTGAGTAATGTGGGTGGGGAGAATATGGATTTGAGAAATAGACATAGGTAGATGTAGTTCAATTCCACGATTGATCACTTACTGCCAATCTAGGGCACATTGCTCAACTTCTCAGGGCCAGAGTTTCCTTATTTGTAAAATGAGGAGAAACTTTCTCTCATGGAGACTTGTTAGAAAACCAAGAAGACACCATGTGTACTGTACCGGGCGTGCCATAGACTCTTAGTAAATGTTATTCTCTCCTTCACTTAAAGCAGAAACGGGGATCTTCCATGCTGTGAAAGAGATCCAGCATTTATTTTATTTTTGAAGTGAAGTGTATTATCTGGCATCTCTGGGTGGGAAAGGTTGCAGGGTAACCCCACCGAGGGACAATTTGGAAAATGAGCTATTGAAAACCTTGCGATGTATAACCATTGTGGAGAGCGATCTGGCACTCCTCCAGGCCACAGGGGGATAAAAATCCCAAACGATCAGCCATAATTCTGCTGCATATCTAACCTAAAGAAGGAACATAAACAGACACATGCCCTCCCGTTTTCATCACACCACAGTTTACAATATTAGCAGCTTGATATTCATCATGGTCATGTTCATCACAGCACAAATCTCTTTCAAGAGAAGAATGCATAAGGAGACGCTGGTACAGACACCAACGTCTGTACCATTCCTAGAACAGGAGGATGAAACCACAAAGCACCTCATGGCATGGATGGACACGGAGGATGTTATGCCGAGTGAAGTTCACCCATCATGGAACAACAAAAGAATGTACAATACTGCTGCTCTTAGGATCAAAAACCTAGATCGGGATTTGCATACCAAAGGGAACAGACTGGAAGTTCCCAAGGATACAAGGCAAGGATGAGAAGATGAAGCAACAGACAGGCGTTGACTTGGGGGAAAGGGAGGATGGAGAGTCAAAAGAGGGAGAAGAGAAATCAGGGGACGAGGTGTGCGCTAGAGTCGTAGGGTAGAGATGGTTGAGTGGTTTGAGCTGTTGAATGCAGAGTTGATGGAATGAAAGGTCAACTCCACCCTAATTCACAATAACAAATTCATTACAAAAATCCCTATGGCGCACAGTTCCCCTCTCCCACAGGGGTCACCATGAGTGAGAGTCAATGCAACAGCACTGTGTCTCTGTCAGCAGAGGCTAGGTTAGGCTTCCGTTACTAATCCACACATCTCAATGGTTTATGAAGCAAAAGTTTCTTTTTTGCTCATGTTAAGTGCTCCTCATAGGTCAGTGGCATATTTGCTCTACTTCATCACAGGGCCTGAGTTTGAGGAAGCTTCTGTCTGGGCCGTATTCATCATCGCTGCTGAGAAGAAGCAGCTAAGGAACCCTGAGCTGGCTCTGGTGGTTTTGGCCCCAGCAGATACTATCATTTTACCTTTCTTTCATTGGCCAAAGTGAGTCACGTGGCCAGCGCTTCTATCCTTGCCAGTGGTGTAGTAGAATTCTTTATTTCTTTGTGAGCTGGTCGGACAGACTTGTTGATAAGTGATGCAGAGGTTCTCAACCGGGACATTGCATAGTCAAAATCCTGTGGTAGGCCCCCAGTACACAGTGCTGTGACTTTTCATAGTAATTACAGTGTGCACCTGTTGGATAGCAACCACTGTGCTATAAGATTAAGACTGATCTTCTAAACGCCAAAAAAAAGTAAATAAAAATAAACAAACTGATTCGCCTTTTTGAAGGGAAGTGTCAAAAAGAGATAAAGCTACCTTTTTTCTCTAAGTCTTACAAGTCTCCCTTCTTTATTTTTCCTATTGTGTGGTTGTTGAATGGCTCCATGGCTCCCTTATTTATAATTCAGGAGGCAAGTGAGTTGAATACTGCATCACTCTCCAAGGAAAATAAAGAACGAGGTTGCTTTTCATTTGTTTGTGGCCCTCCATTGACTTCTCGATGGGTCCCTGGCTTACCCTGAAAACAACAGCACTGCAACCTTTGGCTTATAGCTCTGTGGGATGCTGGAGATGGATGCTGAGACACAGGCAGGCCTCGATTAGCCATGAGCTTTGGGCATTCCCCAGCTGCTGCTGGGCAGATGGTCTTCAATTAGCTTCATTGCTTTATAAGTCAATCGTAGGCATTGGCTTTACACTCTTTTTTCCCCCTTTACAAAACAAGACTTTGAAAGAAAGCCATTGGGCATGGGTTGGGAGGGAGGAGGGCACAAGAATGTCAAGGGGCACAAGGCCAGGCCTACATGGAGCATCCTCACTCCAGATGGGCCTTTGGGCAGTCATGTGTCTTCAATCTTCATCCATCACATTCTCTAATCCCGATGGCCCTTAAAACCCAGCATGTTGCTGTCAAGTTGATCCTCAAGTGGATCCCCACTCATGGGAGCCGAGAGCAGAGCTGTTCCATCAGGTCTTTCCTCCAAGGGATCGCTAGGTGGGTTCAAACTGTTAACCTTAGGGTTTTAGTCAAGCTCAGATCTTGCATCACTCAGGGAAAAGGTCCATCGCCAACCTGTCTAGCTCTTGGCAACTGTTCAGTGATGATAACCGACTGTAGGAAGAGAGAGGTCTGATAACACCCGCTTTCTGTTGTTTAAAAACAGTTCTCTTAGGACATAATCCACATATCCTACAATTCAGTCATTCAGTCATATGAAGGAGAATTGTACAATCATTTCCAACATTAATTTTAGAACATTTTCTTCTTATACTCCATGTGATTCACATCGGCTCTCTTGAATCCTCAGAGCACGTCAACATTTGAGACAACAATGAAGCCTTCCTCCCATACTAATGCTTACTCTGAGCTTCTGGCTGTTCATCCCATTTCAAGAAGGAAGAAGTTGAAATGCAACAGTTTAAGCAAGTGTTCAAATAGTCTCAGGAGTCAGGGGCACCGGTGGCAGGACCCTGGGATCAAACACTCTTTGTTCTTGCATCCTTCATAGTCATCCTTCTAAGGGTCCAAATACCTGGGAGCACCTGATAGACTGCCCTTGTGTCTTGGCAGAAACTCTGCACCAAGGTTTCAAAGCAGCAGAGAGGTCCCTCCAATTCCTACGCATGCTGCCAGGTGAAGAGCTGAAAGGATTTCCACTCCTTGGTGGGTCTGGGCTTAAGGTTTCGGTTTCTATTACAGTCGAAGTGCTTCTGGGAGGAATCACAGCTTATTTTATGAGTGTGGGGTATGCATGTAATAGTGTAATGCTACAAGCGTACAGGTACTCACTGCGCTTTTCCTCGACGTGTGACATACTCCTCTTCCATCATAGAGAATCATTGGTGGGAACTAATCACTCGAGGACTGTTGCTGTCAGGTGCCAGAGGGTCGATTCTGAGCGACTCTCAATAATCCAATATGTCAGAGTAGAACTGTCCCATAGGGTTTGTGTTAGTCCGGGTAGACTAGAGAAACAAATTCATAGACACTCATATGTATATAAGAGAGAGTTTTATATAAAGGATGATTGTACATTAAGAAAGCATCCCAACCCAGTCCAGTCCAAGCCCATAAGTCCGATATTAACCCATATGACTGATACCAATCTATAAAGGCCTCTTCTAATTCATGATACACATGCAATGATGCCGAGTGCAGGATGATCCCAGGCCAGTGGGTAGAAAGTATTTGGATCCAGTGGCATTGTAAGCATCCTGGTCCCTGGTTCTGGCTGCATCAGGGTAGGCCCATGTGGTCTCCTCAGGGACTCACAGGGAGTCAGCCTTGTGTTTTGTTAGTAGAGCATCTCCAAGGGAGTGAGGAGAGAGAGGTATCTCTGCCTCCAAGGAAGAAGCACAGGATTTCCCAGAATTCTCAGGAGAAGGCCATGCCCACACAGGCCTCATTGGCTGTGCTCTGATTGACAGGTTAGACTCCACCCCCTACACTCTTAATCCTCAAACTGACAAAGGTTTATATGACTACCCCAGGGCATCCTCAGCTGTAATCTTTTTTTTCTTCCTTCTTTAATTGTGAACTGTGAATTTGATTGTGAACTGGAGGAAGGTTTATAGAGCAGTTCTTCAGTTTGCCATTAAACAATTTGTACACATTTGTTTCATGTCATTATTTGTAACCTCACAAGGCAGGATCACTTATCCCACGTCCTCCCTGTGTCTCCTCTTCCTATTGCTCTTTCTTTCCTAACCCCTTTGAACTTCATCCTTGCGTAAAATGCTCCTCTTTTGGTCTCACATGGTTGAAATTTCTAGGTTATGTATACTCACCAATGCTGTTGTTTCCCTTCTATATGTGTCTCATGTTGGGCTGAAAATGGAGTCACGGAGGTGAGTTCATTTCCAGAGCTGAAGGCTACTAAGGGTTATAGTCTTTGGGGTTCTTCAAATCTCTATCTAGCAAGTAAACCTCTTCATTGTTGTCATTTAGAGTTTTATAGTATTCTCCCATTCAATCCAGGACCTTCTACTGCCGCAGTTCTCAACCTGTGAGTCCCGACTCCTTTGGGGGTCCAATGACCCTTTCACAGGGGTTGCCTGATTCATAACAGTAGCAAAATGACAGTGATGAAGTAGCAACGAAAATAATTTTATGGTTGGGGGGTCACCGCAACATGAAGAATTGTATTAAAGGGTCTTGGCATTGGGAAGGTTGAGAACCACTGATGTAATGTGATCTCCTTGTGAACAGTTGGCAATGAAAACCAGGCACGATGTACCTCTTAGGTTCTTACGGCCATGGAGACTGATATTTGCGTGAGACATCAGCCCATTGGATTCATTGAAAATCTTCACTTTTCTTTGCTTCAGATGGGGAAGATCTAATGGTTTTCCTTTATATGGCTCCTCATTGAAGATCTGAATCACGACTCACCAAAGTCGGCTATGGAACATTGGCTTCGAGGACACCTATGACATGGCACTAGGCGATGTGGTTATTGTTGGGTTCCCTGGAGTTGGTTCACATCCACAGCTTGGGTCAGGCGCACCTTAGTCCTCAAAGTAGCATCCTTGCTTTTCAACACTTAAAAGAGGTCTTGTGCAGCAGATTTACCCAATACAATGCACATTTTCAGTTGTCTCATGTGCAGGAGAAAGTTGGACATTGAATAAGGAAGACCAAAGATTTGATGTATATGAATTATGGTATTGGTGAAGAATATTGAAAGTACCATGAACTGCCAAAAGAACAATGTGCCTGATATAGTTGATGTGTGGATTATTATAAAAGCTGTAAGAGCCCCAATAAAATGATGTATTTACACAAACAAACAAACAGACAAACAAATAAAGAGCAAACAGATCTGTCTGGGAAGAAGTACCGCAAGTATGCTTCTCAGGGGCAAGGGTGTCCCCTGTATTTGGGACATGGTGTCAAGAAAGACCTGCTGGAGAAGGACTTCATGCTTGGTAAAGTAGCAGGGCAGTGACAAGATGGATGGACACAGAGGCTGCCTTGACGGCCTCAAACATAAGAACAATTGTGACGTTCTAGATAACCAAGTGGGTGGAAATCATTTCCTGTGCAGTATGCCATTGGCTCATGCATCATTGTGAGGTTGATGCTGATGCATCGTTTTTACCAATCAAGAAAGAGGTTCAGAGAGATGCCTTAATAGATACCGAGCCTAAGCTCACATGGCATACATTCTGATGAAACCCTAGTCTACTGGTCTCTAAAGTTATCTATGCTCATTTTACAACATTCATTGCTCTCTATAATTAATATTACTTATGAGAGAAGGTGGGATGGACAATGTTTCCATGCAGAGACATGACAAAAACACACCCATACATCTCCAAGATGTCCTTCCCTTCAGGAAGCATGTTAACCCGGAGGCCTCCCTTCTCATCACAGGTCCGGTTGCTGTCAAGTTGACCCCGAGTCCATAGTGACCCCATGTGTATCCAAGAGTAGAACTTTTAGTACAGTAAAACCACATAGCAGAACTATTTGGGAGAGTTTTCAATGGCTGATATTTTAGAAATAAATCGCCAGGCCTTTCCTCTGAGCGGACTTGAACTTCCAACCTTTTGGTTAGCAACTGAATACATTTACTAATTGCACCATTCTGTTCTGCCCACCAACAGCACCCTGCTTATAGAGATTGGATAATTAACCTTCCAATGGTTATTTATTTTTACAAAAGGACAAGAACAAGAACAATTAACTGCTTATCCTTAGGCTACAGTTTCCCTCTGTGGGAGGGAGTTAGGCGCCAACACATCCCGGGTTGTTTTAGCTCAGGGCGGTTTGGTTTGGTTCACTAGAAATTTGAGGAGACGCTCAGAAGTATCGAAGGCTATTGCTTAGGCAACCTGTGTTGGAGATAGTGAGGCAAGCTTTCCTGTGTGGGCCTGGAAACACAGGCTCATTGTTTCCAGACTTGTTCAGGAGAGACTGTGCCTAGTCCAACTCTCCTATCATCCCCTTCCTGGTCTCACTCCTCCCTGTCTTGGTCCGTCTTCCTCCTGGCCTCTTCCAGTTGCCCACCCTGACCCCAACAGAGAGTTGTGCTGTTGGGGCCTCTCTCAAAGGGCCTCAACATCCAAAATGACTTTGCACCCCCCAATCCATGTCAGCCACTGCTGTCGAGTCAATTCCAATGCTGAATGGCCTTGTGGGACAGGATCGGACTGTTCCACTGTCCCATGGGGTCCCCACGCTGTAAACCTTTTCTGAGACAGCCTGCTGCGTCTTTCTCCTGAGGGGGAGGGGCTGGTGGGCTCAGACGGGCAGCTTTAAAGTTGGCAGCCCAAAGCATAACCCACTGTGCCACCAGAGTCCCTGTTCGGCAAGCACACGGTTTCTGAGAAATTCTGACACCAAGAACTAATGTGCGTATTTGTAGAATATCCAAGAAGGTTTTTATTTTCAAAGCACAGAAAATTCCCAGACAGCAAGCCATGTACCAAAAACAACAAAGCAAGAGAAATTTGTCTGGTGGTGTTTCGCGTATCTTGATATCTATTCACCAGGGGATGAAAGTGTCAGGCCAAAGAGAGGTGCTGCGATTTCACCTTTCCTGTGAAACATTTGTTTGTTTTGATAAAATCAGAGTGTTATTAGGTGACAACAACCCCCCCCCCCCCAGACAAGTTGCAAATCAACCCCAGATGTGGTTGAGTTAGCGCTGACTCATGGTGGCCCACTCGGCGTCAGAGCAGCGCTGTGCTGCAGAGGGATTGTCAAGGACTGAGGTGTCAGGAGATCACCAGGCCTTTCTTCTAAGTTACTTCTGGGTCGACATCTCCCCTTTTAGCTAGCAACTAAGTGTGTTAGGATTTGTCCTCCTCAGGCTCTCCGCATGGCGCATCCTGAGCAATGATCTTCATATGTGAATCTACATGTTTGTCACAAACAATCATACTTGGACTGGCTAGTTTCTTTTCTTCTTTGGTTTCACGCATGACATTACATTTTTGAGAAATGGAACTATTTATACTCACGTCATTTGTTTGAATCCCTGGGTGGCCCAAACTGTTAAGGGCTGGACTCTTCACAAGGTTAGTGGTTCAACCACTCAACCGTCCTTGGGAGGAAGGCGTGGCCCTCTGCTGTGGAGACGTGATGGCATCAAACACTGGGGCAGGTCCAGTTCACATACCCACTCATCAAGCCTCCCTGATCAGGCGCCACAAGTGCTCCATGAGCCGGAGTCGAATCCATTCGATGGCACGCAACAGGGATGACCGTGCCACGTCACAGAAGGGCTAGATCACCAGGCCTTTCTTCCAAGCTACTTTTGGGTAGACTTCTAACTTTTTCGTTAGAAAAGAAACATCTCTTTACCTTCGTCTCCATTTTTTCAAGATTCTGTGACCGCGTACATGTACTTTGTGTCTCTCGGGCATTTGTTTTTTTTTGGCTTGGCCTTTTTTCATAGTTTCTTTCATGTTCATTTTCCCTACAATTCTAGTATAAATCGAGAAATGGAGAGAAACTAACAGCTGCCTTGTATTTAAGAAAAAGGAAGGAAGGAAGGAGAGGTGGGAGGGAGGTTGAAAAAGAAGCAGGGGAGAAAGTATGTGTACGTGTTACTCTCTCCTACTGCCCGTGCCTTAAGGAGAAAGGACTATTTGTCAGCCAGGGCCTCGGTGTGCTTCTTCTAGAAGTAGTCGAGCTACTGAACGGAGAGCGTTGGTGGAATTGGGTCGGGGATGAGGTGGGAGAAACAGAAAGTGAAGGAAGAAAGCTCCAGAAAGTTGGCGCTCTGCCAAGAGAGGGTGCAGGTAAAATTGAAGCAGCTCATGCAACGGTTGGAACTTTAGGGTTATGGTGTGTGAGGTAGTTAGTTTATTGTGCCAACTGGCTGATAAACACATGTAGGGTTAATTGAAGGGCGGAGGGATAAATGGCTCAGTGAGCTTTGATTTTGTAGTTCTCGGGTCTCTTGCTTTCTGATGGTCGGACCAGGGTGCAGCTACCTTAGCCAGTTCCCGGCTTCAGCTTGCAAGGCTGACTTCCTGCAATTCATCACCAAGGAGAAGCCACATGAACCTACCCCGATGCAGCCGTGGGTGCTGGAGCAGCCATGTGGAGACCCTTGCCAGCGCTGATATGTTTACATACTCACTGACTCGGCTTTCCTCCTGCAGTTGGCTTCATTGTGTCTGTTTTGTGAGATGGAGGAGGACTTTGTGGATTGGTACTGGACATATGGGTTAATGGGTTAATGTTGGAATTGTGGGCTTGGGCAGCCCTGGGTTGGGATGTTTTCTTGATACACACTTGACCTTTATATAAAACTCTCTCTCTTACACATCAGTTTCTGTGGATTTGTTTCCTTAAAGTACCCAGACTGTGTTAGACAGGGGTTCTCTAGAGAGACAAAACCAGATTGCTTATAATTATGTATGTATATCTATTTATATAGATAGATAACACAAGAAATAAACAGTTAAATTATACAGCAGTTATACAGATAGATATATAACACAAGAAATAGTTAAATTATAAAGCAGTACAAATGGCTCAGTACAATTCAAATGTGTGAGAGAGTTGTGAGACACTGGCAGTCCTTCAAGTGTTGAGGGCCGCCAGGTAGTCCTCTGTAGAGAGGTTCAGGCTATCCCAGCACAGGCAGCAAATAGCAAGGCAGGTCACCAACAGTCAGCCAGGTCACCAACAGTCAGTCCCCAGCTCAAGAGATGTAAATTCCAATTTTGTGGTAAAGCAGGTCTTGAAGGAACCTCAGATTACAGCGACACAGTCCACGGGGGTTAGGTGTCCCACAGGTAGTGTAGCTTGCAAATGGAGGCACAGAATAAGCAAGGCAGCCGCACACTGGTCCGATGGTCAAAGAGCGAGAGACAAGAAAGGCAAGGCTCACTGAGCCATTTATCGCTCTGCCCTTCAATGAATCCCACATGTGTTTATCAGCCAGGCTGGCACAATAAGCTAACTACCTCACAGACTAACACAGTGTGTGTGTGTGTGTGTGTGTGTGTGTGTGTGTGTTACAAGATGGATAGCCAAGAGGCTGCCCTGACATCAGCCTCAGTTGAAATGTAGGTCCTAACAGTTCCCAACACTATAACTTCACACAAGAGATTAAGCTCTGTGAGCTTTGTTCTTCTCATCTTTAAAACCATGTTGAAAACCTGTGCTTTTCTATAGGATTTCAGTGTGAAGTAACTGGACCAATCCATGTAAAGCTCACCATCGGGTGTTGAGCACACATGGTAAACAGATGACCGGTGTCAGTTATTTTGTTATCAGTTGAAAGGAATTCTGCATTTCAAATGTTGTACCCAATACACTCAGAAATGTAGCCTTGAAGTTATCAAGTGCATTTGGTATTTCAGAAAAAGTAGCTCTCCTGTATCTTTGCATTCAAAGGGAACAGAGGCACCTAATCACCGAGTATTGATTAGAGGGCGTGCCCAGAGCCCTGAGAAGCTATAGCAACACTGATCATAAGCATACATCAAGGCATGAAACGATAAATGCCTTATGGGAAAACTCATGAAAACTTCAAGCCTTCTATAATATGTGTAAAGGATCATTTAAATCATTCCTATTTTATTAGAAAATGTCAGTGGTTATGGGTTAATCAATTTCAAATAGATTTTATTTGTGTAAAATGGCATTTTCAGAAAGTGGATTTATTGCTCTCTGTTCCCTTGCCCAATGTGAAATTATTGCCATATTAGTCATTAATGCACTTTGATCAAATCTACATCATTAAGCAAATAGTCTCAAATTGAACTCCTAACAAGATTAAGTAAAAAGGCACAGAGGATGCTGGTTGTCAAGGCCTCCACCAAGAAGGAGGGAATGGTGACTTAAGAACATTTGTGATTTTGCTGGTTTGGGTTGTGTAGAGTTTGAACACCCCTTCCCCCTCCTTTTTCTATGTTCGGGTCTTGGTAGAAGGCAGAATGCCCTCTCTGCTAAAGGTGCCACAAGAACAAACTGACAAGTCCAGCCATTGCCCCAGTCTTCCTTGGAGCTAGAGTGCACTTGACTGAGACTCAGGGAGTCAGAGCCCCCTACATCCGACGGTGAAGCATTGCTCATGAGTCCCCGAAGTAGACTCAGGGGAAGCTCCATTGTGGCAGCACAGGCAATGGGGAAGCCACTCCAGGTCTAAGACAAGAGATCGCAGCAGTGCCAGGGCCACCAGTGTTCTTGCAGCACAGGGCCCCCGTAGGTCATGTATCAGTAGGGTGATATCTGAGAAGGCCTGCTGTGATTACTCTGTATAGAATTATTCCTCAGATCCTTCTTTGCTTTCAAAATGGTTCCAGGTTGGAAAGTCAGAAATATGGCTGCCCCAGTCATAAACACCATCTCTCCTCACAGCATTCCCTGTGCCTCCTTGCTAGAACATTGAGCACTTTCCTGAGCGCTCTCCTTTCTGCATAGCCCTCTCCCATAGTGACTGCTTCACTTCCTACACTTATCATTCTATTGGGCTGGAAGGTGGGTAGAAGCCACCTCTTCTATTCTTGTTCGTACTGCTGCCTCCCAATGCTCTTGTCTGGTTTTGAAACCCCGACCTCACTCCACCCCCAGATCAATGAGTCATCGGGTCTTGTGCTCTATGACCGTCTCTTTTCGCCAACACACCCCTCTCTCCTTAATGATTTTAACCCCTGGCATTGCGATCATCTTCAGTCCTACTGCTGTTGATATTCTGTGTTACAGTGAACCCTCGTTTATCGCGGTTAATCGGTTCTAGACCCTACCGTGATAAATGAAATTCCGCGAAGTAGGATTCCTTATTTGTAAATCAAATATTTTCGTAGTTAGAGCATAGAGGACATGAAAAAACACCCTTTAGTCACCATTACACTCGTATTACCCAATTTATTAAACAAAAAAGGGAAAATACAGTAAAACATTTTGGACGTTACAATGATCATTTATTATTTATTATATTATTTATGGCATCAAGCGTGTACAGTATGAGCCAATCAGTGGCAGTAATGACAGAGCATGCGCTGTTACGCAAAAACCACGATAGAGTGAAGCCGTGGAAGTCGAAGCACGAAGTGGTGAGGGTTCACTGTATTTCAATACCAAAATAGATAATTCTTTGTCGGCTGGCTACTTGGTACTCTTTCCTCCGCTGATTTTGTCTTTCATCACCTCATTTTCCATTCCTAACATCATAGCTGGGGTAAGGAATTGTGTCAATTTGTCTGGGCCAGGATTCTCAGTGGTTGTAATCCCCAATGACCTGACCTAGCATAATGTATTCAAAGCCAATCTTTAAGCTTCCATAATGGGATACGATTTGGGTGCAATACAATACTCTAACTCACGTCACAGCCCCATGCAATTTAAAAGTAAGCTTCCTCAGAGGCATGGCCTCCTTCCAATATCAGGGTGCCATGGGAAAGTTTCTTTGCCTTTTGCTGGGTCTGTATTCTGCATCTGGATCATTGACCTTAGTCTTCACTTGGACTTGAGCCTGTGGTCTGCCACACTGCTTGGCGATCCTGGGAGTCATCTGTGGCCTGCCAGCTCAGCTGCTGACTTTGGATTCATCCATCTCTGCAGCCACCAGCCTGTGGTTTTCCTGCTGATCTTGGGTTCATCAGCCCCCAGAGCTATTTCTATGTGAGTCAGGAGAATCTTGGCTTAACAACTGACCTATGGATTTGGGGCCTGCCTGAACTTGGACGTGGCCACTCTATAACCGAATGAGCCATCTTCTTGATATCAATTTCTCTATCTACCCATTTATAAATGGATATCCATTTTCTTCTTTAGAGAACCCAGCATAAGCCAGTACCCTCGCTTGTTTTATTAATATTTGGTTTCTGTTTTCACACAGTCCACTCTCCAACTACTACCTATTACCTTCCCATTTCACTCTTTCTGTTACTGAACTTCAGCAACTTTGTAGCCCCATGGACTCTCACCTTCTCCCATCTCTTACATTCTTCATGATACAATTTATTGCCTTTCTTGACTTGGATCCCATGGATTGTGACTGTAATTATTACCATGTCCTCCAACAATTCATCTTGTCCACCTCGCTCTGACATGTTTGCTTCATAAAACCGTAACTTGCTTCCATCCAAGGGAAATATGTAATCCAGCTAGGGAAAACCCATACAATCCCGACATGACAGAAATGCTAATTATCTACGGCAGTAACTCGGTATTTTTTCCTTAGTAGTTTCACACCTGAAGTTTAGCTGGTTTCAGGACTGCATACGAAAATGTAATTTCTTTATTATGTCTTAGAAATGAAGTAGAAATAGAATGGCTTATTCTGGTGCTTCCATTTCTGAAGACCACTAAACTTGACTGCGCCAAACATTGCTTCGGGTTTTAGATGAGAGGAGTTCGTAGTGGGTTGCTTGACTTGATACTGGGACATTCTTATGTAGTAATTACTGTCCAGAATATTATAGGGGAAATAAGTTGTAGCCAACCTTAGCAGAGAAAGTGCAATCTCTTCTACTCCATCTTCTTGTTTTCAGCTGCAGGACACTCATTCTTACTTCATAAACTAATTCCTTTTATATTTGGACAACTCTATCACTTAGAAATATTTCTTTATAATGAATTTAAATTTGTAACTTTCACATAAAACCCTGAATTTATCCCCTTGAATGTATAAAGCAATTCAATACTTATTTGCTTATAACAATTCCTTATACATGTACCTAGTTACATGAGGGTATGCCAAAAGACATTGCTACAAAATCATAGTTATATCAGAGTAAGTCCAATGATATTTCTACAACATCCCAGAAGCATGTATTAAACAAAGGTATCAAAATGTGCTTATTGATTTTCCATATATCCATATATTCCATGTAGTTCTATATAGTGGTTCTCAACCTTCCTAATGCGGTGACCCTTTAATACATTTCCTCATTTTGTGGTGACCCCCACCCATAATATTATTTTCGTTGCTACTTCATCACTGTAGTTTTTCTACTGTTATGAATCATCATGTAAATATCTGATATGCAGGATATATTTTCATTGTTACAAATTGAACATAATTAAAGCATAGTGATGAATCACAAAACAATATGTAATTACATATTGTGAAACATTTATGTTTTCCAACGGTCTAAGGCGGCCCCTGTGAAAGGGTCGTTCGACCCCCAAAGGGGTCGGGACTCACAGGTTGAGAACCACAGGTCTACGTGCTTCTGAAAGCCACGTTGCCATCTCCCCAGCCCTTCTCCAAAGAATTCCTTGCTCTTTCATTTACACCACGTGGAAACAGTCATCTTGGCATCCTTGAGAGGTCTACATTGTGTTCCTTTTCAATGTTCTTTGAATTTGGGGACAAAAAGAAGCCAGAAGGGGAAGATCAGGGCAGGGTGGTGGATGGGGGCGGGTTCCCCAAGGACATTTTCCAGCAACAATTCTTGCTACCCTTAAAGAATGAGCAGGCGTGTTATTATGATGGGGAAAAGATTCCTTGGCACAACTTTCCTGGCTTTTTGGTCAATAATGTAGTTTTCAGTTGTCTTAAAACTTCTTCATTATAAATCTTCATGAGTGAGAGTACCTTTGGAAACCCTCCCAGCCAATCACCATACCTTGTGAGCTGGCCTCTCTGCCTTGTGTTTTGCTGACCCAGCAGATCCCTTTCGAAGCCACTGTTTTTATTGGACATTTTGTTTTGTTCTTTTAAAGTCACCCTGATGAGACAAGTATAGTTTTCGGCTAATCACAATTGCTAATCAATTTACTGATAAATAATTGGTTTAAAGACAGTTTTGTTTGGACTAAATCTGTGCATGTATAAACTGGAACCCCCGCAGCAGTCATGTCTGACTTAGCCTAGTGTAGTTGAACCAAAGTCCTGGACTTTAATGTCTTCCAGTTCCTTCAGGGGTCTATTTGATATTGTAGTTGTCTTTCTTTCTTTCTTTTCCTTCAAACCAACAGTCTTACATTATTTATTGTTGAACTTGATGCAAAAGCATAAAAACCAACGAAGAAACCAGATTATTTGCCAATACAAGTTCAATTGATCAGATGGGGGCAACAGGCTTAATGCAGCTCAACATGATTTGAGCCTGGGCAAATTCGGCCATGCGTGCCATCCCTCAGGGAACTCCTGACAGACCCAGCTTGGTTCTTCTCCAATGTCTTCTCTTGGACTTGTACCTGACCTTATTACCGGTTTTCATTCGAATCCATTGGGGAATGGGCCAATTCTGCTTCTTCTTCTTGGCTAGGAATCTCTTGATCCTGAAAGTCTTATGAGACGATATGGTGAAGTCGGAGCAACACCACACTCAGGATGGCGGAGAAGCAGAGAGAGCAATAATGTAGTTTTCTTATTTGAGGGTTCTGTCCCGGAAGTTGAAGAAAGAGAAACTGCCCTCAGAGAGACTGGGGTGAGAGGGCAGCCTAAACAAATGTACCAGAACTGAGGGATGTTTATTTCTATTCTTTACAGTTTTATCAGCACTTCTTCCACCTATCATACAATTCAGCAATTCAATCACATCATGAAGAGCTGTACAAAAATGTGCTTGATATAATTGATGTATGAATTGTTATAAGAGCAGTAAGAGCTCCCAATAAAATGATCTTTCAAAAAAGAACTATATAATCATCACCACAGTCAATTTTAGAACATTTTCTTCTTCCTTGTATTTATTATTACTGTAATTATTATTATTTTTTTTGCAAAGGGACTTTTAATGAATAGCCATGTCTAATATTCAGTATTATGTTGTGTTTGGTTCTATACTGGATACTAATCACTTCCTGCATCCTATTATCTTCAAACATTCAGCAGGTTATTGTTCAATGGCCTTGTTTTAGGGTGCTTTGGGGGACACAGGGAGAGCAAAGAGGACCTCAGAGAGATGGCAGCAGTTGCAAAAGGCAAGATAATTAGTGAAGTGCTTGAACTTCAACAGGAGATGACACACAGAGAACCTCACACAAAGGGTCAGCAGTCTGCTGAAAGCCCAGAGAAGCGCTGGAAAAGCTGGGGGACATTGAACATTTCACTTGGCATGGAAGGGAAGAGATGGCAGATCAGACACGGCAGACAGATTGCAAAAATGACCCTTATATTTTCCTGTTCTGTGCTACACCCTTGAACTGTGACTTGGGAACCCCTTGCATCCAGACTGCCATGCCACAGATGGACCTGGAGGGCATTCTGGTGAGTGAAACTGGCCAATTCCAAAAGGACTAATGTCGGATGAAACCACTACTATAGGATAAAAAACAATACAGCGACTTGCAAACTAAAGGGAACAGACCAAGGTGAGTGGGCAAGCGAGAGGAGTTAGAGTAAAGAACTAGAAGGGTGACAGGTGTTCAGGGACAGACAGGGTGAAGGGAAGGGTGGGCGTTCACAAGAGGGAGAAGAGCAATCAGGAGAGGGGGGTGGGCGTGGAATATTGGGGGTGGAGGATTGTGTTAGTCCGGGTTGACTAGAGAACCAAATCCAGAGACATTTACATGGCTGTAAGAGAGAGTTTTATATGAAGAGACGATTCCAGCCCAGTCCAGTTCAAGTCCGTAAGTCCTATATTAGTCCATATGTTCGATAGCAGTCTATAAATTCCTCTTCAGACTCATGCAACACATGCAATGAGGTTGAATGATCACAGGCCAGTGGATGGAAAGTCTTGTGGATCCAGTGGCAGTGGAAGCATCTCAGCACTGACAGGGGTCTCCATGTGGCTCCTTCAGCTCCAGGGCTTTGGCTCCATCAGAGTAGCTCTATCTAGCTTGTCATCAGGAATGTGAAGCAGATAGTGTGTGTCCCGCCTCCAGGTGTTCCCAGAAGGCTCAGGAGAAGGCCCTGCTGACACAGAGGCCTCATTGGCTATGACCTGCTTGACAGGCTAGACTCCACCCCTTTGCTCAAGTGTATGTCACTGACATGGGTAGACAAGTGATTTGGATTGTTGAAAGCGGAGGGGATGATCTGAAATGTAACACACACACCCCTGTCTAACTCATAATAAATAAATCACACACACACACACACGAACCCCATGCTGTTGTGTCATTTTGGACTTGTGACAACTTCATGTGTGTCGGAGTAGACCTGTACTCCATAGGGTGTTCAGTGGCTTTGAACTTAAGAAAGTTCAGCATTAGGCGCCTCTTCTAGATTGTGTCCGAGTGAATTCGAACTCCCAGCCTTATGGCCAGTAGTCACCTCCAACTGCTTGCACCAACCTTGGACTCCTACCATCAAGAAGTCTATTTCCCACCTCTTGCACCTGAGCAGGCCTGTGCCTTGCCTTGACCAACAGTGTCTTGCCAGCCCGATGCTTACAATCTTGCATCCATACACTCTTTCCTTAATTTCCGTTTCTCTCACGTCACCTCCCAAGCTCAGCATCAATGCTTTATTTCTTATCTAATGTATTATCTACAGTGCCCAGAGGAGAAGACAAAAAGAGAGTCCAAAATTCCATGGGTAATTTAAAAACAAGACAGAACATGAAGAGCCAATTGTCCCCTCAAATCCCTAAGTTACAAAGACCAAACAAAACCATCATAATGATATTTAATTAGGGTTTAATATAGCTTGAATTAAGCTTAGGTCAGATTTATCACATAATAGGTTTTTTTTTTACTCTCAATATTACAGTTAATTGGGACCATTGATTTTACCTATTTGTCTAGTAACTATTGTCTGTTTTGTTGATCTGGGACTATTAGTTATGATTTTTAATACTAATCGAAGTTCATAGATGCTCGTATTTTCACTTTGGTGAGACAGGTGGATCATCTCCAATATTTGCTTTGTGTGAAGCTATCCATCTTCCTCTGTTAAGATACAGCTCCTATTGGACAACAGGATCCAATTAGCAATGGCATGCTTTAGAACACCTTTGAGGTTTGTGTATGGCAAGCCAAAAATACCAAATGCACCATCAGCAGGTCAATTCTGACTCATGGGGAGCTCAGAGGCCCGAGTAGAGCTGCCTCATCTTTCTCTCAATGTGCAGGATGGGAATATAGTTTGGTCATCGTGGTAGAAAGATGAAGAATGTAACTGCTATTACAAAATTATAGACATCTTATTGCACATATTATTTGTAATATTTAGGCTCATAATTTTAATAGCTTGAGAAAATTCATCAACTCTTTATCCCTATTAATTACTGCTCTATTAATAAAATAGCAAATATGGCTAAGTACATTTTTTTCCCTCCAAGAAGCCTTGGTGGCATTGTGGGTTAGGTAGGGGATAGCTAACAGCCACTCTGCAGGGGAAAAGTGAGGCTGTCTCGTCGTGGGAACATGTCTAGAACCAGTAACCCCCTGTCGACTGCTGTGAGTTGGAATCGGAAGGTGGTGAGCCTAAGGAGTAAGGCATGGATTCCTGCCTGGGAGGAGAAGGGGTTGGGGTGGAGCTGGTACCTCGTGACAGGCAGAGGACCAGGGCAGCACAGAGGAAGGAGGGAGAGCTTAAGAAAGAAGAAAACCAAGGAAGAATTTCAGAGGAAAATAACGAGAAAAGAAAAATGATGAGGAAGCAGAGAAGGAGTGAGACCTGAGTATGTTCGACTCACCGTCTGAGCTTGTGGCATTTCAAGGGACTATAAAAGGCACTTTGGTCATTTCTCTAGGCCTTGTTGGCATAAAGTAGCATACCCAAGCTTCCAGAGTGAGTGAATAGTAAGTGAGGCATGGCTTCTGATGCCCATTTTTCTAAGCTCCCTGCTTTCCCATAGAAAAGAAGAAATGATAGTGTGTGAGTGAGAGTGTATGCAGCAATAAATCCTAGTATTCTAGGAGAGGCCACCGGAAAAATCCATTCAAGCCAACAGATATTTATGTGGATATTTATAAATCAATAGATAGCTATTTAGTAATGTTTTATGAGATTTTAAAGTAATAGCAAGTCCTAGATAATCTAGGGTGGTCCTGATAGAAATTACTTTTACCCTCTCTCTCCATAACTGTGTCTGTCAGCTGAAGTCACTCAATTTGGAGTTCAAATCCCATAAGTCAAAAGATGTGACTTTGAATTCCTTTGGGGATACACAGCAAGTGCTAACGGATCAAAGAGGCCACAGAGACCATATGTAGGAATGGTACTTGATTCTCCTGGAATGACAGAGATGCTCCTATTCAGCTTTTGGGTGTGTTCATTGCTAACGGGGGAGCGGTTGTGGCTTCAGTGCTTGGTTTTAGCTTAGCTCAGCTTTCCCTAGATTGTAGGTGGGCATCTGTGATGGTTGAGGTTATGTGGAAACTTGAGCAGGCCATGCTTCTCATCCTCCCTTTCTGTGATCTGATTAGAGCAACCAATCAGTTGAAAAGGGAGCTTCCTTGGGGGTGTGATCTGCATCCACTATATATGCATGTTTGGACAAATTTTCCTATCTGACTCATAATCCTCTCACTTATGAATCTTGGGATGGGAGTCAGCAGTCTGTCTTCCTCTCCGCTGATATGGAGTTTGTCATCTTCTGCAACTGTATGAGTCAGGAGAAGCCTCCAACTTGATTCCTGACCTACAGATGTGTGATTTGACATCCTACACAACTCTGACACATTTTCTTGAAATAAATTTCTTTCTCTCATACGCACGCTTTCTCTTTATATGTGTGCATGTGTATACTCCCTCTCTAGTCTCTCTCTACGTACACACACTATATATAAACCAGTGAGAGGAATATATATGCATCCGCACATATGTATGGTCTGTATCATATATATATCGCTCTTACTGCCGTCTGGTCAATGCTGGCTCATAGTGACCCCCTGAGGGCTTCCACGACTGTAACTGTTTATGGGAGTAGAAAGCCCAGCCTTTCTTCTATGGAGCTACTGGTGGATTTGACTTGGCTTCCATTGAGTAGAGAGCTGCTAACTACAAGGCCAGTAGTTTGAAACCACCAACCACTCATTGGGAGAAAGATGAGGCTTTCTACTCCTGTAACGATTTACAGTCTCAGAAATCCACAGGGGCAGTTCTATTCTGTCCAGTGGGGTCACTATGAGTCAGAATTGACTCAGTGGCAGTGAAATTAATTTTTTAGAGTAGTCCATGGTGTGAAGTAGCAATAGAAATAATAAAATATCACCACCAATAGGTCAAATATTTGTGAGAGACAAGGCCTTGAGTAATTTCACATGTGATAGTTTCATACAATTGTGTCCATCAGGAGCTGGTCGGCTGTCCCTGGACAAAGTGAAAGAAAGGCATGAGTTCAAAGCTTCAGAGTCACAGCTCGAGAGCTGCAAACAAACCCTGAGAGTTGGCACTGATCCCCCGAGAGACTTATTTCTTGTAGTAACAGAACTGATATTATGGAAAATGAAACCTACAATCTTATGCAAGAGTGATCTAATTGCACTATTAATTGAATTATTAACCCCAATGGTGTCTGAAGTTAAAGTGAGGGCACTGACTGGGAAGAAATGGGGGTCCTTTAACGTGGGGTGGGAACATAGGGGCAGATAATCAGGAAGGTGTGGACATTGAGCTTCTAAATTCTTGTAGTCACTCCTGCCAAAAGAACCAGCATTCTTTTTGTTTGTTTGTTTTTGTTTTTTAAGTCATTTTATTGGGGGCTCATACAATTCTTATCACAATCCATCCATCCATCCATTGTGTCAAGCACATTTGTACATTTGTTGCCCTCAGCATTCTCAAAACATTTGCTTTATAGTTGAGCCCTTGGTATCAACTCCTCATTTTTCCCCTCCCTCCCCACTGTACCGGCCTCCTGAACCCTTGATAATTTATAACGTACTATTATTTTGTCATGTCTTATACTGTCCGACGTCTCCCTTTACCCACTTTTCTGCTGGCTGTCTCCCAGGGAAGAGGTTATATGTAGATCCTTGTAATTGGTTATCCCTTTCTACCCCACCTTCTCTCCATCTTCCCGGTATTTCCACTCTCACTACTGGTCCCAAAGGGGTCATCTGTCCTGGATTCCCTGTGTTTCCAGTTTCTATCTGTATCAGTGTCCATCCTCTGGTCTAGCTGAATTTGTGAGATAGAATTGGGATCATGATAGTGGGGGAAGAGAAGAGAGGAAGCATTTAAGAAGTAGAGGAAAATTACATGATTCATCGTTGCTACACTGCAACCTGACTGGCTCGTCTCCTGCCCGCGACCCTTCCATAAGGGGATGTCCAGTTGCCTACAGATAGGCTTTGGGTCCCCAATCTGCATTCCCCCTCATTCACAATGATATGACTTTTTGTTCTTTGATCCCTTCAACACCTTGTGATCACAAAGGCTGGTGTGCTTCTTCCATGTGGGCTTTGTTGCTTCTGAACAGGGCATCAGCTTTCTTCACCACATTTGCTTATGCACCCATTTGTCTTCAGCGATCGTGTCGGGAAGGTGAGCATCATGGTATGCCAGTTTAATTGAACAAGTGTTCTTACATTGAGGGAGTACTTGAGTGGAGGCCCATATGACAACATTGCGCTCCTTTTGCTGAGCAAGCTCCCTACCTCCACCCCCACAGTTATCCCTCCTACTCATACGATAGAGAGAGATGAGGCTTTCTACTCCAGTAAGGAGTACAGTCTGGGAAAATCCCTGGGGGCAGGTCTGCCCTGTCCTGTAGAGTTGCTCAGAGTGAGAATTGACTCGCTGACAGTGAGCGAGTGAGGCTTCATCCGATGAGATGAATCAGCATGCCTGTAGAGTCTTTATCTGCTATAACCTCTGGGGCAGTACCTGCTGTGCTGCCGAGGCATCCCTTGAGGCAGGTGCCTTAGATGACATTGCTGAATGTCTCTAGGACCCACGCCACTGCCCATTTTTGCTACTAGATCTATAACTAGACTTAAATCTCAGCAAGCCTCAAGAAGCAAAGTATATAATTTGATCCCAGAGGAGGTCTATACCGTAGTCCAAAAGAATGGTTTGAGCTTTTTAATATATACAAAACCAAACCAAAACAAAAACACACAAAAAACCTGGGGGATATGCTTAAGAATGGCTATTAAGGATGTGAGAAAATGGTGTGTGGACCATAACGTTGGATCAATCTGAATTTATTGATATGGGCCACTAAACACAGGTTCTTCATTCAGTGTTTCAGCTTGAGAGGTTAGAAGAGGGTCTAATAGTTTATTTGGTTGGTTTACTGAAGCACAGATTAAGCTCTATCATGTTGAAATGCCAGGCCTGCCTTGGCATACTGCAGAAGGTATTTATAGGCTTCTGGAAATTGGCATGTTTTAGAGTCGATTTCTCCGGTTGGACCCACAGACTCACCCGTGGAGGGCTCCGAGGCAAGTGACCAATTTGTGAAGGAGGCCTCAGGGTCCCCGAAGGCTGCTGGACTTGCTATTTTATGCAAGTCAGATTTGTTAGTGGGACCCGACCTACTGAATTCAGGTACTTAACTTCACTGGGCATGATTGGCCCCTCATGGTGGTAGGGTCCAAGTAGCAGCACCTAATAGCCAGAGACAAGATGGATGTGGTGACCAAAATAGAGAGCAGGGGTCAAATCAGTGACCTCAACAGTCTGACTTATATGACATTGGGTCCTTATCATGGTATCCCTAGATGGAAAGTCTATTAAATATATATTTAATTTGCACAAGTATGAAAATTCTAAGTTAAGTGAATGGCATCTTAATCAATGGAATGAAATTCTAATCAAGCGAATGACCCTCAACCAATTCCCAGACTTGCATTCTTGACTGAAACGGAGACCGGATCTCTGTCAGGAAGGGCCCCACTTCCCTGCCTGAACTTTGTACAGTGAACCCTCGCCACTTTGAGCTTTGACTTCCGCGGCTTCACTCTAATCGCGGTTTTTGCGTAACAGCGCATGCTCTGTCATTACTGCCACTGATTGGCTCATACTGTACACGCTTCTGTCTGCATCGCTACGTATCGGAACTACGTATCAGATGCATTTTTGCTTTTGTACAGTGTACTGTAATTGTTTGCGATTTTTAAGAAATTTTATCTAAGCCCTATGATGGCTCCTAAACGAGCTGCTTCTTCTAAGTCTTCTGACAATAAAAATAAGCGCCAGAGGAAGATGCTCACCATCCAGGAAAAGGTAAAACTTTTGGATATGATCAAAGATGGCAAGAAAATCGTGGAGGTTGCACGCCATTTCGACTTGAATGAGTCTTCCGTTCACTCCATCCATAAAGAGGAAAAAAACATCCGTGCTACGGCTACTTTCACTTTCAACAAGGAAGCAAAGCGCATCGTGACAAGTCGTAATAAGTTCATAGTAAAAACGGAGTCTGTCCTAGCCATTTGGATCAATGACAGGCGCAAGAAAAACATTCCGTTGGATTCGATAGTCATCCGGGAGAAGGCAAGGCAGCTCAATCAGCGTTTTACTGCAGACAAACCTCAACCAGAATCCTCTTCTGCAATCCTCTATGCTCTAACTACGAAAATATTTGATTTACAAATAAGGAATCCTACTTCGCGGAATTTCATTTATCACGGTAGGGTCTAGAACCGATTAACCGCGATAAACGAGGGTTCACTGTATTGTTAATCTTCTTCTTCCCAGCATTTTTCAACGTGATCTGGGACCTTCTGTGAGAGTGAATGTTCACGGGGGAAGGAGCTCTCAGACTCTTGGAGGATTATCGAACACTGGCTCTGAACTGACACTAGCTCCAGGAGACCCCAGATGTCACAGTGGCCTGCCAGTAAGAGGGGGAGCATGTGGCAGTTACTAATGGAGTCTTAGGTCAGACCCATCAAGTGGGCCTCTAAATCAGAATGCATCATTGGAATAGACATACTCGGCAGCTGGCTCCCACATTGGATCACAGACATGGGGAACAGGGACTATCCTGGTAAGGAAAGCCCTCTTGAAGCTATTAGAACTGTCTCTGCCTAGGAAAATAGTAAAAGTCAAGTGCATCAGTACATTCTTAGAGGCATTGCAGAGATTGTTGTAACCATCGAGGCCTTGAAGGATGCAAGAGTGGTGACTCACAGTGTGGCCCCTCATGTTTCTGAAACAAAACTCTTTCATCCTCTGTAAATAACTACTCTCTTTCTGAGAAACAACTTTGGCTTGTTACTAGGCCTTAGTAGAGACTGAGTGCTTAGCTCTGCGCCATCCAGTCACCTTGTGGCCTGAGCTGCCTATTGTGAACTGCATGCTATCTGACTCACAGAGTCATACAGCCGGTTCCATCATGAAATGGAAGCCGTGTCTACAAGGTTGAACTCAAGCAGGATCTGAAGGCACAAGCAAGTCTAGGAAGAAATGGCCCAAATCCCCACTGCTGTCCCCACTGCTGTCACATTAATTTCCTTACTCCAATCTGCACCTGGGGCCCCACGGGGAGTTCCCTGCAATCAGCTGACGAAGGATAGACAGCCTCTGCCTTCGGCGTGGCTCTGTGTGACCTGTCGGCCCCACATGGAAATGGACAACAGCAGCCCTTTTGGGGAGCTCCCTGGCGTGCAGTGGTAAAAAGAGATCCTCCCTGTGGGCAGAATTTCAAGCAGTGCAACTGGTTGTTTATTTTTCTTGGATGGAGTCAAGGCCAGATGTACCACTGTCTACCGATTCATGGGCTGAATGAATTCAATGGTTTGGCTGGATGGTTAGAGACTTGGAAGGAACAGCACTGGAAAATTGGTGGCAAGGAGATAGGAGAGAGAAGTATGTGGATAGACCTCTCTGCGTGGGCCAAATAATGGAAGATATTTGTATCTCATGTGAATGCTTACCAAAGGGTGACCTTGGAGAGGAAGAGTTTACCAATCAAGTGGAAACTGATCATCTTCTTTCCCCAGCCAATCTGGGGATTGCCCAGTTGACTCATGGACAAGGTGACCATGGTGGCAGGAATAGAGGTTATGTATGGGCTTATCAACACAAGCTTTCGTGCACCAAGGCCAAATTAGCAACAATCTGTCAGCAGCAGGGACCAACACTGAGTCCCCAGTATGGCACCATTTCTAGGAGTGATCAGCAAGCAACCTGGTATCAGGCTAAGTACATTGCCACTTCCATCAAAGGGATGGTAGCAGATTATAGATTTGTCTTCCTTGCATATAAAACTTCTGCCAAAACTACCATCCGTGAACTTGTAGAATGCTTTATCCCCCATCACGATAGCCCAACACAACATTGGATCAGGAAATCACTTCTTCATAGTAAAATGAAGTGTGGCAATGGGCACATGCTCATGTAATTCCATGGTTTTATCTTGTTTTCTATCCCCCAGAGGCTTCTAGCTCTACAGAACAATGTAACGGCTATCTAAAGACAGTTATCGCTCCAGTTAGATGGCAATATCTTGAAGGGTTAGGGTGATGCACTTCATGAGGGAAACATTGTATGTGCTCTAAATCAGGATCCAAATCACGGTGTTGCTTCTCCCATTGCCAGGATTCATGGGTCCAGGCATCAAGGAGTAGAAATGGGAGTGGCAGCACACACTGTTCCTCCCGGTGACCCACGTGTAAAATGTTTGCTTCCTGTGCTGTGGCCCAATGCATTGCTAGTTTAGAGATCTTAGTTATAAAGGAGAAATGCTTCCACCAGAAGACAAAACACGGATTCCATTGAACTGCAAGGGAAGAGTGATTTTGGCCACTTTGGGCTCCTCTGGCCTCTGGGTCAGCAGTCCAAGAAGGGAGATGCCATGCTGGCCAAGGGGAGATCATATTGGTCTGAAGTGCGGAGGTAAAGAACAGTCTCTTAGTACCACTATGTCTCATTATTCAAGTCAGAGGAGTACTACAGCAACCTAATTCTGACCTGATTTCTAATGGCCCAAATCTTCCAGAAATGAAAGATTGTTTTCATTCCTTTACCACCAGGTAAAGACCACCAGTTAGCCTTCCAAAATGGGTGCTCCATTGTATACTCCCACCAGCAACAGGAGCATCTCAGTTGCTCTACATTTTTGCCAACGCAGGTGTTGCCAGTCCTTATAAATTGCCATCATTCTGCTAGGTATGTAGTTGCTTCTTGTTGGGATTTGAATTTGCATTTCCTGGATTCTCAGTTTGAGAGAGCCCTTTTTCATTGGTCCATCGGCCATTTGTTTATCTTCTTCGGTGAAGTGCCTGATTAAATCTGTTGCCTATTTTATTTGGTAGTTTGTCTCATTATTATTGATTTGTAGGAGTTCTTTATGTATTCTGGATCGGAATCTTTCATCGGATACAAGCCAAGGGTAATTCTGGCTGCAAATAGCAGAACTTAACTGGTGGTGATTTGAGCAATAACAACTTCAATTATCTGGTACAACAAAACATTCAGATCCAGACAGTGCTTGGCTTACTTACTGCCACACTTAGAAGTTGGCTTTTCATGCTTGTGCTTGTAACCTCGTGTTTTTTTAGCTTGCCATCATTGCTTTAAGTACTGTGCCTACATTCAAAGACATTCTCAGTGGATGGAGATAAAAGTTGTTTCTGAGAAGCCCCCTGAACTCTCCTCTTATTTCTTCTTGGCCAGGGTTAGGATCTCACTTGTACTCTCTATCTCTCTCTCCCATCGATACACACACATTCCACCAGGAGCAAGGAAGGCTGGGAAAATGAGCATCAGACACTGGTTTGCTCTTCTGTAGCCATGATTGAATTAGAACATAATTACTCCTGCCCTGAGGCTGGCTATGTTGCACAAACACAGGTGTGTTCAGGAAGAAGGGTGAATTGGCTGCTGATAGGCACCTAAGAGGTCATTATTAACATACAACATTTTAGCTATATGTTACTCACCAAGGCAGTGAGGGATCCTTTGGAAAAATTTTAGAAGCTTTATTAAGCTCATGGCAGCGTGACAATGTCTGTAAGACGTTAGAAAAACAACTTCTTGACCGTAGAGCCTAGGCAAAAACAACTCCCATGAAATATCTGATTTCCAAAGAGGTCTATTGGTGATGGCAGATCAATTAAATTATTAGTTATGATCACAATTTATTGCTGCTCAAAACTACATTTTCTGAGGGAACAAGGCCTGCTGAGCTTCAATGGGAGTTTTGAAGGCAAATGGGGGTGTTGGGTTTCCCTACAAGCAAAGCCTGTGATAAGAACATTTCACATAGTTGATCTGGGAAGTGGTTCTAGGAAGCACCAGTCAGACCAGGGAGAAGACGACACTGGGGCAGGTGATACAATGTCACATCGACTGCTATTGATGCTGCTGGGTGCCAGAGAGTGGAAGAGAATGCACTAAAGCATTGTCTAACCCAATGGTTCCCCATGGGCCCCAGCTGGCTTTGTGTGTGTGTTGGGGTGTGGCAAGGGGAAGAGGGGCAGACTGCTATCTGTAACAAGCTCTTCAAATGCTTCTTCTGCAAGCTTATACTCTCTTGTGGTTGGAAGGGGTGCCAGCCCCCCCCCCCCCACTAACCACCGGCTCAATATGCACAATTGTACGGTTGAGATACATAAATATTATATTAAAGTCATCGAGAGCATGAGAGATAGAAGAGAGATAGAAATAATGGAGTCAAACACGTTTCATGGTAGCAATGCTCACCTCAGCCCCACTTGGTGGTCCATGTGGAGAGAGTGGGAAGGGAAGGAGGACAAGGGGCAAGGGAACAGGGGAGAGAGGACGGGAGAGGAGAGGGGGAACCTATGAGAGGCCAAGGGAGGGGAGCCCGAGAGACATCTCTTTATTAACCCCGGCCTTTGTACCTCTGGGAGGAGTGTGCAAGCCCACTAATTACAGGTAAAGACATACGTCACAGGAAGGGGTTGCACTATAGGTTACACAGCAATGAGATGGGGACAATCTAGGGGTATACACGCAATAGGAAGAGGAGGGTTTGGGGGTATCCATGTGACAAGATGCACGGATCCTAGATTCAGGATGGCAGCCTAACTTTGGATGTCACTGAGCAGGTTTGATCTGTTCTCCGGATCTCCATAGAAACCATTACCAGTAGGGTGTGAACCCCACCTACAGGAACCAAGCTAATGGTCTCAAGCCTCTGGGAGAAGTAGCCCATTTTCCTTAACAGCAGGGAGCAGGGCCTACCTGTCTGGCAATTGAATGTCTTCAGGGAGGATGTTTCTAAGCATCTGACCTCCCACCATATGCTGGCAAAAAGCCCCTCAAGGTTGGCATGTCTTTGGGGGAGACAAAGATGGGGAAAAGTCTCTTTATAATCCCACACTCTAGGGAGGGTCTTGATCAATCAGAACACATATTCATTGATTTGATCATGGGTGTTAACACTCTTGAATTTCATGCATTAGTGTGACCCGCACCCTAGGCTCATAGTATAGAGCAAGAAATGTGCACCGTGGTCGAGGCAAGGCTGGACAAGGGTCTCTCCCAGGATGTTGGCTTTGACAGAAACAGCAGGAGTAATAGGTGGGCTCAAGACGGAGGCACACACAGTGGCTGTTCTAGGAGAGGAGGACCAATCTACTCCTGCTTAGATCCTAACAGCTCCTTCAATATCTGAACTTCATGAGGTGAGGCAGGAATTTGCCTTTTAAAGCAGTAAGCTCTATCTAAAGGGCTCCTGGGAGGAAATACAGTGTGTAATTGCAGGGGACTTCAAGGCACAGAAAACATTAACAAGACACATGAGAAACAGTAGCTATTGATGCTATAGTATATCCTTGAGGCAGGCGGAGTGCTCCCATCTGCTGAAAGTAGCCTCAGCGATGTCTTCCTACTGGGATCAGATTAAAGAGAAAAGATTTTGAAATTTATGGGAGAAAAGCTTTTAAACAACCGATATTTATCAGCTCTCCCCAAGTTTCTTTGGGAATTCAAACTATGTGCGTTCCATCTCTGTTTTCTCTAATATTGTTTGGGGGAAACCGCTACATCTTGGCCAGTTGTTGCTTCTCTTCCCGTTTGTTCCTTTGCCATTTGTCACCAGTGGTGATGATCTGACATCAACTGTCGAGGGAGGAGAACAGAATAGCCCATCCGGGCTAGCTTTGCTGCGGTCCGAAGGGGCACGGATGCTTAACTCAGGTGTGGAGTAGAAAGATTCATTCTATAGGTCCTCTGTACGTGATGTTTGACTCAACACAAAACATTTCATATTTTCATTCAGAAATATCAAGCTGGAGAGGCAATAATATGAGACACCGGGTGTGGTGGTGCTTTTGATGTGTCCTCGGTGCTAGGTTAAAGTCCCCAGTCAGCCCATCAGCCATTAACTTAGGTGTTGCTTTGAAGATACTTTTTGAAAACATGATTGAATCCCACGAAACCATATAGTTGTCATGCCACAATTTTCCATTATAAAGGGAGGTTATATCTGAGACGGGGATTGAGCATGCCCTGAAGGCACATACAAATTGCATGAAGATCTGGTCCACATGCTCCTGGTCCCCACTCTTCCTGTTGCCTCATCTTTCTTCCAGCTATGGTCTGGTGTGGAGTTTCCTATGTACGCTCTTCAGGAATAGAACACGCATGTGGGCTGGTTTGTAAGTGATTCTGCATAAGGAGGCACCGCCCCAACGTACAGCGCTGCAGCTGCAGCCATGTAGTCCCTTGCTGGGGCATTCCTGGAGGACAGTGGTGAGCTGAAATCTCCCAGTTTGGAGAACCTTCAACAGGATGCTTAGTTGTTTGTTCTTATGAGGAGAAATGGCCAGAGGGGCAAGTCTCCACTGAGCCCTGGGCCGTGGGTGGGTGGATGGTGGAGAAGCTGCAAAGCGTTCAATTAGTGATTGGGACACTTGTGGTAAAGGTCTGTGGACAGATTTCTGAGTAGACAGACACCCAAAGCGACAGTCACACAAGTCAGTGTCCCCAGTCACTCTTGTTATTGCCAATGGGCTCAAGAACAGAGTGGCCATGATGGCAGGTTCAGTGGTTACACATGGACTCAACAATATAGTTTTTAACTCACAAGGTCTGAGCTAAGCACAGCCACAGCTGAATGCCTAAAATCTCAGGAGAGGACAACACTGAGGTCTTGATGTTGTATCATTTCATCGGGGTGATCAGCCTGATGGGAGATTGATTATATTGTATTATTCCCATCATGAAAGAGAAAATGTGTTGCTCTTACTAGAATAGACATTTTTCCTGCACACAATTGTTCTCCTAAAAGTACCACCCATAGTCCTACAGAATGTCTTATCTATATAGCATTGCTTCTGAACAACAAATTCACTTCATGACAAAGTAAGTGTGAGAATGGGTCTATGCTCATGAAATCTATCTGGGAAATTAAGCATGCTATAGACGTGGACTGCATGAGTGGGTCTGGAGTATCTTAAAGGAACAGCTAAGTTTCTAAACCTAAGGCACATACTGGAGAGATGGAGGTGAAAATACCGCGTTTCCCCGAAAGTAAGACATCCCCCGAAAATATGACCTACTTACAGTTTTGCCTCTCACTGAAATATAAGGCATCCCCCTGAAAATAAGACCACCCTGAACATAAGGCCTCCCTGATAATAAGGCCCCTCCAAAGCTACTGTAACTCTGGACTCTGGACCATAGAGGTGGGCACCGCTGCTCAGTTCACTGTTGGCCACAGCACAGCCGGAGCAGACAAGAAGTGTGAGTAAATGTACCATAGATTATGAAAAAATGTGCCATAGATTGTTGAACATGGAAATAATGGTAGTAACAAGAAATTCTTGATACTGTAGGATTCACAGTTTGTCTGGTTATGCTGGTTTGTGATGACAACTACTACCATATCATATACAGGTAATAAAGTTCCTTTTTTTGGGTTCAACAATAAATGTGTATTGTATTCTTCTTCATGGAAAAATAAGATATCCCCTGAAAATAAGACCTAATTTTGGGAGCAAAAATTAATATAAGACACTGTCTTATTTTCGGGGAAGCAGGGTAATAGCCCTGTTGGTGTCTGGGTTACTCGTTGGACTGCTAACTGCAAGGTTAGCAGTTCAAAACCATCAACCCCTTTTTAGGAGAAAAAATGGGGATTTTATTCCTATAAAGCAGCAATTCTCAACCTGTGGGTTGCGATCCCTTTGGGGGTCGAACAACCCTTTCACAGGGGCACCGGATTCATAACAGTAGCAAAATGATAGTTATGAAGTAGCAATGAAAATAATGTTATGGTTGGGGGGGTCACCACAACCTGAGGAACTGTATGAAAGGGTTGCAGCATTAGGAAGGTTGAGAGCACTGCTATAAAGAGTTACAGTATTGGAAACTCACAAGGGCAGTTGTACCCTGTCCTAAGGGGTGCCTGTGGTATGGCCTCGACTTGCTGGCAGGAATTTGGTTTTGGTTTGGGGCCAGGCAGCTGCTCTCCTGTGGCGTAGGAGGAAGGAGAAACTACCACAGGTTCAGTGCATTCCTGAATCTATAATAAAGTGCATTTAAATAGAAAATATGCCTGTATACTGATTCTAATTTCTTGCCAAATAAAACATTCCATTTAAAAACAGAATTTGTGCTAATTTTGTGAACTTCGACAACTGTGTTTTGAAACTCAGGAATCCTCTTAAAAATATTACCTGACAGAAATTACTCATCCTGAGTCTTTTGGTGTCATGGTTTAAACAATTTTCCTAATGAACTTGGAAACACTTAAAATTTTTTATTTTTATTAATAAGTCATTTTATTGGGGAGTCTTACAGCTCTTCTAACAATCAATACACTAATTGTATGAAACACATTGTACATATGTTGCCATCATCATTTTCAAAACGTTTTCTATCTGCTTGAGCCCTTGGTATTAACTCCTCTTTTTTCCCCTCCTACCCCCACCCTCCCACCCTCATGAATTCCTGATAAATTATAAATTATTGTTATTTTAGTATCTTACACTGAGTTAGTCTGGGTAGACTAGAGAAACAAATTCATAGATACTCATATGGGCATAAGAAAGAGATTTATATACAAGAACAACTGTACAATAAGAAAACATCCCAGCCAAGTCTAGATCAAGTTCATAAGTCTGATATTAGCCCATATGTCTGATATCAATCTATAAATTCCTCTTAAGACTCCTGAAACACATGCAATGATGCTGAATGCAGGAAGATCACAGGCCAGTGAGTGGGAAGTCTTGTGGCTCCAATAGCATTGTAAGCATCTCAGCACTGACAGGGGTCTCCACGTGGCTCCTCCGGCTCCAGAGGTCTGGCTCCATCAGCCTCTCTCCATGAGTCTTCTCCACAGGGATGTCTCACAGTTGATACAGAGTGTCTCCCACCTCCAAGGAAGAAACATAGGAGTCCAGAATCTTCAGGAGAAGGCCATGCCCACAGAGAGGCCTCATTGGCTATATTGTGATTGACAGGCTAGACTCCATCCCTACACCCTGAATCCTTAAATTGATACCAGCTTCTGTAACTACCACATACACCATCTGCTGTCTCTCTTTGCCCACATTTCGGTTGTTCATCCTCCTGGGTGGGGGGTGGGGGGGCGTTATACATCGATCATTGTAGTTGGTTCCCCATTTCTCCCCCCACCCTCATGGTATCACCACTCTCATTATTGGTCCTGAGGGATTTATCTGTCCTGAATTCCATGTGTTGAGAATTCTTATCTGTACCAGTGTACATGCTCTGGTCTAGTCAGATTTGTAAGGTAGAACTGGGGTCATGATAGTGGGGGTGGGGGGAGAAGCATTAAAGAATTAGAGGAATGTTGTATGTTTCACTGATGCTATACTGCATCCTGGGTGGCTCATCCCTTCCTTGTGACCCTTCTGTGAGGGTATGTCCAATTGTCTACAGATAGGCTTTGGGTCTCCACTCTGACCTCCCCCATTCACATCGATATGATTGTTTGGGGTCTTCTGAAGGTCTTCTGATGCCTGATATCTGATCCTGTCGACACCTCATGATCACACAGGCTGGTGTGCTTCTTCCATTTGAACTTTGTTGCTTCCCAGCTAGATGGCTGCTTGTTTATCCACCAGACCACAGACACTGTATCTTTTGATAGCTGGGCACCATCAGTTTTTCTTCACTACATTTGCTTATACATCTATTTTGTCTTCAGTGATCCTGTTGGAAAGGTCAGCATCACAGATTGCCACTTACCTTGAGTTTTAAGGTTTTTCATGTGCACATGCCTATTAACCATCAAAAGACTGACCGAACTGCAAACTTGGAAAGCCTGCCAAAAAACGTCCCTACTGCAATGTAAAGAGGTAGTTGTCAAACCATTATCACCTGGTTTAAATCTCAAAAAGCCTCTTGGCTGCTAAAGGATCAAATTCTAACCATCAGGTCAGAAATAACCTAATATGACCTCAGTAAGGGAGGGGTGGGACCCAATCAATCACATTAAGATTAGCCAGTGGTGGTTGTTCTATCGTTCCCTCTGCTCTTCTATTTATAAACCCCACTGTATTTATGTTTTTCAAGCCATTTGTTTTCTTCTGGAACCAAAATGGTTTCTTTATAATGATTCTTTTTCAGTTATTCTTTGTAGAATAACTGCTCAGAATAAATCTTACTGGTATGCTAAAATTTGGATGAGTTTTGATTATGTTTAACAACTCCTTTCTGCCTCCCCATGGAAAACCAGGTTTGATTCAGTTTTCTCTCCTCAGAGATGACTCCCATTCTCCTTCCCACTGTCTGCTCTACTCCCAAGATTCCCTGCTAGCCAAAAAGGACCTTCCCTTGAGGGGAAGATTCTTACTAATGTTGGTCTGAACCCCAGGTCGATCTTCATTAGTTCATTTTCCAGAGATTTTTGCAGCTTGTTTCATTCCTTTCTGCTCATCCCAACCCAAGATGATCACCCTCAATTGAAAACAGACCTCAGGCAATGAAGATCTTATATGCATCTGAGATATATGTGCTATTTCATTCATGGTCCAAGTTGCTAAGAATTTTTCCCCCCTCTCCCGACAGGGGAAGTGTTTTCTACTTCAGACAACTGCAATGAATCAAGACATACACAGACTTGATTTTAAGGTACTGCCTGCCTTGTTAACCCAATCATTATGAAGACAAAGGAACAGTTGGATCATTGATACGTTGTGGGAAAGCATTAGCTTTCTTGTAAGGCTGATTTGCCACTTTAGGCTTAATTAGGCCACTTAACCACTTATCTCTGTTGGTCAATGGACTGGGAAGTCTTTATCCTTATCATGATGGATGAGGTTGAAAGAGGACGGGGCTCTAAGTGGCGATGATGTATCAGTTTAAAGTTGCTACTGCTGGGCTTTAGGACATTTTAATCCTTAAACTTGACCAACAGGCTCTAAATGGTGACATTTTGGGGTGGAGGAGGAAGGAGTGGTAGGAAGAACTGGGGAAGCAATACTCTCTTTTATTTATTTATTTTAATTAAAAAAATCAACTTCATTTGGGGTCTCTTTCAGATATTATAACAATCCATGAATCAATTATATCTAGCAAATTTGTACATATGTTGCCATCATTTTCTAAACATTATCTTTCTACTTGAGGCCTTATTATCAGCTCCTCTTTCTCCCCTCCCTCCTACACCCTTCCACCTTCATGAACCCTCGATAAATTATATATTATTATTATTTCATATCTTACACCATCTGCTATAACCCTTCACCCACGCTTCTGTTACTTGTCCCCCTCAGGGGGACAGCCATCATTGTTATCAGTTCCCCTTTTCTCCCCCTTCCGCCCCCCACCCCTCATTGTTTTGCTATTCCCATTACTATTTCTGAGGGGTGTATCTGCCCTGGCTTCCATGTATCAAAGGCTCTTATTTGTAGCAATGTACATACTCAGGTCTAGCAAGGTTTGTGAGGTAAAACCGCGGTCATGATAGTGGGGAAGGAAGCATTAAAGAACCCGAGGAATGTAGTGTTTCGTCGGTGCTGTACTGTCCCCTGGCTGAATTGTCCCTTCGGTGAGGGGATGTCCAATTGTCTACAGATGGGCTTTCAGTCTCCACTCTGATCCCTCTCCTTCACGTCGATGTGATTGTTTGGTTTGGTCCTCTGACAATGCTCTTAAAGTTCACCAGCTCAGCGGCGGTTGTTAGGCGCTGTCTCGTCCATGCTGACTGACAGCAGCCCCCGCCTGGTCCTGGCCCAGCTCCCAAATGGCTCTTCTGTTGGAGCCCATGGTGCAGCCCCTGTGTCAACTCATCTCGCTTTTCACGGGCCCTCCCCTTTACCAAGCAGAACGTCCAAAGACTGATCTCTCCTGAGAACATGTATGCTGACATGTATGTGAGAAGTCTCCTGTTAGCCACGATTCTAAGGAGCATTTTGGCCTTACTTCTTCCAAGACAGCTTTGTTTGTTCTTCTGGCCATTCGCGATACTTTCGAGCATCTTCACCAGCCCCACAACTCAAATGCCTCTTTCTTCTTCAGTGGGGATTCCTTATTCATTGCACAGCTCTCGTCCCCAGTGCACGAGTTGAGTGGAAATGCCATGGGTGGGCCAGCCGCATCTTCATCCTCAAAGCTTTGCTCTTTAACCCGTTCAGAAGGCCTTAGGTAGCAGAGCATTTCCATTTTCGTTGGTCTGAGATCATAGGTAGTCTTTCTGTTTTTAATTTCACCGGTGGTGATGCGCCGTAATTTGAACTTCTGATGCTGAAAATGGAACTGAAAATGAGAATCTTACATGGTTCCACTATTGCCACCTTATTGGCATTATTATTATTACTAGGCTATTTCATCCATGGTGGAGAAGGTGGAGGACGAGAGACTCCACTCTTGCCTTTAGGATCTAGCTGCCAGAATCCCAGGAAATACCTTTTCAAAACAATGTGGGCATGGTACACAATGGGTCTTCCACTGACTTGAGTCATGGTCTTTCTTCAAACTCAAACATAGGGTTATGGTTTTGCTGATTTTCTTTAGTTTTAAATTTCTTCCAATCGAAGAGGACCCATATGGAGGAGGGTGGAATGGAACTCATCGATTGAATTATCCAGGTTCCTTTTGAACAGTTGCAGACCGGAAGGGCTGGGAGTTCAATGGGAGACCCATCATCCTTTTTGCTAATATGGTAATATGATACTTTTTTTTGTCAACACATTTACATATTTATGGGGAGCTGTAGAAAAAAATGTTAAAACTTGTTGTTTGCAACTCGTGGTCATATGACAATGGGGTGACTTGAGCATTAATAATAATAATTAATCATGTATCATTAGTTCACTTAAAGACTATAACAAAATACCACCAGGCTTGCTGCCATTCTCACAACTGTTGCTCCGATTGAGCTCATTTCTGCAAGCACTGAAGCAATCCATCACTTCTATTTCTGGACCCTCTACTTTACCAGTAAGGATGTCCTTCGCTAGGGGCTGGTCCCTCTTGACAACATATCCAAAATATGTGAGATGAACATCTTGCCATCCTAACTCCCAGGGAGCATTCGGGCTGCACGTCTCTCATGAGAGACTTGCTTGTTCTTTTGGCAGTCCACGATATAATTAATAATCATTGCCGACACTGTAATTGAAAGGCATCAATTAGATTAGGGGAAAAAAACAAATCAACCAAATAGTTTCCACCCTAAATTTATCATATTAGCAACTACTGTCTTTTTCTATGTCATCAGATTTTTGATCAGTGCGCGCGCGTGTGTGTGTGTGTGTGAAAGTGGTGTAGCCTTCAGCATAAAGCCTTCTGAACTAGTAGCTTTACTAGCAGCATCTGGCAGCAAATTGTACTAGAGGATTCAGCCCTGAATTGTAGGTGGGTCACCCAGGAGTAAATGCTAGGCAGAACTTGGGGTTCACTGTTTAGAGCCTGTTCACGCAAGTGCACGTTAGTTGTGTAAGGAGTCCGAGCTAATTTACAATATGCTGCAGATCGACGATGTTGATCTCTAAGAATTTTATTTTGTGTTTATCTTGTCCAGTTGGCTCTAATATATATTAAAGGAAATAGATGTTCAGTGTCATATGAGACAGAGGTAAAAATGTGGAGGCATAGTTCACTAGTTTCCTAGGGCTTCTCTCAGAAGTACCACAAACGATATGGTTCAAAGCCACAGATCTCGCATGCTCTGGAGGGCAGAAGTCTAAACTCTCAGCACCAGCAGGGTCCCACTCTGTCCAAGGGCTCTCGAGGAAGAGCCCTCCTTGCCGACTCCAGCTTTTGGTGGCTAGCACGGGCATTCCTTGCTGTGACAGGCTCACTCCAGTCTCTGCCTTGTCTTCACGTGCTGACTCTCTTCCCTCTGTCGCTGGGTCTTCTCGCGGCATTTCCCCTTGTGTGTCCTGTCTCTCGTGATAAGGACACCAGTCGTATGGGATTAGGGCTCACCCGACTCCATTACCACCCCAGGTTGATTAATTACATCTGCAAAGATTCTATTCCCACACAAGGTTACATTCTTAAGTCCTGGGTATTTACAGGGATGCTATGGCACTTTCCTTTCTTCGCCTTTAGGGGAATCTCAAGTTTGTCTTCATGACTCCTTTTATTTGTCCGTGTAATAGGGGGGGACAAAAGAAGAAATGAAGAGAGTGGAACCGTGTTTAGGAGCAACGGTGACGCAGTGGGTGATGCAGTGGGTGACGCAGTGGGTGACGCAGTGGGCTGCTAAGCACAAAGTCAGCAGGCACCAAACACCAAACACTTTCTCCGTTGGATAAAGATGAAGCTTTCTAGTCTCTTAAAGATTCATAGTCTCAGAAACCCACACGGGCAGTTCTACTCTGTCCTATGGGGTCACTCACTGTGAGCTGGCATTGACTCGATGGCCGTGAGGAGTGGTGAGGAGTCAGGAGGTGATGTTCTTCAAGAGGATGTATGGGAGAGAGAGGAAAGAGTCTGAGGGAACACTGGCCACCCTCGATGGGACACTGTAGAGATCATGGGGAAACCACCTTTCCTGTGTTTTCTTTCAAGTCAGGCCACTTCCTCGCAGAATCTTTAGCAAAGATCCCATTAACACTGCCCGTTACCATTGACAACGGCAGGAGACAACTCACTTTCATTCATGTACAATGATTTATGCCTCTGTACACAAAATGTTTCTGCCTTTTGTCTTTCTTGTGGAAAGGTGTTTGAAATGCTTCCCTGATCTTGTTGAGCTAGGAGAGACAGAGGCAGGAAGTGGGAAGGGGAGTGAGAACAAGAGAGCTATAGCTTAGTAAATGGGGGCACATGACCTGGAGCTGGCCAATTCATCTGTTGGAAGGTTCTGGAAAAAGTGGTTTTCCTGACAAAGGAGAGGACAAAGAGAGGGTCTCCCTCTGCCCTTGCTCTCTGCTTTGTCTTGGTGGTGATGGTGCATGAGAATGAAGTGGCACGCTGTGGGAAAGGCAGATGGATGATGCCAGTGTGGAAGAAAGAAAGCCTACTCAGCTATCTTATCATGCTACTGAACTACTGAACTAGTTCTGTACTGCCTACCTTGGAGAGACTTGCTCAAGCCTTCTAAGCTACTGACATTGAACTCTTTACATAAGCTAGCCAAAGGCTTTGTTGACTAGTGCATAACACATTTAAATCTTTGGCTATTTGTAACCACTTCTTCAGGTGCAGAAATCCCCAGACATCAACGGGAAGTTGGGGCACATAGAAAACTGCAGCTTTCATCCTTCGCCTCTGATTTTTCCATGTTTGTGGTCATCAAAGCCATTCTATTTGCCTTATTGACCGACTTTAAAATAAACAAACATTGCAATTGGGAAAAAAAAGCAATGTTAATGGAAACTTGCAATTAATATGTTTTAAATAATTCTATGTTAATTAAGATATCATTTGGGAACAAAAGTAAAAGAACTGCAAACCATCAAAAAAAAAAAATCAAAGGGCAGCAGGGTCCTTGGATGCTTGCATCTGCGAGCATGTATTAATGACTGTATTCACTTGATCATTTAAACTTATGAAACACCTCCTATTGCTCAGAGTCAGAATCCACTCTGGGGCCATGAGTATTGATCCCTGGAGAAGTCCTGGCAGTGCCTTGGTGAAGTGCATGTCTGACAACAATGACAAAGGGGCAGCTTGAACCCACTAGCTCTTTGAGGAAGAAAGCGGTGGTATTCTGCGTCTGTGAATACTACAGCCTGGGAAACCCTATGGGGCAGTTCTAGCCCAGCCTCTCCGATCCCGAGAAGTTGGAATAGAATTGGCAGTCAGGGGCTTGGATTTTGTATGTGCCATCCAGGTTCCTCCCTCATTCACTCCCGGCCATTGAGTCTCTTCAGACTCAATGTGACCCTTAGGACCTGCTGAAAGTGCCCCTGTAGGTTTCTGAGCCCTTGTAGTATAGTGGTGATGCATTAGGTTGCTAACCACAAGATCAGCAGTTTGAAACCCCAGGCTACTCCATGGGAGACAGAAAAGGCTTTCTACTCCCACACAGAGTTGCAGTCCAGGTCCCTAGGGGGTGCAGATAGTTTCCCCTGACTATTAAATTAAAGGTTGGTGGTTCACACCCACCCAGAAGTATCAGGGAAGATACTGATTCCGCAAAGAAGACAGCCAAGAAGACCCTATGGAATATGGTGTTAACTCTAATAACACGTGGGGTCACCATTATTTGGAGTTGACTGGATAGCAACTAACAAAATAACAACACCTGCCACCTGATCTTCCAAGGGCTGGTGAGTCGGAGCTAAATAGGACATCAACTGCCATCTGCTACACTCCAACTTGGTAAACAGCAGTAGACATGTCTAGATGCTCAAGCAAGTGATCATCCTTGAACTGTATCTTTTTCAGGCACTCCCTATGTAACCCCTCAGCCAGTCACCTGGGCTCTCACTGTACAGCCCCTTCTCCTGTCTTCCTGACATCCACCATCTTCTACCATGTTTACTTGTCTCCCCTGCTTCCTCGTCAATTAATAGCCAGAGTGAGTCTTTAAAACAGAAAGGAGATTGTGAGGTTTGTTTGTTTTCAACTCCGCCATAACTTTGCATCACCCTGAGAAACAAAAGAAATCGAAAGTCCTTTTCTGACTTTTAAGACTTCTTTATTCTCTAGCACGGATTTCCTCCCAATACAATTGCCTGCTCCTACTCCCCAGTCAGTCCAAGACATCTTTGCATGTGTTGCACATGCCCAGCATGCTCCCTTCGCTGTGACTTATATTTGCTGCCTCGCTTCACCCAGGTCTCTGCTCCGAAGTCACTCCAGGGAGGTCTTCCCTCAACCTCTCTGTCCTTCTCTATTTTCTTACACAGCAGTGGATATTTATGAGCTTTTGTAATATAATCTGTCTTTTCTCTATGAAGGTAAAGATTTTAAAATGTTGCTCAACTTAAATGAAAAAAAAAACAAAAAAGAATGGAAGACTTGATGGAAGGATGGATGGATGGATGGATGGATGGATGGATGGATGGATGGATGGATGGGTGGATGGATGGATGGATTCTTGGGCAGGCATAGGTGCTGAGGAGCTAGGCTAGTTCCAGTTCCGATTCTGCCTGAATGACAGTGTGATTTGGGCTGGTTTCATTCACTCTGAGTGCTATAGCTTTTGCATATATGCAATGACAAGGGATTTCCAGCTTTGGAGTAGGGAGACTTCCCAGGGCAGGCTGTTGCCTCCCTCCCTTTGTCACAGCTTGGGTGGGCTTCCTCCTTTGTTTATGCACCAATCTACTCTGCTGACAGGTAGGATAGGAAGCTGGCCTCTAAGAAGGTGCTGACTAATGAAGGTATCTCTCTTTATCCCTACCAGAAAAGGAAGCTTAGGTAGCCCTGGGCAAACAGACACAGGAAGCCAGCAATCTCTTCTGGTTTGGCTTTTCGTGATCCCCTTCTGAGCCCCACCGCTCTTCTCTTGCCTGGGACTCATCAGCATCCTGCTATCCTCGCCTCTTCTCCTGACAGGGTAGACTGGACATTTCAATTCATCTACATATATCCAGGATAGATTTATCCTCTTTGGGGGGATTTTGCAAGCAGTTACAAAAAGAGCAACAGGATTTTAAAGAGCAATTGGGTTTTAAGGCTATGAGCATCCTCTGGGTTGAGTTTGGCATCCTTCTAGGTGTGTGAACTTGGGCAGGAGTCTCTACCATTCCCCACATGGGAACCCAGTGACATACCTCCTACGACGGTCATGATAGTTAAGTGGGCTGATGTACGGTGCCTACAATGCACATGGGTGGTGCAAATGGTTAATGTGCTTGGCTGCTCAGAGGTTAGAAGTTCAAGTCCATTCAGAGGCCCCTTGGAAGACTGCCTGGCACTCTGCTTCCTAGCAGTCCTCCACGGCAAATGCCCTGGAGCACAGCTCCATGCTGATAAGCATGGTGCCCCACGAGGTGGGACCAACTCAGTAGCAACTAGGTGTTTGCAATGCAAACCCCCTTGCCATGGCTGCTGAGTGGAGTCTCATGCCGAGCAGCCCTCTAGACACCAGTACAACTGGCCCCAAAGACGTTCCAAGGCTGCAAATCATTACAGAGGCAGACTGCCACCTAGTTCTCCCAGCACATGGTTGGTGGGTTTGAACAGCCGACCTTTCAGGGAGTAGATAAGCCCTTGTCCATGGCGCCACAATGCATATCGTTGGTATTAGATGCCACCGAGTCAGTGCCAACTCTTAGTAACCCAAGGTACAACCGAAGGCAACCCACGAGCCCTGTGGTGGCCTCCCGATGGTTCTTTTCTTGGAGGCCTTGTTGCAGGCAGCCCCTGTGTCGATCCGTCTCATCGAGGGCCTGCCTCTTTTTCGCTGCCCCTTTCCTTTACCGGCTCGATGTCCTTCTCCAGTTCCCGTCTCTCCTGACCATGCCTGCCATGTCTGAATATCAAAGTTTGAAGGGGGAAGGCAGTGGGCAACTCAGGTATTTTCTAGCATTCTTTACATCATCTATAAGCCATCTCCTTTCAAACAAGGAGCCAGTCTGGCATGGAATTGGGAGCCATTGGAAAAAGGCAGAAACAAATGGGCAAGGAACACATTCTCCAACATGCATTTCAATACCAACCTCAGCCCTGAGGCTGCCTGGCGGAAGAAGCTGCACACCCTCCCACCTCCAGGCTGTTTCCCTTTCAAGGCTCCTCCGGCCTGTCCCTAACCTCTAACCCTTGCAGGGCTACGTGCTTTCCCTCCTCCCATCATGCCCATCCCACTTCCTCCCTGCGTGCTGAGATGAGGCTGGAGGTGGGAAAGCCACTCAGGCAGTACGCTGCGTGTGTCAGGTCCATGGTGAAACAGGCCAGAAGGCACCCTGCCAGCCTGTCCTTCCTGGAGCTCTTCCCATCCCAGCCTTTCTCTTGCATACTTCTTTGTGGGGGTGTGAGGTAGAGGGGCGGGGGTTGTGTCAGTCCGAGAGGGATGGAGCCTTGCCAATGCCTCTATTTGGTTAAGGAGATGGTGGAAAACCTATGTTGAAAGACTAGGAATCTATAGCTTCCTGCCTGTGGGTGGACAAAAAAGGCTTTGTTTACTTGCGAGAATGAGTCTTTGAGCCTCTGGCAACAAACGTTCTGGAGACCAGGTTGCCCTGAGATGTCTGAATCAGAAACACACACACACACACACACACACACACACACACACACACACACACGCTGTCCAATGGATCCTGACTCCTGGTGACCACTCGTGCATCCGAGGAAGCCTCTGCTCCAGTGGGAATGTCCATGGCTGTGAATTTTAGAAGTAGATCACTAGGACATCCCATGGCGCCCCCCACTCCCCCCAAGACATTTCTCAATGGATTTGAGCTTCCAACTTTTTCATGAGTAGTCAAGTGCTTAACTCTTTGAGTCACTCTGAGTCCAAAACAAAACTCCCTCCTTGTCCAATAGATTCTGATTCAAGGGCACCCTATAAGGGTCATAATAAAACTGTTCTGGACGCAACACACTGACATGAAAGAGGGAACCAATAGAGAGGCCTAAGGGGCCGGCCCCATTATCAACTAAGTGGACAGCACCACCCTCCGCCCCAGGAGAATTCACTTCAGAGGACAGCACTGCTCAAGGAGAGGGACTTGTCTGATCAGAGTGCACAGGAGCCGACGAGGGGGGAAGGGAAAAAAAAAAGAGTGAAGCACATCCTGGCTCACCAAGCCCTGAGGACAACGTTTCTGCTCAGAGCAGCAATGCCCAGAGAAGACCAGAAGGCCAGCCTCACCACGGGACACAGCATTCCTCATTGACCCATAGCACCGTTGGGGACAACACTAGAGACACATGGCGGGAATTGTGCCCGCCCTGAGCTCACTATGCCAAAGCCAGCCTCTGGGGGTAGAGCAGGGTGGGGAGCAGAGCAATGAACTCCCCAGGGATAGATGTGGGGCCAAGGTATGGCACCCCATCTGATTCTACTGGAAGGCACCCGGGAAGGACAACAATTAGACCCTGAACTATTTATAGGATTTTTTTTTGTGTGTTGTTGTTGGTGCCCAGCTATCAAAAGATATAGCATCTGGGGTCTTAAAGGCTTGAAGATAAACAGGCAGCCATCTAGGTCAGAAACAACAAAGCCCACATGGAAGAAGCACACCAGCCTGTGAGATCACAAGGTGATGAAAGAATCAGGGATCAGGCATCAAAGACAAAAAGAAATCATAGCATTGTGAATGAGGGGGATTGCAGAGTGGGGACCCAGGGCCCATCTGTGGGAAATTGGACATCACCTTGCAGAAGGTCTGCGGGGAGGAGATGAGCCAATCAGGGTGTAGTGTAGCAGTGATGAAATATACAATTTATAAATTATCAAGGGTTCATGGGGGCGGGGAGAGTGGGGAGGAAGGGAAAAAAATGAGGAGCTGATACCAAGGGCTCAAGTAGAAAGCAAATATTTTGAGAATGCTGATGGCAACATATATACAAAAGTGCTTGACACAATGGATGGAAATATGGATTGTGATAAGAGTTGTATGAGCCCCCTATAAAATGATTAAAAAATTAACAAAATTAAACTGTTCAGTGGGTGTGTGAGACTGTAACTCTTTATGGGAGTAGATAGGCAATCTTTAATGAAGAAGATTGCCAACATTTTCCCATACCCCACGTTGAGTGTGTTCAAGGCACCAGCCTTTAAGTTCGTAAGACAGTGCAAAGCCGTTGTCCCCTCGTTGGTGGTGAGTGCTCCCGAGGCAGCGCGGAGTCACAGTGACCCCGTGCACAAGAGAGTGAGCCACTGCCCAATCCTGTGTCATTCGGAACCTCACAATTCTTGTGGCCCATTGTTGCAGCCACTCAGTCAGTCCACCTCCCCACTGGTTTCCCTCTCATTTGCTGACCCTCGACCTTACCAAGCATGGTGCCCTTTTCCAGGGACTGTTCTTTGCTGACATCATGTCCAAAGAACGTGAGCCACAGTCTTGCCATTTCCACTTCCAAGGCGCATACTGTCTGTATTTCCTCCAAGGAACGTTTTTAAAGATTCTTCTGGCGTTCATGGCACTTCCAACATTTCCCAGCAACACCGTCATTCAAAGGCGTCTGTTCTTCATTGGTCTTCTTTATTCGTTGTCCAGTTTTCACAGCGTGCAAGGCAGTTGAATGTACCATGGCTTGGGTCAGGTGCACCTTAATCTTCAAAGTGACATTTTTTGCCCTTTAATGCTTTAAAGAGGTCTTTGGCAGAAGATTTGTCCCATGCCATACATCCAGGGACACCTGTAAACCGCCTTAAACCAAACCCAAACCCAATGTCATTGATTGGATTCCAACTCTTTTTAAAAAATTGTTTTATTAGGGGCTCATACAACTCTTATCACAATCCATACATACATCAATTGTGTAAAGCACACTTGTCCATTCATTGCCCTCATCATTCTCAAAACATTTGCTCTCCACCTAAGCCCTTGGCATCTGCTCATCATTTTTCCCTCCCTCCCTGCTCCTCCCTCCCTCATGAACCCTTTGATAATTTATAAATTATTATTTTATGATATCTTGCCCTGTCCGATGTCTCCCTTCACCCACTTTTCTGTTGTCCATCCCCCAGGGAGGAGGTCACACGTAGATCCTTGTAATCAGGTCCCCCTTTCCAACCCACCCTCCCTCTATGCTCCCAGTATCGCCACTCACACCACTGGTCCTGAAGGGCTCATCCGCCCTGGATTCCCTGTGTTTCCAGTTCCTAGCTGTACCAGTGTCCATCCTTTGGTCTAGCCAGACTTGCAAGGTAGAATTGGGATCATGATAGTGGGGGAGGAGGAAGCATTTAGGAACCAGAGGGAAGTTGTATTTTTCATCATTACTACACTGCACCCTAACTGGCTCATCTCCTCCCCGCTAGCTACCCTTCTGTAAGGGGATGTCCAGTGGCCTACAAATGGGCTTTGGGTCTCCACCCCACACTCCCCCCCACCTCATTCACTATGATAAGATTTTTTTTCTGATGATGCCTGATACCTGATCCCTTCAACACCTCGTGATCCCACAGGCTGGTGTGCTTCTTCCATGTGGGCTTTTTTGCTTCTGAGCTAGATGGTTGCTTGTTTACCTTCAAGCCTTTACGACCCCAGATGCTATATCTTTTGATAGCTGGGCACCATTGCTTTCTTTGCCACATTTGCTTATGCACCCATTTGTATCATGGAGGTGAGCACACAATGATATGGTCTTTTGATCTTTGATGCCTGATAACTGATCCCTTTGGCACCTCGTGATCACACAGGCTGGTGTGCGTCTTCCATGTGGGCTTTGTTGCTTCTGAGCTAGATGGCCGCTTGATTACCTTCAAGTCTTTGAGACCCCAGACACTAAATCTTTCCATCTCTTCAAGACTCAATAGGACAGAGCACAGCTATTCCTTAGGGTTTCTGAGACAATCTGCCTTTACTGGGGCAGACAGCCTTCCTTTGCTCCCACACAGCGTGTGGTGGGTTTGAACTGCCAACCCTGGAGTTAGCAGCCTAGCACTGAACTCACAACACCACCAGGATTCCTTGCCATCACACTAAAGCTTGGGAGATTTTTGGATAGAACAGAGAAAGGGAAGCTGGCTGCTGGCTTAGGGCGAGGGGATGGAATTCTAGCCAAGGAACGAAGCCAGAGTGGAGAGGCTTCTGTGTCCTGAACATGTCCGACTCATTTCCACTGGGCCCTTTGCAGGCGCTCTCCCTGGAATGCTCGTCCTAAATCTACAGGCCGTTCTCCCTCACTGCATCAGGGCTGGACCCAGGACACCTTCTCAGTGAGGCCTTCCTTTAACCCTTCCCTCCCCAAAGCAAATGGGGCCCCCCACTTCCACCCTGCCCCCCACTTACTCCTTTCAGTGGTGCTTCCAAGGCGTGTTTGACAAGCAGAGGCAGGTTCTCGATCAATCAATAGTCTGCAAATAAAAGAATGATTTTCATCCCAGAAATTACCCAATTGATGAATACATCCACTTTGTAATTAATTTCTAGAATACAAGCTAGCCGTCTGAATCTAGAATGAACTGTAATAACTAATCAATCCATTGCCTGGAAGTTTTTCTTTCTTTCTTTCTTTCTTTCTTTCTTTCTTTCTTTCTTTCTTTCTTTCTTTCTTTCTTTCTTTCTTTC